>NC_138900.1:4913870-5624487 GCF_965194825.1 Balaenoptera physalus
TTAAGAAAAAATATTTTTCTAAATAGATGCTATAAAACTATGTACCCATAAATAAAAGGCATTTTACAACATTAACAAGTAGTGCAGGTCAGTTGTATTGCAGAATACACACCAAACAACCATCATCTGGAAATCACAATTAAGAATGAATACATAGGGCTTCCCTGGTGGCGCAGTGGTTGAGTCTGCCTGCCAATGCAGGGGACACGGGTTCGAGCCCTGGTCTGGGAAGATCCCACGTGCCGCGGATCAGCTGGGCCCGTGAGCCACAATTACTGTGCCTGCGCGTCTGGAGCCTGTGCTCTGCAACAAGAGAGGCCGCAATAGTGAGAGGCCCGCGCACCGCGATGAAGAGTGGCCCCTGCTTGCCACAACTAGAGAAAGCCCTCGCACAGAAACGAAGACCCAACACAGCCATAAATAAATAAATAAATACTTAAAAAAAAAAAAGTAAAAGTATTAATTTAAAAAAAACAAAAGAATGAATACATAAAAGATTCTCCAGGTATCAAACAGGCAATATTTAGAGCAATCCCTACATGTGCAGTACCCTTAAAATTATCTACGTTATTGGCTCCAAATATATGTAATGAAGAGTGAGCACTTTGTAAATTTTTAAACCATGGTCAGACAAAATGTTCAGAAAAATTGCAAAAGAAAAGCATACAAAATATAATAAAGGGATATTAAAAACCTGTGACGGGACTTCCCTGGTAGCACAGTGGTTAAGACTTTGTGCTCCCAATGCAGGGGACCTGGGTTCAATCCCTGGTCAGGGAACTAGATTGCACTTGCATGCCACAACTAAGAGTTCATATGCCACAACTAAGGAGCCAGCGAGCTGCAGCTAAGGAACACGCCTGCTGCAACTAAGACCTGGTGCAACCAAATAAATAAATAAATAAATAAATAAAATACTAAAAAACAAAAACAAAAGGAAAAAAACCTTGCAACAATGTTAATACTATCTTTTTATACAAAAGTAACTTTTAAGTCTTTACTATACACCATGCAATATTCTAAGCCATCTAACAGCACTAATTTGTTTCAAATGGCTGGAGGTAAATTAACATGATTTTTCAAATCAGAGCAGTAGATGCATAGCTCTATGTACGTGACCCCGACAGACACAGAATCAAAATGTGAAACTGGACCTGCAGACTGAGACAACATACTCTTGAGAATGACCGCCCTGGGGCTTCCCTGGTGGCACAGTGGTTAAGAATCCACCTGCCAACGCAGGGGACAGGGCTTCAATCCCTGGTCCAGGAAGATACCACATGCCGCGGAGCAACTAAGCCCATGCGCCACAACTACTGAGCCTGCGCTCTAGAGCCCGTGAGCCACAATTACTGAGCCCACGTGCCACAACTACTGAAGCCCACACGCCTAGAGCCCGTGCTCCACCACAAGAGAAGCCACTGCAATGAGAAGCCCGCGCACCGCAACGAAGAGTAGCCCCCGCTCGCCACAACTAGAGAAAGCCCGTGCACAGCAACGAAGACCCAATGCAGCCAAAAATAAATAAATAAATAAATTTATACATATATATAAAAAGAATGACCGCCCACCCAGGCAGTACAGAATATAAAATACTGCAACAAAATCAGGAGTTTAATAAGAAAACCTCAAGGGAGATGCAAAAGAAGTGAGCCATGTAACCAATAACATTATTCAGCCATCTCTCCTGGAAACTTTCTGAGTCAAGGCTGCACATAGTGGTTTAGGTCGTGTACTGGGATAGTTGTTCAATGGATGAAGAGGGGTCATTTTACAGTATGAGTGATGTGGAAGGTGGAGGGATGAGTGAAAAAGCGCTGTGGAAATTGGGGCTATCAGGAAAACAAGTTAAATATGCTAGGAAATAACATTGTTTTCGGGGACTTCCCTGGTGGTCCAGTGGTTAAGAATCCGCCTCCTAATGCAGGGGATGCGGGTTCGATCCCCGGTCGGAGAACTAAGATCCCACATGCCACAGGGCAACTAAGCCTGTGCACCCCAACTACTTACTTAGCTCGCGCGCTCTGGAGCCCACGTGCCACCACTACAGAGAAGCCTGTGCACCACAACAAAGAGCCCGCAGGCTGCAACTAAGACCTGATGCAGCCAGAAATAAATAAACAAATCAAAGAAAAAAACAGACCATAGAAAAGGTAGGAGAAATAGAATGAAAATAACAAGATAGTAGATTTAAAAAACAAACAGTGCCTCCATCTACATCAAGGTACGTGTGAGGAAAGGTCAGGAAAAAAAGGGCCTGAGTGGCATGCAGGATATATGCATATGTGGGAGCTGGTGACTGCACATCTGTGTGAATATAACTGTACGAGGGGAACTAAAATAGTGACCTTAAAAGAAAAGAGGGACTTCCCGGGAGGTGAAGTGGGTAAGACT
Source organism: Balaenoptera physalus (assembly GCF_965194825.1). Lineage (NCBI taxonomy): Eukaryota > Metazoa > Chordata > Mammalia > Artiodactyla > Balaenopteridae > Balaenoptera > Balaenoptera physalus. The sequence goes on from NC_138900.1 coordinate 4,916,265, forward strand.
CTGCACTCCCAGTGCAGGGGGCATTGGTTTGATCCCTGGTCGAGGAAATAAGATCTTGCGTGCTGCACGGCACAGCCAAAAAAATAAATAAATGAATAAAATAATAGTAATAATAACTGGTTCAGCAATTTTCATAATACTGTCCGATTTTTAACTATAGAAATTATACTATGGGTATGGGACAGAAACAAAAGAGATTTAAAAAGAGATTTAAAAAGAGATTGTAGGGAGAAAGTAGGATTACATCTATTACACTATTTGCTATGTAATGTATCCAACTGTATACTCCATAAGTTCCACGGTCATGCTTATATTGGAGAAATACATTCATAATATTCCAGGAGACTGTGCAAGAATTTTGTTAGCAGAAACCAGAAGAAAAAATCAGGAAAAGGCGACTCAAAAGGAGATGGATGCATTTCTTCTGTACACACACATGCAGATACAAAGAAATCGAATCAACAGTACAGTCGAGTAGGAAGGAGATCATGATTTTGAAACCAAGTCCCCCTACATTTCAGTTCCCCTGCCGAGTTTGATTAACCTCTTTATAGAATATTTTATTCCCTTTCTTGTCCCACACCTGCTCCCCTTAAGACTGAAGGTATCAAAAAGGGTGGGGGGGATTGAGACTGAGGAAGACCCTGTGGGGGGCCCTGCCAGCCTTTCCATGTCCCCGTTTCTCGTTCATAGAAAAAGGCTTAGTCTCCTAGACTTTACCAGAGACCGAAAGAGCAGATTCAAGCCGTTACTATTAGAAGAGTGAGGGAATGCAGAAGCAAAGGAAAAGCAAGTCCAGCATAATCTTTCCCATGATGGGTAGCTTAAACCGATACCTTGATTTACGACCCCTAACTGCAGCTTCATCCAGCTGGCCCCAAAAAGATTTAAAAATTGATGACACCCGTAGGGTGAATTGAGAAATGAAATTCTTAACCTGTTAACATTGGCTCTAAGTAAATAATAAAATATCTCAACTAATGCCTTTGCTCTCTCCTAGAAAGAAGTTAAGGAATCCCAAGATGGTGATTTAAGAGCTTGTTTTGCAGGCACGTACAGAATAATCACAAAGGAAGTCACAATGTGGTGCCCAAAAGTCTACAGCTGAGATCTTACAGGAAACCTGGGATCACAGACACTCCCCTCCTTCCTTTTGCCTTTAAAAATCTTACACCCTGGCCAGCCATCAAGATGGATTTGAGTCAAGCCTGGGTCTCCTATCTTCCTGGTTGGTGCCACCTCGGATAATAAGCCTTTCATTGCTCCAAACTCCAACGTTTCTGTTTGTTTGCCTTCACTGAACAACAGGCACATGAACTTGGATTCAATATCATGATGTCTTATGCATGTTCTTTGCCAGGAAAAGGTACAAAACTATGCTGAAAACCATGCTTCAACGGAGCAGTTCCTCAGAGCTCTCATCAGATGCAATGGTGAAAGAATGAAAGCTTTTCCTCTACGATCAGGAACAAGACAAGGATACAGGCTCTCGATATTTCCATATACCTGGAAGTTCTAGCAAGAACACATAGGCATGAAAAGAGACAATAGGTATCCCAACAGCAAAAGGAAGCAAAATTATTTGTTGACAACTGACATGATCTAATTATGTAGAAAACTCTGAAGATTCTGCAAAATGAAAATCCTGCTAGAAAAAATGAAAGAATTCCCCCAAAATTACAAGATATAAAATCAACCTGCAGGGACTTCCCTGGCGGTGCAGTGGTTAAGACTCCGCACTTCCACTGCACAGGGCAAGGGTTCCATCCCAGGTCTGGGAACTAAGATCCCACATGCCTAGCTGTGTGGCCAGAAAAAAAAGTAAAAAAATCAATGTGCAAAAGTCAATTGAGTTTCGGGACTTCCCTGGTGATGCAGTGGTTGAGAATCTGTCTGCCAATGCAGGGGACACAGGTTCAAGCCCTGGTCCGGGAAGATCCCACCTGCTGCACAGCAACTAAGCCCATGTGTCACAACTACTGAGTCTGTGCTCTAGAGCGCATGAGCCACAACTACTAAGCCCATGCACCACAACTACTGAAGCCCGCATGCCTAGAGCTCATGCTCTACAACAAGAGAAGCCACCGCAATGAGAAGCCCAAGCACTGCAAGGAAGAGTTCTCCCACTCCCAGCAACTAGAGAAAGCCCGGGTGCAGCAACAAAGACCCAACGCAGCCAAAAATTAATTAATTAATTAATTTTAAAAAATGAAAAAAAAGGTTAAAAATTAATTGAGTTTCTAAATACTGACAATGAACAATCAAAAAAGAAGCTCAGAAAACCACTCCATTTAGAAGAGAATCAAAAAAATACAGTACTTAGGCATAAAGTTATATAGCAAGGGAAAGATTTATACATTATAAACTAAAAAGACCGCTGAAAAATATTAGAAAAGACACAATAAATGCAAAGATGTCCCAAGTTCATGAATTGGAAGTCAATACTGTCAAGATGCCAATACTAGCCAAAGTGATCAACAGATTCAAAACAATCCTTAGTGAAATCCCAATAGCGTTTTTGAAGAAATAGATAAATCCATCCTACTATTCATACGGAATCTCAAGAGACAATGAATAGCAAGAACAAGCTTGAAAAGAACAAAATCAGCAGTCTCACACTTCATTTCAAAACTTATTCCAAAGTTTCCAGAGACCAGTGGAACACAACAGAGCCGACAGAGAAAATCTCTTGTATATATAGTCTAATGATGTTCCACAATGGCCTCAAGATCACTATATAGGGGAAAGGCAGTGTTTTCCACAAAAGGTGTTGAGAAAACTGAATATTCACATACAAAAGAATTTAGTTGGACCATTATCTTACACTGCATACAAAATTAACTCAAAATGGATGAAAGACCTAATCCTAAGACCCAAATGCATAAAACTCCTAGACATAAACATACAGGAAAGTCTCTTGACATTGGATCCACCAATGATTTGTCAGATATAACACCAAAAGCAGAGGCCACAAAGTAAAAACAGATAAACTGGACTACATCAAAATTGTTAACTATGGGGCTTCCCAGATGGCACAGTGGTTAAGAATCCGCCTGCCAATGCAGGGGACACAGGTTCGAGCCCTGGTCCAGGAAGATCCCACATGCCACAGAGCAACAAAGCCCATGCGCCACAACTACTGAGCCTGCGCTCTAGAGCCTACATGCCACAATTACTGAAGCCCGTGCACCAAAAGGCCATGCTCCACAAGAGAAACCACCACAGTGAGAAGCCCATGCATTGCAATGAAGAGTAGCCCCCACTCACCACAACAAGAGAAATCCCACATGCAGCAACGAACACCCAACGCAGCCAAAAATAAATAAATAAAATAAATTTTAAAAAAAATCGTAAACTATTATTCATTAAAGCACTCTCAGTAGAGTGAAAACACAATCTAGGGTATAAGAGAAAATATTTGCAAATCAGATATCTGATAATAGATTAATGTCTGGAATATAGAAAGAACTCTAAAAGGGACTGATCACCAATTCCACCATGGGGCCGGGGGACGGGGGGCCTTCCTCAATCAACCATCCCATACATTGCAAATAAGAAAAACACTAAGGCTAACATAAAAAGTATGAAAGTTAATGACAAAATACATAAAAATCAAGATCATTTATAACTCACAGAAAAGTACAAAATGAAAGTACCAGTGTATTAAACAAAACAAATTATGGTTCATCATTGAAGGTCTCACTCAACTTCATAAGCTCTCTCATTAAGATGCTTCAAAAGTAGGTGTGCAGATAAAATGAACAGTGGCACACAAGCGACAAAAGATGTGGCATCAACAACAGTTTAGTCAACAGCCTCACAGATATCAGGATGTGAACGTGGACAATGTTATTCATAGAAGAAAGTAAGGTGCCATTTATTCAGGCTCACAGGGGATGGTCATTAGTATATGTGAACAACATTGTCACGGGGCCCTGGAGACAGGCTTTTGTGACAGTCCTCAAAACCAGAAAAAAAACCTGGAAAGACTTATAGGTCAGGCACTCGTGATACTTTCTATCTTGTATCCTACAACCTGCTGACCACCCTACTGAGTAGGTTCAAGTGGTGACTCTGAATGCAGTAAGATGATATTGCAACACACGAGGGAAAGTGTTCTCCATCAGTAATTTTCTGTTACCCAGTAAACCCATTCCCAGAGAGTCCACCAAAAGTTGTCCACAAACTACAGGTGGATTATCACAGCAAAGAAATTGGAAAAATCTTCAGTCCTTAGGACTATGTAATTCAAAAGCACATTTAAGGGGCAAAATCGTACAAACTTAGGAAAATAAGAAATCAGGAAGAGTACACATTCCCAGACTAGGCAGAGCAGTACAAGAGCCAAAAAATTACAAGATACAGGAGTCAGATTCTCGAGGACCTTGAGATGGAACCACGTCCTCAACCCACAAATGCCAACCTATGAGCCTGAAAGACTCATATATGCTCCCCATGTAGGACTGGGAATCAAAAAGAGGATCTCTCGGGACTTCCCTGGTGGTGCAGTGGTTAAGAATCCGCCTGCCAATGCAGGGGACACGGGTTTGAGCCCTGGTCCAGGAAGATCCCACATGCCGCAGAGCAACTAAGCCCGTGCGCCACAACTACAGAGCCTGTGCTCTAGAGCCTGCGAGCCACAACTACAGAGCCTGTGCTCTACAGCCTGCAAGCCACAACTACTGACCCACGTGCCACAACTACTGAAGCCTGCGCGCCTAGAGCCCGTGCTCTGCAACAAGAGAAGCCACTGCAATGAGAAGCCCGCGCAACGCAATGAAGAGTAGCCCCCACTCACTGCAACTAGAGAAAGCCTGCGTGCAGCAATGAAGACCCAACGCAGCCAAAAATTAAAAATTAGAAATTAATTAATTAATTAATTAATTATTTTAAAAAAAGAGGATCTCTCTGTCCACTGACCTTAGTTTTCCTAACTAACAATACAGAAGAACCACTCCATCTCCCTGTTACACACAACCCTGAAGGGCATGGCAAAAGCAGAACACAAGAAATGGCTGAGGGATCTAAACAAGCAGACAGGGCTTGAGACAGCTCCATGCAGGTTCTGAGGTGGCAGATGAGTCAAAGAGCAGCCAGTGTTTTCCCATCTTCTGATTACGTCTTCCAAGTACAGCAACTCTGATCAAACTCAGAGGCTCAGGGGTGGGACTCCAGAGGCATCAGCTCTGACCTACAGGGACTAATTGAGCATCCAGTGGAATCAAGACCAGAAGGAGAGATGAAGGGGCAAGAGACCCTGAAAAATCAGCCCACCTCGTGCTCCTCAGAGTCAAGCAACAACCAGTGCACAGGAGCCAGATGGTGAGTGTTGTGGATCCTGATAAAGGCCTTGCCTCTGTCTCTGTAGGAGCTGCAGCCCCACTGGAGGGGGAAAGAACACGTTTCACATGCGGAAGGACAAGAGGGATGAATTACGGAGAAGAAAAATTTCCTCTGAGAGTTTTCAATAAATCAACTTCGGTTTTCCCAAAGAACTCTCTACCCTGAGAAGAGGTTCCCAAACACTACTAGATGTCGTGGCTTCCTCTCTGCCCTGAGATCCCACCTCTGTTCAGACTTTTGATACATTCCCACCCATTTGTTTTTTTGCTATTTTCACACCACTCACCAGAGCCCTGGGCTCTTTCTCTTGCTCTAAAATGGAGATAATGTTCAGATCAGAAATAGAAATTCCTGCTTATCAGAACAAAGAAATGTGAAGTGCTGTGGTTTTTCTAAAATCACAGCTCTTTGTTCAGCTGAGGAGTGAGGACATGATGGGTGGGTCTGGAAAAATATTTCACAAATTCATCCACTGCTTGCCTCCTTCTAAATGCATTGGGAACAGTGTAATACATATATCTAAAACTCTTCCAAGAAGTAGTGAGTCAAAAGCAAGGGGCAGAAAACAGGAACTCAGATATTTTTTAAAAGTTTGCCATTGAGCTTTATACACAATTAAGCTCTGGAACAACCTCTGACGTTTCATGAAATGGACAGGTATCTGAAGAAAGGGTCAGTTTAAACTCATGGTGCTGCATCATGTCTCAGTCCAAGGGGCCTCCCAAGAGGCACACAGGGGAAAATGCATGACACGACAGGGCAGATCCCAATGTCTAGAGGGAAGTTATCCTCACCTAGGGAGAGCAGGTTCCTGTAGGTCTCCAACATCACGTCTCTGTACAAGGCCCTCTGACCAGGGTCCAGGCATTCCCACTCCTCCTGAGAGAAATCGATGACCACATCCTCGAAAGTCAACTGTTCCTGAAATGAAAACATTTCACGGGGTGGGGGGTGGGGGAGATTTGATAAATGAGGAGTTTGGGATTAACATATACACACTACTATATATAAAGCAGATAAACAAAAAGGACCTACTGAATCGCACAGGAACTATACTCAATATCTTGAAATAACCTATAATGGAAACGAATCTGAAAAAGAATATATATATAGCTGAATCACTTTGCTGTACACTTGAAACTAACACAACATCGTAAATTAACTATACTTCAACTAAAAAAAAATTTTTTTTAACCAAGTGGCCATGAGGATACTTCTTACCTTTATAAAAATGAAATGAGGAAGGTGTAAGGACTGATTCTGTTGATGTATATACTCTGAAAGATCCATGTTAAGGTATTCGGAGCAAATTATGTGTCTCTAATTTTAATTTCTTATGCTTTTCCATAACAGATTATGATATCCTCCAATTAATACAGATTTTTCATCTTTGTGGACAATTATAAAACACACAGAAACAAAATTCAGGAACGGGTTGTCTATGCAGAAGTGTTAGATATTATGTTCTAAACACTGACTGATATTCAAAAGCCAGATGAGCTCCAGTATGAGTGCTGTCTTCAGACATGACGAAGTCCACCGTGGCTTTAGAGAAAGGTCAAAATCCTCAGTTATGATAATGATAACAACAGCAATGACTAAAAGTGTTTGAACACTTCCAATATGTAAACATTACTCTAAATAAGTACTTTACAGGTATGAACTGTTATCAACATAACAGGTCATTAGGAAAAGACCTGTTCCCATCTTACAGAGGAGAAAACTGTGTCAGAGACACTCTGAGGTCTCATGTCAAGAAGCTAAGAAATGACACAGCAAGCACCTCCACCCAGAGGGTTCGGCTTTGGAACTGAAGCTAAAAAATAGAAGAGTTTAGTAATAGAGCATTAAAAGTACATTGACAGGGACTTGCCTGGTGGTCCAGTGGCTAAGACTCCATGCTCCCAATGAAGAAGGCCCAGGTTCCATCTCTGGTCAGGGAACTAGATCCCACATGCTGCAACTAAGAGTTTGCATGCTGCCACTAAAGATCCCGCATGCCACAACTAAAAACGATCCTGCATGCCGCAACTAAAGATCCCACAAGCCACAACAGAGATACGAAGATTGGAGATCCCGCATGCTGCAACCAAGACCCGGTGCAGCTAAATAAATAAATAAATAAATAAATATTTTTAAAATTGTTTAAAAAAAAGTGCACTGACAGAGGGTTCCCTGAGAAAACTTAAAAGAAGTTCAAGGTAAACAACATGGAATGGCATAAAAGGTCATTATATACGTGGGCCCACACAAACACACACACATACACAGAAAATGTTAGTAATCTTCCTACTATCTAAACCATTAACATGATAGTGTAGGAAAAACTCAAATATATACTGAAGATATAATTTCAACTACAAAAGATATATACTTCTGAAATCATGACGACTGATTGCAACTGATATCAAAAAAATTTTTTTTAAGGATTAAAAGGGAGTACTATGAACAATAATGCCCACACCTTACATAATCAATAAATAAGATACAGATAATTTCATAGGAACATAAACCTACCAAGTTGGAAACATTAAAAAATAAAAAATTTGAAGAGAATTATCACTAGAGAGATTCAAGTAGTAATCAGAAACCTCAAAGAAAAACTCAGGAAGAGATGTCTTTACTGCATGATTCTACCAAACATTTACAAAAGAATTACCACTAATGCTGCTAAAAATCTTACAAAGAGTTGAAAACACTGCCAAATTCATTCTATGCAGCCAGCATGACTGTGATACCAAACCCAGAGCATCACATAAGACAAAGGAAAACTAGAAACCAATACCCCAATACAAAATCCTTAACAAAATACTAGCAAATTCAATAGCACATTAAAAAGATTTGACATCATGAACAAGTGGATTTTATTCCTATAAGGCAAGGATGACTCAAGATACAAAAATCAATTAATGTGATTCACCAACTTATCAGAATAAACGGAAAAAAAACCACATCATCATCTCAGTGGATACAAAAAAAGCATTTGACAAAATTCAATAATCTTTCAAGATATAAACACTCAACAAACTAGGAACAGTAAACTATCTCAGCATAATAAATCCTATACATGAAAGGAATACCCTTAACATCATACTCAAAGGTGAAAGACAAAGTTTTTCCTCTCAGATCAAGGAGAGGGCAAGGATGCACACACTCTACACAACTGTTCGACAAAGTGTTGAAACTCCTCGCCAGAGCAATTAGACAAGAAAAAGAAATCGAAGTTATCCAAATAGAAAAAGAAGTAAAATTATCTTCTTTCCTAGACAATAAGTTTGTACTTCCTTCCTTCCTTCCTTATTTATTTATGGCTGCATTGGGTCTTCATTGCTGTGCATGGGCTTTCTCTAGTTGCAGCGAGCGGGGGCTACTCTTCTTTGTGGTGCTCGGGCTTCTTATTGTGGTGGCTTCTCTTGTTGCAGAGCATGGGCTCTAGGCGTGCAGGCTTCAGTAATTGTGGCACACGGGCTCAGTAATTGTGGCTCGAGGGCTACAGAGCGCAGGCTCAGTAGTTGCGGCGCATGGGCTTAGTTGCTCCGCGGCACGTGGGATTTTCCTGGACCAGGGCTGGAACCCGTGTCCCTGCATTGCCAGGCGGATTTTAACTGTGCCACCAGGGAAGACCCGACAACAAGGTTTTAAACGTACAAACCATAAGTATTAAAGAAGGAAGCTGCTACATCCAAAAATAATTTTATAAAATTCCATGATACAAAATCAACATGCAAAAATCAGTTGCATCTCTATATACAAAGAAGAATGTCAAAAGAAAATTAGAAAACAATCTTATTTGCTATAGCATTAAAAAAGAATGATGGACTTCCCTGGTGGTCCAGTGGCTAAGACTCCACGCTCCCAATGTACAGGGCCCGGGGCTCGATCCCTGGTGAGGGAACTAGTCTCACATGCCACAACTAAGAGTTCGCAGGCTGCAACTAAACATCCCACATGCCGCAACTAAAGGATCCCGCATGCTGCAACTAAAGGATCTCATATGTCGCAACTGAGACCCAGTGCAGCTAAATAAATAAATACATAAAACTTTAAAAAAAAGAATTAAATACTCAGGAATAAATTACGCAAGGAGGTGAAAGACTTAAATACTGAAAACTATTAAACAATTGCTAAAAGAAACCCAGAAAAATACATATAAATAGAAAGACTTCCAGTACTCACGGATTGGAAGACTTAAAACTCTTAAAAGGTCTGAACTACCCAAAGTGTTCTACAGACTCAATGGAATCCCTATCAAATTTCCAATGGCAATTTCTGCAGAAATAGAAAAAAAAAAATGCTAAAAGTCATAGGGAATCTCAAGGACTGCAAATTGTGAAAAGACTCTTGAGAAAAGAAGATGGAGGCCTCCCTTTTCTAGATTTCAAAACATATTACAAAGTAATCCAGATGGTGTGGTACATATATAAACATAGATATATGAACCAATGGAACAAAACAGAATGTTCAGAAATAATCCTTTGCATATATGTAAGATGTACTGAGGAGGGTGCTAAGACTACACAATGGAAAAAGGACAGTCTCAATAAAAAATGGTGCTGGGAAACTGAGTATCTACCAGCAACACAATAAAGCTGGAACCTTACCTGAATCAGAGAAACTGCTGTGTGTCAAAGGACACAATCAACAGAGTGAAAAGAAAACCTCTAAATGGAGGGAATGAAAGTGACATAAAGAATTTCCAACTGTCATAGATTTAGGTTGATTTCACAGTTTAAAATCGATGATGGAATAAAACAACCTGTATCACTCATGTCTGTTTCTCAGCTATCCATTCCATTCCCAATCGTTAAGATTTTGAAGCCATGGCTTCCCTGGTGGCGCAGTGGTTAAGAATCCACCTGCCAGTGCAGAGGACACGGGTTCCAGCCCTGGTCTGGGAAGACCCCACATGCCGCAGAGCAACTAAGCCCGTGCACCACAACTACCGAGCCTGCACTCTAGAGCCCGTGAACAACTACTGAGCCCATGCGTCACAACTACTGAAGCCTGCGCGCCTGGAGCCCGTGCTCCGCAGCAAGAGAAGCCACCGCAATGAGAAGCCCGTCGACACAACTAGAGAAAGCCCGCACGCAGCAACGAAGACCCAACGCAGCCAAAAATAAATAAATTTAAAAAACAAAAAAAGATTTTGAAGCCAGTGCCTCACTCACTTAGCTTCAAATATATTATAAAAAGTCAGAGTAAATTTCTCTTCACTTGTCTCTTCCAGAATTTAGCAGGCATTTGTGCATATTAATACCTGACCTCCATGTGTAGCTTCTTTCATCCTGGTTTGTAGAGAGCTGACAAAGCATCCAGATAGGGGCCCCTAAATAATTCCTGCCGCCCAACAGCACTGACACCATGTCTGAATCTGTGGGTGTGAAGCCCTGCCCAGGACTACACCCAGTGGAGCCTCTTCACAAGTTCCAGGTCACTGGGTCATGGGGAGACGGGACCTAAGTGGAGATGACAGGCCCTGAGGGAAGGATCTGGGTGGGTGTGAATGTACAGGTGTCAGGCAGGACACTTCAGAGCCAGAGATTAGTGAGTCCAAAGAAGGGCATTTCAGGAAGGACAGACAGAAAAAACAGCTGAGAATATGACTTTACCTGAGAAAGAGCCATTCCTGACTCCTTTTCTTTCCTCTCCCTCCTCTTCTGGGCCTCTTTCTCAGACAAGAGTCTTTAGAGGTCGATCCTGAAAGTGGAAAACAGGCTGTTTAATGCTTAGAATCGACACACCCCCTTCCTGAGTCACAGCCACACACACAGGGAAGACCTCAGCACGTGGAACAGACAGTCCCCTGCTGCCCACTGTCCCAGGAGGGGCTCAGGACAGTAAACTCCCACACAGAGACCAACACAGGAGCTTCCCACCCTTTCCTTCAGATCAGGCTCCCCTCCTGGTGAGGCCCTCACGTACACAGCAGCAGTGGGCACCTCAGCTGGACCCGACGACCCCCTGCAGGTCACAGACCAGCCCTGATCCATCCCCACGCAGAGCAGAGCCCCCCTCAGCCTCAGCCCACAGACCCATATGTAGCAGGACATATTCCCTACCGAAAACATTCTGCAATCTTAAGCTTAGTACTCATAATTTCCCTTTCTGGACTCAAACAAACTTACAAACTCTCATGGGGTACAACACAGTCTCCAGAGAACCCATAATGATCCCCTCATCCTGTTATACAATAACAGAAAACATTCCAAGCTCTAATAACTGATACCTGAGGGAAAAGTACATGTGAGGATACCCAAGGGCCCACCAGAACCAAGTCACACTACTTTCATTTCCCGTGACCCAAACCAAACACTGTCATCTCCAGAAGTGACTAATAAAAGAGAAATGTCTCCAATGATGTACATGTCCCAGTGGGACCCCAACATCTTCCGAGGAAACACAACAGATTCTCTTTTGTATCTTTCAAAGTGCATCTGAAACTTTCCTCACTTGCAACCCGACATACTCAAAGGTACCAAAGGTAAGCCACAAAATGATCTCTGGGGTTTTCCCTATGTTACTCCATGGGGTGCACGACGATGCTTGCCCTACCAAAAGAGTCAACGAAAGTCAGACAGTGGAATGCCTGCTGTGGGGCATACTCTAGATCCAGCCCCTCAGGACCAGGGCACCCATCATCGTGCACCCACAGCTCCCTGTGGGCTCAGCTCAGACCTTGGTTCTACTACCATTGCGGGAAACTGTTTCTCTCGGCCTAATTCCATTTCCATCATTCTTTCTCAGGTGTGAGGTGAGTTTCCCAATTAAACCCATGCACGTAAACCTCAGTCTCAGCATCTATGTCCCAGGGAACCTGAGCCAAGACGCTATGGTCCCCCACACCATTCCACAAAACCTGCAACTACCAAAAAACCCACTTCTAGGTTCTCCAGCCCGAACTTAGACATTCCTGTCCAACAGCGTCACACAGCCCTCGATCCCGTAACTACACTTGGGACAGGTGCATACACCATTCACTGGGCTCATCTTGATGCCCACACTGGCTGCCATATGGCTCCTGCGGCCCCCTACAGGCTCCCCTCCGCTTTCCCCATTTTTCTATCTCCCTGCCATGACTGAGCAAATGGGGCTAAAAGGCACAAGGGTCTCCTGGCACAAGCATGGCAACAGGAATGCACACGAGCTGCCACCCAAAGGACACGGAGTATTCTGTATGCAGATCACAAAAGCGCCCCCCCCATCAAAGTTTGCCCGCAACTGGGGACATTATGGAGTCCAGTTACAAAGGCATTTGAGTTCAGTGGGGAAGACTCAAAGGGAGAGGGTCCCCAGCTCTCACTGTCTCCTGTTCTTCCCACTCACAACTACTTGGAAGACATTTTAGCCCTTTGGCAGGGGGGCCTCCTTTATGCCCCCTTAGGTTCTGGATTTCTGCCCACCCTTAGCACAGTGAAATCACTACCGCTGACTCTGTGCAGATGACCTGCCAGAAGGCAAAGCTCCTGTCCAAGATGGTGCCTGGTCACTGGACGTGCACAGCCTGGAACGCCTGGGGGCTATAGCGGACCAGTGACACGGCACACTAACCATGGGGACACCTCAGGACACTGCATGAGGACACCAGATCTGGAAGGCTTTTTAGGCTTCCCTGTATCTTTTTTGCTCTTATTTTTGTAATTAAGAAGCCACATGAGGTAAGCATCAATTAGACCTCAAATGTCCAGAGCAAATATGGGAACCATCTGCATCACCTACCCAGTTCCCTTGGTCTCCCCTGAGGACTGTTCAAACCAACCCACAGTCTTAGCTTCTAAACACATCCTCAGAGTGAGATTCTGCAGGCATCCTGGGAAGAAGATGAATACTGTAAACCCTTCAATGAAGGGAAAACGGGAAAGACTCTAAATAATCGATGGAGAAGGGCATTTCTTTTGACAGTGATGGATATGGAGGCAATAAAACCTTGTGAATGTAACAGAGATTGTCGGGAGGGGCTGGGGAGAACTCCCTGAGCCTAGACCTGAAGAAGGACAGAGGGCCTGAGCCATGGTGACTTAAAGACAAAAGGTAAGAACAGGAACTAAGATGTGAAACAGAAGACGTGTTGGTTTTGGGGAAGAGAGAAAAGGTGAATGTGACCGGGGCAGAGTGAACCATGAGAAAGGGTCAGCGCCCAGGATGAGGCTGGAGACACTGGCAGGGCCCTGAGGATGACACGGGGCTGAGTAGCCACAGTGAGGAGTCAGGATTTTGTCCTGAGGGCAAATAAGAGCCAGTGGAGGTATGAGTACCAGGACCCATATAAACTCTCCTTAAATTACGCTTAATGCAGAGAAATACATCTGACTATGGTCACTTTTACTCTGAGCCTATATTCTTGTCTCCATTCAAGCGTTTTGGTTTTTGGTTTTCATTCTGGGAACACAGGGACACATTTAAAATTCTAAAGACAACAGGACACTCTCCAAGAAGAACTGCCACACACAGACACACACCCAATCTGGCCAATCACTTCATGGGTCAGTGTTACTCACGCTCAGAATTTCTGGCCTATTCTCTCATCTCCACGTTACAATAGGGCTCCCTGAGGGCCAGAGGGGACATAGTTCTGAGAAGGTCTAAATTCAGTGAAGAGAACCATGTGGAACTGACTTCTGAAAAGCTCCCTGAAGGGCCAGCGGGCAGAGTTTGTTCTTAACATCCATTCCGCTTAAAACATAGGGACAGGGACTTCCCTGGTGGTCCAGTGGTCAGAGTCCGCCTTCCAATGCAGGGGACGTGGGTTCGACCCCTAGTCAGGGAATTAGGGTCCCACATGCCATGGGGCAACGAAGCCTGTGCGCGCCACAACTACTGAGCCTGTGCTCTAGAGCCCGCAAGCCACAACTACTGAAGCCCGTGTGCCACAACTACTGAAGCCTGCACACCTAGAGCCCGTGCTCCACACACAACAAGAGAAGCCACCGCAATGAGAAGCCCGCCCACTGCAGCAAAGAGTAGCCCTCGCTCACTGTAACTAGAGAAAGCCCGTGCACAGCAATGAAGACCCAACGCAGCCAAAAATAAATAAATAAAATGAAAAAAATTTTTTTAAAAAGAATGTTTAAAAAAATTATTAAATAAAAAAAGAAAGAAATCAGCTGTGAGCAAACTTCTTCATCATGAACAGAGGGGCTCTGTTGGAAGGTTTCACATCAATCCAGCCCATCCTTCCTCACTTGCAGAGAATAGTCAACAGGGCCCTGAGGGAAACATCTTTTTTTAAAATAATTAATTAATTAATTTTATTTTTGGCTGTGTTGGGCCTTCATTGCTGCCTGCAGGCTTTCTCTAGTTGCAGCGAGCGGGGGCTACTCTTCATTGCGGTGAGAGTGCTTCGCGCTGCAGTGGCTTCTTGTTGCAGAGCACGGGCTCTAGGCACGCAGGCTTCAGTAGTTGTGGCACACGGGCTCAGTAGTTGTGGCTTGTGGGCTCTAGAGCGCAGGCTCAGTAGTTGTGGCTCACGGACTTAGTTGCTCCGCGGCATGTGGGATCTTCCCGGACCAGGGCTCGAATCCGTGACCCCTGCATTGGCAGGCAAATTCTTAACCACCGCACCACCAGGGAAGTCCCAAGGGAAACATCTTTATATCACCTCACAGCTCACAATTTTAATAGATCACACAAAAAGGAAGAAAACGGAATATGAGACTAACTGGTTAAACTAGGTTTTGGCTGTTAATATAAACCGTCATTGATATCTTTACAAGGTACTCATCAAAATAGCCTAAAATTATTTATTAGTTACCAAGGAACTTTTCCCATATAGAAGATAAGGAGGAGAAAGCAGGCAGGACTCAAAGGAACCTGAAACATACTTTTTTTTTTTAACACATTTTTAAAAGAAATGATTTGTGAATATTTTTCATCTAAAAATTCTGCTGTTAAAGTTTTTAAAAATTGAGACTATAAGGTTAGAAAAGAATGATATGAGTTGATTATAGAAGACCAAACATTATTCCAGAAAGAAATACTTATTTATAGGAAAGGAGAAATTGAATGAACTAAGATTTATTCCAACTTCCAAAAAAACTTATACAGAATAAAGAAAAACTAAATGCATCACACACAAAAAATACTTTAAATAAATGTTCCTCTAAAAAGGCACCATGTAGTGACAGAGTCAGTCATTTCTTGCCCCAGGTGTCCTCTCCCCTGACCCCTAATCCACGCCAGGAAAAGGGAAGGGGGTGACCCACAACTAAGGGAATCAAGTCACTGCCCCCTGGCTGAATAGGGATTGCAAACGGAAGTTATCTTCTCATATAAAGAATTACAAAATGCATAAGCCTGTAGACAGGAGTTTTGCAATTCTCATCCTCATTTGCATAATTTAAACAAATTTTAAATGTACTATATTCTAAAGCCACACATCATATATCACGACATCATCCATATCCAAACAACTCACCGTCCATCTGCGTCCAGCTCCCACCACCTACCGGCACTACTGTGTGTTACCATTTCATTCCGTTTATCTGTCTCCCTATTTCTTTCTCTGCCTACGTCTTTTTGCTCCCCTCCGCTCTCCTGCCGTTCCTGCCCGCGTCTCTATTTCCTCCCTCACACCTGCCCTGCCCCACTCTGCACCCTGTTCCCCCTTGTTCCTCTTTCTCGCCCGCCTCCGCTCCCTCTCTACCCTCTGGGTTACACCTCTTCTAGTGCCCTTAACTTCCGCTCCTCCCCACTCCCCGGCACTGCAGTTGGCGACGCTTCCTTCCTGCTGTCTTCCTCTGCTCTTCGTGTCCCCCTCTGTCCTCTTTCTCTCCCAGCGCCTGGTGCTCTGAAAGCCTCGGTTCCACCTTTTCTCCTCTCCCGGACTCACCGTGCGGAGTGGGTCACCACTGCTGCCCTCCCTCCTCCCGCTGATCCAGGGCTCTCGCCGTGCTGCTCACCCGGAGATCCGCCTTTTTTTATTTACTTCTCTATTTTATTCGCCCGCTAGTTTCAAGGCTAAATCTATTTCATTTCACTTTCTCTTTGCAAGTCCCTCAGCCGCCGTCTAAGTTCCCATTGGTTCTCCCTCATTCTTTTCTCCCTCTCAGTTTTTCTATCCCTCTCTCGGTCGCTCTGTCTCTGCTTCTCCTGATCCCCCTTCGCCCCCATATTTAGAAAGATGGGGAGTGAATAAGATGCCCGCCTACCGCAAGAGACCATTTTCCACCTGAGTTGAACTTGGGACGGAAGAACCATGGGCGTCCACAAGGCTGGCCCAGGTCACGTCCCCCTACGCGGGGTGAGGGGAAGGGCTGACCAGGAAGGGGAGGCCTGCGGAGCCGAAGGACCGGTCTGAGGAGGAGGCGAGGACAGAGGGGCTGGGAGGGAGGGAGGAAGGGGGTCTCAGGAGAGGGTCGGGCTCTGCAGAATCCCAGGACCGGGGAGAGGACGCGGCCTCGCCGGGAGCGGGGCGGCCGGCGCTGCCCTCCAGGGGCCGAGAGGGCGAGGCTGGGGGTGGGGCGGAGGGCGAATCCACCCCGCGGTCAAGGACTTCACAAGGGGAGGCCGAGACAGTTAACAGGTTTTAAGCAGCGAAGTGTTCCGAAAGGTGGTGTCTACCTGGACGGAAGGTATTAAAAACCAAGGGCAAGGACCATCCTCAGAGAAATCTATAACCCGAAGAGAAAAGATCCCCGAAAAGATTCAGACCGGCTAGATCTGAATTTACCTGGAGTAAATTCAGGGGCGGGTGTGGGGATTTTAGGTCCGTAGTCACTCACAAGACCCTGAGGATGGAATAAGTGAGGCCCGCAGCGCAACTTTTCAGCAGAAAGGAAAAAACTCACTGTTTGTCGTAAGACCTTCACGCCCTACTCTCCACTTCCAGGTCCTATGGAAACTACTACCGCCGGATTAGAAGCAGGGCTTCCGGGGGGCGGGGCCTGGGCAGAGCGCTTCCGGCGAGGGGCGGGGCGAGGAGAGTGTCCAGGTCTGACCCAGGCAGAGGGAGGAGGGGCAGGGGGCGGGCACTGGAAGGTGCTTACCGGTAAGCTCATGGGCTTCCTTTAAGTTACTGTCTGTAACAGTTTTTTTTGTTTTATTTTGCTTTGATAGGTAAGAAGTGGATTTATTTAGAGAGAAACATACTCCACAGACAGAAGGTGGGCCCTCTCAGCAGGTGAGAGCAGCCTGGAAACATGGCGTGGTTAGTTTTTATGGGCTGGGTAATTTCATAGGCTAATGCGTGGGAAGATTATTCCAACTCTTTCCAGAAGGGGCGGGGATTTCCAGGAATTGGGCCACCGCCCACTTTTTGATCTTGGATGATTTGCCTCAGAACTGTCACTTAGCTTGCTGTTCTGTTACAATGAGCATATACTGAGGCTCAAGGTCTAGTGGAAGTCGACTCGCTGCCATCTTGGACCTATTTGGTTCTAATCATTTTACGTTGTGTCCTTGGGCTATGTCATTCTTTTAAAGTTTGTGCCCTGCCCCCTTCCCTCCTATTTCATTCCCCCCTCAGGGGTTCTACTCCCATATTCTTATGGGAAGAAGAGGGCAGAGTGTCAGTCTTCTGTAACTACTTCAAGGCCGAGTAGGGGCGTTGACCCTGACAGTCAGGGAGTAAAAATCTCTGGATGCCTGATCTAGGCGCCCCAGGGAGCAGGACAGCTCCTTGTTTTAAGTCGCATGGGCAGGAATCCTTGCATAGCCATCATCTTGGTGTGACTGTTACTACAACTTCCATATTGTTGAAGCACTTTTTGTAACAGCATCAGAGTACAAAAATATCTATAAATGACAAAAGACTTAAAAGGCATGGTAAAATATCTGATTACAGTGTAATCGATAAAGAAACTTGGTTACAATAACGTACCAAATAATCCTAGTTAAATATTTCTCTTTAAGTTACCTCAGGGGCCCCTGAGTTAGCGGGAAATCAAAAGAAATTTAATTAAAATTTGATGTTGGGGAAGTTTGTCAAAAAGTTTTCAAACACTTGGTCAAGAAAGATCATAGGTCACTGTGAGACAATACTTATTTCTTAACCAACGTTACAAAAGAGCTCAAAAGAAAATACAGATCAATTAAAGGCAAAGAAACTCATACTATCTGATATTAAAAGCAGCATTTCAAGAAAACTTTGGAGGGAGAAACCAAATCCAGTCTTCTCCCAGCCCACTCCCAACAAAATCCATTTACCCAACTAAATTTAATCCAGTCTTAGAAAATCCTTATCATGCACAACTCTTTTTTCAGTATTTTTTTTCTCATTCCTCCCACCTTCTTTTACTGAAAACATACATGTTACTTTCCTTAAAAGTTTTTTTTTTTTCACATCGAGTTACTTTTTTGGTTGACAGATTTATAACAGAAGAATAAGGTCTTATTTGACCTCTAGTAAACCTAGGTACAACAGAAGTATTATACTTAACATTGATGACTTTAAAGACATGTCTATATTAATCAAACCAACAAGCTTAAGCCACCTTCAATACCAGAAATCAGTTTAGTACTGAATATTTTCCAGATGACATGCACCTGAAATTCATTCTGGCCAGATTATTTTTCATTTCTGAGTATTTATACAAACGCTTAATTTTTTTAAAAGCCAATTAAGTAGAGCTCTTTTACGAATTGATTTTTGGCAATACCATGCACCTACAACACACATATACATACATATGAACATACAACAGTCTAACAGTTTTAAGGAAAACTTACAGTTGTGTGGGCCAGTTACCTTGGAAACTAAGATGTTTCCTCTTAAGATGAAAATGGTTTAAGTAAGGGAATTCCCTGACGGTCCAGTGGTTAGGACTCGGGAATCTCACTGCCGAGCGCCCGGGGTCAATCCCTGGTCTGGGAACTAAGATCCTGCAAGCTATGCGGAGTGCCCCCCCCCCCCCAAAATAAACAACAACAACTAAAAAAAGCATTCAGTGATTTTTTCCCCCAACAGGTTGTTGTCAATGTCCTGCTAGTGAGACTGAAGCAATTCAGGGTTTTGGGAAGTTTAGTCTCTGAGAGGGGTTGAAATGGGACATTGGTTACATCCGGGAGCATTGGTTGCAAGAATTAATTTAAGCAACTACGAGAAACAAGAACTGGGCTTGTCTCTGTTTTACAAACGAAAATAATAAAATTCTCCCTGCGTAGAATTGATGTTGGGTGACCTTGGCCTGCAGCGGCTTGAAGTCAGGTTTCGGTTCCCGGCCAGAGATTGAGGTCGGGTCGCAGCAGTAAGAGAACCGAATCCTAGCCACTAGACCAGTTGTCAGTGACAAGGCCCTGGCCCTTCAGCTTTGCAGAAAAGAATTCCCAGAAAGACGGAAAGTAGTGAAACCGGTAAAGTGTTTATTAGGAGGAAAAGAGTACAGTATGTGTGGGTAGACACGGGCAGACTCAAGAGAGGGAGTCGCGCCCTCGTGGTAGTTTAAGTCACTTACATGGGGAAGTTGTACCGGGTTTCCTTTGGCCAATCATTTTGATTTGGCTCGTTCTGTGTCGTATTTGGTGTATTTCAGCATCCTCCCATGTGCGCATGTGCATCTGTCAGCCAAGATGGATTCCACCGAACAGGCCTATTGGGGGGCTTTTTTGCTCCGAGGCATGTGGGATCTTCCCAGACCAGGGCTCGAACCCGTGTCCCCTGCATTGGCAGGCGGATTCCTAACCACTGCACCACCTGGGAAGTCCAAGGTATCTTTTAAAAAAAATATTTATTTGGCTGCGTTGCTTCTGGATCTTTAGTTGCAGCATGCACATGGGATCTAGTTCCCTGACCAAGGATGCAACCCGGACCCACTGCAGTGGGAGCGTGGAGTCTTAGCCACTGGACCGTTAGGGAAGTCCCAGGTATCTTTATTTTTTTTTTAATAAATTTATTTTTGGCTGCACTGAGTCTTTGTTGCTGCGCCCAGGCTTTCTCTAGTTGCTGCAAGCAGGGGCTACTCTTAGTTGCGGTGCATGGGCTTCAGTTGTGGCACATGGGCTCAGTAGTTGTGGTTCACGGCTCTAGAGCACAGGGCAGGCTCAGTAGTTGTGGCGCATGGGCTCAGTAGTTGTGGCTTGCGGGCTCTAGAGCGCAGGCTCAGTAGCTGTGGCACATGGGCTTAGTTGCTCCGTGGCATGTGGGATCTTCCCAGGCCAGGGCTCCAACCCGTGTCCCCTGCATTGGCACCAAATTCTTAACCACTGAGCCACCAGGGAAGAGGGAAGTCCCAGGTATCTTATTAAAAAAAGGAAATATGGGACTTCCCTGGCAGTCCAGTGGTTAAGACTCCACGCTTCCACTGCAGGGCAGCGGGTTGGATCCCTGGTTGGCGAACTAAGATCCTAAATGCAGTGTGGCTTGGTCAAAAAAAAAAAATATATATATGCTTGGGAATTCCCTGGCAGGTCCTGAGGTTTCACTGCGGAGGGCCAGGGTTCAATCCCTGGTTGGGGAAACATGATTCTGCAAGCTGCACGGTGCAGTCCAAAAAAAAAAAAAAAAAAAAATGATGCTTGAGAACGGATTGTAATGTGGATACTTGTAGTATATATATTTAATGTAATTTTCCTGTTTTGGGAGTCAATATTTTGTATGTGGACAATGAAAAAAGAAAATTAAAAATGATAATATAAGAACCATTTCATGTCCAGAAACATATAGCTTTCTGGAATTCCTTGGCAGTCCAATGGTTAGGATTCCAAGCCTTCACTGCCGAGGGCCCAGGTTCAACTCCTGGTCGGGGAACTAAGATCCTGCAAGCCCTGCTACCGGGCCAACAAAAGAAACATAACTTTAAAGTAACATTTTAAGGGGGAGTTCCCTGGCGGTTCAGTGGTTGGGACTCTGCGCTTCCACTGAAGGGGGCACGGGTTTGATCCCTGGTCAGGGAACTGGAATCCCACAAGCTGTGCAGTGGGGCCAATAGAATTGTTTTTAAATGAATGATTAAACAAATAAATAATAAAATAAAAATTAAAGTAGCATTTTAAGTGCCTACCCTCGATTGAATATATTCTGTAGTTTCAAGGAAATCTTATTTCTCTGTTCCTCTATGGGAAATACTTAAGGTAGCTTCTCCAATTCTGATCATCCCTCAGATATAACAGGTATGTTAATATCACATAGTTTAATATTAAATTAAATGTGGAGTTAATAAGAGCGCTCATCGAAAAGGAACAGCAATTTACCAATACACTAGAAGTGTAAGGGCTCGTTTCATTTCTTTGCTTGGCTTTCTAGCCCTCAGTGTGAACTTCCTGTTTGTGGTGGGACTGAAGTATTAACTGAGTTCATGTAGTTCTGAGGCTTCCTTCCTCAGGTGAAGGCAGCACCATGTAACTGGGCAATTTTAGTAAGGTTATTTTACAAATATTCAATGATAAACCAGTTGGAAGTGTTAAAACTGAAAACCTGTAGTCAACCCAGTGTAGTTAGACAAAGAAGGTAATATATTTGTAGTTGAATCAAAATTAAATGGACATTCTAAAGGAAGGAGGCAATATATGAGAGAAGGAATGAGAGACAATGAGTTCTCACCTATAACCTTGACTTTGGGAGGTTAAGGTGGGCATGAAAAAAGAAAAGGTCATTGAAAATGAACCAGTCACGTTTTTACACGTTTTGCTATGTAACAAGTGTTCCTGAATTTTCAATGTCTTACAACAACAAACATTTATTTCTTCCTCATATGTATTATTCACCTCTTGTTTGTATAATTTGATTCTGTAATTCAGCATAAAATTTCAGTCTATCCAAGACCCTTCTTGCAGTAGAGAAGACAGGGTTACACGAAACAAACAAAAGATTTGAAAGCTTCCATTTAAACTTGAAACGTGCCTTTCTACTCACACCAAATTGGCCCAGGAACTCAAAAAGCCAAGCTTGCGTAAAATGGGCAAGGAAGTGCAATCTTCTCAAGTGAAAGGAAGGGTTGCCTAAGTCAAGTGGCCAAGACTGATATCAAAGGGCAGACATGTATGATCTCACAGAAGGGTGATAAGTGATTGTAAGTAATATTAGTATATATGGTAACTGCAGCTTTTCTCAGAAATGATTTTTCCCTCCTTTGTTCACACTAAATAAAACTACTGATTATTAGATAAAATAGGGAATATCACTACAGAACAGGCAGACAAGAAAAGGATAGAAATGAACTATTGCAAAAACTCTACAAAATAATACTTAAAAACTAAGATGAAATGGACTGATTCCATGAAACAAGTAACCTAAAACAAATCACCAATGTGAAACAGATTATTTGAATAACTCCCTTGAATTACAAAGTAAATTTTAAATTTCAAAATCCCCACTAGCCAAGAAAGAAATCTGCAAGCTGAGATGGTGACTGTGAGATCCTAGATAAACTACTCCATAATATGGCTGTTTCAGTATCTATTTGGTGTAGTCTAGTGGCCTGCTGGGGCCGTGAACTGACACCAGCCTTTCCTTTGACAGCACATCCTAGGTTAACAGCCCAGAGTCACAGGGATATGACTCCTTGGACTGCCCTCGTGACAACCACACTTCCCCATCACCCACGGCCTTCCCCTGGTTCTTCTTTAAATCTGGCTCCCCTTCCCCCACTGAAGCTTAGTAATTCCTATTCTTTCTGGTTTGAATTCACCAATTCCATTTAAACAGCCTATCCATGGACCCTAAAGAAGGTTTACGCCCCAGGTCTGGCCCCATGCTCTCTGCCTAGACCCTACCTGGACTTCTTACATGTTCCCTCCAGCTATACCTTGTAGCTCCTCCAGAATCTGTGAGTAATGAACGTCTCCATTTCACTTTCTCTTGCAGTCTTTCGTGGAGTTGTTGCTTAACTTTCAACACTCAGGGGCTCAACTTTACAAAAGGTAATTTAACAAAGTCACAACGATGGCATTCAACAATTCTATCAAATTTATAAAGAACTACCAGTAATTCCATACGATTTTTTTAATTTTTAAACTTTTATTGGAGTATAGTTGATTTACAATGTTGTTTCAGGTGTACAGCAAAGTGAATCAGTTATACATATATCCACTCTCTTTTTTTGTTTTTTCAGATTCTTTTCCCATATAGGCCATCAGAGTATACAGTAGAGTTCCCTGTGCTATACAGCAGGCTATAAAATTTCTTTTTAAGACAAGAAAAGGAGGGAGTACTTGTCAACTCAATTTATAAGGCCAGTATTACTAGGATAAAAAACTAGACAAAGTTAATAGAAAAAAAAGAGAAAGTAAACAAAATGACCAATTCAATCCCACATGAAGATTCCAAAATTCATCATAAAATATTACAAACAGAAATGAATCATAGAAAGAATTCATATTAAAGATAATATAAGTCAGGGAATTCCTTGGCGGTCCAGTGGTTAGGACTTGTCACTTTTGCTGCCGGGGCCCAGGTTCAATGCCTGGTTGGGGAACTAATATCCCGCAAGCCACATGGTACAGCCTAAATAAATAAATAAATAAATAAATAATAATAATAATCAAGATCACTTATCAGAGAAAAATACATTATTCTTGGTTGGGAACAAATTCTATGTGGAGGATACTGGGTGTCAGTTGACATACCAAAAGTAGCACAAATGTTATTTTCTCTGCAAGATCTTCTGGTTCTGAATGTGAACATATCAATAGGAAAGGGCGGCACAGCTTCCAGACACTTGGGAATGGAGATTCTCTCCTTGTCACAAACTGTAATTGGAATTCTGCAGTCTATCTCATTCATCCTTGTAATTTCTTTCACTTCACTGCATGTTTGTTCAACTCCACACACTTGATTTTCAAGCACCTGACCATAGCCAACTCCCACAAGAGAGATTTCATGTCACCATTTTGCCACTCCAGTTTTTTCACTGAACTAAAGCCCTGAAGTACCCGTTTTTCTTCATATTTATAATGCACCTACTTTGTACCTGTCATTGCCTTATGGGCATTATCATGTCACATAAGTCCCAAAACAACCCACTAATTTACATATCCCATGCTATAAAACAGGAGAAATATATGTGACAGAAAAAATTATCGCTAAGGAAACAATTCAAAACATTTTTTATTACAGTAGAAAACAATGTAACACGTTGTGTACTAGCCTAATTTGAAACTCAAATTTTAATAGCATTTAGAAAATTGCTCTTTGAGTAAATTGCTTAGTTACATTATCTAATAAACATTTCCAAACATTAATTTTATTAAACTAAGGTAAAAATATCTCTGACAAGTTATCCAAATAGTATTTTACAAGCATTTTCAAGAACCATATTGAACAATGGAATGTATGTGTGCTGCAGGAAAAGAAATGTAAGAAAGTATTAGCATGAAGAAAAGTGTGGTTTGCCAAGTCAAGAACTCAGGAATTTCAAGAGTAAGCATTCAGTGTTTGTTTTGTTTTCTTTTCTTTTTGGGTGAAGTAGAGAAGAACAGCTTTATTGCTCTGCCAGGCAAAGGGGCCACAGCAGGCTAATGCCCTCAAAACTGTGTGTCCCAACCTGGAGGGGGTAGTGAGTTTTATAGTAATGGTTCAGAGAGGGCGTGATCAGCTCGTGGACATTCTTTTGATTGGTTGGTGGGGAGGTAAGCGGGAGTCAACATCCTCAACCTTCTCCTTCCCACCAGTCTGGGGTGTACATGCTTGTGGGTAGCACACGGTTCATTTCTCTCACCTGGTGGGGGTTTCAGTATCTGGTCTCTGGACTTCCTGAGCCTCAGGTTCTTTGTGTCTCAGCGCAGAAGGAATTCAGCGAGAGGTAAAGTGACAGGCAAGAAGTAGACTTATTAATATAGGACACTTGTGAGGGATACAAGTGGGTAGGCGAGGGGGCTCTGCCTCAGTGTTTTATTAAAGAGTCTGACTCCATTTTTTCTTTTCTTTTCTTTTTTTCTTTTTTTTTTTGGCTGCACCATGCGGCTTGTGGGATCTTAGTTCTCCGACCAGGGATTGAACCCAGGCCCACGGCAGTGAGAGCTCGGAGTTCTAACCACCGGACTGCCAGGGAATTCCCCTGACTCCATTTTTTGATGTTTGACTATTGACACCTCTTAATCCTCAGGAAAACCTCTTCTTATTCAGCCTATCTGGACAGACTGATAAAAAAGCCTAAGGGCTCCTTCCTTTGAGAGAAACTGGACATTCAAACCGTAAGCTTATCCTCCACCAAGCCTCACCCAGTAATTAAAATTTCCTCTAACGTTTACTGCTCTCCCTTCAATTCCCAAGAATGAGTCTAATTTCTCATTAAACATAGATGCAAACACCACCTATTCACATGCAGTGGAAGAGGTGACCAACTTTTCCGACACATCGTTCCTACCACATAATCAGTCCCTAGCAACTTGTCACTCTCCTCTCGTGGCAAGTCCAGTCCCTTTATGTCCCTACTGCTCTGTTGATGGTCAGCTGGTAGAGCATTCTGTCCTGTAACCACAGTGACCTATCCATGCACCCTGAACATAACAAGCATGGTGAGTCAAGGCAGTTTTATATTATTCTCTGCTCCTCCCTATTGCTGATTCACAACTATTGAATTTGGTAATTCAGGGGCCTTGTTTTTCCAGGGAACATGGATGTGAAGGAACCACACCTAATGAAGTTGGCCCCCTTATGTTACTGATTCCTTCCCAGAGACAATCATCAAAGGCCTGTAATGAAGGCATAAGATCAACAGACTTCAAACTTCAGGTTGAAAGGCATAAATAGTAATGTGGCTTTTTCAATAAAATTCAATTAACAGAATATTTACAGTGAAGATAATTGGCCATTTACACGTTATTCCTCCTGTCATATACATACCATTTCATAATTTTTAACATACTGTGACTTGTAATGATTCTAAGGTACATAACAATCTCACATTAATCCTGGAGAAGTACTTATGCCTAGTATAGATTCTCTGATATGTAGGCTGATTTAAGAATGGCACAAAAAAATTTACCTAATTCATTACATTTGTAAGGATTATCCCTCATATGAGTTCTGTGGTGAAACCTCAGGACGCATCGTTTCATCAAATTCTTTCCACGTTCAGTAAATCTCTATAGTTTCCGACCTGTATGAATTTTATCATTACACTAAAGGTGTAGATACCTGATGAAAACTTTTACAACATTCATTACATTTGAAACGTTGCTCTCCAAACTAAATCCTCTATGTTTCAGAAATTTCATCTTTAGGTACAGGCCTTAGCACACATATTAGTTCGTGTGGTTCCTCTCAAAGACATATATTGAGAAGTCTGGTGAATTGTGCAGCCAGGATAAAGCCTCTGCTCATACACTTGTAGTGTTTCTCTTCAGTGGACTCTCCACTGTTGCCTAATATTTGAACTCAAGGTAAAGATTTTGCCACACTAGTTGCATTAGTAAGGGATAGTTCCAGTACCTTCCCATCTTGTGATCTTTGTGTAAAATCCTTACCACACACATAATATTTGAGTGGTTTCTCTCCAGGATAAATATTCCAATATCTAGTGACAAGTGAGCACTAACTTGAAACTTTGCCACATTTGGTACATCTGTAATGTTCTCCCCAGTATGGATTATCTGATGATTGGCGGGATGTGAGCCCTGAGTAAAGGTTTTGCCCATTCATAGCATTTGTGAGGTAATCTCCAGAATGAATTCTTTGGTGAATGACTTCCTTGTCTAAGGACTGGTCATACTAAACACACCTACCCGGTTTCTCTCCAGAATGATATTTTCAGTGAAGCCTAAGACGTGGACAGCTGCTAAAACCCTTGCTTGAAGTTCGTCATCAATGTGGATTACCTGACAGTAAGATAAGCTTCTAAGTACACTGACGGATTTTTTCACACTCATCATATTTGTCAGGCAGCTTTCCAATATGAAACTTCAGTGCACCTTAAGGTATGAATTTTCACTGAAGACTTTGAGAAATTCAATACACTTCTAGAGTTTCTGTCCAGTATAGATTATGTGATGGTGAGGCTTTGCCACACTCATGACATGTGCATAGTTTCTCTCCACTATGAATCTCCCATGAATTTAAAGTGTCAATTTTGTTTTGTTTTTTTTTAAGGATTTTTCAAAATTTTATTTATTTATTTATTTATTTATTTATTTATTTATTTATTTATTTATTTAAGGCTGCATTGGGTCTTCATTGCGGGGGCTACTCTTCGTTGTGGTGCGCAGGCTTCTCATTGCGGTGGCTTCTCTTGTTGCAGAGCATGGGCTCTAGGCGCACAGACTTCAGTAGTTGTGGCATGCGGGCTCAGTAGGTGTGGCTCGCGGGCTCTAGAGCACAGGCTCAGTAGTCGTGGCGCACGGGCTTAGTTGCTCCGCAGCATGTGGGATCTTCCCAGACCAGGGATTGCACCCATGTCTCCTGCATTGGCAGGCGGATTCTCAACCACTGTGCCACCAGGGAAGCCCAGAGTGTCAATTTTGAGTGAAGACCTTCCCACATATATCACGTTAATATGATTCCCCCTTTGTGTTTATTACCTGATATGTAGTGAGAGTTGAGATCTAAGTAAAGGTTTTTCAACAGTCTTTACTTTTGTAAGGTTTCGCTTTTGTATGAACACTCTGATGCTTTGCAAGGTATGCTTTTCGACTAAAGCAGCTGCCACACTCATTACACTTGTAAGGTTTCTCTCCAGTATGAATTCTCTGATGAATTACGAGATTTGAATTCCGATTGAAGACCTTGCCACACTCACTACATTTGTAAGGTTTCTCTCCAGTATGAACTCTCCGGTGAATTGCAAGGTATGAATTATAACTAAAGACTCTGCCACATATATCACATTTACATAATTTCTGTCCTGTATGGATTATCTGATGTCTCCTGAGGTTTGAGCTGTGATTAAAGATTTTGCCACAGTCTTTACATTGGTAAGGTTTCTCCCCAGTATGAATTCTCCGATGAACTGCAAGGTATGAATTTTGACCGAAGACTTTGCCACATACATCACATTTATATGGCTTATCTCCTGAATGGATGATCTGATGTTGTATGAGGTGTGAGCCAAAATAAAAGGTTTTGCCACACTCATTACATTTGTAGTGTTTCTCTCCAGTATGAATTATCTGATGACTGACAAGGGTTGATCTAATACTAAATACCTTACCACACTCATTACATTTGTAAGGTTTCTCTCCAGTATGAATTCTCTGATGACTTGCAAGGTTTCCTTTTTGACTAAAGGCCTTGCCGCACTCATTACATTTGTAAGGTTTCTCTCCAGTATGAATTCTGCGATGTTTTGCAAGGTATGAATTCTGACTAAAGACCTTGCCACATTCATTACATTTGTATGGTTTCTCTCCAGTATGAATTCTCTGATGAACTGCAAGGTATGAACTTTGACTAAACACTTTTTCACATACATCACATTTATATAAGTTCTCTTTTGTATGGACTATCTGATGTCCAGTGAGGTGCAAGCCATGATTAAGGGTTTTGCCACACTCGTTATATTTGTAAGATTTCTCTTCAGTATGAATTGTTTGATGAATTGCAAGGTCTGAATTTCGACTGAAGACTTTGCAACATACATCACAATTAAATATTTTCTCTTCTGTATGGATCAACTGATGCTGAGTGAGATTTAAGCCCCGATGAAAGGTTTTGCCACACTGATTACATTTGTAAGGGCTTTCCATGCATGCACTCTGGTCTTGTGTCAGTATTGAAGGATGCATAAAATCATTCTCATATGAATTAGAAATGGTGGTTTGGACAGTAGAAGTTCCTTGAAGTGGTGAAAATGAGGCACTAATGCTGATACTCTTGTCAGCTTGATTAAATTCATCAATTTTCTCTTCACTTTTGAAAATATGCAGTTCATCCTGAAAGCTTAATGCCAGCCTGTTTTCCATAGGCTTGATTCCTGCAATGCTTCTACCATGTCGATCTCTCTTATCAGTCAGCTTTTTGTTACGTTTTATAGGCATTCCTTTATAATTTCTTTCCTCATCTCTTGGCTGAGACTCAAAGTCATGTATATTTTCCTGGATTTCCCTGAGGTAAAAATGCTTGATTTTATTCCTTTCATGTCTTCCCAATATCAGTGTTTGGAATACTTCTGCTCTATCAGTGTTTGCATTTAGTTGTAATTTCTTGATCACATGTACGTGAGAGATATCTACAAGACATAAAGAACCATAAGTATCCTATTCATCCCAATTCATAAGTAAATAGTTCATGTTAAATACATATTACACCAATATTAGTACTTAACACAAAACAGAGTTATGAAAATTCCCAACCATGATATTAAAACGTTTACAAACACAAAAGGAATGATTCTTTACTAAAGATAAAGTGATCCGAGGTAATTCCACTTAAATTTAGGGCACCCAATTTTCAAACAACCTATGATAAAAACACTCACATTGGAAAAACTTCTGTTAGCTATCAAAGAAAGTGTATTTTTCAACCATGACACCAAAGCACATACCAATTAGCAGTAAACATACTGGTGCCTCGTAACTGAGGAGAAAAGAATATTATACTATACATATATTGTGCATACTTGTTAAATAGAAATGAATGCTAAAAAAACAGACAGTAAATAACTGTAACAGTAAATAATCCAAAACTAACTTATTCAATGAATAATCTCAAGGAGTGGCGGTTTCCAATTGGGAAACAAATATAGCTTAGAGAAAATGGTGAATATGATAAAACAGTATTTTAAAAAACAAAATGTTCTTCTAAAAATGTGTTGTAAAGCTATGTACCCAGGAAGAAGCATAAAACATTCTGAAAGACCACCTTCTGTACATGACAATTAAATATCAATAAATGAAATATTCTCCAGTTATATTAACAGCCATTAAATAGAACAACTCCCTACCTGTTCAGTGCCCTAAAATATCCAGTTCATTGGCTCCAAAATATATGTAATGAAGAGAGAGCAATTTGTGAATTTATTTAACTAGGTTCATGCAACAAATTGCAAAAGAAAGGCATACAATATATAAGGCAAAAAAAGGGACATCATAATAAACATGCCAGAATATTAATATATCTTTTTTATACAAAAGCCACTTTTGATTCATTAATATAAAAAATACACTATTTCTGGGAATTCCCTGGCAGTCCAGTGGTTAGAATTCAGCACTTTCACTGCCACGGGCCCAGGTTCCACTCCTGGTTGAGAAAGTAAGATCCCGCAAGCAGCGTGGTGTGGCCAAACAAACAAACAAACAAACCCCCCCCAAAACCCCCCCACTATTTCAAGCCGTCTAACATTACTAGTTTCTTTTGAAAGGCTTGAGGAAAATTATCAGAATTTTTTAAGTAAGGAAAGTGGAATCACAGGTTTATGTACATGACCCCAATTGACACAGAAAGTAGTGAGAACCATGATGTGAACCTTGACCAATAGACTGAGACAACATATTCTTAAACATGACCGCCCACCCAAGCAGTATAGATTACAAAATACTACAACAAATGTCAGGAGTTGAGAAAGAAAACTTCAAGGGAGATGCAGGAAGTGAGCTGGATAACTGCTAAGGTTATTCAGCCACCCCTCCTGGAAATGGTTTCTGAGCCATCACAGCTACACACAAAATGATTTAGGTTGTGTCATGAGACAGTTGTTCAATATATAAAGAGGCATTATTTTTACAGTGTGAGTGATGTGGAAGGTGGAGGGATGGGTGAAGGAGTGCTGTAGAAATTGGGAAGTTCAGGAGAATAACTTAAATGTGCTAGGAAATAACAATCTTTCCATCCACATCAAGGTGCCATGTAAGGAAAGGTCAGGACTGAGAAAGGGCCTGAGTGGAGCACAGAGTTTTTTAACCATGGGAATTATACTATGAGTATGGGAAGAACTGAAAGAGATTTAAACACTGTAGAAAGAAATTAACTTTAAATCTATTACACTATTTGCTATGCAAGGTATCAAATTCCAACAGCTGTATTTCCATGCACATATTCAATAAAAACATGTATAATATTCAAGGAGATGGTGCAATAATGTTCTTAGCAGAAAGCAGAAGGAAAAACCAGGAGAAGACCACCAGAAGGAGACGGATCAGTCTATTCTGTACACACACATGCAGAACAAAGTAATCAGATCAACACTACTGTAAAGTAGGGAGATCATGATTTCAGAATGAAGATCTCCTGGCTGGGTGAGCAGGGTTTGTATGGGGAAACAAAGATAGCAGAAAGCGTTTGAGAAAGCCTGAGCAATTTCAGGATAGGATCACAATAGTTAAGTAAGCAAAAAAAAGAAACAAATGTGACTAACTAAAATATCGATTACATAATATAATTTGGTATATAAAATGTTTATGTTAACACTCCTTGTTATTAAACATGACAGTGTTCTTTTAGCTGGCCTCTCTAAATACTGAAAATCATATCATTAAATTTCTTAACACAAACTCTGCAAAGAAAAACAAAACCGTGAGGAGTGATGTCAGCAGAACAGTAAACCACAGGCACTCATTAGAGCCATGAGGAAGCCAAGTTAAAAACAATAAACAAAAAAGAATTTGGGAAAACTCTACAAACCAGTAAAAAAAGTGGCAGCACCCAGGCAATTGCCTATCCTGAAAACACTAAACCGAAAAATGCAGGAAAGTTCATGACAATTTCCTGGCCTGCGACTCCCCACCTCCTTCTTACGTTGCATTGAGATTGAGCTGGAAGGAGCCTCCCAATTACCAGAGGTGTCCTCACGGGGAAACGCTAAAAACATGACAAAAACACTCAGTAAACTAGAAATAGGAAAAGATGACCTCAACATAGTAAAGGACATGTATTAAAAGCCCACAGCTAACATCATACTCAATGGGGAATGACTTAAAGCTTTTCCTCTAAGATCAAGAAAAAGACAAGGACACTTGCACTCAGTATTTCTAAAAAAAAATTACTGGAATTCCTAGCAAGTACACGTAGGTAGCAGAAAAAGACATAAAAACAACAATTCCAATAGCAAATAGAAGCAAAACTATCTCTTTTGACAAATGAAATGATCTGATAAGTAAAAAACCCTGGGGAATTCCCTGGTGGTCCAGTGGTTAGGAGTCCATGCTTCCTCTGCTGGGGGCCTGGGTTCGATCCCTGGTATGGGAACTAAGATCCCACAAGCCGTGCCACGCGGCAAAAAAATAAAAAATAAAAATAAATAAATAAAAATCTGTGAAGATTCTTAAAAAAAAAAATTGATAGAAATAATGAACTCAGAAAGATGACAATATATAAAATAGACAAACAAAAATCAATACTGTTTCTATACACTGACAATAAAAAAATCAAGAAGGAAATTCAGAAAACAATTCCATTTACAACACCATCAAAAAAATAAAGTACTTGGCAAAACTTTACAGAAGGGAAAGATATATGCACTATAAACTAAAAACACAGCTGAAAAATATTTGAAAAGACACAAATTAATGCAAAGATATCCCAAGTTCATGGATTAGAAGTAAATATTGTCAGTATGTAAATACTACCCTAAGTGATCAACAGATTCAATGCAATCCCTAATAAAATCCCAATAGTGTGTCTCGAAGAAACAGATAAATCCATCCTAAGATTCAAATGCAATCTCAAAAGACACTCAATAGCAAAACCAAGGTTGAAAAGAATGTAGTTGGAGGCTTCACAATTATTTCAAAATTCTTAGAAACCTAAACTAACCAAAGCAGTATGGTACTAGCATAAAGACAGAGAGAGACCAGTGGCATACAGCAGAGACATGAGAAATAAACTCTTGTGTATGTGGTCAAATGATGTTCCACAGGAATATCAGGACCACTCAATGAGGGAAGGGCAGTCCATTAAACAAAACAAAACGAATTATGGTTCAGATTGAAGGTATCACTCCACTTTATAAGTTCTCTGATTTAGATGTTTCAAAATTAGCTGTTGATGTAGAAAGAACAATAGCACACAGGTGACCCCAAAATGGTGTCAACAACAGTTTACACAACAGCCTCACAAATAGGAGGATGTGAACTTGGGCAATGTTATCCTGAGGAGAAATTCCTCTTCACCATTTACTGAGGGTGAAAGGGGATGGTCATAGTACATGTGAACACCACTATCACAGTGCCCTTGAGACAGGCTTTTGTGACATTGCTCAAAACCAGATAACAACCTGGAAAGATTTATCAGCCAGGCTCTGGTGATACTTTCTATTTCATATCATAGAATATGCAGACCACTTCACTATAGCTTTAAGTGGTGATTTTCTATATAGTAGGAAAATATTACAATATATGAGGGATACTATTCTCATTCAAAATTATCTGTCACCCAGTAAACCCACCCTATAGAAAGTCTACCAGAAGTTGTTGATTAACGAAGGGTGGATTATCACACCAAAGATTCTGGATAAAATTTCAGAGCCTAGTTCTATGTATTTCATAAACAAGTTTCAGAGGCAAAATCACACAAACTTAGGAGAGTATGAAATCAGGAAGAGAATACATTCCCAGACTAGGTAGAGCAGTACAGGAGTGAAAAAAATACGAGATATGTGCGTCAGACATCATAGAACCTTCAGATGGAACCACGTGCTCTAGCCACAGATGCCAAACTAAGAGCCTGAAAGACACATATATGCTCCTCAGTAGGACTGGGGATCAAAGAGGTGATCTCTCTGTCCACTGTCCTTAGTTTTCCTAAGTAATAATTACAGAAGATAGAATGCACCTCCCTGTTACACACAAGCCTGAAGAATGTGGCCAAAGCAGAACAGAAGAAATGCAGGGGGGATCTAAACAGGCAGACGGGGCTTGAGACAGCTCCATGCAGGTTATGAGGTGCCACATGGAATCAAAGAGCAGCCAGTGTCTCCCATCTTCTGATGAGGTCTCCTAAAAACATCCAATGGGGATGGAACCGGGAAAGGTTCCGGGATTGGAGCCTGAAGGCATCAGCTCTTATCTATGTGGACTGAGAACTGAGCATCCAATGGAATGAAGTTGAGAAGGAGAGATGAGGGGGCAAGAGGCCCCTTTGAAAAAGTCCACCTCATGCTCTGCTAAGTCAAGCAACAGGAGCTCACAGAAGCCAGATGGCAGAGTGTTGTAGATCGTGATAAAGACCTTGCCTCGGTCTCTGTAGGAGCTGCAGCACCACTGGAGGGTGAAAGAACACATTTCACATGCGGAAGGAAAGAGGGAAAAGTTACAGAGAAGAAAAATTTCCTCTGAGAGTTCAAATAACAAGTAAATTTTTGTATTCCCACAGAACTCTCTGATGAGGGGAAGGTCTCCAAACACTATTAATAATGAGGCTTCCCCTCGGCCCTTCTGAGATCTGACCTGTGTTCACACTTTGATACATCCCCAGAGGTATTCAGATCACTCTTCACAGCCCAGGGCTCTCTCTCTTGTTACAAAGTGGGTAAAATATTCAGATAAGAAACAGAAATTCCTCCACATAAGAGGAAGGAAACATGATTTGCTGTGGCTTTTCCAGAATCCTGGTCTCTTGCTCAACTGAAAATTGAGGTGACTACAGATGGAAACAGAAAAATATTTCGAAAAACTGACCTGCTCTTTACCTCCTGAATACACAGGGAACAGTATAATGTGCAGAAACGTAGCTCTTTTCCTAAAACTTCTAAATCAAATGCACAGGGGTAGGAAACAGGAAAATGGGTATATTAAAAGTTTCCCATTGAGCTTTACACATATGTAAGCTCTGGAACAACTCCTGATGTATCATGAAGTGGGCAGGTCATCACAGGAAAAGGTAGATTTAAACTCCTGATGCTGCATCCTAAAGCTTTCCATTTCTGAATCAACAAGGATTTCAGATCAGTCAAGCAAAACAGGGGCTCCCAGGAGGCACACAATGGAAAATGCAAAGATACTTAAGAGCAGATCCCAATTTCTGGAGGGAAGTTATCCTCACCCAGGGAGACCAGGTTCCTGTAGGTCTCCAACATCACGTCCCTGTACAAGGCCCTCTGACCAGGGTCCAGGCATTCCCACTCCTCCTGAGAGAATGTGATGGCCACATCCTTGAAGGTCAACTGTGCCTGAAAGGAAAACACATTTCACCAAGGGGCCATGAGGAGAATTCTTATTTTCACACAAAATGAGAAGAGGTGAAAAGATCAAGTTGAAGTATGTATTCTGACAGATCCATATAAAGATATCTGGGGAAATTATGGATCTCCAATTTTAATTTCTTATGCTTTTTCATAGAGATTATGATAACCTGTAATCAATGTGTATTTTTCATTTTTGTGGACAATACATGAAATACATATAAATAAAATTCAACAGTGAGTTCTCTATCCAGAAGTGTTAGATTATGTCTTACACACCGAGTGCTATTCAAAATCTAGATGAACTACACTATGAGTGGTGGCTTTAGAGATGACAAAGTCCACAGTGCTTTAAAAAAAAAAATCAAAATCTTAAATTACAATGACGATAATAACAGCAATGACTAAAGGTGTTTGAATACTTCACAGATGCTAAGCATTACTCTAAATGCTTTACAGATATGAACTTTTTAGTCAACATTGTAGCTCAGTAGAGAAAGATCTGTTCCCATCCTGCAGCGGAGAAAACTGTCAGAGACATTTGGAGAAACTCAACTTAGTTCAAGCTAAGAAATGATACAGCAAGCAGCTGAATTAAGGTGGATGCGGTCTTGAACTGAAGATAAAGAAGCAAAAACTGAAGTAACAGAAGAGCATTGGAAGCACATTGCCAGAGAATTCTCCCAGAAAACTTGAAAGAAGTTGAACAACATGAAAGGCAGTAAAAGGTCATCATAGATGTAGGCGCATGCGCGCGCGCGCACACACACATACAACATGTTAGTAATCTTTTTTTTTCTTTAATTTATTTATTTATTTTTGGCTGTGTTGGGTCTTCGTTTCTGTGCGAGGGCTTTCTCTAGTTGTGGCGAGCGGGGGCCACTCTTTCATCGCGGTGCGCAGGCCTCTCACTATCACGGCCTGTCTTGTTGCGGAGCACAGGTTCCAGGCGCGCAGGCTCAGTAGTTGTGGCTCACGGGCCTAGTTGCTCTGCGGCATGTGGGATCTTCCCAGACCAGGGCTCGAACCCGTGTCCCCAGCATTGGCAGTCGGATTCTCAACCACTGCGCCACCAGGGAAGCCCCATGTTAGTAATCTTACTAGTATTTGAACCATTAACAGGATAGTGTAGGAAAAATTCAAGGCCATGTAACATATTTTTGATGTAATTTCAACTGCAATGCAGTACATAGTTATAAAATTATGATGTCTTTTATCAAAACCATGGACTTGCACATCCATGATCTCATGGACACACATGTAAATGCACAAATAACTGAAATGAGAGAAGTTGTCTCTGGATATATTATTGCATGATTTTTTTCATCATCATTTTTATTTATGTGAATTTCAGCAACTTTGGAACAATGAAAAAGTATCAACTGTACTAAATGGTACTAACATGAAAAAAACAGGATCCTTTAACTGCAATGTCTGTTGAATACCCATACATAAATACAATTTAAACCACAAAATTGACATAGGTAGGTATTAACAAATGCAAAGCAGAGTTTATTTCTGTATTTCACACATAAAACACTGACTCAAAATTAGAAAAGTTATTACCATTATACACTAATTTAAAAGATTAAGAAAAAAATTATCACAATAGTAAGGTTAAAAACTACTTGGAGGATTAAATATCATGACTAAAAAGAATATGGAAAAAAGCATATTGTAATTAAGGAAGAATATTTCACCAAACGTCATGATTAGAAGGAAACTTGACGCATTCCCTCTGGAGTTACAGTGGAGTGAAGGGGGCTGGCCAGGGCTCCTGCCTTTCATCACTGTACAGAGTGCTTGAGCAGGGACCACTAGAGGAAGTAACAGGAGGAAAACAGAGGGCAAAAGACACACAGAGAGTGTGTCAGAGAGCTGGAACTGCAAACATTCACAAATCTAAGGACATAGAAATCTAAGAACAGAGAAAGGATGTGAAAAGACAGGCCAACCTAAAGACAGCAGGGGTGACTATATTACATCAGAAAAAATAAAGACAAAAACTGACACAAGAGACAAAGGATATTATATAATAAAACAGTCAATTCACCAGGAAGATATAACAATTATAAATATATATACATCTAACATTAGAGCTTGACCAAATACAAAGCAAACAACAGAGATAGACAACAGCAAAATGTCAGTATGAGACTTCAACACTCTAGTTTTATCTACACATGGAAACAACTTACAAGGAAAGAGAACTTGAACTACACTAAATAACAATTGTACCTAAAAGACATGTACAGAACACTCCACCCAACACCAAAAAACATCCTTCTCAAGCAAACATGAAACATTCTCCATGACAGACCACAAAACATCTTAGGCCACAAAACAAATCTTAACAAATTTAAGGAGACTGAGATCTAAAAAGTATCTTCTCTAACCACAATGAAACGAAACTTGAAATAGTGAACAGAGGGAAAACAGGAAAACCCCCAAAATGTACAAATTAAACAGCTGATTCTTAAAGAAGCGATGGCCCGGGCTTCCCTGGTGGCTCGGTGGTTAAGAATCCGCCTGCCAATACAGGGGACACAGGTTTGAGCCCTGGTCCGGGAAGATCCCACATGCCGCGGAGCAACTAAGCCCGTGCACCACAACTACAGAGCCCCAGCGCCACAACTACTGAAGCCCACGTGCCTAGAGCCCGTGCTCCACAACAAGAGAAGTCACCACAATGAGAAGCCCGCGCACCACAACAAAGAGTAGCCCCTGCTCACCACAACTATGGAAAGCCCACATGCAGCAATGAAGACCCAACACAGCCAAAAGTAAAATAAATAAATTTATTTTTTAAAGAAAGAAGCAATGGGTCAAAGAAGAAATCACAAGGAAATTGTAAAAATATCTGAAAGAAAATAAAAACACAATATACCAAAATTTATAACAGGCAGTCAAAACCATAGTAAAAGGGAAGTCTGCAATGCTAAATGCTTACAACAAAAAAGGGGAAAGATGCAAACCCTGTACTGCTGTTCAAGAATGTACTGAGAGTCCTAGCCAGAGCCATTAGACAAGAAAAAGAAATCAAAGTTATACAAATTGAAAAAGAAGTAAAATTACCTTTTTCTCTAGGTGACAAGGTTTTACATGTGCAAACCAAAAAGGCTCCATGAGAAAACTACCACCTCAAAAAACAACTTCAAGGACTTCCTGGTTGGTCCAGTGGTAAAGAATCCACCTTCCAAGGCAGGGGACTTGGGTTCAATCCCTGGTCAGGGAACTAAGATCCCATATGCCACAGGGCAACTAAGCCCGCGCGCCTCAACGAAAGAGCCCGTGTGCCGCAAACTACAGAGCCCACGCACTCTGGAACCCGTGTGCCACAACTAGAGAGAGAGAAAAAAAAAAACCCTGCACGCCACAACTAGAGAGAGAAGCCCATGCACCACAACGAAGAGCATGTGCCTCAACAAAAGACCCTGCATGCCACAATGAAAGATGCCGCACGCCTCAATGAAGATCCCAAGTGCCACAACACCTGACACAGCCAAAAAAACAAAACAAAACAAAACAAAACAAAACAAAACAAAGAAAAAACAACTTTGGAAAAATTGCAGCAGGGAATTCCACAGCAGTCCAGTGGTTAAGACTGTGCTTTCACTGCCATGGCCCTGGGTTCAAAACCTGGTGGGGGAATTAAGATCCCACAAACCGCAAGGCATGGCCAAAAAAAGAGAAAGGAAAAAAAAAATCAGCACACAAAACTCAGTTGCCTTGCTATACACAATGAACAAATTCAAAAGAAAGTTAGAAAACAATACTATTTACTATAGCATCAAGAGACAGACTAGGAAAAAATTACCCAAGGAGGTGAAAGACTTGCACACTGAAAACTACTAAATGTTGCTAAAAGAAATCCAAGGATATACAAATAAATAAAAAGACACCCTGTATTCACGAATTGGAAGAATTAATATTCTTAAAATGACTTTATTACTGAAAGTGTTCTACAGATTCAATGGAATCCCTGTCAAAATTTCAAAGGCAATTTTTGCAGTTAAAAAAAAAAAATCATACTAAAATTCATAGGGAATCTCAAGGGGCCCCAAACAGCCAAAATACTCTTGAAAAAGAAGATGGACATCATTTTCAGATTGCAAAACATATTACAAAGTAATCAAGATGATGTGGTACTGGTATAAGCACAGATACATAACCCAGTGGAAGAGATTAGAATACCAGAAATAATCCAGTGAATATATACAAAATGTACAGACAAGGGTGCAAAGACTACACAAAGGAGAAAGGACAGTCTCAATAACCAATGATGCTGAGCAACTATATACATACCAGCAAAAGAATGAAGATGGAACCTTACTTGCATCAAAGGTAAAAACTTCTGTATCACAGGATACAATCCACAGAGTGAAAAGACAACCTCTGAGGAATGGAGGTGATGAAAGTGATTTAAAGAATTTCCCACTGTCAGAGATTTAGGTTGATTTCATAGTTCAAACTCAAGAATGGAATAAAACATTCCCTGGTGATCCAATGGTTAGCGCTTGGCACGTTCACTGCAGTGGGCCGGGGTTCAATCCCTGGTCGGGGAACCAAGTTCCCACAAGCCTTTGTGGGGCGTGGCAAAAAAAAAAAAAAAAAGTTAAAAAGACAGAACAAATTACCTCTTATTGGTCTGTTTTCCAGATTTTACCAGATACTGTGCACATTAATGTCCAGCTTCTTTATCCTGCTTGACAGACAGCAGACAGTGCATCCTGATGGGGCCCTAAGCAATCCCTGCTGCCCAATAGCACTGACACCACGTCTCTAATCCATGGGTGTGAAGCCCTGCCCAGGACTACACCCAGCGGAGCCTCTTCACAAATTCCAGGTCACTGGGTCATGGGGAGATGGGATCTAAGTGGAGATGACAGGCCCTGAGGCAAGGACCCGGGTGACTGTGACGGTACAGGTGTCAGGCAGGATACTTCAGAGTCAGACAAGATCAGCGAGTCCAAAGAAGGGCATTTCAGGAAGGACAGACAGAAGAAACAGCTGAGAATATGACTTTACCTGAGAAAGAGCCATTCCTGACTCCTTTTCTTTCCTCTCCCTCCTTTTCAGGGCTTCTTTCTCATACAAGAGTCTTTAGAGGTCGATCCTGAAAGTGGAAAACATGCTGTTCAATGCTTGGAATCAACACACCCCCTTCCTGAGTCACCACCACACACACAGGGAAGACCTCAGCATGTGGAACAGACAGTCCCCTGCTGCCCACTGTCCCAGGAGGGGCTCAGGACAGTAAACTCCCACACAGAGACCAACACAGGAGTTTCCCCACCCTTTCCTTCAGATCAGGCTCCCCTCCTGGTGAGGCCCTCACGTACACAGCAGCAGCGGGCACCTCAGCTGGACCCGACGACCCCCTGCAGGTCACAGACCAGCCCTGATCCATCCCCACGCAGAGCAGAGCCCCTCACCCTCAGCCCAGACCTCAGCCCTCAGGAACGGGGGGACCCAGAGTCACGATGCTCAGTGAGAGATCCAGA
This sequence comes from Balaenoptera physalus, assembly GCF_965194825.1. Classification (NCBI taxonomy): domain Eukaryota; kingdom Metazoa; phylum Chordata; class Mammalia; order Artiodactyla; family Balaenopteridae; genus Balaenoptera; species Balaenoptera physalus. The sequence goes on from NC_138900.1 coordinate 4,957,030, forward strand.
TTGGAATATTCTCGGGAACCTTAACTATTGTTAAGGTTGGACCCCCACACTGACAGTATGAAGAGGAATCCCTGGTCAGAGGGTACAAAACATGTATATACAAAATTCTTCATCGATCTGAGGAAAGGCCTGAGTTGAGCGGCACTCAGAGGAGGCAAGCCCAGCAGACCCTCCCACTTGCTTTTCATTTTCCAGGTTTACTGAGGCATAACAGATGTATAACAATGGTGTACATATGAGGCGTCCAGTGTGATTATTAGACAGATGTATACACTATGTAATATTCACAATAGAGTGCTTTACATGTCCATCAACTCACGACGACCATTTTATTTCTGCGTGCTACGAACAGTCAAGTATTATTCTCTCAGCAAATACCAGGTACAGAGAAACACAGTATGATTAACGATAGTCAGCACGATGAACATTAGATGAACATGTTGCAAATATTTATCTAAATATAATGATTTCATTTCCTTTGGATATCTAGACAGAGGAATCTCTAAATTGTTTTCCGTAATAGCCATACCATTTACATTCCCACCAATGAAGCACAAGCGTTCCCTATTCTCTGTGTGTGTGTGTGTGTGTGTGTGTGTGTGTGTGTGTGTGTGTGCGTGCGCGCTTTGAGACAGGTAGGGAGAGGACCGTAGAGGAACCAGCACTGGCCTGGCAGCAAGAAAGCAGCGGCTACACCTTCCCAAGAATGTGCCTCTGTACTACTGATCACTGTGGTGCTGCTGGCCCTCTGATTCTTGGAACAATCTCTCCCTACATTAAAGAACTTAATGGCCCCTCTCAGGTTCTGTCCACAGAAACATACCTAGCAAAATCTCCCTAATGAAAACCTTCTGCCATTTGAAGCTTACTACTCATAATTTCCCTTCTGGACTCAAATGAACTTACAAACTTTCATGGGGTCCAACACAGTCTCGATAAAACCCATAATGATCAACTCATCGTGCTAGAAAATACCAGAAAACATGCCAAACTCTAATAAATCATGCCAGAGGGAAAAATACATATAAGACACCCAAGGAACCGGTAGGTGTAAAATACCACATTTTCATTCACAGTAACCACAGCCCAAACATTGTCATCTTCAAAAACTACATATAAAAGAAAGATGTTTCCAACTATGCACATCCCCCAGTGAGACCCAAACATCCCCCAAGGCAACACTCCAATTCCCCTTTTGTATGTTTCACAGTGCAACTGAAAATTTCTTTATCTGCGACACAAAATACTAAAAAGTAGCAAAGGTAAACAACAAAATGACCTCCATATTAGTCTAAAAACTGCACAATGATTTCTCTCTTTCTCTCTCTCTCTTTTTTTTTCTGGAGCAGGAAGGATTTATTACTTGCAGCAAGCAAGGAGAACACCAGAGATCTTTCCCAAAGCAGTGTCCCTGCACAATGATTCTTACCTCCCAGAATACCCAACACAAGTCACTTGCGGGCACCCTCTAGCTCCATCGCCTGAGGACAAGGCACCCACCCTCCTGCACCCAAGAATCCCTGTGGGCTCAGCTCAGGCCATACTTCTCACATCGGAGGAAAATGATTTTCTGTGCCTAAAACCACTGCCTTCATTCCTCCTCACGTATGGCCATGAAATACCAGATTAAACCAATGAATGGAAACCTCAGTCTCAGCAGCTAGGTCCCAGGGAACCTGAGCTAAGACACTATGGCACCTCAAACCATGCAATGCACCCCACAACTACCCATAAACCTAATTCCAGGTGCTCCAGCCAGAACTGAGACATTACTTGCCAGGAGCTCCACACACCCCTTGAGCCCAAAAGGGACAAATGCATACACCATTCACTGGGCTCATCTTGAAGCCCACACTTGCTGCCATATCCCTCCTGCAGGCTCTCCTCCAATTTTCCCACTGTTCTGCCTCTCCTCCTTGCACTCATGGGCAAACAGGGTTAAAGGACAACAGTACCTCTCAGGAAAGCCATCGCAACAGGAATACACACAAGCTGCCACTGAAAGGACACTGGGCATTCAATATGCAGGTCAACAAAGTTGGCCCTCCTGGGAAAACTTACGAGAAAGTAAGAATGTTAAGGAGTCCAGTTACAAAGGACATTTGAATTCAGTGAGGGAGACTCAAAGACAGGCGGTCCTCAGATTTCTTGTCTCCAAGACAGATGGTCCCCAAGTTTCTTCTCTCCTGTTCTCCCAGCTCACAGGTAATTAAAGGATACCCTAACTCTTTGAGGGAAGTCTCCTTCATTCCCCCTTAGGTTCTGGACCTTGGCCCCCAGTTACCACAGTGAAATCACTATCCCTGACTCTGAGCAGTTGAACTGCTGGGAGTCAAAGCACCTGACCAAGGAGGCAACTGGTCCCTGTATGTGCACAGCCTGGAACAACTGGGGGCTACAGCAGAACAGTGACACAGCACACTGAACATGGGGACACCTCAGCACACTACATGAGGACATCAGTTCTGTAGGGCTTTGTTAGCACTCCCTGCATCTTTCTGCTCTTATTTTGAGTAATTAAGCAGCCACATGGGGTAATAATCAATTAGAGTTGAAATGTCCAGAACAAACGTAGGAACCATCCTCATCACCTACCCTGTTCCCCTGGTCTCCCCTGAGGATTATTCAGCCCAACCCACAGCCCCAGCCACTAAACACACCCCCAGAGGGAGATGCTGCCGCCATCCAGGGAAGAAGAGGAACCCTGTGCCTCCTTCAATGAACGCAAAAGGAGGAAGGCTGCAAATAATCAACGGGGAGGGCCATTTCTGTTGAAGGTGATTGATGCAGAGGCAATAAAATGTGACGCAGATAGGCAGGAGGAGATGGGGAGCCCTCTCTGAGCCTAGAGCTGAAGGGAGACAAAGGGCCTGAGCCACGGCGACTTCAAGGCAAAAGGTAAGAACAGGAACTATGATGTCAGACAGAAATCGTTTTGGTGTTTGGGAAACAGACAAAAGGTGAATGTGCCCAGGGCAGAGTGAACCATGAGAAAGGGTCAGCTCCCAGGAGGAGGCTGGAGACACCGGCAGGGCCCTGAGGAGGACACAGGGCTGAGCAGCCACAGGGAGGAGCTGGGATTTGTCCTGAGGGCAAATAAGAGCCAGCGCAGGTCTGAGTGCCGGAACTGGCATAAACTCTCCTCAGATTTATTTAATGCAGAGAAATATTTCTGACTACGGTCACTTCTACTCCGACCCTGTGGGAAGACAGGGACCCATATACAATTCTAAATAAAACTAGACACTCTCTCCAAAAAGAAGACACACACAGACACACACCCAATTTGGCCAATCACTTCAGGGTCAGTGTTACTCTGACTGAGAGTTTCTGGTCTAGTCTCTCATCTCCATGTTACAAGTGGGCGCCCTGAGGCCCAGAAGGGAGACTTTTCTGAGAAAGTCCTGGTTGAGTGAACAGAATCAGGGGTAACTGAATTCTGAAATGAGATCCTGAGGGGTCGGTGGGCAGAGTCTGTCCTTATCGCCTGTCCCATTTAAAACACCATCTTTCAGGTGCCTGATCAAAGGAAACTTCTCTTTCAAGGTCTGATCACACTGACACCAAACAGGTAATTCTTCTTTTCCAGAAAAATCACAGTAAAATCATTTAAAAATAAAAATTGAAAAAGCATAGTTGCTGGTGCATAAAATACTGCAAGCGTTCAGCTTAGAAACAAGATCTGAGCAAACTTCTTCATCATGAATAGAGGAATAAAAGGGGAAAAAAATATTAGACAAACTGGTTAAACTAGGTTTTGACTGTTAATATAAAAGATCACTGACATATCTACCAAGTACTCATCAAAAGAGTCTAAAATTATTTACTAGTTACCAAAGAACTTTACCAGTATATAAAGATAAAGCAGGGGAAGAACTCAGGTGTCAATTATATCTGAATCAATAAAAAGAAATAATTTGTGAATTTTTTAAATCTAAAGATCCTGCTGTCAATGTTTTTAAAAAATTGAGAATTTATCATATTTAGAAAAGAATCACATGAGTAGAATACATAAGGCCATCAAACTTATTTCACAAGTTAATAATTATTTGCAGGAAATTAGATATCTAATGCACTAAGATATATGCAAAGTTAAAAAAAAAGACATAAATGTAAGGAAACCAGAGTGAAAAAAGTAAGTCTATTAAACAAAATTTTTAATGTTTCTTTAAAGAAGCACCATGTAGTGAGAGTCAGTCATTTCCTGCCCCACTAGTCTCTCCCCTGTCCTCTACCCCACGCCAGGAAGTGGAAGAGGGTGACCCACAACTGTCTGAGTCAACTCACTGCCCCTTGGCTGAAGAGGGATTGCAAAGGGAAGTTTTCTTGTCATACAAACAATTACAAAATGCACAAACCTTACAGTTTTGCAATACAAATCCTCACCTGTATAATTTAAGCAAGCAAAATTTCAATGTATTAGCGTCTAAAGCCAGAAATCAGTATACCATAACTTAATCGTCCAAATCCAATCAACTCACCCCCAACCTGGACCCAGTTTGCCCCCTACCTGCACTACTATGTGTTTCCATTTTATTGTCTATTTCTTTTTTTAAAATTTTTATTTATTTATTTATTTATTTTTATTTTTGGCTGTGTTGGGTCTTCGTTTCTGTGCGAGGGCTTTCTCTAGTTGTGGCAAGTGGGGGCCACTCTTCATCGCGGTGCGCGGGCCTCTCACTATCGCGGCCTCTCTTGTTGCGGAGCACAGGCTGCAGACGCGCAGGCTCAGTAGTTGTGGCTCACGGGCCCAGTTGCTCCGCGGCATGTGGGATCTTCCCAGACCAGGGCTCGAACCCGTGTCTCCTGCATTGGCAGGCAGATTCTCAACCACTGCGCCACCAGGGAAGCCCGTCTATTTCTTTCCCTGTTTCCTTCTCCTTCTTTTTGATCTTATCGCCTCTCCTGGTGCTCCTGCTGGCCTATCCATACATTTCTGCCTCTTTCTTCCCCCAACTCTACTCCCTCTCTGCCCGGCCCGTTACACCCCTTCTGTCCCTGTTACTCTCCCTTCCTCCCCACTCTCGGGCACCCCAGGTGGCTGTGCTTGCTTCCTGCTCTCTCTCTTCCTCTGCTCTGCTAGCCACAAGTTGTCCTCTGTTTCTCTCCCAGGACCAGGACGCTCTGAAGGCCACGGTTCCACCTTTTATCCTGTCCCAGACTTTCTGTGCAGTGCCTCACCACTGCCGCTCTCCCTACTACCACTGATCCAGGGCAGCTGTCCCTATGTTGCTCTCCAATCCCTGGAGATCCGGCTTTTTCATTTACTTCTCGATTTTATTCACCTGCTATTTTCAAGGCTTACTTAGTCGCTTTCCTTTCACTGTCTCTTTGTAAGCTCCTCAGCCATCCTCTGCGTCTCCATCCGTTCTCCCTCATTCTTTCCACCCTGTCAGCTTTCCTATTTCTCTCTCAGTCGCTCTGTCTCTGCTTCTCCTGGTCCCCCTCGCCCACATATTTACAGAGACGGAGACGGAATAACATGCCGCGTACCGGAAGAGACCATTCTCCAGCGGGGTGGAATTTCAGACGGAACAACACTGGGTGTCACACGCCTGGCCCAGGTCACTCCCCGCCCCCCACGCCGGGCGAGGGGAAGGGCTGACTACGAAGGGGAGGCCGGGGGAGCCGAAGGACCGGCCTGAGAAGACGCGAGGACAGACGGGCTGGGAGGGAGGGAGGGGGTCTCAGGAGAGGGGCGGGCTCTGCAGAATCCCAGGACCGGGGAGAGGACGCGGCCTGTCCGGGAGCGGGGCGGCCGGCGCTGCCCTCCAGGGGCCGAGAGGGCGAGGCTGGGGGGCGCGAATCCACCTCGCGGAAGGGGACGTTACAGGGGGCGGGAAGGGGCGGAGGCAGTAATGGATTTTAAGCAGGAAAATGTCGCGAATGGAGGTGTCTACCTGGACCGAAGGCAGAAAAGCCAAGGGCACCGGGACCCGCCTCAGAGCGAATTCAAACCCAAAGGAAAACATGCCCGACCTGTAACGGCGACGTCTGGATTTACTGGGAGCGCAGGGCCGGGTGCTGGGATTTACGGTCCTTGGTGACCCCCACACTCTGAGGATGGAGAAAGGGGGGCCGCGCGGCACAGATTCACACTAGAAAAGAAAACTTACTCTCAGCAGAGTGACCTTCTCTCCGCGCTGTCCGCTTCCGCTTCCGTTATTAACGGCGCGCGCTTGGAGTTAGAAGCAGGGCTTCTGGGGGCGGGGCTTGGGCGGAGCGCTAGCGGCGAGGGGCGGGGCGAGGAGGGAGCCCCTGTCAGTCCAGGGAGCGCCAGCAGGCGGGGCAGGAGGCGGCGAGGCGTAGGTTGGTCCCTGCAGCTTGAAACTGCTTGTTTTAATTTACTGTTTGCTAGAGTTTTAAGGCAAAAGCTTACCGTTGCTTGGGCCAGTTATATCGGAAACTAAGGTGTTTCCTCCTAACGAGTCGAGAATGGTTTCAATAAAAAGCTGTTTTTGCCAGCAGTTTGCTGGCGTGTCTAAGTGAATTGAAAATGTATATGAGATAAAAGGTTCCACGTAGGGCTTCCCTGGTTGCTCGGTGGTGAAGAATCCGCCTTACAATGCAGGGGACTTGGGTTCAAGCCCTGGTCTGGGTAGATCCCACAGGCCGCAGAGCAACTAAGTCTATGTGTCACAGCTGCTGAGCCTATGCTCTAGAGCCCGCGAGCCACCACTACTGAGCCCATGTGCCTACTGAAGCCCACGTGCCTAGAGCCCGTGCTCCACAACAAGAGAAGCCACGCACCGCAATGAAGAGTAACCCCCGCTCCCCGCAACTAGAGAAAGCCCTTGAGCAGTAACAAAGACCCAACGCAGCCATAAATTAATTAATTAATTAATTAAAAAAAAAAACACACACTTGCTACATTCCGCTTCCTGATGCACACAGATCTCATGGTGCAATACTGTTCAGATGAATTGCCTAGGATATTTTCCACTTGTTTCATGAAAATTAATGTGTGCAGGTATTTATCAGATTATAAATATGAATCATAATTTTTCAAAAGAGGCTTTTTGAAAGGCTGTTAAAAATTTTAAGTTATAGTAATAAGCATTATATCTCAACTGTTATAAAATTCCATTTTGTGAATCCTATATGATACATATGCATGATATATATTTATTTATTGAACTATGGTTGATTTACAATATGACATTCACTGCACGTGCACAGCATAGTGATTCAGAATTTTCATAGATTATAAAACTTATTACAAAATAATCGCTATGATTCCCTGTGCTGTGCAATATATTGTTTAAGATATTGCTTATCTATTTTATACAAAGTATTGATAGCTTGGCTCTCTCAATCCCATACTCTTATCTTGCCCTTCCCCTCCTCCCTCTCTTCACAGGTAACCTAGTTTGTTTTCTCTGTGAGTGTGTCCTGTTTCACTATATACATTCATTTCTTTTCTAGATTCCACATGTAAGTGATATCAAGTAGTATTTGTCTTTCTCTGTCGGACATATTTCACTTAGCATAATGCTCTAGGTCCACCTATGGTGCTGCAAATGGCAGAATTTCATTCTTCTTTGTGGCTGAGTAATATTTCATTGTAGATATGTATACCACTTCTTTAATCCATCTTTTTCCTTTTTTTATGGCTTTTTAAAAAAAGAAATTTATTTTTGGCTGCGTTGGGTCTTCATTGCTGCGCACGGGCTTTCTCTAGTTGCCGCGACCGGGGCCTACTCTTCGTTGCGGTGCATGGGCTTCTCATTGCAGAGGCTTCTCTTGCTCTGGAGCACAGGCCCTAGGTGCGCGGGCTTCAGTAGTTGTGGCACATGGGCTCAGTAGTTGTGGCTCGGGATCTCTAGAGTGCAGGCTCCGTAGTTGTGGCGCACGGGCTTAGTTGCTCCACAGCATGTGGGCTCTTCCCAGACCAGGGATCAAACCCGTGTCCCCTGCATTGGCAGGCGGATTCTTAACCACTGCACCACCAGGGAAGTCCTAATCCATCTTTTTCTTTTTTTTCTTTTTTTTTTTATTTTATTTATATTTATTTATTTATTTATTTATGGCTGTGTTGGGTCCCCGTTTCTGTGCGAGGGCTTTCTCTAGTTGCGGCAAGTGGGGGCCACTCTTCATCGCGGCGCGCGGGCCTCTCACTACGCGGCCTCTCCTGCTGCGGAGCACAGGCTCCAGACGCGCAGGCTCAGCAACTGTGGCTCACGGGCCTAGTCGCTCCACGGCATGTGGGATCTTCCCAGACCAGGGCCCGAACCCGTGTCCCCCGCATTGGCAGGCAGATTCTCAACCACTGCGCCACCAGGGAAGCCCTCCATCTTTTTCTTGATGGACACTTGGGTTGCTCCCATATACTGGCTACTGTAAATAATGCTGCTATGAACATTGGGATGCATGTATCTTTTCAAACTAGTGCTTCCATCATTTCCAGATATATACCCAGGAGTGGAATTCCTGGATCAAATGGTAGTTCTATTTTTAGTTTCCTGAGGAAGCTCATTTTGTGAGTCATATATTTCATTATTATTTTTAAAAACACAGTTTGCCCAATTTATCTATTTCATTTGCATTTCTTCCGTTTTACTTCACTGAAATGCCTGGAGGATGCATAAATCAAGGGGTTGTTTTAAGATTTGTGTGGCATGTACACAGAGAAATGACACATGCAATGGGTGAATTCTATAAACATGAAGACAGAATCTCCTCACATTTCAAGTTTATTGAGAGAACTGGAATAGTACCAGATAATGAACTAGTCTCACAGTGGCATAGCAAGAGACTTATTGCTAATGTGCAGGTGCAACACTGGGATTTTGTTTTATTTTTATGATTATGATTATTATTATTTTTGCCCAGGCTGTATGGTATGTAGGATCTTAGTTCCCAAACCAGGAATTGAACCCACGTCCCTTGCATTGGAAGCATGGAGTCTTAACCACTGGACTGCCAGGGAAGTCCCTATCACTGGCATTTTGGAAACACGGTCTGTTAATTTTACCTTAAAAATGTCTCTCTCACAGAAACAGACTCATAGAGATCGAAAATAGACTTGCGGTTGCCAAGGGGGGGTCGGAAGGGAGAGGGATGGACTGGGAGTTTGGGGTTAGCAGATGCAAACTATTATATGTAGAATGGATAAACAACAAGGTCCTACTGTATAGCCCAGGGAACTATATTCAATATCCTGTGAGAAACCATAATGGGAAAGAATATTTAAAAAAAGACGGTCTATATGTGTATAACTGAGTCACTTTGCTGTACAGCAGAGATTGACACAACTTTGTAAATCAACTATACTTCAATTAAAAAAAAATGTATCTCTCCAGTTCCTCCCCTTCTTGCCATTGTTCCTATCATCATGTCTTCCTTCCACTGGTACAATGGAAACTGGAACTCCTCTCCCCAACACCTTGTAGGCCATGGTTAGTAAATCGGAACAATTTTCTGAATTCAACATGGAGATATTAGCTTGTTTCTTTTATTGTATAATTTGCATACAATAAGATATACAGTTTTCACGTTCACCATACAGTGGGATTTAGTATGTTTTCAATGCTGTCCAACAACGTTTTCATCATTCGTCATCACCTCTTAAAAAAAACCTGTACGCATTAATAGTTATTCAGCACTCTACCCTGAGCCACAAGCAAATATTTAGCTACTTTCCATCTCTACAGATATGACTATTCTGGGCATTCTATATAAATTAAGTCACAATATATGGCCATCTCCCTTCTTGTACTTGGCATAATGCTTTCAAGGGTTATCCATGATTAACTTTTATCAGTGCTTCGTAACTTTTATTTCTGATGAGAAACATTCCAGTTTGTTTAAACATTCATCATTTAATGGAGCTTTGGGTTCTTTCCACATTTTGGCTATTATTTTAAAAATGCTTCAGGCTTCCCTGGTGGCGCAGTGGTTAAGAATCTGCCTGCCAATGCAGGGGACACGGGTTCGAGCCCTGGTCTGGGAAGAGCCCACATGCCGCGGAGCAACTAAGCCCGTGAGCCACAACTACTGAGCCTGCGCTGTAGAGCCCACGAGCCACAACTACTGAAGCCCGCAGGCCTAGAGCCCGTGCTCCGCAACAAGAGAAGCCACCACAATGAGAAGCCTGCGCACCGCAACGAAGACCCAACGCAGCCGAAAATAAATAAATTAAATAAATAAATTTAAATAAATAAATAATAAAAATAAATAACGCTTCTATCAACAATCTTTTACAAGGTGTTAACGTGGAAAATGTTTACAAATCCCTTGGGTAGATATGTAAATGTGGATTGCTTGGTGGGTTATTGTGATTTTTAAGAAATGTGGATTTGGTCATTCAGACGAGTAGTGCATTATTTCCACTATCATCTTATTTGGCAAAACTGGCTGATTTGAATTTTAAGGATCAATAATATTTTATTGCAAACTACAAATAAAAAGGAAAATGGTAATTTAAGAAAGAATGTATATTAGGACCTACAACTTTCCGAAAGTAACAATCTGTACAAAAGGTTGCCACAAAACTAATCACCAAATATGTTCCCAGTCCGCCTGTGCTCATCTATAAATTACTTTAATTATTAAGATGAAATGTAGCACACATATGTATATCATATTTAGCTTCTAACTAGTAAAATCAGATCTACATTGGATAATGATTATTTTAAAAGGAGAATGAATCACCCAGGAAATAATCATTTGCGGCTAAACTAACATTTTGAAGTCACTAAACTCCGATTTTTCAATAAACAGTATGGTAACAACAACAACAAAAAAGAATTATTTCCTGTCTTCCAGAACAGCGTAACTTTAAGGTAACATTTTCAGGGCTTACCCTCAATTGAATATATTCTGTATTTTCAAGGAAATACTTCTTTTTTATTTACTTATTTAAAAACATTTATTTATTTTGGCTGCGCCAGATCTTAGTTGCAACAAGCGGGATCTTTAGTTGCAGCATGGGGGCTTCTTAGTTGCGGCATGAGAACTCTTAGTTGAGGCATGCGTGTGGGATCTACTTCCCTGACCAGGGACCGAACCCAGGCCCCTCCATTGGGAGCGCAGAGTCTTACCCACTGGACCACCAGGGAAGTTCCACTTCTTTTTTTGATCGAAGGATAGCTGATTCACAATATGGTATGAGTTTCAGGTGTGCCACAAAGTGCTTCAGTTATATAAATTTTTTTCAGATTAATCTCCATTGTAGGTTATTCCAAGATAGTGAATGTAATTTCATATGCTGTACGGTAAATCCTTGTTGCTTATCTATTTTATGTATAGTAGCAAGTAAATCCTATTTGAGCCTCTAGTAGTTCACGGAAAATATTTAATGTTCCTTCCCCAATATTTAACATCTCAGTTATGATATAGCAGTTATATTACTATATAGAGTCTAATATTAAAATATATTTGGAGGTGATATTAGAATAGTTCCCAACTACAAGCCTTTTGTATATTTCTCACATTCAGGTAAGATGGCATGGATAAAAAACAGCTCAAAATGGATTCCTTTACTTCTTACCCTGATACTGGAATCAGAATAACTACATCACAGTTGGAGAGGGAATTCTCTGGCAGTCCAGAGGTTAGGACTTGGCACTTTCACTGTGAGGGCACCGGTTCAATCCCTGGTCAGGGAACTAAGATCCCGCAAGCTGCGGGGCACAGCCAAAAAAAAAAAAAAAAAAAAAATTGGGGAATGATTTAAGTGTGTTTAGAATCAGACACAGCAGAAAGGAAATAAATCTGTGAGTTAGAAAACACAAGGGCTCTAAAAACTTTTCCTTGACATTTTGAACATCAGACAGAGTAGCCCAGTGTTACATGGAATATTACCCTATCACGATAAAGAAGAAAGTCTTTTTTTTTTTTTTTTTTTGTGGGTTTATCCGGGCATATTCCACTCTAATTTACTTTTTTTTTGGTTTGTTTTTAAATTATGAAACTTTTATTATAGTATAAAGTACATACAAAAAGGGAACACATCAAAAGTGCACAGTTCTATCAATTTTGCACAAATGAAACACCCCTGCAACCAGCCCCTAGATCAAGGGACAAGCATTACCACCTCTCAGAAGGCCACTCCTGTTTCCAAGAAGAAAGTCTTTTGATATAATCTGTCCCTGACACCTTTTCCCTTTACTTTTTTTCTCTATTTGAGGGAAATATGAAATTTGAAATTTCATATTATTATTAAAATTACAGTGGCCATTTAATGCAACTGGCTAATAATCTTCCATGAAAATGAGACAAAACCTAAAATTGAAGAGGGTTTTGCCTCTCAGCCTTCTTCGTCATCCCGCAGCCAGGTTGCTATGAGGGCACTGAAGACTTAAGTGCTCATGGTGGTAGAAGGGGCAGAGGACCTATCACACCGCCCACGGCACCCCCTGAGAAACAGAATTACTATTTTGTCACGGGTGTGGAATGGAGCACAAATTAAAGAATCCTAAACTTAAAATGTTGTGGATGAAAAATACTTCATGAAGACATCTCTTCACTGATGAGTTAGATCTGTTGAGCCCATGTGGGAGAAAATTACACAATGTGTGAATAAATCATACTGTGAGAATTTATGACAAATGTTCAGAACGTTCAGGTGTAATGTTAATGGAGTAAAGAATGTGAGGCCACAAATGCAATATAATTACATGTTTATTTGACCATCTGACTTACTGACCTATGAGCCGATGCATTACACAAACCTTCTTTGCACTGATAAACGCATTCACTCACCTGTCAGTTGGGAATGCTTCCAGTCACTGGATATCTAGCAGGAAACAAAATCAATACCCTGCCTTCAAGGAGCATATATATTCTACAAGGGCAAGTCAGCAGTAATTAGATCAGATATGATGGTGTTAAGTATGATGAAGGTGTACACATACAATGAGAGAGTGACAGGGTGTCCTAATGTAAACAACGTGTTCAGGAAATGCCCACATGATAAGAAGATATCTGAATACAATCACGAATTAATTGAAAGAGTGTCATGCGAATACACATGGCGACCATGAGACAAAGAAGGTAAGTGGCTTCTGGCATCCAAGAAAGGCAAGAAAACAAATTCTGCCCTGGAATATCCAGAAGGAGCACAGTGCTTTGGATCATTTTACACGTCTCGCCTCCAGAACCATAAGAGAATAATTCTGTGTTCCTTCAAGGCCCTCAGTTTGTGGTAATTTGTTACAGTAGAAACAGAAAATTTAATAAATTAATGTATGTAGAGAATCAAAACAATCTATACAAATTTCTAGAAAAAGTATAATTTGCAAGGTGTCAGGGTACAATGTGCAAAAATCCACTGTAATTTTATACACATGCAATTTACAAATGGAAATTGAAATTAAATATATAATACAATGTTTGAATGCTCAAGAAAGTAAAAGTAGAAGGAAAATGTGTAAATCTAACAAAGTAAGGACTTTTATGCTGAAACCTACAACCGTAATGAAACAAAGATGACCTTCTATTTAGGTCATCTGAGCGAAACATACCATATTCATTGAATTGCTAACAAAATATACCAGATTAATTGACTGGAAGACACAACATAGAAATGATATTAAAATGCCCCAAATTGACATACAGGTTTAATGTGTTTTCAATCAAGATTTCTGTAGATTCAAACAAGATTTTTCTAAAAATAATAGGGAAAGGCAAAAGGACTAGAAGAGCTAAAATACCTGAAAAATACTGAAGTGGTTGGAATCACTCCACATGACCTCAAGATTTCTAATATAGTGACAGTTATCAAGACTGTGTGGGATTTGTGCAGTGACGGACACATAGACTAATGGAACAGAATGTGGAAACCAGAAAGAGCCCTACATCAGTGCCGTTAACCCTTGAACAGCACAGGTGTGAGCTGTGTGGATTCAATTATATGGGCATTTTTTCCAATAAATACTACTACAGTACTACAGGATCTGTGGCCGGTTGAATCTGAAGATGCGGAACCATGGATAGAGAGGGACAACATTAAGTTATATGTGAATTTACAACTGCTCATGAGTCTAAAACCCTAACTCCATGCCTTGTTCAAGGGTCAAGTGTACTTCCAACCACTTTTTGACAAAGGTACTCAGGCACTTCAATGAAGGAACGACTTTCCAACACTGGTGCTAATCAATGAAATATTCAAAGAAGAAGAAGAAGAAGAAAAAGAGATCTCCATTTAAACTTTACATTTGTACAAATATTAGCTCAAAGTAAATCAAAGCTTTAAAACAAAGCTTAAAACTTTATTCTATAAGAGATTTAGGAAAAACGGTAGAGAATAAAATCTTCAGAATCCAGAACTTGATGCAGAGTTCTCAGACATGTCACGAGAGCATGACCCAAAGAGAATATATCTGGGATGCATGTTTCCATGAAAACAAGACAGAATCTTAAAAGGAAAAGGGTTTTTGCCCTCCACCTTCACCCTTCTCAATCATACAGCAGTCACGTTACTATAGGAAGGTGAGGACCGAGTGCTCATGGATGAAGAAGCAGAGGCCCCCTCACACCCCACACCCCACCCCCTGGGCTTCCTGTTAGGTGAGAAGGATGACGCGCCCACTTCTTTGCGGTCACTGTGCTCCAGGTGGTCTGTCACTCACAAATATAAACTGTCTTACCTGAGAAATAAGATTATTATTTCACATTCGTGGCATTCGTGAGGTAATCTCCAGAATGAGTTCTTTAATAGTTCCTCCTCTTAAGGCCTGGCCACAATAAATGCATTTATCTGGTTGCTATTCAGAATGAATTTTCGAATGAAGCCTAAGATGTGGATGCCTGATAGAAGCCTTGTCATATCACTATATTATTAAAGTCTCTCACCAGTATGGATTACCTGATGGTTAAGTTAGGCTTGACAGAACACTGAAGGATTTGCCACACTCATTATATTTGAAAAGATTTTCTCCAGTATAAAGTATTTGGCAGATCTTAAGGTATGAATTTGGACTGAAGACGTTGAGATACTCATTACATTTGTAAGGTTTCTCTCCACTATGGATTATCTGATAGAACGTGAGGCTTGCAGGCACAAAATCTTTGCCATATTCATGACGTTTGCTCAGCTTCTCCCCACTATGAATTCTCCAATGAATTGTAAGGTGTAAATTTTGAATGAAGACCTTCCCACATATGTCACATTTACATGGTTTCTCTCACGTATAAATTATCGGATATTTAGTGAGGGTTGAGATCTGAGTAAAGGTATTTCAACTTCATTAAAGTTGAAAGGTTTCTCTACATTATGTATTCTCTGATGAATTGCAAAAAGTGAATTTCGACTGAAGACCTTCCCACACTCATTACATTTGTAAGGCTTCTCTCCAGTATGAACTCTCTGATGCTTTCCAAGGTTTGGCTTTTGAGAAAAGAACCTGCCACACTCATTACATTTGTAAGGTTTCTCTCCAGTATGAATTCTCTGATGACTTTCAAGATTTGAATTTCGATTGAAGACCTTGTCACACACATTACATTTGTAAGACTTCTCTTCATTATGAACTCTCTGATGCTTTGTAAGGTATGCCTTTTGATTAAAGAGTTTGCCACACTCTTTACATTTATAGGGTTTCTCTCCCGTATGAATTCTCTGATGACTTACAAGATTTGAATTTTGACTGAAGACCTTGCCACACACATTACAGTTGTAAGGTTTCTCTCCAGTATGAATTCTCTGATGATTTGCAAGATGTGAATATTGATTAAAGACCTTGCCACACTCTTTACATTTGTAAGGTTTCTCCCCGGTATGAATTCTCTGATGTCTTCCAAGATGTGAATTTTGACGAAAGACCTTACCACACTCATTACATTTGTAAGGTTTCTCTCCGTTATGAATTCTCCGATGGATTCTAAGGCATGAATTTTGACTAAAGACTTTGCCACACACGTCACATTTACATAATTTCACTCCTGTATGGATTACCTCATGTGTGGAGAGGTGAGAGCCACGATTAAAGGTTTTGCCACACTCATTACACTGGTAAGGTCTCTCTCCGGTATGAATCCTCTGATGACGTTTAAGGGAGGAATTCTGGCTACACACTTTGCTACATACATCACACTTATACAGTTTCTCTCCGGTATGGCTTATCTGATGTCTACGGAGGGATGAGCCATGATTAAAGCTTTTGCCACAGTCATCACATTTGTAAGTTTTCTCACGAGTATGAGTTGTCCAATGACTTATAAGGTGTGACTTTAGACGAAAAACATTGCCACATACCCCACATTTATATAACTTCTCTCCCGTATGGATTATCTGGTGTCTGCGGAGGGATGAGCCATGATTAAAGGCTTTGCCACACTCATTACATTTGTAAATATCGTTCTTAAATACACGCAGTTCATCCTGAAAGCTTAACGTAAGCCTATTTCCAATGGGCTTCTTTCCTGAATTCCACCTACCATGTCGATCTCTTCTGTGAGTTACATTTTCCTTACAGGCTACAGACATTCCTTTGTAATTTCTTTCATCATCCTTCCACTGACACCCAAAGTCATCTTCCTGGATTTCCGTGAAGTAAAAATGTTTCATTTCATGGCTTTCTTGTCTTTCCAGCATCACTGTTTGGAATACTTCTCCTCTATCACTGTTTGCTCTTGGTTGTAATTTCCTGATCACATGTATATGAGAGATATCTACAAGATACAAAGAACCATAAGGTGTATTATTCATTACAATTCATGAGTAAACGTTTAATGTTGAATGTATGATATTAAACCAAAAGTAGGTAATTCCCCGGTGGTCCAGTGGTTAGGGCTCTGCACTCCCACTGCAGGGGGCACGAGTTCAACCCCTAGTCCGGGAACTAAGATGCCACAAGCCACACAGCGTGGCCAAAATAAAGTAAAATAAACACAAAGTAATACTTATGCCCAAAAAGGTTATGAAACTTCCCAATCATGACCTTAAAAATGTTAGGAACACTAAAAGAATAGGACTCTTTACTAAAGAAAGAGTGATTACATGTAATTCAAATTAATACTAGGGTAGCCTAGTTCTAACACCCTATAACAAAAACATTCACACTAGACAAACTTATGTTAGCTTTTGAAGAAACAGTATTTTTCCACCAAGGCATATACCAATTAACAATAAACATACTGCGGTCTCATAAATGAGGACACAAAAAATAATATTATACTATACATATCTTCTGCACACTATGGTTCATAAATAAATGCTAAAGAACACACAAGGTACTGTAACGGTACATAATCCAAAACAGACTTATCTAATGAATAATTTAAATAACTAGCAGTACAGAATCACAAAATACAGCATATAGAAAGTGAAGAATTTGATAACACAATTTTTCAAAAAATATTTTTCTAAATATCTGCTATAAAACTATGTACCCATAAAGAATACATATTTTACTACATTAACAAGTGGTACATGTCAGTTGTATTCTATAATAAATGCTGAAAAACCATCATATATAAATTACAATTAAAAATTAATAAATGGGGCTTCCCTCATGGTGCAGTGGTTAAGAATCCACCTGCCAGTGCAGGGGACACGGGTTCGAGCCCTGGTCCAGGAAGATCCCACATGCTGCAGAGCAACTAAGCCCGTGCACCACAACTACTGAACCCGTGTGCCTAGAGCCCCTGCTCTGCAACAAGAGAAGCCACTGCAATGAGAAGCCTGCACACCACAACGAAGAGTAGCCCCCGCTCGCCTCAACTATAGAAAAGCCCGCTCACAGCAACAAAGACCCAGTGCAGCCAAAAATAAAATAAATAAATTCAAAAACACACCAAAAAAAATTAATAAATGAACTATTCTAGAGTTACCTAACCTAACAGCCAATAAACAGAGCAATTCCCTACCTTCACAGAGTGCTTAAATTCTCCAGTTCATTGCCTCTAAAATATATGTAATAAAGAGTGAGCAATTTGTATATTTATTAACTAGGGTCAGACACAACGTTGTTTAGAACAAATTGGAGATGAAAAGCATACAAGATATGATACAAAGTAATATGACAATAAACATGACAGAATATTAATATAACTATTTATAAAAAGTAACTTTTCAGTCTTTACTATAAAACATACAAGATTCTAAGCCATCTAATGGCACTAATTTGTTTAAAAGGCTTGAGGGAAATCAACACAATTTTTCAAATCAGGGAAGTAGACTCACACATTTATGTACATGACTGCAATTGATAGAGAAAGTACTGAGAGAAACAGGATTTGAACCTGAACTTCCAAACTAAGACAACATATTCTAAAGCACGACTGCCCACCCAGGCAGTACAGATTACAAAATATTAAAACAAATCCCAGGGGTTTAAAAAGAAAACTCCAAGAGAGATGCAAAAGAAGTGAGCCGTGTAACTGATAATGTGATTCAGCCACCACTCCTGAAAATGATTTCTGAATCAACACAGCTGCACACAGTGATTTCGGTCGTGTCATGACAAAGTTACTCGACAGAAAAAGAGGGATCATTTTTACAGTCTGAGTGATGTGGAAGGTGGAGGGATGGGTGAAGGAGTGCTGCGGAAATTGAGACAATCAGGGGAACAACAGAAATACGTGAGCAAGTAACAGTGGTTCCATCTACATCAAAGTACCATGTCAGGAAAGGTCAGGTCTGAGAAAGGGCACGAGCGGAGCACAGGGTATATGCGTATTGGGAGCACAGCTTGTGATTGTCTAGCTGTGTGAATATAACTGTACAAGAGGAGAGCGGCCAAGATAGCTGAGTGGAAGGACCCTAAGCTCACCTCGTCTCAGGAGCACACCCAAATAACAACCTGCAGAACAACCGTCGCTGAAAAAGACTGAAACCTACCAGAAGATATACTCCACAACTAAAGACATAAAGGAAAAACCACAACGAGATACGCAGGAGGGGGCGGACCCATGAGACCACCACATCCCGTACTTTGTGTGGGTGATGGACAAACTGGAGAATAATTACATTATCGAGGTCTTCCCACAGGAGTGAGAGTTCTGAGCCCCACGTCAGACCCTCCAGCCCTGGGGTCTGGCATCAGGAAGAGGAGAACTTGGACAAAGTTCTCCTGGGATAAATTCCTACGTCATTTCCTGAGGCTCATAGGGGATGGTCATTAGTATACGGAAACAAGATTGTCACTGTGCCCTTAAGAGAGGCTTTTGTGACAGTCCTCCAAGCCAGAAAAAAAACGGGAAAGACTTCTCAGTCAGGCTCTCGTGATACTTTCTATCTCGTGTCCTACAACATGCAGACCACTCTACTGAGTAGCTTCAAGTGGCGACCTACTGTGGAGCAGGAAAATATTACAGCATAAGAGGAAAAGCATTCTCCAACAAAAATTTCCTGTTACCCAGTAAACCCACTCTACAGAGAGTCCATCTGTAGCTGTCTGCTATAGGTGGATTATCACAGCAAAGAAACTGGATAAAATTTCAGACTCTAGGAATATGCATTTCAAAAGCAAGTTTCAAAAGGCAAAATCACGCAAACTTAGAAGAATATGAAATCAGGAGAGTCTACATTACTGACTTGGTAGAGCAGTACAAGAGCGAAAAAAATACTAGGTATGGGGGTCAGATATTACAGCCCTTGAGAGGAAACCATGCGTTCTATCCAAGATGCCAAACTGAGAGCCTGAAAGATTCACATATTCCCCATATCAGGGACTGGGAAATAAAAAGAGGATCTCTCCGTCCACTGTCTTTATAGCTTTGCCCTGTAAAAATTACACAAGATCCAATCTACCTCTCTGTTTCACACATCCCTGAAGTGTGCGGCAAAGTCAGAACAGAAGAAATGGCTGTGAAATCTAAACAAGCAGACAGCGTTTGAGACAGCGCCATGCTGGTTCTGAGGTGCTGGATGGAATGAAAGAGCAGCCAGTGTTTTCCCATCTTCTGATCAGGTCATATAAGATCACAAATAGGGATAAAACTGAGAAAGGCCCAGGGACTGGAGTCTGGAGGCATCAACTCTTATTATACGGACTGAGAACTGAGCATCCAATGAAATCAAGTACAGAAAGAGAAATGAAGGGGTCAAAAGACCCCGTTAAAACAACCCTCTTCATGCTCCTCAAAGTCAAGTAAAAACTAGTTCACAGGGGCCAGATGGCAGAGTATAGATCATGATAAAGACTTTGCCCTTTGGGCTTCCCTCCCTGGTGGCGCAGTGGTTAGGAATCTGCCTGCCAATGCAGGGGACACGGGTTCGAGCCCTGGTCCGGGAAGATCCCACATGCCGCGGAGCAACTAAGCCTGTGCACCACAACTACTGAGCCTGCGCTCTAGAGCCTGCGAGCCACAACTACTGAAGCCTGCGAGCCTAGAGCCCGTGCTCCGCAACAAGAGAAGCCACCGCAATGAGAAGCCCGCGCACCGCAACGAAGAGTAGCCCTTGCTTGCTGCAACTGGAGAAAGCCCGTGCGCAGCAACGAAGACCCAATGCAGCCAAAAATAAATCAATAAAAATAAATAAATTAAAAAAAAAAAAAAAAGACTTTGCCTTTGTCTCTGATGGGGCTGCAGCCCCACCAGAGGGTGAAAGAATACATTTTACATGTTGAATGACAGAATGATAACCCAGGAATAAGAAAAATGTCCTCTCAGAGTTCACAATAAATAAATAAACTTCTATTTTTGGAAAGAACTCTCCCACTTGGGTAGAGTTACCCAAAGACTACTAATGCTGCCGCTTCTTCTCTGCCCTGAGACCTAACCTGTGTTCACACTTTTGATAAATTCCCACCCCCTTGGTTTTTTGCTATTTTCACATCACTCTTCAGAGGCTAGGGCTCTTCCTCTTGTTCCAAAATGCAAATAATATTCAGACCAGAAATAGAAATTTCTGCTTCTCAAAAGAAATAAATAAGATCTGTGGCTCTTCCAGAATCCCAGCTCTTTGTTCAGCTAAGGAGTGAGGACATGACGGGTGGGTCTGGAAAAATATTTCACCAATTGCTCCACCACTTGCCTCCTTCTGAATGCAGAGGGAACAGTGTAATATGCAGATAATTAGCTCTCTTCCAAGAAGTAGTGAATCGAAAGCACAGGGGAAAAAAAAGAGAATTTGTTATTTGAAAAGTTTGCCCTGAGCATTTTTTTTTTTTTTTTTTTTTTTAATTTATTTTTGGCTGTGTTGGCTCTTCGTTTTTCTGTGCGAGGGCTTTTCTCCAGTTGCGGCCAGTGGGGGCTACTCTTCATCGCGGTGCGCGGGCCTCTCACTGTCGCGGCCTCTCTTGTTGCGGAGCACAGGCTCCAGACGCGCAGGCTCAGTAGCTGTGGCTCACGGGCCTAGTTGCTCCGCGGCACGTGGGATCTTCCCGGACCAGGGCTTGAACCCGTGTCCCCTGCATCGGCAGGCAGATTCTCAACCACTGCGCCACCAGGGAAGCCCTGCCCTGAGCTTTATAAATACTTAAGCTCTGGAACAACGCCTGACGTATCATGAAATGGATAGATCATTTGCAGAACAGTGAAGCTTAAACTCATGATATCACATCATGAAGCTTTTCATATCTGAGTCAACAGGGATTTCAGATCAGTCAAGCAAAACAAGGGCTCCCAAGGGGCACAGAGGGAAAATGCAAAGATACCCAAAGGCAGATTCCAACTTCTGAAGGGAAGTTACCCTCACCCAGGGAGAGCAGGTTCCTGTAGGTCTCCAGCATCACGTCCACATAAAAGGCCTTCTGAGCAGGGTCCAGGCATTCCCACTCCTCCCGAGAGAATTCTATGGCCACATCCCTGAAGGTCAACGGTGCCTGAAATGAAAACATGTCTCATCAAGGGGCCATGAAGAGAGTTCTTATTATCACACAAAATGAGAAGAGGAGAGAGTGGTAAGGATCAATTCAGTGGAAGTATGTAGTCTGACAGATCCATGTAAAGGTATTTAGGGAAATTATGGGTCTCTAATTTTAATTTCTTATGCCTTTTCATAGCAATTACGATATCCTCCAATCAATGTAGATTTTTCATTTTTCTGGACAACACACGAAAAACTTAGAAATAAAATTCAATAACAGGTTGTCTATGCAGAAGTGTTACATATTATGTTTTACACACTGCGTGATATTCAAAATCTAAATGAGCTACAGTATCAGTGGTGCCTTCAGAGATGACAAAGCCCACCGTGGCTTTACAGAAAGGTCAAAATCTGCAATTATGATAATGATAACAAGAGCAATGACTTGAAGTGTTGGAACAATTCCTATATGCTAAATATCATTCTAAATAAATTCTTTACATGTATGAAATTGTTATAAACATAATAGCTCATTAGAGACGACCTGTTCCAATCTTACAGAGGATAGTATTGTGTCAGACACACTTGGAGACACTTGACTCAGGTCATAAAACTAAAAAATGACACAGGAAATATCAGAACTCAGAGGGCTGGTGTCTGGAATTGAAGCTAAGGAATCAAACAGTTGAGTAACAGAAAGGGCATTAAAAACACATTGACAGAGGGTTCCCTGAGAAGTTCTGAAAGAAGTTCAAGGTGAGCAACGTGGAAGGGCATAAAAGGTCATCATATATGTGGGCTCACACACAGATACACATAAAATGTTAGTAATCTTATTGCTATTTAAACCGTTAACACAATACTGTGGAAAAAATTCGAGGCCAAGGAATACATTTAAGATATAATTTCAAATGCAAAAAGATAGGTTTGAAATAATGATGTCTTTATCAAAACCATGGACTTGCACTTCCATGCACTCATGCACACACATGTAAACACACAATTCATTGAAAAGGCAGGAGTTCCCTGGTGGTCCAGTGGTTAGGTCTCGGCAATTTCACTGCTGTGGCCCTGGGTTCAATCCCTAGTTGGGGAACTAAGATCCCTCAAGCTGCCTGGCTTGGCCAAAAAAAAAAAAAAAAGATAGGAGTTGTCTACTGACATATTTTTGGATAACATTTTCTTTTATCATTTTCATCCACATTTATTTCAGCATTTTCGAACAACAAGAAAGTATTACCTGCACTTAATTTACTTCGTCAACATTATTCTATAGTAGTCTAGTAAAAGAAGAATGGTACAAACATAAAGAGAAAAATACAAAACTTTTAACTCCTATCTCTATACAACACCTAAATTGAAGAATATAAGTACAATTTTATCCACTAAAATTAAAATAGGTAGGTATTAACAAATGCAGAACAGAGTTTGTGTATTCCACTTATAAAACACTGACTCAAAATTAGAAGTTATTACGGTTATACATTAATTTAACATATTAAGAAAAAGACTTATCACAATAATAAAGTTAAAAACTTCCTGGAGAATTAAAAATCATGACAAAAAGGAATATAGAAAAAAATACATTGTTATGAAGCAAGAACATTTCACCAAACATCATAATCAGAAGGAAACCCTCAATGCTTTCCCTCTGAAATTACACTAGAGGGAAGGGGGCTGGCCAGGGCTCCTGCCTTTCACCACTGTACAGTGTGCCTGTGCAGCAACCACAAGAGGAAGTAACAGGAGGAAAACAGGGAACAAGAGCGAGAGACACAGAGAGAGTGTATTAGAGCCAAGACTGTTAACATTCACAAATATAAGGACATGGGAAGGCGAAAAGTGAAAGGATGGAAAAAAATATTCCATCCTAATGAGAGCAGGGGCGACTACATAACATCAGACAAAATAAACTAAAGACAAAATCTGATACAAGAGACAAAGGACAATATATACTATTAAAAGAATCAATTCCCCAAGAAGATATAATAATTATAAATACTTATATATTTAACATTAGAGCTCCCTCCAAAAATGAAGGAAACATTAACAGAAACAAAGACAGAAATAGCAGCACAATAATCGTATGAGACTTTAACACCCCAGTTTTTTCGATGGGTGGAACCAAAGAGAACATCAATAAGGAAACAGAGGCCTTGAACAACACTACAGACCGACTGAACCTAACAGACATGTACAAATCACTCTACCCAACAACAGCAGAAAACACACACTTCTCAAGAACAAACAAAACATTCTCCATGAGAGACCACATGTTAGGACATAAAAGAAATCTTAACAATTTTAAGAAGACTGAGCGCATAATGCATTTTCTCAAACTACAAAGCAATGAAATTAGAAATAAACAGCAGAAGGAAAACAGAAAAATCCCCCAAATGTGGAAGTAAAACAACGTATTCATAAATAACCAATGGGTCAAAGAAGAAATCACAAAGGAATTTTTAAAATATCTGGATGAAAATGAAACCACACAAAAATTTATAAAATGTAGTGAAAGCCGTACTAACAGGGAAGTCAAATCAGAAATCTACTTTTACTACTCAAGGAAGTAGAGAAGAAGAATAAACTAAAATCAAATTTAGCAAAAGGAGGAGCTTCCCTGGTGGCGCAGTGGTTAAGAATCCACCTGCCAATGCAGGGGACACGGGTTTGAGCCCTGGTCCAGGAAGATCCCACATGCCTCAGAGCAACTAAGCCCGTGCACCACAACTACTGAACCTGTGCTCTAGAGCCTGCGAGCCACAACTTCTGAGCCCACGTGCCACAACTACTGAAGCCCACGCGCCTAGAGCCCATGCTCCGTAACAAGAGAAGCTTCTCACCTCAGTGAGAAGTCTGCGCACCGCAATGAAGAGTAGCCCCAGCTCGCCGCAACTACAGAAAGCTCACAAGCAGCAATGAAGACCCAATGAAGCCAAAAGTAAATATATAAAATTAATTTAAAAAAACAAACTATAAGGGGTTCTATGAACAATAATGCTTACAAATTACATAATGTAGAAGATACAGGTAAATTCATTGAAACATACAACCTATTAAGCTCTAATCTTTAAGTAATAAAAAAGTTGGGGGGCTTCTTAGGTGGCGCAGTGGTTGAGAATCTGCCTGCCAATGCAGGGGACACGGGTTCGAGCCCTGGTCTGGGAAGATCCCACATGCCGCGGAGCAACTGGGCCCATGAGCCACAATTACTGAGCCTGTGCGTCTGGAGCCTGTGCTCCACAGCAAGAGAGGCCGCGATAGTGAGAGGCCCGCGCACCGCGATGAAGAGTGGTCCCCACTTGCTGCAACTAGAGAAAGCCCTCGCACAGAAAAGAAGACCCAACACAGCCATAAATAAATAAATAAATAAATAAAAATAAAAAATGACTAATACTCTAAAAAAAAAAAAAAAATGCTTAAAAAAGTTGGGACTTCCCTGGTGGCACTGTGGTTAAGAATCTGCCTGCCAATGCAGGGAACATGGGTTCAAGCTCTGGTCCGGGAAGATCCCACATGCCACGGAGCAACATAAGCCCATGTGCACAACTACTGAGCCTGCGCTCTAGAGCCCACGAGGCACAATTATTGAGCTCACGTGCCACAACTACTGAAGCCCATGTGCCTAGAGCCCATGCTCCACAACAAGAGAAGCCACTGCAATGAGAAGCCCGCGCACCACAATGAAGAGTAGCCCCCGCTCACTGAAACTAGAGAAAGCCCGCGCACAGCAACGAAGACCCAACGCAGCCAAAAAAATAAATTAAAAAAAAAAAAAAAAGAAAGTTGAAATGAATTATAACTAGAGAGGTTCAAGCAGTAATCAGAAATCTCGAACAAGGAAAAAGCCAAGACCAGATGGGTTCACTGCATAATTCTAACAAACATTTACAGAAGAATCACCTCTAATCCTGATAAAAAGCTTCCGAAGAGCTGTAGAGGGAACACTGGCAAACTCATTCTATGGAGCCTGCATGATTCTATACCACGCCCAGAGAAAGACACACGAAGCACAGAAAACTACAAACCAATATCCCTCATGAATACTGAAGTAAAAATCCTCAACAAAATAGTACCAAACCAAAATCAACAACACATGAAAATGATTTTACATCATGACCAAGTGGACTTTATTACTATAAAAAAATCGATTAATGTGATACACCACATTAACAGGATAAAGGAAAAAAACATATGATCGTCTCAACTGATGCAGAAAAATGCATTTCACAAAACTCAACTACGTTTCAAGATATAAAAACTCTTGGAATTCCCTGGCGGTCCAGTGGTTAGGACTCGGTGCTTTCACTGCCATGGCCCAGGTTCAATCGCTGGTCAGGGAACTAAGATCCCAACACAAGGCCAAAAAGAAGAAAGAGAGATACAAACACTCAACTAGAAAGCTTTCCTTCTCAGATCAGGAAGAAGGCAAGGATACACTCTGCACTACTGTCCAGCAAAGTACAGAAAGCCCCCACCAGAGGAATTAGACAAGAAAAAGAAATCAAAGTTATCCAAATTGAAAAAAGGAAAATTATCTTTCTTCGTAGATGACAACTTTTATATGTAAAAGCAGTAAAGATTCCACAAGGAAACTGCTACATCAAAAAACAACTCTACAAAAGTTGCAGGATACCAAAAGTTAATGCCCAAAAATCATGTGCATTTCTATACACAGTGAACAATGTCAATAGAAAATTAGAAAACAATCGTATTTCTATAGCATCAAAGGGGTAGAATACTTAGTAATAAATTCATCAAGGAGGCAAAAGACTTGTACACTGAAAACTATTAAATGTTGCTTAAAGACACACAAGGAGATACAAATAAATAGACACCCTATACCCATGGATTGAAAGACTAAATATTCTTAAAATGACCCTATTACCCAAAGTGCTGTGTAGATTCAATGTAATCCCTATCAAAAGTCCCATGGCAATTTTTGCAGAAATAGAACTAACTATGCTAAAATTCATAGGGAATCTCCAGGGATCCCAAATCGCCAAAATATTCTTGACAAAGAAGAAAAATAGAGGGCACCCTTTATAGATTTCAAAACATATCACGAAATAATCAAGATGGTGTGGTACTGGCATAAACACAGATACGTAAAGTAATGCAACAGAATAGAACACTCAAAATTAATTTTGCATATATGTAAAATGCATTTTCAAGGGTGCCAAGACCATCCAACAGAAAAAGGACAGTCTCAGTAACAAACGGTGCTGGGAAACCGGGTATCTACCAGCAAAAGTATAAAGCTGGAACCTTACCTGCATCAGAATGAGAAACTTCTGTGTGTCAGAGGAGGCAACCAACACAGTGAAAAGGTAACCTCCAAGGATTGGAGATGATGAAAATGGGTTAAGAATCTCCATGTGTCAGAGATTTAGGTTGATTTCAAAGTTTAATATCAATAATAGAATGAAACACCCTCTATCACCGATGTATCTGTGAACTTTCCATTCCATTCCCAATCATTACGATTTTTAAATCAGTGACACACCCATTTCGCTTCTAATGCAGCATGAAGAGTCAGAAGGTATTTGCTGTAATTAGTTTGTTTCCTACAATTTACCAGGCGTAAGTGCATATTATTACCTGACTTGCATGTGCAGCTTCTTTATCCTGGTTTACAGAGAGCAGACAGTGCATCCAGATGGGGCCTCTCAACAATCCCTGCTGCCCAACGGCACTGACACCCCGTCTCCAGTCCATGGGTGTGAAGTCCTGCCCAGGACTAGGCCCAGTGGAGACTCGTCACAAGTTCCAGGTCACTGGGTCATGGGGAGACGGGATCTAAGTGGAGATGACAGGCCCTGAGGGAAGGACCCAGGTGACTGTGACTGTACAGGTGTCAGGCGGGATACTTCAGAGTCAGAGATAGCGAGTCCAAAGAAGGGCATTTCGGGAAGGACAGACAGAAACATCAACTGACAATATGACTTTACCTGAGAAAGAGCCATTTCTGACTCCTTTTTCTTTCCTCTTCCCTCCTCTTCCGGGCTTCTTCCTCAGGCAATAGGAGTCTTTAGAGGGCGATCCTGAAAGTGGAAAACATGCTGTTCAATGCCTGGAATCAACACACCCCCTTCCTGAGTCACCATCACGCACAAAGGGAAGACCTCAGCATGTGGAACAGACAGTCCCCTGCTGCCCACTGTCCCAGGAGGGACTCAGGACAGTAAACTCCCACACAGAGAACAACAAGTAAGTTCCTACACTTACTTTTTTTTCAGTGCATGATAGATCTTTGAAGATCAAATAGTGTAGGTTATCCTTTTTTTATTGAATATATATATTTTTCAGATTATTTTCCATTATAGGTTATTATAAGATACTGGATATAGTTCCCTGTGCTATACAGTAGGTCACTGTTGTTTAATTATTCTATATATAGTAGTGTGTATCAGTTCATCCCAAACTCGTAATTTATCCCTCCCCCTCCTTCCACCTTTGGGAACCATAAGTTTGTTTTCAATGTCTGTTGAGTCTAGTTCTGCTCTGTAAATAAGTTCATTTGTACCATTTTTTTAGCTTTCCCCATATAAGTGATACCATACGTGTCTATTTGTCTGATTTAATTCACTTAGTATGATAACCTCTAGGTCTCTTCCTGCACTACTATGTGTTTCCATTTCATTCTGTTTATCTGTCTCCCTATTTCTTTCTATGTCTCTGCCTCTTTGTTCCCCTCTACTCTCCTGCTGTTTCTGCCCTCCTCTCTATTTTCTCACTCCTGTCCCGCCCCACTCTGCACCTTGTTCCCCCTATTGACGATCTTTCTCCCTAACCTTTCGGGTGACCTACACTTTTATGTATTTCTGCCTTTCTTCCCCCCATTTCTGTTCCCTCTCTGCCCTCTGTTTACACTCCTTCTCTCCCTGTTACTCTCCCTTCCTCCCCACTCTCTGGCACCCCAGGTGGCTATGCTTCCTTCCTGCTCTCTCTGCTCTAGTAGTCAATATTTTTCCTCTCCTTCTCTCCCAGCACCATGATGCTCTGAAGGCCATGGTTCCAGCTTTTATCCTCTCCCGGACCCTCTGTGTGAATCGCCTCACCATTGTTACCACCCTCCCACCACTGATCCAGAGCCCCTCTGCCTTTGTTGCTCTCCAGTCCCTGGAGATCCGGCTTTTTTATTTACTTCTTTATTTTATTCACCTGCTACCTTCCAGGCTTAACCACTTCACTTTACTGTCTACTTATAAGTCCCTCTATGTTCCCATTGGTTCTCCCTCACTCTTTATCCCCCTCAATTTTTCTGTTTCTCTCAGTCGCTCTCTGTGTCTGCTTCTCCTGATCCCCTTCGCCCCTGTATTTACGAGGATGGCGACTGAATAAGACGCCCGCATACTGGAAGAGACCGTTTGGAACTCGGGACCGAAGAACACTATGTGTTACATGGCTGGCCCAGGTCACCTCCCCCTACACGGGGTCAGAGGAAGGGCTGACCAGGAAGGGGAGGCCTGCGGAGCAGAAAGACCGGTCTGAGTAAGAGGCGAGGACAGAGGGTCTAGGAGGGAAGGGGGTCTCAGGAGAGGGGTGGGCTCTCCAGAATCCCAGGACCGGGAGAGGACGCGGCCTCTCCGGCAGGCAGCACGGCGGCCGGAGCTGCCCTACGGAGGCGGAGGGCGAGGCTGGGGGGGCGCGAATCCACCTCACGGAAGAGGACTTTACAAGCAGGGCGGAGGTACTAAAGGGTTTTAAGCAGGCAAATGTAGCGAAAGGCGGTGTCTACGTGGACCGAAGACAGAAAAGGCAAGGGCTTCGGTACTGGCCTCAGAGAAATTTAAAACCCAAAGAGAAACGGTCCGCGATGTGTAACAGTGATTTACATGGGGAGGAGGGGCGAGAGTGGGAATTTAAACACCGCAGTGACTCCAGCACCCCGAGGATGGAGTAAAGGGACCGTGAAGCACAGATTTAAACTAGAAAACAGAAACTTACGGTCTGCACTGTGACCTTCGTTGCAAGCATTCCGTTTCCGGGTCCGCAGAGAAGTGCGCATGCGCGTAGTGAAGAGGCGGGGCGGGGTCTGGGTGGAGCGCTAAGGACCGGGTTGGGGGGAGGTGAGGGGAACCCAGGTGCAAGCAGGGACCAAGGGAGGGCGGGAAGGGGGCGGGAAGGGGGCGGGCCCGGAAGGTGCCTGGAAGGTGCTTGTTGTACTTGACTGGCTTAAGTTGCAGTCTGTAACAATTTTAAGCTAAAGCTTACATTTGTGGGGGCCAGTTATGTCGGAAACGAAGATGTTTCCTCTAAACAAGTAGAAAGTGGTTTAAATAAAAGCTATTTTTCCCAGCAGGTTGCTCTCGTGTCCTGCTGATGAGCCCAAAGGTATTCATATTTCTGGAAATGTGGGTCTTCCAGAGTAGTTGACGTGAGTCAGTGGTTGGATCCAGGAAGATTTTGTGCAATTAGAATTAATTTAAGAACTGAACTTGTCTCTGTATTACACACTAGAATGAGAAACACAAAACTCTCCCTGGGTTGAATGGGCTATTTCATACTGACACCCTGCAGAACAGCTTCTCCGTTTCTACTCCCCTTTCACTCCAGAGGCCAAATTCAACAATCTACTTAGTTCCAGAGACTCAGGGACAAGTCGTAGGGTCTGAGACTGGAGAACTAAGGCAAGTGATAATTTAGGTCAGTTGCTTTAAAAAGAGCAAAACGTTTTCAAAAATTGTTGTAAATTGGGACTTCCCTGGTGATCCAGCGGTTAAGACTCTGTACTCCCACTGCAGGGGGCACGGGTTCCATCCCTGGTCGGGGAACTAAGATTCCGCATGCCTCACAGCGTGGCCTGAAGAAAAAAATAAGTTTAAAAATTGTTATAAATTGTATTGTTCTTTCTTTTTGCTAACGGGTTTTAATTATTTGCCGTTTTAGCCTAAGTATTTTTATTTATTTATTTTTGGGCTGCAGCACGGGGCATGTGGGATCTTAGCTCCACACCACCTACAGTGGGAGTGCAGGGTCTTAACCACTGGACTGCCAGGGAAGTCCCATTTCCCGTTTTTTGTGTGTGTTTGTCTCTGTGTGTTTTAATATTATTTTTTATTTGGCTGCGCGGGGTCTTCGTTGAGGCATGCGGGATCTAGATCCCTGACCAGTGATAGAACCCGGGCCCCCTGCATTGGGATTGCTGAGTGTTAACTACTGGACCACCAGGGAAGTCCCCTATTTGCCGTTTTGAAGCCAACTGTTTACACAGCGACATATAAGAATTGTATAAACAACTCTTTATACAATTACATACATCAGTATATAAGTTTAAGGTGTACAGCAATAGTCTGACTTCCCTATATTGTGAAATGATTACCACAATATGTTTAATTAGCATCCATCATTTCACATAGATAAAATAAAAAGAGAAAGGGAAATAAAAGAAAAAAATTTTTTCTTTTGATGAGAATTGCCTTTTTTTTTTGGATTCTTCTACACATATAATCATATATTTCTCCTTTGTTATTGTCTTTGGCTTTGAGCCATAAGAATTGCCTTATTTTGTAAAATACTTATCGTATTCCATGCTTGTGCTGAATTACCTTAAAATATCTTTGAGAAAAACTTGTTTACATCATAATATACTTAAGTCAACAATAACTAAATATAATGCAATTTCAAATTCACAATATGTTCATTATGAGAATAAGTAGAAATGTACCTTTTATTTTTAAACTGTAATGTATTTTAGCTGTTTGTGTTCTATTGCTGAAAGTTCTGTCAGGTGTGGATAATAGAGCCTGTAAAATATATAGTATTCAGAAGACATTGGGATTTATTCTCATCTAAGGAATAGTTAACTTTGCCATATTTCTAAGGGCATTTACTGGGGAGGTATCTTCTCTTTAATATGAACCCTAAAGAAGGTAAATCTAGATTATCGACTATGCAATAACTTCATTTCTGCCCTCAATATTTCTGTGGCAATATCTGTCATTAAACATTTATTGCAGTACGTTTTCCCACATCCCTGGCAGGTGGAAGATTTCATCCATAGAGAAACAGCAATCAATTGTAACATGATGTTTACATAGGGCTATTAGCGTATTTAAAATATTTTCAGACAAAATGAGCAGAATGTCCTGGTGTAACACAACATGCAAACAACATCACATTTTTATTTTCTTTATTTTTGGCTGCGCCGGGTCTTAGCTGCAGCACTCAGGCTCTTCGTTGCAGCATGTGGGATCCATTTCCCTGACCAGGTATCAAACCCAGGCCCCCTGTATTGGGAGTGCGTAGTCTTAGCCACTGGACCACCAGGGAAGTCCCCAACACCACATTTTTAAAAGATGCAGTGACTGGAATAAATTTTGGGATGTGCGTTAGATAGATTATTATGCAACGTTTGAAACTAGCCGTGTTGGCAGCACCGGGGACGCCCTTGGGAAGACACTGGTCTCGATCTCTCAAGCAATAACTTCTCATCCAGCGCCCCCCACCCCCACCCCTGGCTCCCCACAGGGCCCGGCAGGGACGTCAGTCACAGTGGCCTCGAGCAGGAGCCCCCCGGTGCCTTATCGCCCAGCTACGATGGGGGTCTCCACGGCGCGCAGAGCAAGATGGAGGACCACCGGGACGAGGCCATCCGTGTCCTCTGCGGCCTCGCCGTGGGCAGAGCGGGGGACGTGCCCGGGCTGTTGCCGGGTCACTGGGCGCTGGCCTCGGGCTTTGCTGGCCCCGTCAAGCCGCTGGGCCGGCGGCACGCCAGCTTGGTGGGAGGCCGTCACTCCACCTGAAACTGCGGCTCAGCCCTTGCTGGCCAGGCCTGGGCCGAAAGGAGCCTTTTTTGTTTGTTTGTTTGTTTTCGGTAACAAAACTGTAAAGAAAGCAAGCAGGAAATATATGCACTTTGTCAGACAAGAGAAAAAGATGCCTTGAGTATAAAACGTGAAGAGTCAAACATACCGTTCATGGGAGGGAGCTGCTGTGGGGAGCCAGCTTGGTTGGCAGGCGCCAGCAACTTGTGCCTAAGCCTGATAGGTTTTTTTTTTTAAGGAAAATAAAGGGAACCGTAGTTACGAGGTTTTGTTTTTTTTTTTAATAATGTGGAAGAAAATTATTAAGAATGGTGCCTTTGTTCTCCTTTTTGTTTTTTTTTTTTTAGCTTTTTTTGCATATTTTTTAATGTATTTTTAAAAATATTTATTTATTTTTAGCTGCGTTGTGTCTTAGTTGCAGCACCGGGGATCTTTCCTTGGCGGTGGGTGGCTGGGTGGTTGGGGTCGTTTCTCTCTAGTTGTGGCGCGCTGCCTTCAGATTGTGGGCTCTGTAGTAGCCGCAAGCCGGCTTAGTTGCCCCGTGGCACGTGGGATCTTACTTCCCCGACCAGGGTTTCCAACCCGCGTTCCCTGCGTTGGAAGACGGATTCTCAACCACTGGACCACCAGGGAAGACCCTGCATGTGTCTTGCAAGCAACACATTTTTTTATATAGAAGTCTCCTGTCTCTTGCTTAAAAAAAAAAAAAAGAAACTAGCCGTGTTGGCAAAAAAAGACGTTTCAGTGTGGACTTCCATGTTTCCAAGCAAGGAAATGACTCAATGGTGGAACCTTTACATTAAACACAGACCAGTAGAGGAGAAGCTGATTATAAGGCAAAGCCATGAATCCATTTTTTTAATGGGGAATTTCATTCCTTACATAATTATCAAGGCAGCCAAATTAACATATTCACAAGAAAAAAAAGGAACTTCCTAAATCACAGGAAGATTTTGACACAGGTCTTCCTGTGATATCATTATGAAACTGATACAAATTATTAACAATTCAAAAATGTGAAAAACAGAACGATATAGTATGACGTGACCTTAAAAATTAAAGAATATACATTTTTGAGTCCAGGTGGAAGGACTGAAATACTTACCACTGTCAAACTTAGATAAGGATAGATTTTATTATAAAGGATTATTACCAGGAATTCCCTGGTGGTCCAGTGGTTAGGACTCTGTGCTTGCACTGCGGGGGGACGGCTCAATCCCTGGTCGGGGAACTAAGATCTAGCAAGCTGCCCGGCCACAAAATTTGTAAAGCCTCAAAAGTCAGACAAAAAAAGAGCTTTTCTTTTATACCCAGGGGTAAACAAGGTAGGAAAACTCCCATATGGAGGAGTGGATGAGTACATGGCAGCAGCCTCAGTTTCTCAGATGATGTTTTATGCTGAAGTCACTTACTCTTGGGTGCAGATATTCTGGCAGGAATGTTGCTCTGAATTACAAAGCTCAAAAGTGGTCCCAAAATTAAGGCATTTGGGAGAGGAGAAAAACTTAATTTTGATTAAATCATGTTAACTGGCATTGTGTCCACTGATATAAGGACCAACAAATCAGTAACCGTTGATAAAGCAATGGATGGGAATTTTGAGGATTCCTTTCTTGCTGTTTCCAAAGTAAACAAGGGTGCTATCCTAAGTCTTACTGAAATTAAAGAGGAAGCATAGTTCTTAGTAAGTAAGCTGTTACCATCTGCAGAAAAGAAGAAAAGGAGTTCGTTTACCTTTGCTATTTTCCAGAGTTCCAGGATTGGAGTAAAGTCTAACATTGTCACTACATAATGTGACATCAAGCAAAATTCAAAAAATAACAAATACACATGTTACATTTGGATAATGGAATATTAGAAAATTTAAACTAATAATGATAATAACAAACATGCCCAAGATCCTCAGCGTTTATGCCTTTGAATGGCATTGAAGGACCCTCTATGCTCCTTTGCCTGCGTTGTGTCTATTCCTGTCACATACAAGAGGAATTAAGTCTCTTAGATTAAATTCATATTTGCCCTTACAACACACACATAGAAAAGACAGCAAGTATGACCTTAAAGTTGGCCAAAAGACAATTTCAGTTGATTGAAAAAAGTAGATGCCATTCGGCTTAATTTCAATCATATTTATGAATTAACAATTTACCTCCTGATTGTAACAGATCAACAAATTAAATATAAAGAACCAAAGACTTAATATGTGTTTAAAAAAATTTTTTTTTACATTGATGTTATAAAGCAATGCTTTTGACTTAAACTGTCAGATTCCCCTTGACCTACACTCCTTGGACCAGAGTTGGTCTCTGCCTCCCGGGTTTTAGGGGAATAGACATGGAAATGATGTTCTTATACCTTTAGTATGAAAATGCTCAGTCAGCACGAGCAGAGTTTTGCATTTCACCTTTCAATTTCCGTTCCCTACAAAGATAACTCTGTTATCTCTTGCTTAACTAAATGAGCCTGTTCTGGGTGAGATCCCACCCTACATCCCATGGCTCAGTTGCAGTCATCTCACCTCCAGTGTACCTGTCTCCACCCACTCATGCCCGGCTGTCTTCCTTAGTTTATCATGTCTTTGCAGTGAAACATAAATCTTTCCTTCTTGCCCTCTGTTCCTTTTCTTTCTTTCTTTCTTTCTTTCTTTCTTTCTTTCTTTCTTTCTTTCTTTCTTTCTTTCTTTCCTTCCTTCCTTCCTTCCTTCCTTCCTTCCTTCCTTCCTTCCTTCCTTCCTTCCTTCTTTCTTTCTTTCTTTCTTTCTTTCTTTCTTTCTTTCTTTCTTTCTTTCTTTCTCTCTCTCTCTCTCTTTCTCTCTCTCTCTCTCTCTCTCTCTCCCTCCCTCCCTCTCTCTCTCTCTTTCTCTTTCTTTCCTTCTTTCTTTTTTTGGAAACTGTGCCCCACGCAGTGGAAGCCTGGAGTCTTAGACCACCAGGGAAGTCCCCCTAATTTTTCATTTAAATAGTTCTTTTTTCAATTTAAGAAGGAAAAAAACCCAACAAAACAAAACAAAACCGTGTTCAATATAAGTGGCCGAAAATGACAGCTCTAAGCATTTTCCTTGATTGTGTCAAACATTACTTTGAAATAAGCAGGTAGGAGCTGTACTCCTCAGGACACCACAGAGACTCCAAGAGATCCAGAAGGCAATGATCCAGTTCAGTTAGGCAGAAGGAAGCCCCCAGGTGCAGAGCAGAGGGAAGCCCGGTGCTGCCCCCAGAACCTTCCTTTTTCCTGACCAAACCTCCATATCAGCCCTGAATTCACCCCTACTCGTTCCCTGCTCCCCTGACACGGTCCTGTCCTCCCTCCTCACTGTATGTTGCTTCAGGATCAGAAACACTCCCAGGTTTCTGCAGACCCGAAAACGATCTATTTATATTTTTTAATCACAGAGCCTGATCAGTAACTGCCTACATGCTTACCCCTCTGCCCCAGCTAGTGATTGTTTTACTCTTTAGATCAGAACAGCTCCACTATGATAGTTTCCTTGGTAACCCATGAACCAAGCTTAGGTCAATTCCCCCACCAACTGGTAACCTACCTCTTCCCCTCCAATAGTGAAGACTGCTGCCCTGTCCTGCCTGCCTGCTTTCTGCTGTACACGGCGGGGTGTCATTTCAGGACCTTGCTTCGGACCTGTAAGATCCCCTATCCAATAGAATCACTGATGTGTCTGTGACTGTTTCCGGGCTCTTTCTTAGGTCTTGAGGCTGCGAATTTACAAGGTTTGCAGGCCTTCGGGATGCAGCCCAACAGGCCTCCTGTGTGAATGGGGAATAGAAACAGAAATGCTGTTACTATTTCTGAATAGAAACAGAAATGCATGTCGGTATGAAACTGTCCATTGTACTCAGGAAGAGTTTTGCATTTCACATTCTCATTTGTAATCCCTATACAAACAACTGCAATTTTTGATTCGTTAAACCACCTAAATTAATTTTCTTTTTTAAAAAATTAAAGTATAGTTGATTTACAATGTTATGTTAGTTTCAGGTATACAACACAGTGATTCAGTTATATGTATATATGCAGTTATATATAATATATATTCAAAATGAATACATATATATATTTTTTGAGATTCTTTTCCCTTATAGTTTATTACAAAATATTGAGTATAGTTCCCCATGCTATACAGTAGGTCCTTGTTGGTTATCTATTTTATACTAATTCTAATTGCAGGAAATGTTCCTGGGTCCAATCACGGCCACATCAGGCTCTCACCAAGATCCCAGTTTCTAGATCACTTAATTGCTTCAGCCTCACTAGCAGGACTTGCCTACAACCAGCTAGCAAAAATAGATTTTAACTTAAACCATGTTCAACTTGTCCTGAAGAAAACATCTGTTTCTAGGACTACCCTGGTGGTGTAGTGGTTAAGACTCCATGCTTTCACTGCCAAGGGTTGGGGTTTGATCCCTGGTTGGGGAACTAAGAGCCCACAAGCCGTGCAGCAAGGCAAAAACAAAACAAAAAAAAATAATTGTTGACAGAAGTGTCCCACACGATGTAACCTTTTACCTTAAAACTGCTAAAGGGACTTCCCTGGTGGCGCGGTGGTTAAGAATCCACCTGCCAATGCAGGGGACACGGGTTAGAGCCCTGGTCTGGGAAGATCCCACATGCCATGGAGCAACTAAGCCCGTTGGCCACAACTACTGAGCCTGCGCTCTAGAGCCCATGAGCCACAACTACTGAGCCTGTGTACCACAACTACTGAAGCCTGCATGCCTAGAGCCTGTGCTCTGCAACAAGAGAAGCCACCGCAACGAGAAGGCTGCAAACAAAACTGTTAGAGACAGTGTTACTCTCCTCCAGTGGGTGTGGAGCCAACAGATGCAAAGCAGGAAAGACAGAGGGTTTGTTTATTTATTTATTTTTGGCCCTGCCACGTGGCTTGCAGGATCTTAGTTCCCTAACCAGGGATCCATCTCCGGGCCCCCAGCAGTGAAAGCCTGGAATTGTAACCACTGGACCACTAGGGAATTCCCAGGAAGGACTTATTACCTGCAGCAAGTTAAGGAGAACACTGGGGATCTTTCCCAATGCTGTGTCTCACCAACAGCAAAATTGGCAAAGTTTTTTGTTGGGGGTTGTGCCTCGAGGCATGCGGGATCTTATTTCCCCTGACAAGGGATCGAACCCGTGCTCCCTGCAGTGGAAGCACAGAGTCTTAACTACTGGACTGCCAGGGAAGTCCAACGGGATGTTTTAAGCTAAAAGTACATGCCTATTCATGAAGGGACTTGGGCTGTCAATTGAGTCCAAGCTTTAGTTGATTGAAGTAAGGAGGGTCAGAAAGGTCATCATCAACATCCAGTTAGGTTCCAGTTGACCTGGTGGTTGAGTGCTTCAGGCTAATCTTTACTACTGAAACAGAACTGGGAGTCATTACAACTGACGTATTGTCTTTGCTATTGTTAGTTCTCTTGCCTGATAGCAGGCTATGTTTCTGCCTTCCTTTATTCCCTTAAGATCTTTAATTCCTGAGACCTGTTCAAGGGCAAGCATTGTGGCCAGGCTTAGATCACGAAATGGCTAAGGCAAAAATGGTTTCTCATATGTCAAGAAAGCCATTCCTGGTTCTCTTTTTCTGGGGATCCTCTAACCTATCTTGTTACCTTACCGAACCAGGTTTCTTGACCCAATGTTCAGCAAGACATGAAGGTTTGCAGCATGCCGCAGACCGGCTGCAGAAAGCTAGAAGTTCCTGGCGGTGAGGGGTAAGGAACTGAAAAGCACCAGTATGGGATCAGAAGGGCCAAGACAACTGATGGTTGCAAGGCAAGTTTATTCAAAGAGCATGAATGTATATATAGGTTTAGTACGGAACGAATATTAGGCAATAAATCAGTAAACCTTGTATTTCCACATAATTCTGTCGCCACTGCCTATGCGTCAGCAATAAATCAGTAAACCTTGTTTTCCACATAATTCTGTTGCCACTGCCTATGCGTCAGCAATAAATCAGTAAACCTTGTTTTCCACATAATTCTGTTGCCACTGCCTATGCCTCAGCAATAAATCAGTAAACCTTGTTTTCCACATAATTCTGTCGCCACTATCTATGCGCCACTATCTATGCGTCAGCATGCTCTATGGGCCATTCTCTGGAGATACAGACTTCCCCCTTAGGGCAGCACGTCCTTCTTCTGGGGAACAACCAGGGGCTCTTAGATGCAGAGCAGGCACCTGGAACGAAACTGGCCGCAAGCCATTTTCCTTTTTTACGCTCAATACCGCCGCGTCAGGAGTGCATACCAAGAAAGAGACAAGCAGTTCTCCGGAAAGCAGAAAGCTGAATAAGCTTACAGCTTGGGGGCCACCACATTTCCCCCTTTTTTATTATTTTTTAAAGCTTGATAATGTAGTTTTAAGCCATGAACATCCTGACGCAAGACAGCGAGGCGCCGCATTACAAATCTGACAACACAAGGTAATAAACCGATCACCAATAAAAGTAGTACACCAATTGATATCGGGCCCGAGAGCCCTCCATGAATCCATTGTATCGGATTTAGCCCTTGTAGTTGATCTAATAATCCTTGAATCAAATTCTGGGGTCCATCTTCGTCCAGGTGGGCCTCTTGAATAGCTTGTATTTCGGCATTTAACTTTTGAATATCAAGGCTAATGTGTCCATCAGTCCATACACTTAATATATGCATTTTAACTTTTTCCCAATCCCATTGTGAATCATTATATAAATGTTGAGTTACACAAATCCAGGTATATTTGGCATGACAAATCAAACGCATTTTTAATTTTAAAGCCATAACTTGATCCCCTATTCCTATTAGAACATTTTTTAATTCATCTACTTCCGTTTTTAGTTGGGTATCAGTATGACTTTGTAGGGCTAATGCTACACTAGTATTTTTAGATAACTGATTAACATAATGAGCCTGGTGAATAGTTTGTGAAAGAGCAATCCCAGCAGTGGCCGCAGTAGCAGTTAAAGCTGCTAAGGCTAGGATTGCACATATTAGAACACCAATAAATCTCTTTGGTCGTTTTAATGCTTCAGTCAGTTCCAGCCAGGCTTGCATGCCAGGGTTATGCTACCATGGTTCAGACAAATTAACAGGTAACATTATATAAGAAGGTTGCTTCATAATCATAACAGATGCAGATCCTTTAACGGGCAAAACACAACTACTAAAGATACAATTAACACAAGTAATATTATAACCTATAGGATTCATAGTGTTTTCTACAATTAAATCTCCAATCAATAAAGCATAAGGAGGAGCGACGCAAGTAATCACCGGTCTATAAGAAAAGGATAAGGCAAGTTTCCAGAATTCCCATTGCTTGTAAAAAACAAGGCTGCTATTATTAACGGGGACAGAAGAAACTAGTATGGTGCCATTATCATAATCTAAAGTACACCAGAGAGAGGCTTTAGTCCATGTATCATTACAAACAGGAAAATCAGACTGCGGGAATTCAGAAGCCATAAAAGCAGGAAATTGTAGTCCTGTGACAGTCTTTACGACCGTAATTTGATGTCCAGCTAATAACGTCCCTTGATTACCCATGGTAGTTTCAATACACAAATAATGTCCAGTATCTTTAATCCTCAAGCGATATATGCATAGAGAATGATCCAACGAAGTATTAGAAGCAAGCTTAGTTACTCTAGCATTCATGTGAATGGGAACATCATCCTTATACCAAAATACAAAGGTGGATAAATCTCCTCGTCTAGAAACAGTCTGTTTGCAAGGAAGACAAATATTAGATCCCACAGCTTTATAATTTTTACGTAAATGAGTAAAAAATTGAGAATTTACAGTGGTTTGGTAAGAAATAGCATGTTCTAAAGCAACAGCCTTAACACAACCCGAATTGGTACTCATAGGACTTAAACAAACAGGGGGAGTATTAAACCAATTAGAGTAATTAACAGAAGTTTTAGTAATAGGCAAATTTCCTAGCACTCTTCCAAAAGTAGAATCATTATAGAGAATTGGAAGGTCAGCTTCAGACCATGTAACAGGTTGTAATAAAGGAGGATCGGGTACATAAGCCCAATAAGGTTTAGCCTCTATAGGTGGGGCTGCCAATACAGCTATCATGGCTAAAAAAAAAAGGTAAGAGGAGAGCGAGGATGCGCACTCTCTTCCATAATCCTTCCTGCTTGAAATACTAAACATTGCAGTTGATACCAAGTAATTTGATTTCGATCTCCCCTCGCCTCCCTGACAAGTTGTCTCCTACTCCGTCGCCGCATTCTTCTCGTCCGCCGGGGGAACCGGTTGGGCTGTGCTGTGGTCGACTGCGAGAGCCTCAGGCGACGCATTCTTCGAGTCAGGGTGTTTATGGGTGATGGCATGATCACGTCGAACCACGCGCTCCGGGAGCCACCGAGTAGAGTCTGCCTCCCCAGGGAAAACACAAACATGGCCCCGGCCCCATACTAAAACAGGGTCTGGTCCATGCCAAAGGTTAGTCATGGGATCTTTCCATTTAACAAGCGCTTTTTCAGGAGGGGTTCCAGAAAGACCTGTAAACAATCGTTCATAAGGCGTGTGACTAAATGCATCTAAAGTTAAAAAATTTAAAATAAATAAAGCATGATTAAGCATAATCTGAGGAGATCTATCATAGTCCCCCTTTTTTATTTTTTGTAATGTAATTTTTAATTGTTGGTTGGCACGTTCTACAATACCTTGACCCTGAGGATTGTAGGGAATGCCTGTTTTATGTGAAATATGGAAAGTTGCACAAAAATTGGCAAAAGCTTTACTCGTATATCCTGGAGCATTATCTGTTTTTTTTTTTTTTTTTTTTTTTAACTTTTGGGTTTATTTATTTTATTTATTTATTTTTGGCTGTGTTGGGTCTTCGTTTCTGTGCGAGGGCTTTCTGTAGTTGTGGCAAGTGGGGGCCACTCTTCATCGCGGTGCGCGGGCCTCTCATTATCGCGGCCTCTTTTGTTGCGGAGCACAGGCTCCAGACACACAGGCTCAGTAACTGTGGCTCGCGGGCCCAGTTGCTCCGCGGCATGTGGGACCTTCCCAGACCAGGGCTCGAACCCGTGTCCTCTACACTGGCAGGCAGATTCTCAACCACTGCGCCACCAGGGAAGCCCTTATCTGTTTTTAAAGCTTTAGGAATTCCCATAGATGCAAAACAATGAAATAAATGAGTAATTACATATTTAGTAGATTCCCCAGCCAAAGGCGTAGCACATATTAAATTAGAGTAAGTATCAACAGTTACATGAACAAATTGTAATTTACCAAAAGAGGGAATATGAGTAACATCCATTTGCCAAAGATGATGAGGGAGTAAACCCCGAGGATTGACTCCAAATTGTGGAACAGGAAGGTGGGGTAAACATTTAGATCAGGACTTAACAATGTATCGGGCTGTTTCTCTAGAAATAGAGAATTGTTTTTGAAGCCTAGCAGCAGATTGATGATGTAAATTATGTGATTGTGTAGCAAGATCCTGAGGTTGAGATAAACTTAAGGCTATAATCTTTGTATTTTCGTCAGCCAATTGATTTCCCAAAGACAATGGGCCAGGGAGACCTGAATGGGCTCGAGTATGTAATATGGCTACAGGAAAGTCATGCTGACGAATAATCTTTTGTAGTTGAAAGAAAGTCTGAAACAATTGAGAATCAACAGTATTGCCAATTATAGCGGTTTCTTTTTTTTTTTTTTAATTTTTATTTATTTATTTATTTTAACCACAGCGGTTTCTATGTTACGCAAAATAGTAACCAAATAATGGCTATCCGTATAGAGATTAAAAGAACAATATGAAAAGATTTGAAAAGCCAAGGAAATCGCATGTAATTCAACTCGTTGGGCAGAGGTATGATCTGTTTGTTCTTTATGAAGTAAGTCATCAGAAATAACCACAGCGATGCCATTGGCAGAACCATCAGTAAAAACATTTGGGGCATTGAGAATAGGAGTTGAACAGATAGTTTTAGGAAAAATAAATAGATGTTGAGTAGCAAAATGAAGGAGTTTATTAGAAGGATAATGATTATCAATAATTCCTGAATATCCAGCAAAAGCAAGAGCCCAAAAATCAGAGACAAATAATAGCCAAGAATATTGATAAGTAGTATAAGGTATAATAATAGAATTTGGTTCATATCCTACCAACTGAATATTTCTTCTACGACCCAACTGAACAAGGGTTGCTATTAACTCATAATAAGGTGTAATGACTTTATTAGGCGTATTTTTCATATGAATCCATTCAAGAATTCCTGTTTCTTGCCATAATAAGGCGGTAGGGGTATGTGACGTAGCACAGATTATTAATAGTATAGGTAAAGAAGGCTCAATTCTAGTTAGCTGAGCAGATTGTATTGCTTTGTTTACAAGCTTGAGTGCTTGTTGAGCTTCAGAAGTTAAAATACGAGGGGAAGAAGGATCAGGACTTCCCTTTAGGATATTAAAAAGAGGCTGTAACTGACCCGTAGTTAATTTTAAAGAAGGTCGCAGCCAATTAATATCTCCTAATAACTTTTGAAAATCATTTAAAGTTTTAAGAATGTCAGTCCGTATCTCTATCTTCTGAGGTGTAATATTATAATTTGTGATATACTTACCAAGATATGAGAAAGGTGGGTTCATCTGTACTTTGTCAGTAGCAATGACTAGTCCTGATCGTGACAAATGACTTTGAAGGGAATTATAAGCCTTAAGTAAAGTATGTTTATCAGAATAAGCAAGTAATAAGTCATCCATATAATGAATAAAATATATCTGAGGGAACTGTTTACGAACAGGGGCAATAACTTGAGCTACAAACTGTTGACATAAAGTAGGACTATTAGCCATACCCTGAGGCAGCATTTTCCATTGATAACGTTGCATAGGTTCTATAAAATTTAAAGAGGGTAAGCTAAAAGCAAATCGCAACTTATCAGCCGGAAA
The DNA here is from genome assembly GCF_965194825.1 of Balaenoptera physalus. NCBI lineage: Eukaryota > Metazoa > Chordata > Mammalia > Artiodactyla > Balaenopteridae > Balaenoptera > Balaenoptera physalus. The sequence continues at coordinate 5,000,406 of NC_138900.1, forward strand.
TAGAGGAATAGTAAAAAAGCAATCCTTAAGATCAATAATAATAATCATATAATTTTTAGGTATGGCTGCAGGAGAAGGCAAACCTGGTTGCAGAGCTCCCATAATTACCATAGTTTGATTAACAGCACGTAAATCTTGCAATAAACGATATTTTCCCGATTTTTTCTTTATAACAAATATAGGAGTATTCCAAGGGCTATTAGACTTTTCTAGTCTGCCCAAAGCAAGCTGTTCATTAATTATATTATGGGCCGCCATTAATTTCTCCTTAGAAAGGGGCCATTGGTCCACCCAGACAGGATTATCAGAAATCCAAGTTATAGGGTCAGCATGTGGTGGAGGAGAATCCAAGGCCCCTAGAAAAAACCCAAGCCTGTTTTATCCCGTTTATTATCAATCTGTAAGGGTAATTTATTTCCCTGTTGATTTTTTCCCAAACCATTCCTAGGATCATACCCTTGATTTAACAACATATTAGTTACAGTAGGGTTGGGACTAAGCAATAGGATTCCCATTTGTTGTAATATATCTCTTCCCCAAAGTTTAACTGGCAATCCGGGCAATACGTAGGGTTTGAATATTCCTTGATTACCTTCAGCATCCTGCCAATGTAGGTATTGCGAACTTTGTTGTGGAGAATTAGATTGGCCGATACCTTGCAACTGTGTAATGGTTTGGTGCACGGGCCAATTTTTTGGCCAATGTATAAACGAAATAACAGAAACATCAGCACCAGTATCTAATAACCCAGAAAAAGGCCTTCCATTTATTTTTAATACCAATTGTGGTCTTTCCCTACCAATTTGTTGAATCCAATAAACTGCATCAGAGGAACCGAAAGCCCCAGTTCCTCTTTTGTTATGTTGTAAAATTTTTCCTTCTGGTATATGTGGAATTAATAGAAGCTGAGCTATTCGCACACCGGGCGTGATAAGAAAAGATCCTTTTGATGTTTGAACCATAACCTTTAATTCCCCTTCATAATCAGCATCAATCACCCCAGGAATAATAGTTAAGCCTTTCATAGACATACTACTTCTTCCAAGGATTATACCAACTGTTCCCTGGGGTAAAGGCCCAAAAGTTCCCGTAGGAAGGGCTTGGGGTCCCATATCCGAGGTTAATAAGAATTGGGTGGAGGCACAGAGATCCAGTCCTGCACTATTTGGCGTGGCCCTTTGAAGGGAGGAGATTCCATTCCCTGAGGAACAAAGGTCTGAGCTGGAGGCGGTGGAGCAGGTTGTGGGGGGATTATTGACATTGCTCCAATTGTTTGATGGGGCCGGAGCAGGCCCCTCCGGAAGTTTGCCGACAAGGGAGTTCCATCTTTATGAGTCACTGATCGACATTCTTTAGCCCAATGCCGTCCTCTTTGGCATTGGGGACAAATTGTGGGAGGAGGAGATTTACCTTGAGGCACAGAATTTACGATAGGCATATTAGGAGTATCAACAGTACAATTTTTTGCAAAATGATTTGGCTTCCCACATTTAAAATAGTTTTTACTTTTAGCATTTGGCCCAAATCCTGCCTTAGTTAGGGCTGCAGCTATAGCTGCTCCCTGTAAGTAAGATGATCCAATATCAGAACAAACTCGAATATAATCCTCTAAATTTCCTTTCTTTTTCCATGGACGTATAGCTGCTTGACAAATATTATTAGCATTTTCGAAAGCCAATTGTTTGACAATAATTGCTCCTGAAGGACCATCAGAAATAATTCTATTAACAGCCTGTAATAATCTATCCACAAAATCAGCATAAGGTTCATCTGCCCCTTGCCTTATTTTAGCAAGGTCTTCAGTCCTAGTGGAGGCAGGTAAATGTTTCCATGCATGTAGAGCTATATGATTGATCTGAGCATAAGCCACAAAAGGGAAAGCTAATTGATCCTGTAAAAACTGATGTTAAAAAAAACAAAAACAAAAAAAAACTGATGTTGTCCTTCCCCAATCAACATATCATAATTTACTAGCACATTATGTGCAGTATTTCTTTCAGCTTGTTCAGCAGCCTTTTCATAATATTCTGATTTCCAAAGTAAATAGTCGCCACCAGTGAGACAAGCACAAGCAATAGATTTCCAGTCTGCTGGAGGCAATGCTTCTGTTGCAATAGTATCCAACATAGTAATAGTGAAAGGGGCTATAGGCCCATATTGTGCACAGGCTGCTTTTATAAATTTATTTATTTATTTTATTTATTTTTGGCTGTGTTGGGTCTTCGTTTCTGTGCGAGGGCTTTCTCTAGTTGCGGCGAGCAGGGGCCACTCTTCATCGCGGTGCGCGGGCCCCTCACTGTCACGGCCTCTCTTGTTGCGGAGCACAGGCTCCAGACGCGCAGGCTCAGCAGTTGTGGCACACGGGCCCAGCCGCTCCGTGGCATGTGGGATCCTCCCGGACCAGGGCTCGAACCCGCGTCCCCTGCACTGGCAGGCAGACTCCCAACCACTGCGCCACCAGGGAAGCCCCCCAGGCTGCTTTTAAATCTTTCAAAACCTTAAAGGAGAGAGGCTGATATTCCCGATTATTTTGTTGTGGATTTTGAGGATTGGGTCGTTCCACCACCGGGCAGCAGAATAAAGGATCCTCCCCTCTATTAAGAGCTCCCCGTACTGCTTGTTGTAAAGGACTAAGCTTAGGAGGGATAGGGACAGAGACATGTAATTGCTGTAACCGCGGAAGAATATTTTCATCAGGATATTTTTCAGCCTCATATTTGGCTTCTTCATCCGCTAGATCAAAAGAAAAGTCATCATCATCAAGTGAATTAACACTCTTTATCCTCGGTGTCAAAGGAGGAGCAGTAGCTATTGCAGCAATATGTTCTACAGATTTAGCTGTTAATTTTGGAACTGAATCATAAATTGGATTAAAACAATCTCTTATTAAATTCCACAAGCTGAAAGTGGAAACTGAAACAGAAGATGGTCCATGTGCTTCATGATATTTAGATAACTCATCTCCTACACGAGTCCAAATTGCTAAGTCCACTGATCCTCCTTCAGGGAACCAAGGACAAGCATCATATACTAATTGCAAAAATTCCAGAAGTTGTGAGGTAGTTACCTCAATTCCACGGGCTTTTAACATTGAAAGCAAAACCTGAGCAAATAAATCACGCTCCTTAGAGCCCTTTTGTCCCATATTATTTTACTTCTGACTCTTTCTCGAGTTACCGTCCTAAAAACGAAATTATTTCTTGTGGCCACACTATCTCACTCGAGAGTTCTACTTACCTGAAATCTTCCGAAATGCCTCACGCACTCAGGTCCCTGTGCGGGCGCCACTTGCCGCAGACCGGCTGCAGAAAGCTAGAAGTTCCTGGCGGTGAGGGGTAAGGAACTGAAAAGCACCAGTATGGGATCAGAAGGGCCAAGACAACTGATGGTTGCAGGGCAAGTTTATTCAAAGAGCATGAATGTATATATAGGTTTAGTACGGAACGAATAGCAGACAATAAATCAGTAAACCTTGTTTTCCACATAATTCTGTCGCCACTGCCTATGCGTCAGCAATAAATCAGTAAACCTTGTTTTCCACATAATTCTGTTGCCACTGCCTATGCGTCAGCATGCTCTATGGGCCATTCTCTGGAGATACAGACTTCCCCCTTAGGGCAGCACGTCCTTCTTCTGGGGAACAACCAGGGGCTCTTAGATCCAGAGCAGGCACCTGGAACGAAACTGGCCGCAAGCCATTTTCCTTTTTTACGCTCGATACCGCAGCGTCAGGAGTGCATACCAAGAAAGAGACAAGCAGTTCTCCGGAAAGCAGAAAGCTGAATAAGCTTACAGCTTGGGGGCCACCACAGCAGCAGAGAAAGTTTTATTCATGAGGCAGCCAAGCTAAGTGATGGGAGAACAAATATCAAACCCACCTCCCTCATGGCAAGACCTGGGACATAGGAAAAGTGATTGGAGATAAGAAAAACATGAGGTAATCCTTGTTCTGCACCAGCACAACTAAGTTAAAGGCTTCTTCAGGGAACTCATGTTCAGAAAATGGCTCTTAGCATGTTCAGAAGGTGGAGTTTTTGGCCCTCGGATGTCAAAATGTCACAGAGCAGACACTCACAGATGCGCAGGTGGAGGGTCAGTGGTTCTAACTACTTGTAACCAGCTCGGCATCAAACTGGACACAGCTGACTCCAAGTTTCTAAAAAACAACTTGGACAAACATCTTTAGCTAAATGACACTTGCAGGATGTGCAAGCTTTCCTAAAAATAATTAAAGTGGGCTTGATCCTCAAAAGCAGGTTACAGTTTATTATTTATTTAGCAAGTTAAATAGATCTAACTGGTGACTACCTTTGGTTTCAACAGTAAATCAAAATAAGCAGGAGGCAAAGCGGCTACACAGAGTTCAAAAGACACACGTTTCTAAATCCCTAAAGAGACGCTTTACAGGCAAGGCTGGGGGTGGGGGAGGGGATGCAGAGGCCCCGCCTCCTGCCCCCGCCCTCGGGGGGGGCCCCCCCGCAGGCCTGGGCGCTCTCCTCGCCCCGCCTCCTCGCGTAAGCGCCTTTCGCAGTCCCCGCCCCCAGGCTGCTCCTTCTGCGCCTGCGCAGTGTTCTACGGACACGGAAGCGGAGAGACCACCCTGGGTCACCACGGATAGCTGAAGTCACTTTTCGGTGCGTGAGTTTCTTCTTTCTACTGTATCTGCGCTTCGGGGCCTCCCCCCCATACATCCTCAGAGTGTGGGACTTACTGCGGAATTTTAAATACTCGCCCCCGCCCTTACATCCTAAAGAAATTCACAGTGGGGGTCGTTTCCCTTTGGGGTTGAAATCGCTCTGAGGCCCGTCCCGGTCCTTGGGTTTTAGGCCTTCGGTCCACGTAGACACCGCCTTTCGCGCCGTTTTGCTGTTTGAAACCTTTTACTGTCTCCGCCTTCGGCCTGTAAAGCCCTCTTCCGCGAGGTGGATGCGCGTCCCCCCAGCCTCGCCCTCTGGAGGGCAGCGCCGGCCGCCCCGCTCCCGGAGAGGCCGCGTCCTCTCCCCGGTCCTGGGATTCTGCAGAGCCCGCCCCTCTCCGGAGACCCCCTCCCTCCCCGCCCCCTCTGTCCTCGCGTCTCCTCAGGCCGGTCTTTCTGCGTGAACGCCCAGTGTTCTTCGGTCCCCAGTTCAACTTGTTTGGAGAATGGCCAACAGAGCAACGTGGTGCTGGGAGAGGAAGGGGACAACTGGAGGCGAGAGTAAACGAAGAGAGAGCAGGAAGGAGGCGTAGCCGTGTGGGGTGCCAGAGAGTGGAAGTCAAAGGGAAGGTGACAGGGATAGAAGGGGTGTAAGCCGAGGACAGAGAGGGAGCAGCGATGGAGGAAGAAAGAGGAAGAAATATATGGAGGTTTCGGGCAATCAGAAAGGTTGAGGAGAAAGAAGAACGAGAGGAGGAACAAGTTGCGGAGTGCGGCAGGACGGGAGTGAGGGAAGAAACAGGCGGGGAGAAAGGGCAGTAGAGCAGAGGGGCATAAAAAGAGACAGAGAAAGAAATACAGAGATATATAAACGGAATGACACGGAAACACATAGCAGTGCAGGTAGAGGGGGGAAACTGGATCCAGATGGGTGGTGAGTTGTTTGGATACGGATGATTAAGGTGTAATATATTGATTTGCGGCTTTGGAATCTAATACAAATAAAACTTGTTTGTTTAAATTATACAGATAAGGATGAGAAGTGCAGAACTCCTGTGCACAGGGCTTGTGCATTTTGTAATTATTTGTAACAGAAGATAACTTCCGTTTGCAAGCCCTGTTCAGCCAGCGGGCAGTGACCTCACTCCGTTGTGGGTCACCCCCTTCCCTTTTCCTAACACGGGGTAGAGGACTATGGACAGGAGTCGTGCAGCGAGAAATGACTGACTCTGTCACTACATGGTGCCTTTTTAAAGGAACATTAAATGTGGGTGTTTCTTTTTTTGTACTGGATTTACTTTTTTCTTGCTGTTTTCTTTACATTTAATTCTTTTTGTAGCTTGGAATAAATCTTAGTGTATTCAATTTCTACTTTCCTATAAATAATTATTAACTTCTGAAATAACCTTTGCTGGTCTTCTATAATCAAGTCACGTCATTTTTTTCTAATTATGATGTATTCTCAATTTTTTTTAATCTTTGACACCAGAATTATTAGATTAAAAAAATTCACAAATTATTTCACTTTAAAATTTTTTTGAGGTTTATTCGATATCTGTGTGCTTCTTCCTCTTTATCTTAGATTATTTTGATGAGTACTTGGTAAACATGTCAATGATCTTTTATATTAACCGTCAAAACCTAGTTTAACCAGTTAGTCTAATAGTCTGTTCTCTTCCTTTTTGTGTGATCTGGTAAAAGAGTGAGCTATGAGGGGACAAGATGTTTCCTTCAGGTCCCTTTTGACCGTTCTCTGCAAATGACCTGAAACCTTCTTCCAAAAAAACCCATCCATTCATGATGAAGAGGGCACACACACACACGCATGTGAACACAAAATACCGAGAATGGGGAACCCTTGTGCACTGTTGGTGGCAATGTAAATGGTACAGCTTTGTGGAAAACAGTAAGGAATTTCCTAAAAAACTGAAAATAGAACAGGCACAGGATCTAGCAACCCCACTTCTGATAGTATATCTAAAAAAACAAAAACAAAAGAAAACAAAAACAGGAAATGAAAGCAGTATATTGAAGAACATACCCAAACTCACATGAGCTTTACTGCATATGTGTATATTTCACAACAGCCAAGGTACAGAAACAACCTAAATGTCTGCTGATAGATGAGTGGGTAATGAAAGCATTGTGAAATATTATTTAGCCATAAAAATTAAGGAGATGTGCCATTTATGACAACTTGGATCAGTGTAGAGAACATTATGCTAAGTGAAGTAAGCCAGACAGAGAGAGACAGATATTGTATGGTCTCCCTTGTATGTGGATTCTACAAAAGTCAAATTCATAGTAACAGTAGAATGGTGGTTACCAGGGGATGGGGGTGGGGAAAATTGGGAGATGTTGGTCAACAGGTACAAACTTCCAGTTGTTACATGAGTAAGTTCTGGAGTAAGGTATAGTGTGGTCACTATAGTTAATCATACTGTGCTACTAAATACTTGAAATTTTTGGAGAGAGTAAATCTTTTTTTTTTTAATTTTTAAAAATTTTTGGCTGCATTGGGTCTTCATTGCTGCACGTGGGCTTTTCTCTAGTTGTGGCGAGTGGGGGCTACTCTTCGATGCGGTACACGGGCTTCTCATTGTGGTGGATTCTCTTGTTGTGGAGCACAGGCTCTAGTCGCGTGGGCTTCAGTAGTTGTGGCTTGCGGGCTCTAGAGCGCAGGCTCAGTAGTTGTGGCGCATGGGCTTAGTTGCCCCGTGGCATGTGGGATCTTCCCGGACCAGGGCTCGAACCCGTGTCCCCTGCATTGGCAGGCAGATTCTTAACCACCGCGCCACCAGGGAAGTCCCGAGAGTAAATCTTAAGTGTTCTCACCGCACAGACATGAAAAATGGTAATTGTGAGTTGATAGATGTGTTAATTCCTTAATTGTGGTAAATATTTCACACTGCATATGCCTGTCAAATGATCACATTGTACACCATATATATATATAGATATAGAATACATATAGAATATATACCATTTTCATTAGTCAGTTATACCTCAGTAAAGCTGGAAAAGACAAAGAAAGTGAGAGGTGTGCTGGGCTTGACTCCTCTGAGTGGTGCTTAACCCAGACTTCACATTAGATTGCTGAGGCATTTTGCACATATGTTTTGTGTCCCCTGACCAGATATTCCCCTTCAAATAGTTGAGGTTTGGCCCAGCCTCAGTAATATTGAAAATTCCCCGGGTGATTCTAATTTGTATCCTTTTGAGCATCATGGCTCCAGGTCCTCCCGTTCCTGAGGGCTGAGATCTGGGCTGAGGCTGAGGGGCTCTGCTCTGCGTGGGGATGGATCAGGGCTGGTCTGTGACCTGAAGGGGGTCGTCGGGTCCAGCTGAGGTGCCCACTGCTGCTGTGTACGTGGGGGCCTCACCAGGAGGGGAGCCTGATCTGAAGGAAAGTGTGGGGAAGCTCCCTTGTTGGTCTCTGTGTGGGAGTTTACTGTCCTGAGTCCCTCCTGGGACAGTGGGCAGCAGGGGACTGTCTGTTCCATGTGCTGAGGTCTTCCCTGTGTGTGTGGTGGTGACTCAGGAAGGGGCTGTGTTGATTCCAAGCATTAAACAGCATCTTTCCAACTTTCAAGGTCAACCTCTAAAGACTCAACGTTGTCTGAGGAAGAAGCCCGGAAGATGAGGAAGAGGAAAGAAAAGGAGTCAGGAATGGCTCTTTCTCAGGTAAAGTCATATTCTCAGTTGTTTCTTCTGTCTGTCCTTCCTGAAATGCCCTTCTTTGGACTCGCTGATCTCTGACTCTGAGCCTGACACCTGTACATTCACACTCACCTGGGGGCTTCCCTCAGGGCCTGTCATCTCCACTTAGAGCCTCCACTAAGCATAGTCCTGGGCAGGGATTCGCACCCATGAGTTGGAGACACCGTGTCAGTGCTATTGGGCAGCAGGGATCGCTTAGGGGCCCCATCTGGATGCAGTGTCCACTCTCTGTAAACCCTGATAAAGAAGCTGCACGTGGAAGCCACATATTAATATGTACAAATACCTGGTAAAATCTAGAACATAGACCAATAAGGGGAAATCAGTTCTGTTTTAGTACACTTGAAGCTAAATGAGTGTACTTCATTTCAAAATCTTAATCATTGGGAATGGAATGGAAAGTTCAGAGACATCAGTGATAGATGGTGTTTTATTCCATCACTGATTTTAAACTTTGAAATCAACCTAAGTCTCTTGACACTTAGAGATTCTTTAAATCATCTTCATCACCTTCATTCCTTGGAGGTTGTCTTTTCGCACTACTCACTGTGTCCTTTGACACACAGAAGATTTTTTAAGTTTGATGCAGGTAATGTTTCAGCTTCATTCTTTTGCTGGTAGATACTCAGTTTCCCAGCAGCATTTGTTGAAGAGACTGTCCTTTCCCTGTTGTGTAGTCTTAGCATCCTTGTCAAAAATTAGTTGGCATACGTGCAGGGGTTTATTTTTGAATGTTCTATTCTGTTTTATTTGTTCTTTTTTTTTTTAAATTTATGTATTTATTTGGGGGCTGCGCCGGGTCTTCGTTGTGGCACGCGGGATCTTCATTGCGACATGTTTAGTTGTGGCATGCGGGATCTTTAGTTGTGGAATGCATACTTCTTAGTTGCGGCATGTGTACTTCTTAGTTGCAGCATGCAGACTTCTTTGTTGTGGCATGCGAACTCTTAGTGTGGCATGCATGTGGGATCTAGTTCCTGGACCAGGGATCAAACCCTGCATTGGGAGCACGGAGTCTTACCTGCTGGACCACCAGAGAAATCCCTGGTTTATTTGTTTAAATATCTGTTATGCCAATGCCATGCTATTTTGCTTTTTAATATGTTTTGAAATCTGAAACAGCACGGTATCCATCTTTCTTCTTTTTCAAGAGTGTTTTGTCTACTTGGAATCCCTTAAAATTCCATATGAATTCTAACATTAAGTCTTCCAGTTCATGAGTAGGGGATGTGTTTCTGTTTATTTTTTAGCAGAGTTTAGTAGTTTTCAGTGTACAAGTCTTTCACCTCTTTGGCTAAATTTACTACTAAGTGTTTTTTTTTTTGTTGATTCTATAGTAAAAATGATTGTCTGTTTCAGATTATTCATTTTGAGTGTATAGAAAAGCAGTGATTTTTTTTGTGTTGATTTTGTATCTTGCAACTTTTCTAATATTGTTTTTTATTTATAACATTTTCCTTGTGGTATCTTTATGGTTTTGTACATATAAGATCTACTCATCTGCAAAAAAAAGATAATTTTACTTCTGTATTTTTCTTGCCTAATTGCTCTGGCTGGGTATTGCAGTATGTTGCTGAATAGTAGTGTAGAGAGTGTACATCTTTGCCTTCTTTCTGACCTTAGAGGAAAAGCTTTCATCTTTTACCATTGATTTTGATGTTAGCTATGTGCTTTTTTTTTTTTTTTTTTTAACAAACCCAAAATGTTAAGATTTTATTTACAAAGCTTCTTTGTTGTACAGAAAGAAAGATGCTGTTACAATCTCAATGTAACTGGCAGCCACGGACGGTTGACTCACCAATCACAGCTATCCATGCAACAGCAAGAGTCTTACATGAAAACCTAACAACGTTTACAATTCTGTTGGGATGAAGTCCCCAAGCTTGGTGGTGGATTTCCAAGAGGGACTAAATGGAGGAAGGCGGACTGTCACAGGAACTATTCTTTGGCTCTTTGGGTGGGTGGGTGGGTGCCCTGTGGTTTGTATCACAGCTACCTTTTTTTTGTTTTTTTAAACAGCTACCAAATCCATGTGAGCCGTCCAACCAGTACTGAACAGTTCTCTTTTTGCAGGTTATTTGGGGTCTTAATCATCTTCTCCTTCATCATCTGTTTCTCTCTTCCTCTTCTCACCTTTCCCGCTTTCTTCCTCTTCTTCCTCCTCATCCTCATCTTCATCTTCATCTTTATCAGCTTCTCCATCATGTCCACATTCTTCTTCCTCCCCACTGACTTTATCTTCATCCTTCCCTTCTACATCTTCATCTTCTTCATCATCACACTCTTCTTCCTAACCATCCTCCTCCTCCTCCTGGTCCTCATCTTCTCCTTCATCGTCCTCTTCTTCATCCTCATCATCTTCATCTTCATCAGCTTCTCCATCATGTCCACATTCTTCCTCCCCACTGACTTTATCTTCATCCTCCCCTTCTACATCTTCATCTTCATCTTCTTCATCATCACACTCTTCTTCCTCACCATCCTCCTCCTCCTCCTGGTCCTCATCTTCTCCTTCATCGTCCTCTTCTTCATCCTCATCATCTTCATCTTCATCAGCTTCTCCATCATGTCCACATTCTTCCTCCCCACTGACTTCATCTTCATCCTCCCCTTCTACATCTTCATCTTCATATTCTTCATCATCACACTCTTCTTCCTCCTCCTCCTCCTCCTCCTCCTCCTGGTCCTCATCTTCTCCTCTTCATCGTCCTCTTCTGCATCCACACCATCCACCTCGGCATCTGAGTCGGGTTTCACTGTCCTCTCGGTCATAGCCATCCAGGTAGGTCAGCTGGGGCAGGAGCTTGAAGACACTCTCTTGGTAGTCATTCAGGTTAGTAACCTCACAGTTAAACAGATCCAGGCTCTTCGGACATTCCAACTTTTTCGAAGGTTCCAGGGTGCTGATATCTTTTAGTTTATTTCCACTTAAGTTTAGATGTGTAAGATTTGGAAGTTTTTCTGCTAACATATCCAGACCTCCAAAGATTCTGTTGTCACTGGGCTCAAGCCTTTTCAATTTAGGTAGTTTGGGGAGATTTGAAACTGAAATCAAGCCTACATTTATTTTTTTAAAATAAATTATTTATTTATTTATTTATTTTTGGCTGCGTTGGGTCTTTGTTGCTGCGCGTGGGCTTTCTCTAGTCGTGGTGAGTGGGAGGCTACTCTTCGTTGCAGTGCATGGGCTTCTCATTCCGGTGGCTTCTCTTGTTGCGGAGGAGGGGCTCTAGGCATGTGGGCTTCAGTAGTTGTGGCACGTGGGCTCAGTAGTTGTGGCTCGCAGGCTCTAGAGCACAGGCTCAGTAGTTGTGGTGCACGGGCTTAGTTGCCCCGTGGCATGTGGGATCTTCCTGGACCAGGGCTCGAACCCGTGTCCCCTGCATTGGCAGGCGGATTCTTAACCACTGTGCCACCAGGGAAGCCCAAAGCTACATTTATTAAACTGAGGAACTCTAAGTTCACAAATTCAGCCATTAGGCCCTCAATTTTCCCATATTTGGTTTGCAATTGTCCAGGACAAGTTCTCGAACAGCTGCCGGGGTCTGGTTCCTCAGCTCCAGGTGGATCCTCCTCTTCATGTGCATGTTTCTCTCTTCCCCCCTCTTCAAACTTAACTTTCCGCGGCGGGGGCGTAGGGAGGAGAGGCGTCCCAGCCTGCGCAGCGAGGACGGTCAGAAGGGGTCTGCTAGCCGCAGGGCCCGGCGGCGCGGTCCCGGGCGGTGGGCGGTGTGTGGGCAGGCGAGCGGAGCCCCCGGAGCCAAGTTACTCACGGGAACGGAGAGAAAACATGGAGGGAAAGGGGGGCTGGGGCGCAGCGCTGGTCTCACTACCGCCGCCCCCGGCCGCGGCCCTGCACTGCGCTTAAACCGGCGACGCGGCGCGGGTGGCTCCGCTGGGCTCCACGGCCGCGGCGCACCAAGGACGTGGCGGGGAGAGGCGCCTTAGCTATGTGCTTTTAATATTAGCTGTTATTATACTGAGGTGATTTACTGAGTGTTTTTATCTTTAAATGTCCTTGACTTTTGTCAAATGCTTTTTCGGCATCAATTGAGATGATCATGTGTTATTTTTCATTCATTCTATTAATGTGGTGTATTGATTGATTTTTTTTTTGTGCTGAATCATCCTCGCCTTGCAGGTTTTTGATTACTGCATCAATCTCTCTAGGTATGACTTGGTTCACATTTTTTATTTCTTTGTGATTAGATCTTTGTAGGGTGTTTTTCTAGGAATTTACCCATATCTTTTAGGTTATGTAATTTTTTGGCATAAAATTGTTCATAGTACTCTCTTTTAATAGTGATTAAAATTTTCTGTGATTCAGTTACAGTTTTTCCTCTTTCATCTGTGATTTTAGTTAATTCAATATTTTCTTTTTTTTTTTTAGCCTAGCTAAGTGTCAATTTGTTCATCCTTTCAAAAAACCAACTTTTGCTTTTTTGATTTTTATGTAGTTTTCCTATTTTATATTTCATTTATCTCTGGTCTTTATTATTTATCGCTTTTGTTCTGATTTGAGATCTTTTCTCCTTTTTTTAAAAAATTAATTAATTTATTTATTTTTGGCTTTGTTGGGTCTTCATTGCTACGTACGGGCTTTCTCTAGATGCAGCGAGCAGGGGCTACTCTTTGTTGCGGTGTGTGGGCTTCTCATTGTGGTGGCTTCTCTTGTTGCAGAGCACTGGCCCTAGAGCGCACAGGCTTCAGTAGTTATGGCTTGTGGGCTCAGTAGTTGTGGCTCGCGGGTTCTAGAGCACAGGCCCGATAGTTGTGACGCACGGGCTTAGTTGCTCTGTGGCATGTGGGATCTTCCTGGACCAGGGCTCGAACCCGTAACCCCTGCATTGGCAGGCAGATTCTTAACCACTGCGCCACCAGGGAAGTCCCAGTACATTATATTTTATACTTCATTTTCGTCTAGATATTTTTAAAGTTCCCTTGTCATTCCTTCTTTATCCTGTTGGTTGTTTAAGAAGGAGATGATTAATTTCCAGATTTTATGGATATTTGTTTTTCTTCTGTTATCTGTTTCTGTTTTCATTTCCGTGAGGTAGAGGAGATATTTTTTATTATTTCAATCTTCTTAAACTTGTTAAGGTTTGGTTTGTGGCCTAACAAATTGTCATGGAGAATGTTTCATGTGTGCTTGAGAAGGACGTTTTCTGCTGTTATTGGATGGAATGATCTCTCTATATCCATTTGTTCCCATTGGTTTATAGTGTTGTTCAAGTCCTCTGTTTCCTTACTGATCTTCTGTTTGGTTCCATCCATAAGTACAACTGGGGCATTGAAGTCTTATACTATTACTATGCTGCTGTCTATTTCTTGCTTCATTTCTGTCAATGTTTGCTTCATATATTTGGGAGCTCTAATGTTAGATATATAAATATTTATAATTGTTATATCTTCTTGGTGAATTAACCCTTTTATCATTATATAATGTTTTTTGTCTCTTGTGACATTTTTTGTCTTTATTTTGTCTGATGTTATGTAGTTACCCCAGCTTTCTCTTTATCATGGAATATCTTTTTCCCTCATGTCACTTTAATCCTATCCATGCCCTTAGATTTGTGATTTTTAACAGTTCTAGCTCTTTGACTCTCTCTCTCTGTTTCTCCCTCTCACTCTCTGCTTTTTCCTCCCTTTTACATCTTCTACTTGCTCAGACATACTGTACAGTGGTGAACGGCAGGAGCCCTGGCCAGCCCACTTTTCTCCACGGTAATTTCAGAGGACATGCATCCAGTGTTTTCTTCTGATCATGACGTTTGATGAAATACTTTTGCTTAATAAGGTTTTCCCCCAATTTCATGTTTGTCATGGTTTTTAATTATGCAATGATTTTTGGAAGTATCTAATACTGTGATAAATTTTTTTATCTTCATCAGTTAAATTTCTGTGTAACACTAATAAGAGATGGGAGCTACAGTATTCTATGTATATTTTCATGTTTGTACCTTTTTTTTTTTTTTAAATTTTTGGCTGCGTCGGGTCTTAGTTGTGGCTTGTGGGATCTTTCTTGCGGCACGCAGGCTTCTCTCACGTTGTGGCACGCGGGCTCCAGAGCGCGTGGGCTCTGTAGTTGTGGCGCAAGGGCTCCAGAGCGCGTGGACTGACACACCTCCTCTCATTTCAGTTAATTATGTGTTTACACATCAGTGCCTGAGTGCATGAATGTGTAAGTCCATGGCTTTTATAAAAGACATCATTTAATTAGTAAGTTTTATATTTTTTAGCAGTTGAAATTATATCTTTTTTTTAAAGATTTATTTATTATTTGTTTATTTTATTTATTTTTGGCGTTGGGTCTTAGTTGCGGCACGTGGGCTCTTCATTGTGGTGCATGGTCTTCTCTCTGGTTGTGGCATGCGGGTTTTCTCTTCTCTAATTCTGGTACGCAGTCTCCAGAGTGCATGGGCTCTGTAGTTGTGGCGTGGGGTTTCCAGAGCACGTGGGCTCTGTAGTTTGTGGCACGCGGGCTCTATTTTAGGCGCGGGAGCACTCAGTAGTTGTGGCATGCGGGCTTAATTGCCCTGCGGCATGTGGGATCTTATTTCCCTGAGCAGGGATCGAACCTGCGTCCCCTGCATTGTAAGGCAGATTCTTTACCACTGTACCACCAGGGAAGTCCCTGAAATTATATCTTGAGTGTATTCCATGGCTTTAAATTTTTCCTACACTGTCACGTTAATGTTTTATAGTAGGAAGGTTATTAATATCTTCTGTGTGTGTGTGTGTGTGTAGTGACCTTTTATGCAGTTCTATAGGTTAACCTTGAAATTGTCTCAAGTTTTCTCAGGGAACCCTCTGTCAGTTTACATTTATCCTCTATCCGTCACTTAACTTTGATATTTTATGTTCCATTCTAAAGTCTGACTACCTGAGTTTTCGTGCTTGCTGTGCCATTTCCTAGCTGTGTGTTCTGAGGCAAGGTTCTTAGAGTGTCTTGGACACAGTTTACTCCTCTGAAAAATAAAAATGGGACTTTCTCTAATGAGCTATTATGTTGATAACAAGTTCATACATGTAAAACATTTAGAATAATGCTTTGCATATAGGAAGCATTCAGACAGCTCTAGTCATTGCTCTTGGTATCATCATAATTTAAGATTTTGACTTTTCTTTAAAGCCACTGTGGACTTTGTCATCTCTGAAGACACCAGTCATACTGTAGCTCATCTAAATATTGAATATCACTCAGCATGTGAAACATAATATATAACACTTCTGCCTGGACATCCTGTTGTTGAATTTTATTTGTATGCATTTCATGTATTGTCCAAAAAAATGAAAAATCCATATTCAATGGAAGATATTATAATCTCTATGAAAAAGCATAAGAAATTAAAATTCGAGACCCATAATTTGCTCTAAATACATTAACATGGATCTGTCAGAATACATACTTCAACTGAATTGATCCTTACCCCTCTCTCTTCTTCTCATTTTGTGTGAAAATAAGGACTCTCCTCATGGCCCGTTGGTGAAATGTGTTTTCATTTCAGGAACGGTTGACCTTCAAGGATGTGGCCATAGAATTCTCTCAGGAGGAGTGGGAATGCCTGGACCCTGGTCAGAGGGCCTTGTACAGGGACGTGATGTTGGAGACCTACAGGAACCTGGTCTCCCTGGGTGAGGATAACTTCCCTCCAGAAATTGGGATCTGCCCTTATGTATCTTTGCATTTTCCCTTCTCTGCATTTTGGGAGCCCCTGCATTGCTTCACTGAGCTCAAAGCCGTGTTGACTCAGACATGAAAAGCTTCATGGTGTAGTGTCAGGAGTTTAACGTTGTCCTTTCTTCTGGTGATCTGCCCACTTCATGATACACCAGGAGTTGTTCCAGAGCTTAAGTATTGATAAAGCCCAATTGGAAACTTAAAATATCTGATTCCCTATTTCATACTGCTGTGCTTTTGAGTCACTATTCTTTAAAAAATAAATTTATTTATTTATTTTAATTTTTCTTTTTGGCTGCGTTGGGTCTTCATTGCTGCACGTGGGCTTTCTCTAGTTGCGGCGAGCAGGGGCTACTCTTCATTGCAGTGTGCAGCCTTCTCATTGTGGCGGCTTCTCTTGTTGTGGAGCACGGGCTCTAGGCGCGCAGGCTTCAGTAGTTGTGGCTCACGGGTTCAGTAGTTGTGGTTCGCGGGCTCTAGAGCGCAGGCTCAGTAATTGTGGCTCACGGGCCCAGTTGCTCCGCGGCATGTGGGATCTTCCCGGACCAGGGCTCGAACCCGTGTCCCCTGCATTGGCAGACAGATTCTCAACCACTGCGCCACCAGGGAAGCCCTGAGTCACTACTTCTTGGAAGAAAGCCAGTTACCTGCACATGGTACTATTCTGTCTGCATTCAGAAGGAGGCAAGCAGTGAATGAACGAATCTGTGAAATATTTTTTGAGACCCATTTGTTGTATGCTCACTCCCGTGCTGATCAAAGAGCTGGGATTCTGGGAAACCCACAACACATTATTTATTTTCTCTTTTGGGCAGTTATTTCTGTTCCTGACCTGAATATTATTTGCATTTTGGAGCAAGAGGAAGACCCCTTGACTGTGAAGAGTGACATGAAAATAGCAAAAAACCAGTGGGTGGGGATGTATCAAAAGTATGAACACAGGTCAGACCTCAGATGGGCAGAGAGGAAGCCACACCATTAATGGTGTTTGGAAATCTCTCCCTTCGTGGGAAGAGCTCTTTAGGAAATTCGAAGCTTATTACTTACGAACTTTTCTCAGGGGAAATCTTTCTTCTCCCCAGCATAGCACACTCTCCTTCAGTGTGTAAAATTCTTCCTTTCACCTCCCTGTGGTGCTGCAGCTCCAATAGAATCAAAGGCAAGGTCTTCATCATGATCTATGCTCTGCCGTCTGGGTCTTGTGAACTTGTTGCTTGATTTGAGGAGCACGTGGTGAGTTGTTTCAAAGGCATCTGTTTCCCCCTTGGTCTCTTCTTCTGTACTTGATTGCATGGGATTTTCCATTAAGAGCTGAGGCCTCCGTAGTCCAAACCCCTGGACCTGTCTCAGTTTGGTGTACCTGGAAGAACTAATTAAATGATGGGAAAACAGTGGCTGCTCTTAGATCCCATCTGGCACCTCGGAACCTGCGTGGATCTGTTTCAGGCCATGTCTGCCATTCAGATACCTCAGCCATTTCTTCGTATTTTGTTTTTGTTTTTTCCTTTTTTTTTTTTGACTGTGCCGTGCAGCTTGCAGGATCCTAGTTCCCCAGTCAAGGATTGAACTTGGGCCCGTGGCAGTGAAAACCCAGAATCCTAACCAGTGAATGTGCCAGGGAATTCCCCCTCAGCCATTTCTTCTATTCTGCTTTTGCCACATACTTTTGGGGGGTGTGTAGTGGGGAAATGGGTTGGATCTTCTGTAATTGTTACTTAGGAAAACTATAAACAGTATGGACGAAGAGATTCTCTTTGATCCCCAATTCCACATGGGGAGCATGTCTGAATCTCTGAGCTTGGCGACTGTGGGTAGAGCCCGTGGTCCCGTGTTAAAGTTCTGTAATATCTGACCCCAATATATTGTATTTTTCTTGTTCTTTTACCTCTCTACTTAGTCTGGGAATGTAGACTCTTCTTGATGTCATATTTTCTTTAGTTTGCATGATTTTGCCTCTGAAATTGCTTTTAAAATACCCATTCTTAGGTATTTGAAATTTCATCCTTTGTTTGCTTGTTTGTTGCTGTGGTAAGCCATCTTTAGGTGATGAATAACTTCTCTCCACTCTCCTGTGGAGTGGGTTTACTTGGAAACATAGCATTCTTTTTTTAATAATTTATTTATTTATTTATTTATTTTTGGCTGTGTTGGGTCTTCGTTGCTGCATGTGGGCTTTCTCTAGTTGCAGCGAGCGGGGGCTACTCTTCGTTGTGGTACACAGACTTATGATTGTGGTGGCTTTTCTTGTTGCGGAGCACGTGCTCTAGGCGCGTGGGCTTCAGTAGTTGTGGCACGTGGGCTCAGTAGTTGTGGCTCGCGGGCTCTAGAGTGCAGGCTCAGTAGTTGTGGCGCACGGGCTTAGTTGCTCCGCCGCATGTGGGATCTTCCTGGACCAGGGCTCGAACCTGTGTCCCCTGCATTGGCAGGTGGATTCTTAACCACTGCCCATCAGGGAAGTCCAGAAACATAGCATTCTTGATGGAGATATTTTTACTAATTCGTCACAATATTACTCTGTTACATACAGAAACACCACTTGAAGCTATTCACTAGAGTGGTCAGCATGTCCCAGGATACTGAAATAGAAAGCATCACAGGAGCTTGAGGGGGGACTTCCCTGGTGGTCCAGTGGTTAAGACCTCGTGCTTCCA
This sequence comes from Balaenoptera physalus, assembly GCF_965194825.1. NCBI lineage: Eukaryota > Metazoa > Chordata > Mammalia > Artiodactyla > Balaenopteridae > Balaenoptera > Balaenoptera physalus. Next base: position 5,019,094 of record NC_138900.1, read on the forward strand.
ATGCAGGGGGCGCAGGTTCAATCCTCGGTCAGGGAACTGAGATCCCACATGCTGCATGCCCAGAAAAAGAAAAAACACAAAGAAACACTTGACTGATAAGTGTTTCCAGTTTTTTTTTTTTCTGGTTTTGAGGCGTATCACAAAAGCGTGTCTCAAGAGCAACTGTGACAATGTTTTTCACATATACTAATCATCATCCCCTTGGAGCCTCAATAAATGGTATAGGAATTTCTCCTTGGGTCAACATCGTCCAAGTTCACATCCTCATATCTCTGGGGCTGTTGACTAAACTGTTCATTCCACAGTTTTCATACCCTGTATGTGTCATTGTTTATCCGACTTCAACAAATACTATTTTGAAGCACCCTTTTTTTTTGTGGTTTTTAATTTTTTTTTAAAATTTATTTATTTTATTTTATTTTTGGCTGGGTTGGGTCTTCATTGCTGCTCGCGGGCTTTCTCTAGTTGCGGCGAGCGGGGGCTACTCTTCACTGCGGTGCGCAGGCTTCTCATTGCAGTGGCTTCTCTTGTTGCAGAGCAGTGGCTTCTCTTGTTGCAGAGCACTGGCTCTAGGTGCGCGGGCTTCAGTAGTTGTGGCTCGCGGGCTTAGTTGCTCTGTGGCATGTGGGATCTTCCCAGACCAGGGCTCGAACCCGTGTCCCCTGCATTGGCAGGCAGATTCTCAACCACTGCGCCACCAGGGAAGCCCCCCCCTGAAGCATCTTAATGAGAGAGCTTATGAAGTTGAATGATGCCTTCAATGAAGTACTGTTTTTTCTTTTTTTAAGTAAATTTTTACTTATTTATTTATTTTTGTCCGCGTTTGGTCTGTGTTGCTGCTTGCGGGCTTTCTCCAGTTGTGGCGAGGGGGGCTACTTTCGTTGTGGTGCATGGGCTTCTCATTGTGATGGCTTCTCGTTGCGGAGCACGGGCTTCAGTAGTTGTGGCATGTGGGCTCAGTAGTTGTGGCTTGTGGGCTTAGTTGCTCTGCGGCATGTGGGATCTTCCCAGACCAAGGATCAAACCCGTGTCCCCTGCATTGGCAAGCGGATTCTTAACCACTGTGCCACCAGGGGAGTACCTCTAAGCATTATAAATGAACTTGACTTTTATTTATTTAGTCATCAGGTTCATATTTTTATGATATTCTTAGTTTTCTTGTTTTTTTTTGTAATGTGTGGGTGGTTGAATTGGGGAATGTCCCTTCATTGTGAAATTGGTGACCAGACTCTTTTACAGTTCTTCATCTATTTTCAGTATTAACCCATTATCACATACGTGATTTGCAAATATTTTCTCCCCCTTCTGCAGATTGTCTTTTCATTCTACTGAGTGTGATTTGACGCACAATAGTTTGTAATTTTGACGTAGTCCAATTTATCTGTTTTTACTTCCGTTTGCTGTGCTTTTGCAGTCATATGTTCTCAATCATTGCTGTATCCAATGCCATTAAGATTTTTTCCTATGTTTTCTTCTAGGAGTTTTATGCTTTTAGGTTGTATGTTTAGATCTTTGTTCTGTTTTTTTAATTAATTAATTTATTTATTTGGCTGTGTTGGGTCTTAGTTGCAGCATGTGGTATCTTCGTTGTGTCATGTGGGATCTTTCGTTGTGGCGCACAGGCTTCTCTCTAGTTGTGGCATGCGGGCTCAGTAGTTGCAGCGCATGGGGTTAGTTGCCCCACGACATATGGGATCTTAGTTCCCTGACCAGGGATCGAACCCGCATCCCCTGCTTTGGAAGGTGAATTCTTAACCACTGGACCACCAGGGAAGTCCCTAGATCTTTGTTCTATTTTGAGTTAATTTTTTATATGGGTCCATGCAGCAGTCCAACTACATTCTTTTACACGTGGGTATCTGATTTTCTCAACATCTTTTTTTCAAGAGGCTGCGTTTCCCTCATTAAGGAATCTTGACACCCTTGTGGCACATCATTTGACTGTATATGCAAGAGTTTATTTCTGACGTCTTTTCCACTGGTGTTTCTGTCTGTCTTTATACTGGTACCACACTCTTACTATTAGTTTTGCTTTTTAATAAGTTTTGAAATAAGGAAGTATGAGACCTTCAACTTTGTTCTTTTCAAGGTTGTTTTTCCTATTCAGGGTCTCTTGAGATTCAGTGTGTGTCCTAGGATGTAAGTGTTTATTTTTTCCAAAATTGATATTGTGGTTTTGCTAGGTATTGCTTTGAATCTCTTGATCATTTTGTTGGTATTGATGTAATGACAGTGTTGTCTTTCAGTCCATGAACTGGGGATATCTGCATTTACGTGTGTATTTTCTAATAATTTTCAGCAACGATTTTAGTTACAGTGTACAAGTCTTTTTTATGTGGCTAAGGTTTTGCCTAAGTATTTTATTCTTTTTGACGCTATTTGAAATGGAAATGTTTTCTCAATTTTCTTTCTAATTGTTCATCATTAACATATAGAAATACAATTTTTACATGTTGACTTTATATCTTCCAATTTTTCTGAATTCATTAGTTACTTATATCAGGGTTCTTTTGTGGAATCTCATGTTTTTTCTACATATGAGATTATGTCCTCTCTAAACAGACATAATTTTCTTCTCCTTTCTCTAATTGGATACCTTTTATTTTGTTTTCTTGCCCATTTGTCTGCCTGGGACTCCAGCTATGTGTTTAATAGAAATAGTGAGAGTAGGTATCTTGTCTTGTTCCTGATCTGAGAGTAAAAGCTTTCAGTCTTTCCCCATTATGTATGATGCTAGCTGTGGGCTTTTTATATTAGTCTTTTATTGTGTTACTGTATTTATTTCTATTCCTACTGTATTGAGTGTTTTTATTATGAAAGGCTGTTAACTAGTCAAATGCTCTTCTGCATCAGTTGAGATAATCATGTAGTATATTTTCTTATATTTAATGTGCAGTTTTACATTGAAAGATTTCATTTGTTGGAGCATCCTTGCATTCCAAGAATATATCCTCTTTGGTTGTACTGTATAATCCTTTTGTAGTACTGTTAAATTTCATTTACTCTTGTTTGATTGATGAGTTTTGCATCAATAATCATCAGAGATAGTGGGTTTTTTTTTTTAAGATTTATTTATTTTATTTTTGGCCGCGTTGGGTCTTCGTTGCTGCGTGCAGGTTTTCTCTAGTTGTGGCGATGGGGGCTGCTCTTCGATGTGGTGCACAGGCTTCTCATTGCGTTGGCTTCTCTTGTTGCAGAGCACAGGCTCTAGGTGCACGGGCTTCAACGGTTGTGGCACGCGGGCTCAGTAGTTGTGGCTCGCAGTCTCTAGAGTGCAGGCTCAGTAGTTGTGGTGCACAGGCTTAGTTGCTCTGCGGCATGTGGGATCTTTCCGGACCAGGGCTCGAAACTGTGTCCCCTGCATTGACAGGAGGATTCTTAACCACTGCGCCACCAGGGAAGTCTGGTTTTTGGGTTTTTTTGTAGAGTCTTTGTCTGACTTTGATTGTAGAGTAATTCTAGTCTCATAATGAGTTTTGAAGTGTTTCCTGTTCAAATTTTGGGGAAGAGTTTGAAGAAACTTGATCTTAATTCTTTTAAGATGTTGGGTAGAATTCAGTAGAGACGCTATCTAGCTTTCCTTTGGATTTTCTTTCTTTCTTTTTTTTTTTTTTTTTCTGGCTGCACCACGTGGCGTGTGGAATCTTAATTCCCTAATCAGGGATCAAATCTTGCCCTGCAGTGGAAGCACAGAGTCTTAACCACTGGAGCACCAGAGAAGTCCTCCTTTGATTTTGATCAGTGATTTTTGATTAGTGACTCAGTCTCCTTACAAGGAATGGGTCTGTTCAGATTTTTTATTTCTTCATGACTCTATTGATAGGTGTGTGTCTCGGGGAATTCATTTAGATTTTGCAATATTTAGGCATAGAATTGTTCTTGGTATTCTCTTCTAATTTTTCTTTATTTCTGTGGAATCAATTGTAATGCCCCCACTTTCGTCTTTTATTTTAGTTATTGGGCCTTCTCTCTTTTTGGTTAGTTAATCTACTTAAAGGTTTATGATGTCTATCTGATTAAAGAACCAACTTTTAATTTTGTGATTTTCTGTAGTTTTTTATTCTTTTTGTATATCTCTTAATTTAATTTTTTTCTTTCTAGCTCTGACTCTGTTTCCTACGGTCTTTTTTTCTATTTTCATTTTTAAAATTATTTTCATTCACATGATAAACCAGTATCTTTTATGTGCATTCCTTTGTATTTTGTTTTTTCAAGCTTTAAGATATAATCAACATATAATATTGTGTAAGGTAAGTGTGATGATTTGATACATGTGTATATTTTGAAAAGATTACCAGGTATGTTTGTTAAAACATCCATTAACTCACATAATTACAATTTTGTTTGTGTGTTGAGAACATTAGAAGGTTACTGTCTTAACAACTTTCAAGTATATAACACAGTATTGATAATCATAGTCAGCATGCTGTATGTTAGATCCCCAGAACTAATTCATCTTGACTAACATCTCCCCATTTCTGCTATGCCCCAGCCTTTGGTAATCACTGTTTTACTTTCTGTTTGTATTTGGCTTTTTTTCCCCCCACATATAAGTGAGATTATTCTATGTTTGTTTTTTTCTCGACTTATTTTATTTAGCATACTTCAAATGCTTTCCATGTTGGTACAGATAGCAGGATTTCATTCTTTCTTATGGCTGAATAATATCTCACTTTGTATAGAAATGAGATTTTTTTTTATCCATTCATTAGTTGGACACTTAGGTAGTTTCCATATCTTGGCTATTGCTTATACTGCTCTAATGAACATAGGAATGCAGATATCTCTTTGTGATAGTGATGACTTCATTTCTTTTCAGTATATACCCACATGTGGAATAACTACATTATGTGGTACTTTTAAAAAAAATACTTTGACTGTAATTAGTTTTTTCCAGTGGCTAAAACTAATTATAATCTTCCGATAGTACGGTAGGGTTCTCTTTAATCCACAACCTTACTAACACTCATACCTCTTGGTTTTTTTGTTTTTGTTTTCTTTTGGCTGTGCTGCTGGACCACCAGGGAATTCCCCCTCTCTTGTCTTTTTGATAATAGCCATTCTAAAGGTGTGAAGTGATATCTCCTTGAGGGTTTGATTTGCATTTTCTCCTAAAGGAGGAGCTGGGAACTGGGGAACTTTCTCCTGTTTATTCTCACCTTATTGTGCCTGGGAGGGATTGAGTCAAAAATCATTATGATTACACTTTTTGGTTCTGTGTTTTCAGTGTAGGCATTTCTTTGGGTGCCTCAGCTTCTCACCTGGTTCTTAGAGTTATTCCAAAGAATTTTGTTGGGAATTCCCTGGCGGTCCAGTCTTTAGGACTCTGTGCTTTCACTGCCGAGGGCAAGGGTTCAGTCCCTGGTCGGGGAACTAAGATCCCACCAGCCATGTGGTGTGGCCAAAAAAAAAACCAAAAACAAAACAAAACAAAACCCACAAAGAGTTTTGTTCTTGTTGTATATTGTTGTTAATTCAGTGTCTCCATGGGCTGAGTGCCTGGAGTTTACTGGTCTGCTATCTTGCCAACATCGTTTTTCATGTCTTTTTTATGGCAGAGATTGTGTTAAGAGATCCAGTGCTATGATTTCCAGTAATTAGAGCAGGGCAGCAAAACGGACACTATTGTTTTTAACACCGAATAAGGAGTCTTAGTCTAAAAAGTTGATATGACAAATTGTTAAAATTTTTACAATGTTAGGTAATTAATAATTTAGTTAATAAGATTCTTTTTCTTTTTAAATTTATTTATTTATTTATTTTTGGCTGAGTTGGGTCTTTGTTGCTGGGAGCGGGCTTTCTCTAGTTGTGGCGAGCAGGGGCTACTCTTCGTTGCGGTGCACGGGCTTCTCATTGCAGTGGCTTCTCTTGTTGCGGAGCACGGGCTCTAGGCGCACGGGCTTCAGTAGTTGTGGCACGCAGGCTTCAGTAGTTGTGGCATGCGGGCTTCAGTAGTTGTGGCTCGCGGGCTCTAGAGCGCAGGCTCAGTAGTTGTGGTGCACGGGCTTAGTTACTCCACGGCATGTGGGATCTGCCCAGACCAGGGCTCGAACCCTTGTCCCCTGCATTGGCAGGTGGATTCTTAACCACTGCACCACCAGGGAAGCCCTCTTTTTTCTTTTTTTAATTAATATGATCACATCTTAAAATGCTCATGCCTTGGGAAACACCTCCTCTTATCTTTGTTTCCTGAAACGAACTCTCTGCCCACCCAGCTAGGAGATTATCATTGTGAACGCTTGTCTCCCTGCTTTGCTATACTGTAAGGTTTCATTGTATCTGCAAGAAAATGTGCAGAATAAACTCATCTATCTCCTCTTTATGGCCATTTCCTATGTTTTCCTTCCAGATCCTGCTTCTTACATTCTTGGATGTATCTCTGGGAATGTCTGTGTATTTTTCTCACTCTCTGTTTTTTTTGGGGGGGGGGTCTTCGTTGCTAAGCACGGGCTTTCTCTAGTTGCGGTGATCGGGGCTACTCTTCGTTGCAGTGCACAGGCTTCTCATTGCAGTGGCTTCTCTTGTTGCAAAGCACAAGCTCTAGGCACGTGGGCTTCAGTAATTGTGGCACGTGGGCTCAGTAGTTGCAGTTCGTGGGCTCTAGAGTGCAGGCTCAGTAGTTGTGGCGCACAGGCTTAGTTGCTCCATGGCATGTGGGATCTTCCCAGACCAGGGCTGAACTCGTGTCCCCTGCATTGGCAGGCAGATTCTTAACCACTGCGCCAGCAGAGAAACCCGTGTTTTTCTCTTGAATATATATTCCTGGCAATGGAACTCGTGGATATTAAAATTGGTACATTTCATAACAAATATTGCTAGAGATGAAAACCTGCTTTCTCTTTACAATGTCATACTCTCTCCCTTTTTAAATTTCTTTTGTTTTTGTTGCATGCCCATGGTATAAGTCCCATGGTTGAGAATGAGATGGTACAGTGCTACTTGCTAAGCCAGTTCTTCTTTTCTTCCCCATTCAGTATTCTCATTGCCCTGGTACAGTTACATTCCCACAGTTTAGAAAGCACAAGCTGTGTTCCCACACGTCCATTACTCCTTGTCCTCCATTCTTGGCCTTCCCAGTTCTGACCTTTCCTCACATGGTCCCTTGATGTGGATGGAATGCACTGTTATTTGCTAGCATATTCAGTTTTTTCTTCTGAACTCCCTAATTTCCAGAGCCCTTTTTCACCCATCCCACTGTCTTCCCACACTGTTCACATTGTAAAAAATCATGTGTATTCCTACAGTGAATTAATTTCACTAGGCAGGACCTTAATTTATATGTGCAGAGGTGGTGCCTCCGAAACCATTTCCAGGAAGGATGGCTGAATAATGCTATATACAGCTCAGTTCTTGTATTACCCTTGAAATTTTCTTTCTGAACTCTTGGTATTAATATCCTGTTTCTCTCACTTACTTTCTGTGTAAATTGGTTTCATGTACATGAACCCTGTGAGTCTGATGCCCTTATTTGAAAAATTGGGCTTAGAATATTTCATGTTTCACAGTAAAGATTTGAAGGTTACTTTTAAAAAATATTAACTTTCATGTTTATTGTGAGCTATCCGTTTGTCTACATTATAACTTGGTTGTTTTTATTTGTAATTGATCCCAACAACATTGTCTCTGACCCTAGTTAATAAATTTTCAGGGCTTCCCTGGTGGCTCAGTGGTTAAGAATCCACCTGCCAATGCAGGGGACACGGGTTCGAGCCCTGATCTGGGAAGATCACACATGCCGTGGAGCAACTAAGCCCGTGCGCCACAACTAGTGAGACTGTGCTCTAGAGCCCGCGAGCCACAACTACTGAGCCCGTGCACCACAACTACTGAGCCTGTGCTCTAGAGCCCATGAGCCCAACTACTGAAGCCTGTGCACCTAGACCCCATGCTCTGCAACAAGAGAAGCCATCGCAATGAGAAGCCCGTGCATGCACCACAACAAAGAGTAGCCCCCGCTCGCCACAACTAGAGAAAGCCCGTGCTCAGCAACAAAGACCCAACTCAGCTAAAAATAAATAAATAAAATAAATAAATTTTTTAAATAATAAATAAATAAATAAATTTTCAATGCACACTGTATTACATACACTTTGGGGCCAATAATTTAAGGTAACTGCCTAGATAGGCCATAGCTCAATGCTATCTGTTTTTCGATACTAAACTGCCATTTGTTTACATTATTCATCCGGTAAGCTTGTTTTGGATTATTTACCATTGTAATACATTGTCGGTTCTTTAGCATTTACTTACGTACAAATATGCAGAAATTTTGTACAATATAATACTTTTTTCTCCTCAGTTACAAGACAGCAGTGGGATTCCCTGGCAGTCCAGTGGTTAGGACTCAGGGCTTTCACTGCCATGGGCCTAGGTTTGACCCCTCGTTGGGGGACTAAGATCCTACAAGCCACTCGGCGTGGCCAAAAAAAAAAAAAAAAAAGACAGCATTATGCTTACTGCCAATTACTGTGCTTTGGGGTCATGGTGGGAAAATGCCCTTTTTTTGAGAGCTAATACAAGTTTGTACAGCGTTAGGGTTTTTGTCATAGGGTGTTTGGAACTAGGCTGCCCTAAAATTATTATTTTTTTATTTTTCTCAGTTATATATCCTTATTTTGTTATTAACGTATAGTTGATTTACAGTATTTTATAAGTTTCGAGTGTACAAGATAGTGATTCACAATTTTTAAAGGTTATACTCCACTTAAGATTACTTTGAATTACATGTGATCACTTTCTTTCGTAAGGGATCGTATTTCTTTACTGTTCCTTAAATTTTGAACATTTTGTTTGGGAAGTTTCATTACTCTGTTCAGGATAAGTATTATTTTTGGTTTAATATCGTGTTATCAACAAGAAATGACTTTGTTCTGACCTATAATTAATAGGATTCCTATGGTTCTTTATATCTTGTAGATATCTGTCATATATATGTGATGAAGAAATTACAACCTAAAGTGAACAGTGATGGAGGAGAAGTATTCCAAACAGTGATGTTGGAAACACGTGAAAGCCGTGAAATAAGAGATTTTTACTTCAAGGAAATCCAGGAAAATATGCATGACTTTGAGTATCAGTGGAGAGATGATGAAAGAAATGGCAAAGGACTGCCTATAACCTGTAAAGAAAATCTCACTTATAAAAGGAATCAACCTTGGAAAAGGGATGCAGGAAACAAGCCTGTTGAAAATAGGCTTGGATCAAGCTTTCGAGATAAACTGCTGATATATCAAGCTGAAGGGAAAATTTATGAATGTAATCAAGCTGTGAAGTCTACCAACAGTAGAGGCTCATTTTCAATACTTGAAAGTTCAATTCCTCCTAGCGTCCAGGCCAACATTTCTAATATATATGGGAATGATCTTATCCATCTTTCAGTACTGACACAGGAACAGAAAGCATACAAGGGAAAACCTTACAAATGTGGTCAGTTTGGCAAAATGTTTCGTCAGGGCTCATACCTCACTAGACATCAGATAATCCACACAGGAGAGAAATCATACAAATGTGATATATGTGGCAAAGTCTTTAGTCGAAGTTCACACCTTGCAAGTCATCGGAAAATTCATACTGGAGAGAAGCCTTACAAATGTAATGAGTGTGGCAAGCTCTTTAGTCAAAAAGCACACCTTGTAAATCATCAGCGAATTCATAGTGGAGAGAAACCTTACAAATGTAATGAGTGTGGCAGAGCCTTTACCCTTCGCTCAAATCTCATCAGACATCAGAAAATTCATACAGGAAAGAAATTATATAGATGTGATATATGTGGCAAAGTCTTTAGTCGAAATTCACACTTTGCAAGTCATCAGAGGCTTCATACTGGAGAGAAACCTTACAAGTGCAGTGAGTGTGGCAAGGTCTTTAGTCAAAAGTCACATCTTACAAGACATCAGAGAATTCATAGTGGAGAGAAACCTTACAAATGTAATGAGTGTGGCAAAACCTTTAATTTTCGCTCAAACCTCATTAAACATCAGAAAATTCATATAGGAAAGAAATTATATAAATGTGATGTATGTGGCAAAGTCTTTATTAGAAATTCACACTTTGCAAGTCATCAGACACTTCATACTGGAGAGAAACCTTACAAATGCAATGAGTGTGGCAAGGTCTTTAGTCAAAATTCACATCTTACAAGACATCAGAGAATTCATAGTGGAGAGAAACCTTACACGTGTAATGAGTGTGGTAAAGCTTTTAGCCAAAGTTCAAGCCTGGTTGACCATCGGAAAAGTCATTCTGGAGAGAAACCATATAAGTGTTTTGAATGTGGCAAGGCCTTTAAGCAATGGTATTACATCAAGATTCACCGAAGAATTCACACTGGAGAGAAACCATACAAATGTGATGTGTGTGGCAAGGCCTTTATTGCTCTTTCAAGCCTAACTAATCATCAGGTAATCCATACTGGAGAGAGACCTTACCAATGTAATGAATGTGGGAAGGCATTTAGGCAACAGTCTGAAATCAGGATTCACCAAAGAATTCATGATGCAGAGAACCCTTTCAAGTGTAATGAATGTGGGAAAGCCTTTACTCAGCGTTCAGCTCTCACTACACATCAGATAATCCATAAAAGAGAGAAACCATATAAATGTGATGTATGTGGAAAGGTCTTTAGTCAAAAATCACACTTTAAAATCCACCAGAGAATTCATTCTGGGGAGAAGCCATACAAGTGTCATGAGTGTGACAAAGCCTTTATTGTGCGTTCGAGCCTCACTTCCCATCAGGTAATCCATACAGGAGAGACAGCACATAAATGTGACGTTTGTGGCAAGGGCTTCAGTCAAAATTCACACCTCGTGACTCACCGTAGAGTTCATACTGGAGAGAAACCTTACAAATGTAATGTGTGCAGCAAAGCATTTAGTGTGCCATCAGGCTTAACTTCCCATCAGGTAATCCATACAGGAGAGAAACCACATAAATGTAATGTATGTGGCAAGGGCTTCAGACAGACTTATCACCTAGTGAATCATCAGAGAATTCATACAGGAGAAAAGCCTTTCAAATGTAATGAATGTGGCAAAACATTTAGCGTGCAGTCAACCTTAACTTCCCATCAGGTAATCCATACGGGAGAGAAACCACATAAATGCGATGTGTGTGGCAAGGGCTTCAGACAAAGTTCACAACTTGTGACTCACCGTAGAATTCATACTGGAGAGAAACCTTACAAATGTAATGAGTGTAACAAAGCATTTAGTATGCGGTCAACCTTAACTTCCCATCAGGTAATCCATACAGGAGAGAAACCATTTAAATGTGAAGTATGTGCAAAATTCTTCAGTTATAGGTCTCACCTTGTGTATCATCGGAGAATTCATACTGGAGAGAAAACTTACAAATGACTTGATTGTGGCAAAGTCTTTATTTTGCGTTCAAGCCTATCTTACCATGAGGTAATCCACACTGGTGAGAGACATTACAAATGTAATCAGTGTTGCAAGGCTTTTAGAAGGTGTTCACTCCTTAGGCTTCATGAGAAAATTCATACTCAATAGAAGCTGTATAAATGTATCGCGTGTGTCAAGGCTTTTAGAGAATGGTTTGACCTTAGTATTCGATAAAGAATTCATTCTGGAGAGAAACCTTACAAATGATATGAGTGTGTAAAACCTTTACTCGGGTCACATCTCGCCAATCATCAGGTAATCCGTACTGGACAAAACCTTACACATTTACTGAATGTGGCAAGGCTTTTTAGGTATTGCCTAAACTTGGGTTTCACCAAATACTTTGTACTTACAAATGCAAGGAATGTGGCAAAGTTTTGAATTATTGCTTACTTTCAGGATACATAAGAATGTATGTCTTGGAGACAAACCACACAAATCTAATGTGCATAGCAAGGATTTTACCCAGACATAAAAGGGGGAACATACTGGAGCAATAGTTTACAAATGCAATGGGAGTGGCAACAGTTTTACCTTGAGTTCAAGTATTATACAACAACTGAGAGTCCATATTGAGGAGAAGCTGTATGAATGTATGGACAGAGGTTTATCCAGGCCTCACACTGCACTAGACTTCAAAATATACATCTTTCAGAAAAACCACACAAAAGTAATGTGCAGGCTAAGGCTTTACCCAAAGATCAAAACTGTGGAACATAAGAGGAGTTATAGGGCTTCTTTGGTGGCGCAGTGGTTAAGAATCCGTCTGCCAATACAGGTGACACGGGTTCAAGCCCTGGTCTGAGAAGATCCCACATGCCGCGGAGCAACTAAGCCTGTGCGCCACAACTACTCAGCCTGCGCTCTAGAGCCCGGGAGTCACAACTACTGAGTCCGTGTGCCACAACTACTGAAGGCCACGTGCCTAGAGCCCATGCTCCGCAATAAGAGAAGCCACTGCAATGAGAAGCCTGCACACTGCAACCAAGGGTGAACCCCGCTCGCCACAACTAGAGAAAGCCCGCATGCAGTGATGAAGACCCAGTGCAGCCAAATAAATAAATAAACCTTTATTAAAAAAATAAAGGATCTGCCTGCCAATGTTCGAGCCCTGGTCCAGGAAGATCCCACATGCCGCGGAGCAACTAAGCCTGTGTGCCACGACTACTGAGCCTGTGCTCCAGAGCCTGCGAGCCACAACTACTGAAGCCCGTGTGCCTAGAGGACATGCTCTGCAACAAGAGAAGCCACTGCAATGAGAAGCCTGCACACCGCAATGAAGGGTAGCTAGCCCCTGCTTGCCGCAACTAGGGAAAGTCCGTGTGCAGCAACGAAGACCCAAAGCAGCCAAAAAAATAAAGTTACATTGAAGAGCAACCTTGCAAATGTAATGAATGTTGTAAAGTTTTTTTAATCAAGTATTCACATCTTGGGTGTAATGAGTGAATTCATGCAGGACAGAAACTATACAGATATACTAAACGTGGAAATACCTTTAAGAAACAGTGTGTTCTTAAGATTCACCAAAGAATTCATGTTGGGGAGAATCCTTACAAATGTAATGAATGTGTAAATTTTTTGGCCAATTCTTACAACACACCATACATCCAATAATCCATACTAGGAATAACTGTCTTTACTTCTCTGAGATTAACCTGAGATGTTACATACTACAGAATAATTACAAGTCACAAAATATTAAAACTTATGACATGTTGTGTGTATCACTGCAGCAAGGACATGTGGAAATGGCCCATTCTGTTCTAATAAAATATAGAGTATTTCATTTGAGTGTTCTTGAAAAGGCTGCATTGCTACTTTATGAATTTCAAGCTAAGGTTTGAAGTCTTTTGATTTTATACCTTTATTACAGGAATTTCCTGATGGTCTCTGGGATGGAGTCAAGACAGAGGGGCCAAATTCACTAGGTGTGGTTCATTCATATCCACCTTTCTAGGAAAAACAATACCAAAGGACTTCCCTGGTGGTCCAGTGGTAAAGAATCCACCTTCCAGTGCAGGGGACGTGGGTTAATCCCTGGTCAAGGAACTAAGATCCCACATGCCGTGGGGAAACTAGCCCACGCGCTGCAACTACTGAGCTTGCGCTTCTTAACTAGAGAGCCTGCGTGCCACAAACTACAGATCCCATGCACCCTGGGGCCTGCATGCCACAACTAGAGAAGAGAAAACCCTCATGCCACAACTAGAGAGAAGCCCACCTGCCACAACAAAGACCCAGTCTGCTGTAACGAAAGATCCTGCATGCCTCAATGAAGATCCCACGTGCCACAACTAAGACCTCACCTGGCCAAAAAAAAAAATATACAGAGTTATGTAACTCAATGTTGAATGAATTAGAATCAGGGAAGGGCAGAGAATAATGTAAAACTATGATATCAGTTATCATGCTTATGTTCAAGGAACCCATCCATAGATAGGCTACAGGGGGTTATAGTACAGAATGTTCTACCAACTGTCCATGAACAGATCAAGCATTAAGGACTGGACTTTTCATGGGAGGAGAGTGACAGGTTACTAGGACTCGTTATTTGTTAGAAATAACGCACTGGAAATGGTGGTTACATTCTCCATTGAATGGCAATGGTTAATGAAAATTAGTCTTTTTTTTCAATAAATTTATTTTTGGCTGCATTGGGTCTTCGTTGCTGCACGTGGGCTTTCTCTAGTTGCAGCGAGCGGGGGCTACTTTTTGTTGTGGTGTGCAGGCTTCTCATTGCGGTGGCTTCTCTTGTTGCAGAGCATGGGCTCTGGAGCACAGGCTCAGTAGTTGTGGTGCACGGGCTTAGTTGCTCTGCAGCATGTGGGATATTCCAGGACCAGGGCTCGAACCCCTGTCCCCTGCATTGGCAGGTGGATTCTTAACCACTGCACCACCAGGAAAGTCTGAAAAATTAGTCTTATTCTTGGAAATTGAATAGAAAGCAGTTAACTAAGAGTGGAATTTAATCAGAACAAACCAAATAGTATTTGTAGTTATATGATTCACATTTAATTGCTGCTGCTGTTTTATTCAGAATGTATGATAGGTCTCTTATTTAATAAATCACTTTTTTCTTAACCACGGATTAATCATGTTCCTTCTACCAACACAGTTTTATCCCACCTCAGTAATATATTACAGAAACTAAGAATGCACTATTAGGCTCTCAGGGCTGAAAGTATCTGTAACAATTTCTTTCCATGAAGGAATCAAGCAGCATACTTGGGGAGATTACATACTCATAATTTGTACTTTAGTTATTCTCTCCACACTCTATTCCAGAATATTAGGATGGCTATAGTGAAAATACCATAGCAGTGCATTTTAGAGGCTGACTTCCATTAATGTGCAAAAATGGAACTGAGTAAATTTAAAGATCTAATTGGCTAGGACTTCCCTACTGGTCCAGTGGTTAAGAATCTGCCTTCCAATGCAGAGGACGTGGGTTCAATCCCTGGTCGGGGAACCAAGATCCCAGATGCCACAGGGCAACTAAGCCCGTGCGCCACAGCTAGAGAGCCCAGGTGCCACAACTACTGAGCCCCCACGCTGTAGAGCCCATGCGCCGCAATGAAGGATCCCATGTGCCACAACGAAGATCATGCGTGCTGCAACTAAGACTCCACACAGACTAATTAATTTTAAAAAACATCTAATTGGCTTTGTTGAATGATTCATGAATAGGGCAGCATGCCACCTAGTAAATAGGGTGGTGCTCAAGGAGCTGTACAATTATGAATGCTTTTGTAGGGAGAAAGTGGGTTAGACAAGAAACGTACTGGCACAAAAAAAATTAAAAAGGATTGTTTCAGGCTAGGTCTCCTATTTTGGGTAGTCGTGCAGCTGAGGTCTTATTCTGTAGATAACCTCACTAGTGTTGATCTGGAAATTGCAGTTACTGGTTTCAGGCCATGTTCTAGGGAGGGATGAAACTACAATTAAGACTTGGTTTGCTGTCCTGGGGTGAAGGGACTCTGCCTTGGCCTTGTTATTCCTTTTTCACACCACCTAAAACCTGACATACTTACACGAATATGCACTATATGAATATATTTTATGTGGGTTTTTTTGTGTGTGTGCTAGAGTAAAAACCATGGCATAAACCTTGATTTACATGAAGTGAAAATAGGAATATAGGAAGTAAACCAAAAATATAAAAGATTTTCAGAAATCATTAAAAGTAGAACAGTCATTTTTGTGCTTGGAATGCTTAGTGAAATAGTTTGAAAAGGTCAGTGTTCTTCAGTTTCCTTTTAAGAATAAACAATATACAGGGGGCTTCCCTGGTGGCGCAGTGGATAAAACTCCGCGCTCCCAATGCAGGGGGCCCGGGTTCAATCTCTGATCAGGGAACTGGAGCCCACGTGCATGCTGCAACTAAGAGTTCACATGCCACAACTTGCTTCAGTCTCACTAGCAGGACTTGAAAGCAAACTCTTGCCAAAAAGACATTGACGGGTTTTTGTTTTGTGTGTGTGTGTGTGTGGTGTTTTCCTGTTGTTTTTGTTTTGTTTTTGGTTTTTGGTTCAGCTGTGCAGTTTGCAGGATCTTAGTTCCCTAACCAAGGTCCTAACCACTGGCCCAACAGGATATTCCCTTACTTACACCATTTTCATCTTAAGAGGAAACATCTTAGTTTCCGACCTAACTGGCCCACACAACTGTAAGCTTTTTTTTTTTTTTATTTTAATGAGTATTTATTCCACAATGATTTCTTTTTTAAAAAATAAATTTATTTATTTATTTTTGCCTGTGTTGGGTCTTCGTTGCTGTGCATGAGGTTTCTCTAGTTATGCTGAGTGGGGGGACTACTCTTTGTTGCGGTGCGCAGGCTTCTCATTGCGGTGGCTTCTCTTGTTGCGGAGCACGGGCTCTAGGCGTGCGGGTTTCAGTGGTTGTGGCACGTGGGCTCAGTAGTTGTGGCTCGCGGGCTCTAGAGCACAGGCTCAGTAGTTGTGGCCCATGGGCTTAGTTGCTCTGCGGCATGTGGGATCTTCCCGGACCAGGGCTTGAACCCGTGTCCCCTGCATTGGTAGGTGGATTCTTAACCACTGCGCCACCAGGGAAGTTCCCAAGTGTAAGCTTTTTATCTTAAAACTATTACAGTCACTTAAACTAAGCACGTGAAGTTACTGGGAAGCACCTTCGGTGCCCGCCCCCTGCCCGGACGTCTCGCTCCCCCTTCTCAGACCTGGGCTCCCTCCTCCTCCCGCTCCTCGTTGGAAGCGCTCCGCCCCGGCCACGCCCCCCGGAGGCCCTGCTTCTAATCGCGGGCGCAATTTCCAGAGGACCTGGAAGCGGATACGGCGGAGACAGGGTCATAAGACACAGCGTGAGTCTCTCCTTTCTAGGGCAAATCCGCGTGGCGGGGCCTCTCTTACTCCCTCCTCAGGGTCTTGTGAGTGACTACGGACCTAAAATCCCCACACCCGCCCCTGAATTTACTCCAGGTAAATTCAGATCTAGCCGGTCTGAATCTTTTCGGGGATCTTTTCTCTTCGGGTTATAGATTTCTCTGAGGATGGTCCTTGCCCTTGGTTTTTAATACCTTCCGTCCAGGTAGACAACGCCTTTCGCAACACTTCGCTGCTTAAAACCTGTTAACTGTCTCGGCCTCCCCTTGTGAAGTCCTTGACCGCGGGGTGGATTCGCCCTCCGCCCCACCCCCAGCCTCGCCCTCTCGGCCCCTGGAGGGCAGCGCCGGCCGCCCCGCTCCCGGCGAGGCCGCGTCCTCTCCCCGGTCCTGGGGTTCTGCAGAGCCCGCCCCTCTCCTGAGACCCCCTTCCTCCCTCCCCGCCCCTCTGTCCTCGCCTCCTCCTCAGACCGGTCCTTCTGCTTCTCTGGCCTCCCCTTCCTGGTCAGCCCTTCCCCTCACCCCGCGTAGGGGGACGTGACCTGGGCCAGCCTTGTGGACGCCCATGGTTCTTCCGTCCCAAGTTCAACTCAGGTGGAAAATGGTCTCTTGCGGTAGGCGGGCATCTTATTCACTCCCCATCTTTCTAAATATGGGGGCGAAGGGGGATCAGGAGAAGCAGAGACAGAGCGACCGAGAGAGGGATAGAAAAACTGAGAGGGAGAAAAGAATGAGGGAGAACCAATGGGAACTTAGACGGCGGCTGAGGGACTTGCAAAGAGAAAGTGAAATGAAATAGATTTAGCCTTGAAACTAGCGGGCGAATAAAATAGAGAAGTAAATAAAAAAAGGCGGATCTCCGGGTGAGCAGCACGGCGAGAGCCCTGGATCAGCGGGAGGAGGGAGGGCAGCAGTGGTGACCCACTCCGCACGGTGAGTCCGGGAGAGGAGAAAAGGTGGAACCGAGGCTTTCAGAGCACCAGGCGCTGGGAGAGAAAGAGGACAGAGGGGGACACGAAGAGCAGAGGAAGACAGCAGGAAGGAAGCGTCGCCAACTGCAGTGCCGGGGAGTGGGGAGGAGCGGAAGTTAAGGGCACTAGAAGAGGTGTAACCCAGAGGGTAGAGAGGGAGCGGAGGCGGGCGAGAAAGAGGAACAAGGGGGAACAGGGTGCAGAGTGGGGCAGGGCAGGTGTGAGGGAGGAAATAGAGACGCGGGCAGGAACGGCAGGAGAGCGGAGGGGAGCAAAAAGACGTAGGCAGAGAAAGAAATAGGGAGACAGATAAACGGAATGAAATGGTAACACACAGTAGTGCCGGTAGGTGGTGGGAGCTGGACGCAGATGGACGGTGAGTTGTTTGGATATGGATGATGTCGTGATATATGATTTGTGGCTTTAGAATATAGTACATTTAAAATTTGTTCAAATTATACAAATGAGGATGAGAATTGCAAAACTGCTGTCTACAGGCTTATGCATTTTGTAATTCTTTATATGAGAAGATAACTTCCGTTTGCAATCCCTATTCAGCCAGGGGGCAGTGACTTGATTCCCTTAGTTGTGGGTCACCCCCTTCCCTTTTCCTGGCGTGGAGTAGAGGTCAGGGGAGAGGACACCTGGGGCAAGAAATGACTGACTCTGTCACTACATGGTGCCTTGTTAGAGGAACATTTATTTAAAGTATTTTTGTGTGTGTAATGCATTTAGTTTTTCTTTCTCTATTCTGTATAAGTTTTTTTGGAAGTTGGAATAAATCTTAGTTCATTCAGTTTCTCCTTTCCTGTAACTAAGTATGTATTTCTGGAATAATTTTTGGTGGTCTATAATTAACTCATATCATTCTTTTCTAAACATTATAGTCTCAATTTTTAAAAACTTTAACAGCAGAATTTTTAGATGAAAAAAATTAACAAATTATTTCTTTTAAAAATGTGTTTTTAAAACAAAAAAAAGTATGTTTCAGGTTCCTTTGAGGCCTGCCTGCTTTTTCCTCTTTATCTTCTATATGGGAAAAGTTCCTTGGTAACTAATAAATAATTTTAGGCTATTTTGATGAGTACTTGGTAAAGATATCAATGACCGTGTATATTAACAGCCAAAACCTAGTTTAACCAGTTAGTCTCATATTCCATTTTCTTCCTTTTTGTGTGATCTATTAAAATTGTGAGCTGTGAGGTGTTATAAAGATGTTTCCCTCAGGGCCCTCTTGACTGTTCTGTGCAAGTGAGGAAGGATGGGCTGGAATGATGTGAAACCTTCCAACGGAGCCCCTCTGTTTATGATGAAGAAGTTTGCTCACAGCTTATTTCTAAGCTGACCCCTTTCAGTGTTTTCCCCACCAGCAGCAATGGTTTTGCAATTCTGTGTTTTTAAAATATTTTTCTTTGATTTTCTGAGAAAGGAGAATTAATTGCTTGGTATCAGTGTGATCAGACCTTGCAAGAGAAGTTTCCTTTGCTCAGCAATATGCAAGATCGTCCCTGTGTTTTTTATTTTTTAAAATATTTATTTATTTATTTACTTATTTGGCTGCGTTGGGTCTTAGTGAGGCATGCAGGGCCGTTCGTTGTGGAGCACGGGCTCCAGAACGTGCAGGCTCAGTAGTTGAGGCACGCAGGCTTAGTTGCCTCGCGGCATGTGGGATCCTAGTTTCCCGGACGAGGGATCAAACCCACACGTCCCCTGCATTGGAAGGTAGACTCTCAACCACTGGACCACCAGGGAAGTCCCCATCCCTGTGTTTTAAGTGGGATGGACGGTAAGGAGAAACTTTGCCCACTGGTCCTTCAGGAAGCTTTTCAGAATTCAGTTCCACATGGTTCTCTTCACTGAATTCAGACCTTCTCAGAAATATCTCCCCTCTGGCCCTCGGGGAGCCCACTTGTAAAATGGAGATGAGAGAATAGACCAGAAATTCTGAGTGTGAGCAACGGTGACCCATGAAATGATTGGTCAAATTGGGTGTGTGTCTGTGTGTGGCAGTTCTTTTTGGAGAGAGTGTCCCGTTGTCTTTATTTTTTTTTACATAAATCTCTTTAATTTTATTTATTTATTTTTGGCTGCGTTGGGTCTTCGTTGCTGTGCACGGGCTTTCTCTAGTTGTGGTGAGCGTGGCTACTCTTGGTTGCGGTGTGCGGGCTTCTCATTGCGGTGGCTTCTCTTGTTGCAGAGCATGGGCTCTAGGTGCGTGGGTTTCATTAGTTGTAGCACACGGGCTCAGTAGTTGTGACTCGCGGGCTCTAGAGCACAGGCTCAGTAATTGTGGCGCACTGGTTTAGTCGCTACACGGCATGTGGGATCTTCCCGGACCAGGGCTGAACCCGTATCCCCTGCATTGGCAGGTGGATTCTTAACCACTGGGCCACCAGGGAAGCCCTGGTTTTCCTTTCTTCTTATGTGATGCTCTGTGGTATCACAGTCATGCTGGCCACATAGAATGAGTTTGGCAGTGTTTTCTCTTCAACTCTTTGTAAGATTTTTAGCAGGATTAGTGGTAATTCTGCTGTAAATGTTTGGTAGAATTATGCAGTTAAAGACATCTCTTCCTGAGTTTTTCTTTGAGGTTTTTATTTATTTATTTATTTATTTTTTTGCTCGGTGCTTTGTGACCACCCAGAGGGATGGGATAGGGAGGGTGGGAGGGAGACACAAGAGGGAGGGGACACGGGGACACATGCATACATATAGCTGACCCACTCCGCCATACAGCAGAAACCAACACAACACTGTAAAGCAACTACACTCCAACAAAGATGCTAAAAAATGTCTTATCAATTGATTAAAGGGTACAGTAATAATATTAGCTAACAATTCTTCAAAGATTTCTAGGTGCCAGGCATATCAAGCATATGAGGTAAGCACGATTATTTCTCACTGAGGGCAGAAGAGGAGACTGAGGCACACAGAAGTGGTCCACCCAGATCTCACAGTGGGGTAGCAGGGCAGCTGGAATTCCAGGGGGCCCATCTGTCCCCCTTGCACCACTCTGCTGCTTCTCAGGAGAGCTTACTGCAGAGGCGTGTAGGAAGTGAGCAGGCCTGGTAGGCCGGTCACCCGGAGCCACCTCGTGCTCCCCACCCTGCTCCAGCCCACAGCTGCCGAAGATAACAGTGGGGATTATTGCCTAATATCTGTTCTTGCTTCCTTTGTGCCAGGTACAAGGCTAAGTGCTGAACCTGCAAATCTCATTCTGTCATTTCCCAAGGAGGAAACTGAAACCCAAAGGAGTTAAGGACATTGACTACCAGAGGTCACTCTGGTAGTGTGACCTGGGGAACCCTAGGTGGGAGTCTAGATGGCTCCGCTAGAGCCCTGGCTCTTTGAACCACTCTCAGCAGTTCCCAAACTTGCCTGAAGACATAAACTGCTGGAGGCTGGGACAAACCCAACCCCCTGCCTGCCCCAGCTCCCTTGAATTGGCCTCCCTGGGGACATCGCCTGCAAAACTGCATTTGTAAACAGGTGATCCTCATCATCTGGCAAGTTGGAGAACTGCATCTTTCCCAGAGGCCCCAGATCCTTCAGGCTCCTCTCCTGATGGCCTGGGAGAAACTGGAGTCAGATTTCCCCTCTCCAGGCCCTGCTTGTCCATCTCAGGGTTTCTGTGTGTTTGCTGGGATCCAGTGGCTACAGCACAAACCCAGCAGCCTGGGGACCCTGGCGGGGGGGAGAGGGCAGAGGGCTGAGGTTTCTGATTACTACTTGAATCTGTCTAGTTATAATTCTGTTCAGATTTTTTATTTCTTAATGTTTCCAACTTAGTAGGTTTATGTTTCTACGAAATTACCTGTATCTTATAGATTATGTAATGTGTAGGTATTATTGTTCATAGTACTCCCTTTTAATCCTTTAAAAAAACTTTTTTGACATCAGTTGCAATCACTTCTCATGATTTCAAAAGTATATATCTTTTGTAGTTGAAATTATATCTTCACTATATTCCCTGGCCTTGAATTTTTCCTACACTATCATGTTAATGGTTTAAATAGTAGGAAGATCACTAACATTTTCTGTGTATGTATGTGTGTTTGTGTGGGCCCACATATATAGTGACCTTTCATGCTGTTCCATGTTGTTCACCTTGAACTTCTTTATTTTTTTTAAATTACTTTATTTTTGGTTGTGTTGTGTCTTCGTTGCTCTGTGTGGGCTTCCTCTAGTTGCGGCGAGTGGGGGCTACTCTTCGTTGCAGTGCATGGGCTTCTCATTGCAGTGGCTTCTCTTGTTGCACAGCATGGGCTCTAGTCGCCCGGGCTTCAGTAGTTGTGGCTCGCAGGCTCAGTAGTTGTGGCACGCAGGCTCTAGAGCACAGGCTCAGTAGTTGTGGTGCACGGGCTTAGTTGCTCCACGGCATGTGGGATCTTCCTGGACCATGGATCGAACCCACACCACCTGCATCAGCAGGCGGATTCTTAACCACTGTGCCACCAGGGAAGTCCCTTGAACTTATTTTAAGTTTTCTCAGGGAACCCTCTGTCAACGTACTTTTTTGTTTTTAACAACTTTTAAATTATTTATTTATTTATTTAGTTGTGCCGGATCTTAGTTGCCGCACACAGGATCTTCGATCTTCATATCTTCGTTGTGGCCTGTGGGATCTTTAGTTGTGGCATGCGAACTTTTAGTTACGGCATGTGGGATCTAGTTCCCTGACCAGAGATGGAACCTGGGCCTTCTTCATTGGGAGTGCCGAGTCTTAGCCACTGGACCACCAGGGAAGTCCCTGTCAATGTACTTTTTTTTTTTTTTTTTAATTAATTTATTTATTTATTTATTTTTGCTGTGTTGGGTCTTTCGTTTCTGTGCGAGGGCTTTCTCTAGTTTTGGCAAGCGGGGGCCACTCTTCATCGCGGTGCGCGGGCCTCTCACTCTCGTGGCCTCTCTTGTTGCGGAGCACAGGCTCCAGACGCGCAGGCTCAGTAGTTGTGGCTCACGGGCCCAGCTGCTCTGCGGCATGTGGGATCCTCCCAGACCAGGGCTCGAACCCGTGTCCCCTGCATTGGCAGGCAGATTCTCAACCACTGCGCCACCAGGGAAGCCCATGTCAATGTACTTTTAATGCTCTATTACTAAACTCTTCTATTTTTTAGCTTGAGTTCCAAAGCCCAACCCTCTGAGTTGATGTGCTTGCAGTATCATTTCTTAGCTTCTTGACCCGAGACCTCAGAGTGTCTCTGACACAGTTTTCTCCTCTATAAGATGGGAACAGGTCTTTTCCTAATGACCTGTTATGTTGATAACAATTCATACCTGTAAAGTACTTATTTAGAGTAATGTTTACATATTGGAAGTGTTCAAGCACTTTTAGTCATTGCTGTTGTTATCATTATCATAACTGAGGATTTTGACCTTTCTCTAAAGCCACGGTGGACTTCGTCATGTCTGAAGACAGCACTCATACTGGAGCTCATCTGGCTATTGAATATCAGTCAGTGTTTAGAACATAATATCTAGCACTTCTGCACAGACAACCCATTCTTGAGTTATGTTTCTATGTGTTTTATAGTTGTCCACAAAGATGAAAAATCTGTATTAATTGGAGGATATCATAGTCTGTTATGAAAAAGCATAAGAAATTAAAATTAAAGATACATAATTTGGTCCAAATACCATAACGTGTATCTTTCAGAATATATACGTCAACAGACAGAATCAGTCCTTACACCTTTCTCCTCATTTCAGTTTTTATAAAGATAAAAACTATCCTCATGGCCACTTGGTTAAAATTTTTTTTTTAATTGAGGTATAGTTAATTTACAATGTTGTCTTAGTTTCAAGTGTACAGCAGAGTGATTCAGCTGTATATATATTCTTTTTTCAGATTCTTTTCCATTATAGGTTATTTCAAGATATTGAGTATAGCTCCCTGTGCGATTCAGTAGATCCTTCCTGTTTATCTGTTTTATTTATAGTAGTGTGTATATGTTAATCCCAAACTCCTAATTTATCCAACATCCCCCCCACCCCAGAAATGTTTTTGTTTCAGGAACAGCTGACTTTCAAAGATGTGGCCATCGATTTCTCTCAGGAGGGGTGGGAATGCCTGGACCCTGCTCAGAGGGCCTTGTACAGAGACGTGATGTTGGAGACCTACAGGAACCCGATCTCCGTGGGTGAGGATAACTTCTCTCTAGATGTTGGGATCTGCCCTTTTGTGTTATGCATTTTCCCCTATGTGCCTCTTGGGGGGCCCCTTGGAGACTCAGACATCATGCAACATCATGAGTTTAAACTGACCCTTTCTTCAGATGATCTGTGCCTTTCGTGTTACATCAGAGGTTGTTCTAGAGCTTAATTATATATAAAGCTCAATGGCAGGGCTTCCCTCATAGTGCAGTGGTTAAGAATCCGCCTGCCAATGCAGGGGACACGGGTTCAAGTCTTGGTCCGGGCAGATCCCACATGCCACAGAGCAGCTAATCCTGTGTGCCACAACTACTGAGCCTGCGCCTTAGAGCCCACGAGCCACAACTCCTGAGCCCACGCGCTGCATCTACTGAAGCCCACATGCTCCAGAGCCTGTGCTCCGCAACAAGAGAAGCCACCGCAATGAGAAGCCTGTGCACTGCAACGAAGAGTAGCCTCCGCTCACCATCACTAGAGAAAGCCCGTGCACAACAACGAAGACCCAACACAGCCAAAAAATAATAAATAAATAAAAATAAAATAAATTGGAAAAAAAAAGCGCTCAATGGCAGACTTTTTTTTTTTTTTTAAATCACATTAAAAGACATAAACTAGAATTATTAAGCACTGACTTTAGGCCCTTCTTAGGAGACATTAACAAATACATCTCTTAAACTTGCTCAAGGCCCATTTTATCTTTGACATCTCTGCCATGTTGTATTTCTTTGTTTTTTAAATTTTTTAATTTAATTTTATTTATTTTTTTATACAGCAGGTTCTTATATTAGGCATCAATTTTATACACATCAGTGCGTACATGTCAATCCCAATTGCCCAATTCATCACACTACCACCCCTACCACACCACTGCTTTCCCCACTTGGTGTCCATACGTTTATTCTCTACATCTGTGTCTCTATTTCACAATGGCAGACTTTTAAAAAATGTCTGATTTCCTGTTTTGTACCCTTTGCTTTTGACTCAGTATTTCTTGGAAGAGAGTTAGATATATGTATTACACTGTTCCCTATGCATTTAGAAGAAGGCAAGCAGTGGGTGAATGTTTGAAATATTTTTCCAGGAACAGCTGTCATGTCTTCACTACTCTGCTGAACAAAGCACTGTGATTTTGGAAAAACCACAGCACTTTACATTTTTTTTTTTCTAATTAAGTAATTAATTTTTTACTTTTGGCTGCTTGGGGTCTCAGTTGCTGCACGTGGGATCTTTCATCGTGGAGCGCAGGCTCTTCATTGCGGCAAGCACGCTTCTCTCTGGTTGTGCTGCACGGTTTCCAGAGCGCGTGGGCTCTGTAGTTTGCAGCACGCGGGCTCTAGTTGAGACGCACTTGCTCAGCAGTTGTGGCGTGTGGGCTTAGTTGCCCTGTAGCATGTGGGATCTTAGTTCTCTGACCGGGGATTGAACCCACATCCCCTGCATTGGAAGGCAGATTCTTTACCACTGCACCACCAGGGAAGTCCCACTATACATTTCTTTGTTCTGATAAGCAGGAATTTCTATTTCTGATCTGAACATTATCTCCATTTTAGAGCAAGAGAAAGAGCCCAGGGCTCTGGTGAGTGGTGTGAAAATAGCAAAAAACCAAATGGGTGGGAATGTGTGAAAAGTGTGAACACAGGTGGGATCTCAAGGCAGAGAGAAAGCCACGACATCTAGTAGTGTTTGGGAACCTCTTCTCAGGGTAGAGAGTTCTTTGGGAAAACTGAATTTTATTTATTGAAAACTCTCAGAGGAAATTTTTCTTCTCCGTAACTTATCCCTCTTGTCCTTCTGCACGTGAAATGTGTTCTTTCCCCCTCCAGTGGGGCTGCAGCTCCTACAGAGACAGAGGCAAGGCCTTTATCAGGATCCACAACACTCACCATCTGGCTCCTGTGCACTGGTTGTTGCCTGACTGAGGAGCACGAGGCGGGCTGTTTTTTCAGGGTCTCTTGCCCCTTCATCTCTCCTTCTGGTCTTGATTCCACTGGATGCTCAATTAGTCCCTGTAGGTCAGAGCTGATGCCTCTGGAGTCCCACCCCTGAGCCTCTGAGTTTGATCAGAGTTGCTGTACTTGGAAGACGTAATCAGAAGATGGGAAAACACCGGCTGCTCTTTGACTCATCTGCCACCTCAGAACCTGCATGGAGCTGTCTAAAGCCCTGTCTGCTTGTTTAGATCCCTCAGCCATTTCTTGTGTTCTGCTTTTGCCATGCCCTTCAGGGTTGTGTGTAACAGGGAGATGGAGTGGTTCTTCTGTATTGTTAGTTAGGAAAACTAAGGTCAGTGGACAGAGAGATCCTCTCTCTTTTTTTTCTTTTTAAATTTACTTATTTATTTTTGGCTACTTTGGGTCTTTGTTGCTGTGCGTGGGCTTCCTCTAGTTACAGTGAGCGAGGGCTACTCTCCATTGCAGTGCACGGGCTTCTCATTGAGGTGGCTTGTCTTTGTTGAGGAACATGGGCTCTAGGCGCGTGGGCCTCAGTAGTTGCGGCACGCGGACTCAGTAGTTGTGGCACACGGGCTTAGTTGCTCCATGGCATGTGGGATCTTCCCAGACCAGGGCTCGAACCCGTGTCCTCTGCATTGACAGGCGGATTCTTAACCACTGTACCACCAGGGAAGTCCCAAGAGATCCTCTTTTTGATCCCCAGTCCTACATGGGGAGCATATATGAATCTTTCAGGTCTTAGCTTGGCATCTGTGGGTCGAGCCCCTGGTTTCATCTCAAGGTCCTCGAGTATCTGACTCCCATATCTTGTAATTTTTTGGCTCTTGTACTGCTCTGCCTAGTCTGGGAATGTGTACTCTTCCTGATTTCTTATTTTCCTAAGTTAGTACGATTTGCCTCTTAAATGTGCTTTTGAATTACATAGTCCTAAGGACTGATGATTTTTCCAGTTCCTTTGCTGTGATAATCCACCTGTAGTTTGTGGACAACTTTTGGTGGACTCTCTGGGGAATGGGTTTACTGGGTAACAGAAAATTACTGATGGAGAACACTTTCCCTCATGTGTTGCAATATCATCCTACTGCATTCAGAGTCACCACTTGAACCTACTCAGTAGGGTGGTCAGCAGGCTGTAGGATACAAGATAGAAAGTATCACGAGTGCCTCACCTATATGTCTTTCCAGGTTTTTGTTCTGGTTTTGAGGACTGTCACAAAAGCCTGTCTCCAGGGCCCCGTGACAATGTTGTTCACAACTGGTTGAAGCCGCAGTTAGGGGTCATAAAGCAAGGTATCGGTTTAAGCTACCTTAAAGATTGTGCTGGACTTGCTTTTCCTTTGTTTCTGCGTTCCCTCACTCTCCTAATAGTAACGGCTTGAATCTGCTCTTTGGATCTCCGGTAAAGTCTAGGAGACTAAGCCTTTTTCTATGAACAAGAAACGGGGACATGGAAAGGCTGGCAGGGTCCCACAGGGTCTTCCTCAGTCTCAATCCCCCCCACCCTTTTTGATACCCTCAGTCTTAAGGGGAGCAGGTGTGGAACAAGAAAGGGAATAAAATATTCTATAAAGAGGTTAATCAAACTTGGCAGGGGAAATGAAATGTAGGGGGACTCGGTTTCAAAATCATGATCTCCTTCCTACTTGACTGTACTGTTGATTCGATTTCTTTGTATCTGCATGTGTGTGTACAGAAGAAATGCATCCATCCATCTCCTTTTGAGTCGCCTTTTCCTGGTTTTTCCTTCTGGTTTCTGCTAGCAAAATTCTTGCACAATCTCCTAGAATATTATGTATGTGTTTCTCGAATATAAGCATGACAATGGAACTTATGGAATATACAGTTGGACACATTACATAGGAAATAGAGTAATAGATGCAATCCTACCTTCTCCCTACAATCACTTTTTTTTTTCTTTTTAAATTTATTTATTTATTTATTTTTGGCTGCATTGGGTCTTTGTT
Organism: Balaenoptera physalus; assembly: GCF_965194825.1. NCBI lineage: Eukaryota > Metazoa > Chordata > Mammalia > Artiodactyla > Balaenopteridae > Balaenoptera > Balaenoptera physalus. The sequence goes on from NC_138900.1 coordinate 5,046,892, forward strand.
TCTGTGCACAGGCTTCCTCTAGGTGCGGCAAGCGGCGGCTACTCTTTCATTGCAGTGCGCGGGCTTCTCATTGCAGTGGCTTCTCTTGTGGAGCACGGGCTCTAGCGCATGGGCTCAGTAGTTGTGGCTTGCAGGCTCTAGAGCGCAGGCTCAGTAGTTGTGGCGCACGGGCTTAGTTGCTTCACGGCATGTGGGATCTTCCCGGACCAGGGCTCGAACTCGTGTCCCCTGCATTGGCAGGTGGATTCTTAACCACTGCGCCACCAGGGAAGCCCGGTACATAGTTTTAAAGCAGATATTTAGGAAAATATTTTGTTTTCTTAAAATTTGTATCGGGGCTTCCCTGATGGCGCAGTGGTTGAGAATCCGCCTGCCAATGCAGGGGACACGGGTTCGAGCCCTGGTCTGGGAAGATCCCACATGCCGCGGAGCAACTAGGCCCGTGAGCCACAATTACTGAGCCTGCACATCTGGAGCCTGTGCTCCGCAACAAGAGAGGCCGCGATAGTGAGAGGCCCGCGCACCGCGATGAAGAGTGGCCCCCGCTTGCCGCAACTGGAGAAAGCCCTTGCACAGAAACGAAGACCCAACACAGCCATAAATAAATAAATAAAATTTAAAAAGTTGTATCAAATTCTTCATTTTCTCTATTATGTATTAATTTTTCAATTCTAAACAGCCAATTAATTAGATTATTTATTAGCTTGTTTGGATTATTTAGCATTACATCTTTTTTTAGCATTTATGTATGTATAGTAAGTATGCAGAATATATCTCTAATATAATATTTTTTTCTCAGTTATGAGACAGCAGTATGTTTAATGTTAATTGGTATGTGCTTTGGGGTCATGGTGGAAAAATACCCTCTCTTTGATAGCTGATGTCCAATCTGTGTGTTTTTAACATAGGATTTGTGAAACAAGGCTACCTGAAAATGAACTTGAATTATATGTTATTACTCTTTCTTTAGTAAAGAATTCTATTCCTTTAGTGTTGCTAAAAATTTTAAGATCATTGTTGGGTAGTTTCATAACTCTGTTTGGTATAAGTGTTACTTTTGGTGTAATATATATTCAATATGAAACATTTATTTATAGGTTGTAATGAATAGGATAACCATGGTTCTTTATATCTTACAGATATCTCTCTCATACGTGTGATCCAGCAGTTACAACCAAAAACGAACAGTGATACAAGAGAAGTATTCCAAACAGTGATGTTGGGAAGATCTGAAAGTCATGAAATCAAACATTTTTACCTCAGGGAAATCCAGGAAAATATGTATGACTTTGAGTTTCAGCAGAGAGATGATGAAAGAAATTATAAAGTAATGCCTATAACCCATAACAAAAATCTCTCTGATGGAAGACATTGCCATTGTAGGCGGGATGCGGGAATCAAGCCCATTGGAAATAGGCTTGGATTATGCTTTCAGGATGAACTCCATATAATGAGAAGTGAAGGGAAAATTTATAAATTTAAATTTAAATTTAGCTGACAAGAAAATCAACAGTAGTGCCTCAGTTTCACCACTTCACGTAATTCCTCTTACCGTTCAAACCAGTATTTCTAATACAAATGAGAATGATTTTATGCATTCCTCCAACACTGCCAGAAGACCAGAAAGCGCACAGCAAAAGACCTTACAAATGTAACGAGTGTAACGAAACCTTCCTTAACAGCTCAAACCTCACTAGATATCAGAGAATCCACACAGGAGCGAAATTATCTAAATGTGATATATGTGGTAAAATCTTTGGTTGAAATTCACACCTTGTGGGTCATCAGGAAAGTCAAGTTGTAGAAAAATGTTACAAATGTAATGAGTGTGGCAAAACCTTTAGTCCTGGCTTATAGCTCACTCAACATCAAATAATCCATTCAGGAGAGAAACCATATAAATGTGATGTATGTGGCAAAGTCTTCAGTCGAAATTCAGTCCTTGCAAATCTTCAGCGAATTCACACCGAAGAGAAACCGTATACAAATGAGTGTGGAAAAACCTTTAATCACTGCTCAAACCTCATTAGACATCAGAAAATTCATACAGGAAAGAAATTATATAAATGTGATATGTGTAGCAAAGTCTTCAGTCGTAATTCAAACCTTGCAATTCATTGGAGGGTTCATACTGGAGAGAAACCTTATAAATGTAATGAGCGTGGCAAGGTCTTTCGTCTAAAACCACATCTTCGAATTCATCGGAGGGTTCATACTGGAGAGAATCCTTTCAAATGTAGTGATTGTGGCAAAGCCTTCAGTCAAAATTCACACCTTACAAGTCATTGGAGAGTACACTTTGTAAAGAAACCTTTCAAGTGTATTGCGTGTGCAAAAACCTTTACTCAGGTCTCAACCCTCACGACACATCAGAAAATCCATACATGAGAGAAACCATATAAATATGATATATGTTTGGAAGGTCTTCAAAATTCACACCTTACAGTTCTTTGGAGAATTCATCGTGGAGAGGAACCGTACAAGTGTGAGTCTGGCAAAGCTTTTGTGCGTTCAGCCGCACTTGCCATCAGAGAATTCATAATGGAAAGAAACCTTACAAATGTAATGACTGTCTCAATGTGTTCAGTCAAAATTTATACCTTATGACCTACCAAATTATTCATACAGGAGAGAAACCTTTTAAATGTAATGAGTGTGGCAAATCCTCGAGTGTGCTTTCAAGCCTAACTTATCAGATGGTCCATACTGGTGAAAGACCTTGAAAATATCATCGATGTGGCAATGCTTTTAGCATAGGTTCACATTTTAATGTTCATGGGAAAATTCTTACTGGCTAGAAGCCAGGTAAATATATTTAGTGTAGTCAGACCTTTAGAAAATGAATTCATTCTAGAAAGAAACCTCACAAATTCCATGAATGTGCAAAACCTATACTCATGGCTCCCATCTCACCAGTAGTTTGGTAATAAGCACTGGACAAAACATTACGAAAGTAATGAATTTTCAGAGCTTTTAGGTTGTGCCTTAAGCTCAGGGTCACCAGATACCTCATGCTTAAAAATGCAATGAATATGGCAAAGTTTCAAATTATTGGTCCTTCGTCACTAGATATCAGAATCTTTATCCTGGAGAGAAACAACACAAATGTACTGTGTGTGGCAAGGATTTTACCCAAAGATCACAAGTCGGGGAACATACTGAAGTGTTAGCTCCCAAATGCAATGGATGTGGCAAAACATTCACCTTGAGTTCAAGTATTAAGCAACAACAGAGAGTCTATATTGAAGAGAAGCCATGGAAATGTAGGGCAGAAGCTTTCTCCAGGCCTCACAGTGCACTAGACTTCAGAAGACTTATCTTTGAGAGAAACCACACAAAAGAATACGTTTACTAATGCTCGTAAGTGATGATCCAGACTGTGGAACATAGAAGCTTTCCAATGTAATGAATGCGTAAAGGTTTTCATCAAGTGATCACACCTTTGGTGTGATGAAATAATTTTTACAGGTCAGAAAATATACAGATATTCTGAACATAGAAACACTTTTAAGAAACAGTGCGTCCTCAGGGAGCATCATGAAAGTCATATTTGGGAGAGCCCTTACAAATGTAATAAATTTGGGGAACTTTTTGAGCAATTCTTAGAATAGACCACACATCAAAGAATGCATACTAGGGGCTTCCCTGGTGGTGCAGTGGCTGAGAATCTGCCTGCCAATGCAGGGGACACAGGTTCGAGCCCTGGTCTGGGAAGATCCCACATGCCGCGGAGCAACTAGGCCCGTGAGCCACAACTACTGAGCCTGCGCGTCTGGAGCCTGTGCTCCGCAACAAGAGAGGCCACGACAGTGAGAGGCCCGCGCACCGCGATGAAGAGTGACCCCCACTTGCCGCAACTAGAGAAAGCCCTCGCACAGAAACAAAGACCCAACACAGCCATAAATAAATAAAAATTAAAAAAAAAAAGAATGCATACTAGGATTAGATAAGCCTGTAGTTCTCCAGATTAATCTGAGATATTACATACTGAAGAATCATTACAAGTCACAGTGTGTTAAAACTTATGACATGATGCATATATGAGGGTAAGAAGGATATATGTGGAAATGGCCCATTATCTCCAGTTTATAAATATTCAACTTTCTTGAAAAGGCTTCGTTACAATTTATGCCTTTCAACGTGAAGTTTGAAATCTGTTGATCTTATGCCTTCAGTGTAGGCCTTTGATGATGGTCTCTGGGAAGGAGTCAATAGGATGAAAGGGCCAACTTCATTAGGTGTGGTTCCTTCACCTCCATGTTGCCTGGAAAAATAAGGACCCTGAATTATTAAATTGAACATTGTGTAAATCATCGTTAGGGAGGGGCAGAAAATAATGTAAAACTAGGACATGACCCATCATGCTTATGTTCGGGGAGCCCTTCCGTAGATAACCCACATTGTGTTATGGGACAGAATTGTCTACCAACTGACCTTGAACAGGGCAGGAAGGACATTAATGGACTGGGCTTTTCATGGGAGGAAAGTGACAGGTTGCTAGGGACTGATTGGTGGAAATAATGCAGGGGAAAACTTGGTCACTTTCTCCATTGGATGGCCATAACCATTGTATATATCTATGTTTAATGAGAAATTAGTCTTATTTTTGGAAGTTGAACAGAGAGCAGTTATCTTGAGAGGGAAATTTATTCAAAAGAACCAGAATATTATGTGTATGTGTATGATTCGCATTTAACTGCTGCAATTACATTTTGCTAGTGTTTTATTTAGAATGTATTGTAGGTCTCCTGTTTTAATTAATAAATTTAATCACTTTTGTCAACCCTGGATGAATCCTGTTGCTTCCACCAACACAGTTATTCCCCATCTCAGTACTTTACAAGAGAAGCTAACAGTGCACCATTAGGCTCTCAAGATTGAAAGAATCTGCAATAATTTCTTTCCAATATGGAATCAAACAACATACAATTTGGGGATTAAATTCTCATAATTTGTACTTGAGTAATTCCTCTCCACTCTCTGTTCCAGAATATTCAGATGGTATAATGAAAATATCATAGCAGTGTATTTCAGACTCTGACTTCTATTATTGTGCAAAAATTGGACGGAGCAAATTTAAAAATCAAATTGGTGTTATTGAATGATTCATGAATTGGGCAGCATTCCACCTCGTAAAAAAAGAGGTGCTCCATGGAGCTGTACAAAATGGAAAGCTTTAATAGGCAGATACTGGGCAGGATAAGAAAGTTATTAGTTAAAGAAAAGATAGTTTCTGGACTTCCCTGGTGGTCCAGTTGTTAAGACTCCGAGCTCCCAATGCAGGGGGCCCTGGTTCGATCCCTGGTCAGGGAACTAGATCCCGTGTGCCGCAACTGAAAGATCCCACATGCCACAACAAAGGTTCCAGGTGCCGCAACTAAGACCAGGGGCAGCCAAATAAATAAACAATAATTTAAAAGATAGTGTCAGGCAAGGTTACCTTTTTGGGGGAAAGGAGGGCAAAATCTTTTCCTGTCTATTACCTCACTAGTGTTGTTTAGGAAATTCTAGAGTGATTGGTTTAAGGTCACTTTTCTGGGAGGGATGAAGCTGCAATTAAGTCTGGGTTTGTCCTCTCAGGGGCAAGTGACTCCACCTTTGGAATTTTTTTTTTTGGCACTTCCTACAACCTGCTCCCCGTTCCTGAATATGCAGTATATGAACGTATTTCTTAATGTCCTTTTTTGTTCCTAAGTAAATGTCACAGCATGCACCCTGATTTCCATGAAGGGAAAATAGGAATATAGTAAGCATACGAAAAATATTAGAAAATTTCAAAATCATGCAATTTCAGTTTTGTCCCTGAAGCACTCAGTGCAATAATTTGAAAATATCTATATTCAAGACTTTTAAAAACGAACAGTATACGATAGGAAGATTCTGTTTGATAGATAAAGTAGAAATTTCATATATTCACCTCCAGAGCACTTTTTTTTGTTGTTGCTAAATTGCAGTTATGGTCATTCACTGGATTAGGATGGAACTTCACCCAAAGATTGGTTTGGTCATTGAGACTGATTTTAACATCGAAATGTTAGGAGAATGTTTGTCAGCTTTCCAGGGAGATGGGAGAATTCCAAGGTGTTCAAAAAATGATTTGAGGAAACAGATAATGCTGACTGGCCTGGTACCTTAAGGTGATTCCTGAGTGGTGCTTATAGGTGGATACCTATTTATGCTTTGAATTCCCAACTGGTATTGAAGGAGGAAGCCCTTGGGCTTTTTCTTTTTTTTTAAATTTATTTATTTTTGGCTGTGTTGGGTCTTTGTTGCTGTGCATGGGCTTTCTCTAGTTGCGGCAAGCAGGGGCTACTCTTTGTTGCAGTGCGTGGACTTCTCATTGTGGTGGCTTCTCTCATTGTGGAACACAGGCTCTAGGCGCACGGGCTTCAGTAGTTGCGGCACACGGGCTCAGTAGTTGTGGCTCAGGGGCTTAGTTGCTCCACGGCATGTGGGATTTTCCTGGACCAGGGAAGTCCCAAGAGTATTAAAATTTTGATTTCCAAGTATGGTATTAAGCTATAAGTTACATGGTTGATTTTCTACTATAATAAAATATTTTAATACAATTTTTCCTTAGCATTATTTTTTTCCCACACTTTACATTTCACACGTTCTCATTTTACAACAAGAGGTAAATCAGTGGGTTGTTTGGGGAATTTTGTGACGAGACAATCCACATGTATAAAGTTAGGTGAACTATAAACATGATGAAAGAGTGTTCCTTTAGGGGTTCACTTCAGTGAAAGTACTGGAATGGCAAATGGTGAACTGAAGTCTTTTAATTTGGGAGTTGGCTGTGGTTAAGTGCTTCAAAATCAAGTGTGTGGAGTTGAACCAGCATGCAATGAACTGAATGAAATTTTAAGAATGAATGAGATAGAAAGACCCCAAGGACTTCCCTGGTGGCACAGTGGTTAAGAATCCGCCTGCCAATGCAGGGGACATGGGTTCAAGCCCTGGTCTGGGAAGATGCCACATGCCACGGAGCGACTACGCCCGTGAGCCACAATTGCTGAGCCTGTGTGTCTGGAGCCTGTGCTTTGAACAAGAGAGGCCACAATAGTGAGAGGCCCACGCACCGCGATGAAGAGTGGCCCCCACTTGCCGCAACTAGAGAAAGCCCTTGCACAGAAACGAAGACCAACCCAGCCATAAATAAATAAATAAATAAATAAATAAATAAATAAAATTAAAAAAAAAAAGAATCCGCCTGCCAATGCAGGGGACACGGGTTCGAGCCCTGGTCCGGGAAGATCCCATGTGCCATGGGGCAACCAAGCCCGTGTGCCACAGCTACTGAGCCCGCGTGCCGCAACTACTGAGGCTGCGCACCACAACGAAGAGTAGCCCCCGCTCGCTGCAACTAGAGAAAGCCCGCGCACAGCAACGAAAACCCACCACAGCCAAAAATAAATAAATAAGTTTATTTATTTAAAAAAGAAATAAAGACCCCAAGATTCCAACTATAGTTTGTGACAAGGAGAGAGTCTCCATTGCCAAATGCCTGGAAGCTATCCTGCCATTTTCCAGTGATGTAGTGACATTCAGAGCCAAAGTATCTTGCAGAGAAAATAAGATCTGTGCTACTTCCAACTTGACAACTGACACCCTATATTCTCCAGTTAGAATTTGTTCTCAACCAAAAATAATATACTTTTCTTTGATAAGTGATCTTGGGACTTCCCTTGTGGCACAGTGGTTAAGAATCCGCCTGCCAATGCAGGGGACACCGGTTTGAGCCCCGGTCCAGGAACTAAAATCCCACATGCCGTGGAGCAACTAAGCCCATGCACCACAACTACTGAAGCCCGCGTGCCTAGAGCCCGTGCTCTGCAACAAGAGAAGCCACCACAATGAGAAGCCCGCGCACCGCAACGAAGAGTAGCACCCGCTCTCCGCAGCTAGAGAAAACCCGTGTGCAGCAACGAAGACCGAACGCAGCCAAAAATAAATAAATAGATAAATAAATTAATATAAATTTATTTTTAAAAAGTGATCTTAATTTCGCTTTTTTTTTCTTTTTTTGGCTCCGCCACGTGGCTTGTGGGATCTTAGTTCCAGGACCAGGGGTCCAACCTCATAGCAGTGAAAGCACGGTGTCCTAACTACTGGACCTCCAGGGAATTCCCTTAATTTCAATCTCTATTATCTTTCTTACCAGACTTCGAGTAAGAATCATTGTTATTAATGCTTTAAGCATAATAACTCATTGAATTTTCATCGCTGAAAAAGACACTGATGTTTATTCTCATTTCAGAAATGAAAGAACATAGGACAAATACTGGTTTAAAGACTCATTCAACTCCACCTCAGCAAGTGCCTGGGTCAGGATGTGAAGCCATGTTGTCTGACTGCAAAAATAATCTCTTAAGGCAAATTGTTTTCGATTCTTTAACTACTCAGTATCCATAGTTAATTTTATGAGTATCTCTTGCCATTTTTAAATGGGTTATCATCATATGTAATTGTTGTTATGGTAACTGTTATTTTTATACAAGCATACCTCTTTTTTTTGCTTTCTTTCTTTCTTGTTTTTTTCTTGGTTGCGCTGTGTGGCATGTAGGATCTTAGTTCCCCAACCAGGGATCGCACCCTCACCCCCTGCAGTGGAAGCTCAGAGTCTTAACACTGGACCACCAGGGAAGTCCCAAGCATACCTCTTTTTATTGCACTTTACTTCATTGGCTTCACAGATGCTGCATTTTGGAAACTGAAGGCTTGTAGCAACCGTGCCTGAACCAATCTTTGTGCTCTTTTTCCAAGAGCATTTGGTCACTCGGTGTCTCTGTGTCAAGTTTTGATGATTTTCACGATATTTCGAACTTTTAACATTATTCTATTTGTTACGGTGATCGTTCATCAGTGATTTTGATGTTACTGCTGTGACTCACTGGATGCTCCGACGACTGTCAGCATTTTTTTAGCAGTAAGTTGTTTTGTTTGTTTGCTGCTTCAGTCACCAAAAGGGAGATTTCTGCTTGACAGGAGGCCGTCCTGCTCGCAAATAGTAGACTGCGAATGGGCCTTATTTGATGTTTTTCTTGGGGCCCAGGTTGTTGGTGTGGCCACAGTTCTTCATGTGGCAATGACAGGGCAGGGGTGCAGGGAAGAATAACACGTGGGGCAGGTCCTCTTGTCCCAGTTGTATTTCTGGGCGAGCTGCTGAGGGAAGGCTCCATGAAGCCGCCCTTCAGGCAAAGCACCAAGTGCAGGGTGGACTCTGGATATTTTGGTCTGAGACAGTACGACCACCCGCCAGCTCTTTGCCCATAAGAATCAGGTGCTGCTAGTCAGCTAAGATGCAGTCAGGGTCCTCACAAAGATCTGTGTCTCTGCATCCACTCAGCCACCCCCTTGACAAGAGCAGCGATAAAGTTTTTAAAATTAATTAATTAATTTATTCGGTTGCACCGGGTCTTAGTTGCGGCAGTCAGGGTCCTTAGTTGCGGCGTGCGTGTGGGATCTAGTTCCCTGACCAGGGATCGAACCCTGGCCCCCTGCATTGGGAGCACAGAGCCTTAACCACTGGACCACCAGGGAAGCCCCGAAGTATTTTTTTTTAAATTTTTCTTTTATATTGGAGTATAGTTGATTAACATGTGTTAGTTCAGGTGTACAGCAGAGTGATTCCATTATACATATACATGTATCTATTCTTTTTCAAATTATTTTCCCATTTAGGTTATTACAGAGTATTGAGCAGAGTTCCCGTTATAGTCTACAGTATAGTGTAAATATAACTTCAATATGTACTGTGACCCGCTTTATTACAGTAACCACTTCATTGCACTGGTCTGGAACTGAACACACAATATCTCTAAAGTATGGCTGCAGTTTTATTTCACAGGCCAGTATTACAAATGAGAGGTTCTGGTTCTTTGTTGCAGCAGGCGGCATCTTTAGTTGCCGCATGCAAACTCTTAGTTGGCGGCACGTGGGATCTAGTTCCCTGACCAGGGACCGAACCCAGGCCCCCTGCATTGGGAGCATGTAGTCTTAGCCACTGGACCACCAGGGAAGTCCCCGTGAAGTTTTTTTTAAGCCACAGAATTTTAAACTCAAGATTCTTTCTGAAAGGCTCCATTCTATACCCGTCACAAAGTAAAAATCCTATTTGTCAGGTAGGATAGTCTTTACTTGTGAGTGACAAACCACCTGGAATTTAGTAACTGAAAGAAGTAGGAAGTTTATCATTCTCGTGTAACGGGAAGTCCAGAGGGCGCCATGCGGGATGTGGTGGGTTCTCTGCCCCTTCTACCTCCAAGACCACTTATTCGTCACTATTTTTTCTGGCCATGCTGCGTGGCTTCCATGATCTTAGTTCCCCCGGCAGGGATCAAACCCAGGCCCTTGCAGTGGAAGCTCCGAGTCCTAACTGCTGGACCACCAGAAAATTCCCTCTTCACTTTCCTTATAGCAACATGGCTTCTTATGACTAAGAAGGGTGAAGATTGAGAGGCAAAACCCTGTTAATTTTTAGATTGTGTCCCATTTTCATGAAAACAATAATTTCACGTTTTTCCGAATATTAGCTAACTTTAATAAGAAATGAGAATTTTTGAATTTCATATTTCCACCTCAAAAACAGAGAAAGGTAAGGGGAAAAGATGTTAGAAACAGATTTGTCAGCTGTCTTTGTTGTTTATCCTGAGAGTATAATAGTCCATGCAATATGCTTAGTGACATACGTCAGACAAAGCCAAATACTATATGCTATCACTTGTGTGTGGAATCGAGAAAATAAATCCAAGAAGTATATATAGCAACCGAGAAATAGACTCACAGATAAAAAAAAATGTAGGATATCAGTGGGGAGAAGGAAGGGAGGAGGTGCAAGATAGCAATATCATATTAAGAGATCCAAACTACTAGGTATAAAATAGATAAGCAGCGACTTCCCTGGTGGCGCAGTGCTTAAGAATTCACGTGCCAATGCATGGGACACGGGATCAAGCCCTGGTCCGGGAAGATCCCACATGCCACGGAGCAACTAAGCCTGTGCGCCAAAACTACTGAGCCTGCGCTCTAGAGCCCGCGAGCCACAACTACTGAGCCCGCGTGCTGCAACTACTGAAGCCCGCGCGCCTAGGGCCCGTGCTCCGCAACAAGAGAAGCCACTGTAATAAGAAGCCTGCGCACCACAACAAAGAGCAGCCCCCGCTCGCCGCAACTAGAGAAAGCACGCGCGCAGCAACAAAGACCCAACGCAGCCAAAAATAAATAAATAAATTAAATTAAAATAGATAAGCAATATCTTAAGTAACATATTGTGTAGCACAGGGATTCATAGCCATTATTTTGATAGAACTTCTAAGGAAGTATAACATATTAAAATACTGTGTCACTATGCTGTATGCCTGCAACTAATATAAGTATTCCAACTAATATAGTATTGTAAATTCCCTTGGACTCAAGGTCATGTACATACCAGTTTGGAGACGGCCATACCAGTTTACCATAGGTATGATCCTGATGGGTCAAGAAATCTGCATTGCACTGTTATGATCATTTACCAGCGACTTTTGCACATTCAATAGGATTGGAGAGTGTAATTGCCCACACTGAAGCCTTAACAAAATTCACTCAATAGGCTTTAAATGATATTAATCAGGCTATTAGCCTACTGAATTCTGAGGTCTCTATGATGAGTAAAGCTGTGCTACAAAACTGCATGGCCCTTGACATCCTTAGGGCATCTCAGGGGAGCACCTGTGCCATAATTCAAACTGCATGCTGTGTTTTCATACCTGATGAATCCTCTGATGTAACACATTTAATGAACCATATGAAAAGTCAGATTTCAGCCTTAAAGTGACCCATTCCCTAATCTTGACTTCTTCAAAATCTGGTTTGGCGTAGGAAGCTCTTGGCTTAAATATTTACTTATAATTCTATCAATGCTACTTGCTATATTACTTCTATTTTGCCTGTTTAAGAAGGCGATTGTTTCTTGTATTACCAAATGTGTGACTGAGCCTCTGATAAAAATAATGATGAGTAGGTGACCTGAAGGACTTGACCAGCTACATAGTTTTTATGAGATCAATGACTGTAACAGTGTAACACTAGTTATGGGGAAGAAGCAACAAGAGGGATTTTTTTTCCCCCGTGTACCATAACAGAATAGTAAAACAGGTGGTCCAGAGACGTTTTGCTACTGTTAATAAGGCCTAGTCCAGTAATAGCGCAGTGAGTGGCCTATCAATAAAATCCTTCCCCGACCTAGGAACGAGCATTCCTAGCACCACGCTAAGAAATGGTCATGAAATGCCTCCCGAACAGGTTTGAACTTATGGCCATGAGGGGGCGCTGCAAACTAAACTTGGAACTTGCCGTCTGACTCTACAAGGCTTAAATCAATAGCTGGTGAAGTGGGTGACCTTCAAGACACCGTAAAAGTATTTTAGTGTGGAGATCAGGAATGAAGCACTCTGTGCGCTGTAAAAACGGTCAGAACAGGCCTTGGGATGTTTAGATATTTTCAGGAGAAGATTTTATGAGCCCAAATTCTTGAATCTCCTCGTATCTAGATAAGCACTAAATCATTAATGAAGATATCTGTTCCTCATGACTAGCAATAACCTCCACAGGAATGGTAACAACATTCTGCAAAAATGCGTGCTTGATTGCATTTGTCCCCCTTCACCAAAATAACAGTTATAGTGACTTTTCCACCCTACCTCTTCAGACCAGTTCCTCAGAGCTATCTGAGACTGTCTCCTGGGGTATAGTCCTCATTTTGCCCCAAATAAAACAACGCACCTCTCGCGTTGTGCATTTTTTCCAGTCGACATTCTCATAAAAAGAAAAATATTTTTTCCGTTTTTTTTTTATTTTTTGCTTTCTGTTTTTATGGTACCTATATGGGATGATGGATGCTTACTAAACTTATTGATAACTATTTCAACATATGAAAGTCAGAACATTATGCTGTACACCTTAAATTCATACAGTGATGTATGTCAAGTACGTCTCAATAAAACTGGGGGGAAATGTTTTAAGAGGCAAATAAAACACTTTGGGGAAAAAAATGAACAATGCAATTTACAACAATTTTTTTACAGTGTATTGCTCTTTTTAAAGCAATGGTTAGTGACGGAAATGATCACACGGCTTAGTCCTCCAGTCTCAAGACTCCGGGATTTGTCCCTGAGCCTCTGGAACTGACACGTGTTGTCATTCAGCCTCATTCGGCCACCTGGCTGAATGAGAAACAGAAAGGAAAAACTGTTCGGTAGGGTGTCAGCATGAATGGGCCATTCTACACGGGGAAAGTTTTGTATCTTCCATTCTAGTTTGTAATATAGAGCCAAGTCCAGCTCTTCTTTCCTTGAACTGCCTAAATTAATTCTAATTGCAGGAAACGTTCCGGGATGGAACTAGCGCCCCACAGCTACCGCTTGGAGACCCACGTTCCCAACCACTGAATTGCTTGAGCCGCAGGAGCGGGACGTGAGAGAAACCTTCTCTCACGCTTTTTATTGAAACCGTTTTCAACTTGTCAGGAGGAAACATCTTAGTTTCAGACACAACTGAAAGCTTTTATCTTAAACCTGTTCCAGATAAGAACTTAAGACGAGCGTATTCATGGTACCTGAAAGTACCGTTACTCGCCCCGCCTCCAGACGCCGACTGAGCGGGTTAGGGCCCCCCTCCCGCCGCCTCTAACCGGTAGCGCTCCGCCCGGGCCGCGCTCCCGGAAGTTCCGCCTCTAAATCTGCGCGTGCGCAATTTCTTACGGAACCGGATGTTTAGCTCTCGGAACGACGATCGCCCTGCGGAGCGTAAATTTCTCTTTTCTAGTGTAAATCTGTGCTACGCGGTCCACCCTTACTCCATCCTCAAGGTCTCGGAGTCACTTCGGACCTAAAATCCCATCACCCGGCCCTCCGTCCGCAGTAAATCCAAACGTCGCCGATACAGGTCGGGTATGTTTTTCTTTGGGTTTGAATTCGCTCTGAGGCTGGTCGGTTCTCTTGGCTTTTCCGCCTTCGGTCCAGGTAGACACCTCCATTCGCGATATTTTCCTGTTTAAAACCCTTTAGTACCTCCGCCCTCCCCCTCGCCGCTCCATGTAACGTCCTCTTCCGCGAAGTGGATGCGCGCCGCGCCCCCCGCCCCGCCAGCCTCGCCCTCTCGGCCCCTGGAGGGCAGGCAGGTCGCCCCGCAGAGGTCTCTCCCCGGTCCTGGGATTCTGCAGAGCCCGCCCCTATCCGGAGACCCCCTCCCTCCGTCCCAGCCCCACTGCCCTCGCGTCTCCTCGGGCCGGTCCTTCGGCTCCCCCGGCCTCCCTTTCGTAGTCAGCCCTTCCCCTCACCCTGCGTTGGGGGAGGTGACCTGGGCCAGTCGCCTGACACCCATGGTTCTTCCATCCCAAATTCCACCCGATGGAAAATGGTCTGTTGCGGTTGGCGGGCATCTTATTCAGTCTCCATCCCTGTAAATACGTTGGCGAGGTGATCAGGAGAAGCAGAGACAGAGAGAGGCTGAGAGAGAAATAGAACAACTGAGGCAAAAGAATGAGGGAGCATCGATAGGAACATAGAGGATGGCTGAGCGACCTGTAGATAGACTGTAAAATGAAAGCGATTATGCCTTGAAAGGAGCAAGTGAATGAAATAGAGAAGTATATAAAAAGCTGGATCTCCAGAGTTTGACATAGAGCAGCATAGAGAGGAGGGCTCTGTATCACCGGTAGCGGGCGGCGAACAGTGGTGAGGCCCTTCACACAGAGAGTCGGAGAGAGGATAAAATGCGGAACCATGGCCTTCATATAGCATTGTGGTGCTGGGAGAGTATGAGGACAAGGGATGACAGGGAGAGCAGGAAGGAAGCACAGCCTCTTGCCGTGCCGGAGAGTGGGGAGGAAGGGAGAGTAACAGGGATAGAAGGGGTGTAACCTGGAGGGCAGAGAGGGAGCACAGATAAGGGAAGGAAGAGGCAGAAATACATAGAGATGTAGGACAATCAGGAAGGGTGGAGAGAGAGAACATCAAGAGGGGGAGCAAGTTGCAGAGTGGGGCAGGACAGGTGTGAGAAAAGAAACAGAGAGGAGGGCAGAAATACCAGGAGAGTAGAGGGGAAGAGAAAGAGAAAGAAATAGGGAGACCCAAACAGAATGAAATGGAAGCACATAGTAGTGCAGACGGAAGGGGGGAAACTGGATGCAGTCACAGTGTATTCCTCATATGTACAGAATTTTTATGCATCGGTTATATATCTATACATCTGGAAAAGAAGAAGAAAGTGGGAGGTGTGCTGGGCTTGCTTCCTGTGAGTGGCGCTCAATCCAGCCTTCACATTAGATCGATGAGGCATTTTGCGTACGCGTGTTTTCTACCCCCCGACTAGAGCTGTCCCCTCATATCGTCAGGGTGGTGTGCGGCCTCAGTAGTAGTTAACGTGCCCCAGGTGATTCCAATCTGGATCCGTCACTGAACATCAGGACTCTGAGTTCCCCCCGTTCCTGAGGGCTGAGATCTGGGCTGAGGCTGAGGGGCTCTGCTCTGCGTGGGGATGGATCAGGGCTGGTCTGTGACCTGCAGGGGGTCATCGGGTCCAGCTGAGGTGCCCGCTGCAGCTGTGTACGTGAGGGCCTCACCAGGAGGGGAGCCTGATCTGAAGGAAAGTGTGGGGAAGCTCCCTTGTTGGTCTCTGTGTGGGAGTTTACTGTCCTGAGCCCCTCCTGGGACAGTGGGCAACAGGGGACTGTCTGTTCCACATGCTGAGGTCTTCCCTGTGTGTGTGGTGGTGACTCAGGAAGGGGCTGTGTCAATTCTAAGCATTAAACAGCCTGTTTCCAGCTTTGAAGATCGACCTCTAAAGACTCACGTTGTCTGAGGAAGAAGCCCGGAAGAGGAGGGAGAGGAAAGAAAAGGAGTCAGAAATGGCTCTTTCTCAGGTAATGTCATATTCTCAGTTGATTTTTCTGTCTATTCTTCCTGAAATGCTCTTATTTGGACTGGGTAAATTTGTGTGACTCTGAAGTATCCCGCCTGACACCAGTACATTCACACCCATCCAGGTCCTTCCCTCAGGGCCTGTCATCTCCACTTAGATCCCGTCTCCCCATGACCCAGTGACCTGGAACTTGTGAAGAGGCTCCGCTGGGTGTAGTCCTGGACAGGGCTTCACACGCACAGGTTCAGACGTGGTGTCAGTGCTACTGGGCAGCAGGGATTGCTTAGGGCCCCATCAGGATGCACTGTCTGCTCTCTGTAAACCGGGATAAAGAAGCTGCACATGGAAGTCAGGTATTAATATGCACAATAGTGGGGTAAAATCTGGAAAATAGACCAGTAAGCGGAAATTCTTCCTGACTTTTTCCAAGGCAATTGAAGCTAAATGACTGAGTCACTTTGTTCTAATCCTAATGATTGAGAATGAAATGGAATGGGAATTCAGAAGCAGACTTCAGTGATGATGGGTGTTTTATTGCTTCATTGAATTTAAACTGTGAAATCAACCTAAATTTCTGACAGTTGGAAATTCTTTAAGTCACTTTCATCACCTCCATTCCTCAGAAGTTGTCTTTTTACTCTGTGGATTATATCCTTTTACACACAGAAGTTTTTATCTTTGATGCAGGTATGTTTCCAGCTTCACTCTTTTTTAATTAATTTATTTTTAAAAATATTTTTAAAAATATTTATTTGTTTATTCATTTATTTGGTAGTGCTGGGTCTTAGTTGTGGCATGTGTGGTATCTTTATTGCGGCATACAGGATCTTCGTTGCTGCGTGCGGGATCTTTTAGTTGCGGCATGCAGACTCTTAGTTGTGGTATGCATGTGGGATCTAGTTCCCTGCCCAGGGATCAGACCTGGCCCCCTGCATTGGGAGCACAGGGTCTTAAGCACTGGACCACCAGGGAAGTCCCCAACTTCATTCTTTGTTTTTTAATATAAATTTATTTATTTATTTTTGGCTTCATTGGGTCTTTGTTGCTGTGCGCAGGCTTTCTCTAGTTTTGGCGAGTGGGGGCTACTCTTCATTGCGGTGCGTGGGTGTCTCATTGTGGTGGCTTCTCTTGTTGTGGAGCACGGCTGTAGGCACACCAGCTTCAGTAGTTGTGGCACCCGTGCTCCGTAGTTGTGGCTCGTGGGCTCTAGAGTGCAGGCTCAGTAGTTGTGGTGCATGGGCTCTGCAGCATGTGGGATCTTCCCGGACCAGGGCTGGAACCCACGTCCCCTGCATTGGCAGGTGGATTCTTAACCACTGTGCCACTGGGGAAGTGCCTTTTTTTTTTTAGTTATTTTTTTAAATGTTTATTTATTTACTTATTTATATTTTTGGCTGTGTCGGGTCTTAGTTGCACCAAGCGGCCTCTTCGTTGCGGTGCACATGCTTCTCTCTAATTGTAGCACTGGCTTCTCTCTAGTTGTGGAGTGTGGGCTCTGTAGTTGTGGCACTCGGGCTTAGTGGCCCTGCGGCATGTGGGATCTTAGTTCTCTGATCGGGATCGAACTGGCGTCCCCTGCATTGCAAGACTGATTCTTAACCACTGGACCACGAGGGAAGTCCACCTCCACCAGGTTCATTCTTTTGCTAGTAGGTATCTATTTTCTCAGTACCATTTCTTATTGAGACTGTCCTTTCCTCTTTGTGTAGTCTTGGCATCCTTGCCAGTACATTTTTTGTATTTACCAAGGATTATTTCTTAGTTTTCTAATCTGCTCCACTGGTTTATGTATCTGTGTTTATGCCAGTACCACATCATCTTGATTACTTTGTAATATGTTTTGAAATCTAAAAGTGATGGCCTCTACCTTCTTTTTCAAGAGTATTTTGGCTATTTTGGGTCCCTTGTGATTGCCTGTGAATTTTAGCATTATATTTTCTGTTACTCCAAAAATTGCCATTGAAATTTTGATTTGGATTCCATTGAATCTATAGAACTCTCTTGGTAATATAGTGATTTTTAGACTATTAACTTTTCCAATCCATGAGTGCAAAGTGTCTTTTTTTTTTTTTATTTGTATCTCCATGGATTTCTCTTAGAACTTTTAGTGGTTTTCAGTGTACACGTCTTTCACCTACTTGGCTCATTATTTTCCTCTGTATTGTATCCCACTGATGCTTTAGAAAATAGGATCGTTCTCTAATTTTCTGTTGACATTGTTCATTGTGTATAGAAATGCAACTGGGGACTTCCCTAGTGGTCCAGTGGTTAAGTGCTCCTATTGCAGGGGGCCCGGGTTTGATCCCTGGTCAGGGAACTAGATCCCACATGCATGCCACGACGAAGAGTTCGCACGCTGCAACTAAGAGCTCGCATGCTTTAACTAAGACCCGGAGCAGCCAAATAAATAAATCAACAAATATTAAAAAAAAAAAAAAAAAAAAAAACCCAGAACTACTGTTTAAAAAAAAAAATAAAAGAAATGCAACTGATTTTTGCGTGCTCATTTTTTATGCTGCAACTTTTCTAACGTTGCTCTTTGGAGTAGTAGTTTTCTCTTGGAATTTTTTGATTTCTACATATAAAACTTGTCGCCTAAAAATAAGATAATTTTACTTCTTTTTCAGTTTGGATAACTTTGAAGTTTTTCTTGGTGTCCAATGGCTCTGTCTGGGACGTTCAGTAGTTTCTTGAACAGTAGGGTGGAGTGTGCATCTTTCTCCTTTTTGTTGTAATCATTTAGCAGTGTGGACTTCCCTTTTAGTACAGCTTTCACTGTCTGTTAGAAATTTTCGTATGTAGTCTTTTTGTTTCCATTCAAGTATTCTTACATTTTCCTTGTGATTTCTTCTTTGGTGATTGCTTCTTTAAGAATGAGCTGTGTAATTTCCACATTTGGCAGATTTTCCTGTTTTGCTTCCGCTTTCTATTTGTAGTTTTATTTCCTTGTGTTTAGAGAAGATACTGTTTATGATCTCAGTCTTCTCTAATTTGTTCAGATTTGTTTTGTGGGAGATGTGGTCTGTCCTGGAGAATGTTTTACACATGTTGGAGAAGGATGTGTTTTTTGCTGCTGTTGTTGGGTGGAGTGTTCTGTACATGTCTGTTAGGTAAACTTGTACTGTAGTGTTTTTCAAGTCCTCTGTTTCCTTATTGATCTTCTTTATGTTTCCATGTGTAGGTAAACCCAGGATATTGAAATCTGATACTAATATTGTGCTATCTATTTCTCTCTTTATTTCTGTTAAGATTTGCTTCATTTTAGGGCAAGCAATGATGTTAGATGTATACATATTTATTATTGTTCTAGCTTTTGGTAATTTTACCCTTTTACTGTTATATAATGTATTTTGTCTTGTGTTTGTGTACTTATTTTATTTTGTCTGATATAGTGTAGTCACCCCTGCTGTCATTAGGACGGAATTTTTTTTTTCCTTTCACTTTTCGCCTTTCCATGTCCTTATATTTGTGAATGTTAACAGTTCCAACTCTGACACACTCTCTCTGTGTTTCTTGTTCTTGTTCTCTGTTTTCCTCCTGTTACTTCCTCTAGTGGTCCCTGCTCAAGCACTCTGTACAGTGGTGAAAGGCAGGAGCCCTGGCCAGCCCCCTTCACTCCACTGTAACTTCAGAGAGAATGCACTGAGTGTTTCCTTCTTCTTCTTTTGTTTTTTAATTAAAAAAATTTTTTTTGGCCGCACCTCGTGGCATGTGGGATCTTAGTTCCCTGACCACGGATCCAACCCATGCCCCGTGCTGTGGAAGCATGGAGTCTTAACCACTGGACCACCAGGGAAGTCCTGAGTGTTTCCTTCTTATTTCCTTCTTATCGTATCATTTGGTGAAGTGTTCTTGCTTAATTACAATATATTTTTTCCATATTCTTATTTGTCATGACTTTTAATTCTCCAGGAATTGTTAACTTTATTTTTGTGATAATTTGTTTCTTAATCTGTGGAAATTATGCATAATACTAATAAAATTTATAATGTTGCATCAATGTTTTATTAGTAGGAAAAACAAACTTTTTATGGCTTTTGTTACTGCCTGCTTATGTATGTTTAAGTGGAGAAAAATGGTATGTATATTTTTGAATATAATTATTTTATTGAGATTGCCCTTAAAGTATTCTGTTTTTTTCATGTTAGTACCACTTAGTAGAGTTGATACTTTTTCACCTCGCCAAAACTTCTGATATTCAAATGAATAAAAATGAGTATGAAAAAAAAATGCAAAAATATGTCCTGAGACAACACCCCTCATTGTGACTTTTGTTTAAAGCCACTGTGGCCTTTGTCATTTCTGAACTCACAACCCATACCCGTAACTCATCTAGATATTGAATATCACTTAGTGTTTAAAACATAATGTGTAATACTTCTGCATAGACAACGAATTATTGAATTTTATTTGTATGTATTATATTTCATGTATTGTCCACAAATATGAAAAAATCATGATTTTATGAAAAAGCATAAGAAGTAAAACTTAGAGATGTACAATTTGCTCTGAATCCCTTTACATAGATCTGTCAGAATACACACTTCAACTGAATTGATCCTTACCCTTCTCTTGTCATTTGGTGTGAAAATGAGAACTCTCCTCAGGGCCCCTTGGTGAAATGTGTTTTCATTTCAGGCACAGTTAACCTTCAAGGATGTGGCCATAGAATTCACTGAGGAGGAGTGGGAATGCCTGGACCCTGGTCAGAGGGCCTTGTACAGGGACGTGATGTTGGAGAACTACAGGAACCTGCTCTCCCTGGGTGAGGATAACTTCCCTCTAGATATTGCCATCTGCCCTTGGGTATCTTTGCATTTTCCCTTCTGTGCCTCTTGGGAGCACCTGTTTTTCTTGACTGATCTAAAATGCCTGCTGACCGAGATATGAAAACCTTCAGGATGCAGCATCAGGAGTTTAAATTTTTATTTAGTTATTTACTTGATGGCCTCACTGCACAGCACGGCGTGTGCGATCTTAGTTCCCCGACCAGGCCGCAAACCCGCGTCCCCTGCAACCCTGCATTGGAAGCACGGTGTCTTAACCACTAGACCACCAGGGAAGTCCCGGCATCAGTTTAAACCTAACTTTCCTCAGATGATCTGTCCACTTCATGATACATCGGGAGATGTTTTAGAGCTTACATATTTACAAAGTTCATTGGAAGTTTTGGACATACCCACTTTCCTGTTTTCTACCCATGTGCTTTTGAGTTAGGAGTTGTAGGAAGTGAGCTGCATTTCTGCTTTTTCGTTTTTTTTTTTTGAATTTAATTTATTTTTTTATACAGCAGGTTCTTATTAGTCATCCATTTTATACACATCAGTGTATACATGTCAATCCCAATCTCCCAATTCATCACATCACCACCCCCACCCCCCGCCGCTTTCCCCTCTTGGTGTCCGTACGTTTCTTCTCTACATCTGTGTCTCAATTTCTGTCCTGCAAACCGGTTCATCTGTGCCACTTTTCTAGGTTCCACATATATGCGTTAATATACGATATTTGTTTTTCTCTTTCTGACTTACTTTACTCTGTATGACAGTCTCTAGATCCATCCACGACTCTATACAAATGACCCAATTTCGTTCCTTTTTATGCCATCTGTCGATGGGCATTTAGGTTGCTTCCATGACCTGGCTATTGTAAATAGTGCTGCAATGAACACTGGGGTGCATGTGTCTTTTTGAATTATGGTTTTCTCTGGGTATATGCCCAGTAGTGGGATTGCTGGATCATATGGTAATTCTACTTTTAGTTTTTTGAGGAACCTCCATACTGTTCTCCATAGTGGCTGTATCAATTTACATTCCCACCAACAGTGTAGGAGGGTTCCCTTTTCTCCACACCCTCTCCAGCATTTGTTGCTTGTAGATTTTCTGATGATGCCCATTCTAACTGGTGTGAGGTGATACCTCATTGTAGTTTTGATTTGCATTTCTCTAATAATTAGTGATGTTGAGCAGCTTTTCATGTGCTTCTTGGCCATCTGTATGTCTTTGGAGAAATGTCTATTTAGGTCTTCTGCCCATTTTTGGATTGGGTTGTTTGTTTCTTTAATATTGAGCTGCATGAGCTGTTTATATATTTTGGAGATTAATCCTTTGTCCGTTGATTCGTTTGCAAATATTTTCTCCCATTTTGAGGGTTGTCTTTTCGTCTTGTTTATAGTTTCCTTTGCTGTGCAAAAGCTTGTTTCATTAGGTCCCATTTGTTTATTTTTGTTTTTATTTCCATTATTCTAGGAGGTGGTTCAAAAAAGACCTTGCTGTGATTTATGTCAAAGAGTGTTCTTCCTATGTTTTCCTCTAAGAGTTTTATAGTGTCCGGTCTTACATTTAGGTCTCTAATCCATTTTGAGTTTATTTTTCTGTATGGTGTTAGGAAGTGTTCTAATTTCATTCTTTTACATGTAGCTGTCCAGTTTTCCCAGCACCACCTATTGAAGAGACTGTCTTTTCTCCATTGTATATCCTTGCCTCCTTTGTCATAGATTAGTTGACCATAGGTGCGTGGGTTTACCTCTGGGCTTTCTATCTTGTTCCATTGATCTGTGTTTCTGTTTTTGTGCCAGTACCATATTGTCTTGATTACTGTAGCTTTGTAGTATGGTCTGAAGTCAGGGAGTCTGATTCCTCCAGCTCCGTTTTTTTCCCTCAAGACTGCTTTGGCTATTCGGGGTCTTTTGTGTCTCCATACAAATTTTAAGATTTTTTGTTCTAGTTCCGTAAAAAATGCCATTGGTAATTTGATAGGGATTGCATTCAATCTGTAGATTGCTTTGGGTAGTATAGTCATTTTCACAATATTGAGTTTTCCAATCCAAGAACATGGTATATCTCTCCATCTGTTGCTATCATCTTCAATTTCTTTTATCACTGTCTTATAGTTTTCTGCATACAGGTCTTTTGTCTCCCTAGGTATGTTTATTCCTAGGTATTTTATTCTTTTTGTTGTAGTGGTAAATGGGAGTGTTTCCTTAATTTCTCTTTCAGATATTTCATCATTAGTGTATAGGAATGCAAGAGATTTCTGTACATTAATTTTGTATCCTGCAACTTTACCAAATTCATTGATTAGCCCTAGTAGTTTTCTGGTGGCATTTTTAGGATTCTCTATGTATGGTATCATGTCATCTGCAAACAGTGACAGTTTTACTTCTTCTTTTCCAATTTGTATTCCTTTTATTTCTTTTTCTTCTCTGACTGCCATGGCTGGGACTTCCAAAACTATGTTGAATAATAGTGGTGAAAGTGGACATCCTTGTCTTTTTCCTGATCTTAGAGGAAATGCTTTCAGTTTTTCACCACTGAGAATGATGTTTGCTGTGGGTTTGTCATATATGGCCTTTATTATGTTGAGGTAGGTTCTCTCTGTGCCCACTTTCTGGAGAGTTTTTATCATAAATGGGTGTTGAATTTTGTCAAAAGCTTTTTCTGCATCTATTGAGATGACCATGTTGTTTTTTTTTTTTTTAATTTATTTTATTTGTATTTATTTTTGGCTGTATTGGGTCTTCATTGCTATGTGCGGGCTTTCTCTAGTTGCGGCGAGCGGGGGCTACTCTTGATTGTGGTGCACAGGCTTCATTGTGGTGGCTTCTTTTGTTGTGGAGCACGGGCTCTAGGCATGCGGGCTTCAGTAGTTGTGGCACGTGGGCTCAGTAGTTGTGGCTCACAGGCTCTAGAGCACAGGCTCAGTAGTTGTGGCACATGGGCTTAGTTGCTCCGTGGCATGTGGGATCTTCCCAGACCAGGGCTTGAACCCATGTCCCCTGCATTGGCAGGCAGATTCTTAACCACTGCACCACCAGGGAAGCCTGGTCATATGGTTTTTATTCTTCAGTTTGTTAATATGGTGTATCACATTGATTGATTTGCGTATATTGAAGAATCCTTGCATCCCTGGGATAAATCCCACTTGATCATGGTGTATGATCCTTTTAATGTGTTGCTGGATTCTGTTTGCTAGTATTTTGTTGAGGATTTTTGCATCTATATTCATCAGTGATATTGGTCTGTAATTTTCTTTTTTTATAGTATCTTTGTCTGGTTTGGATATCAGGATGATGGTGGCCTGATAGAATGAATTTGGGAGTGTTCCTTCCTCTGCAATTTTTTGGAAGAGTTTGAGAAGGATGGATGTTAGCTCTTCTCTAAATGTTTGTTAGAATTCACCTGTGAAGCCATCTGGTCCTGGACTTTCATTTGTTGGAATATTTTTAATCACAGTTTCAATTTCATTACTTGTGATTGGTCTTTTCATATTGTCTATTTCTTCCTGGTTCAGTCTTGGAAGGTTATACCTTTCTAAGAATTTGTCCATTTCTTCCAGGTTGTCCATTTTATTGGCATAGAGTTGCTTGTAGTAGTCTCTTAGGATGCTTTGTATTTCTGTGGTGTCTGTTGTAACTTCTCCTTTTTCATTTCTAATTTTATTGATTTGAGTCCTCTCCCTCTTTTTTTTGATGAGACTGGCTAATGGTTTATCAATTTTTTTTATCTTCTCAAAGAACCAGCTTTTAGTTTTATTGATCTTTGCTATTGTTTACTTTGTTTCTATTTCATTTATTTCTGCTCTGATCTTTATGATTTCTTTCCTTCTGCTAACTTTGGGTTTTGTTTGTTCTTCTTTCTCTAGTTCCTTTAGGTGTAAGGTTAGATTGTTTATTTGAGATTTTTCTTGTTTCTTGAGGTAGGCTTGAATAGCTATAAACTTCCCTCTTGGAACTGCTTTTGCTGCATCCCATAGGTTTTGGGTCATCGTGTTTTCATTGTCATTTGTCTCTAGGTATTTTTTGATTTCCTGTTTGATTTCTTCAGTGATCACTTGGTCATTTAGTAACGTATTGTTTAGCCTCCATGTGTTTGTGTTTTTTATGTTTTTTTCCCTGTAATTGATTTCTAATCTCATAGCATTGTGGTCAGAAACGATGCTTGATACGATTTCAATTTTCTTAAATTTACTGAGGCTTGATTTGTGACCCAAGAAGTGATCTCTCCTAGAGAATGTTCCATGCGAACTTGAGAAGAAAGTGTAATCTGCTGTTTTTGGATGGAATGTCCTATAAATATCAATTAAATCTCTCTGGTCTATTGTGTCATTTAAAGCTTGTGTTTTCTTCTTTATTTTCTTTTTGGATGATCTGTCCATTGGTGTAAATGAGGTGTTAAAGTCCCCCACTATTATTGTGTCACTGTTGATTTCCTCTTTTATAGCTGGTAGCAGTTGCCTTATGTATTGAGGTACTCCTATGTTGGGTGTGTATATGTTTATAATTGTTATATCTTCTTCTTAGATTTATCCCTTGATCATTATGTAGTGTCCTTCCTTGTCTCTTGTAACATTCTTTATTTTAAAGTCTATTTTATCTGATATGAGTATTGCTACTCCAGCTTTCTTTTGATTTACATTTGCATGGAATATTTTTCCATCCCCTCAACTTTCAGTCTGTGTGTGTCCCTAGGTCTGAAGTGGGTCTCTTGTAGACAGCATATATATGTGTCTTGTTTTTGTATCCATTCAGCAAGCCTGTGTCTTTTGGTTGGAGCATTTAGTCCCTTCACGTTTAAGGTAATTATTGATATGTATGTTCCTGTGACCATTTTCTTAATAGTTTTGGGTTTGTTTTTGTAGGTCTTTTTCTTCTCTTGTGTTTCCCACTTAGAGAAGTTCCTTTAGCATTTGTTGTAGAGCTGGTTTGGTGGTGCTGAATTCTCTTAGCTTTTGCTTGTCTGTAAAGCTTTTGATTTCTCCATCGAATCTGAATGAGGTCCTTGCTGGGTAGAGTAATCTTGGTTGTAGGTTCTTCCCTTTCATCACTTTAAGTATATCATGCCTCTCCCTTCTGGCTTGTAGAGTTTCTGCTGAGAAATCAGCTGTTAACCTTATGGGAGTTCCCTTGTATGTTATTTGTCGTTTTTCTCTTGCTGCTTTCAATAGTTGTTCTTTGTCTTTAACTTTTGCCAATTTGATTGCTGTGTGTCTCGGCGTGTTTCTCCTTGGGTTTATCCTGTATGGGACTCTCTGTGCTTCCTGGACTTGGGTGGCTATTTCCTTTCCCATGTTAGGGAAGTTTTCGATTATAATCTCTTCAAATATTTTCTCAGGTCCTTTCGCTCTCTCTTCTCCTTCTGGGACCCCTATAATGCGAATGTTGTTGTGTTTAATGTTGTCGCAGAGGTCTCTTAGGCTGTCTTCATTTCTTTTCATTCTTTTTTCTTTATTCTGTTCTGAGGCAGTGAATTCCACCATTCTGTCTTCCAGGTCACTTATCTGTTCTTCTGCCTCAGTTATTCTGCTATTGATTCCTTCTAGTGTATTTTTCATTTCAGTTATTGTATTGTTCATCTGTTTGTTTGTTCTTTAATTCTTCTAGGTCTTTGTTAAACATTTCTTTCATCTTCTCGATCTTTGCCTCCATTCTTTTTCCGAGGTCCTGGATCATCTTCACGATCATTATTCTGAATTCTTTTTCTGGAAGGTTGCCTATTTCCACTTCATTTAGTTGTTTTTCTAGGGTTTTATCTTGTTTCTTCATCTGGTACATAGCCCTCTGCCTTTTCATCTTGTCTATCTTTCTATGAATGTGGTTTTTGTTCCACAGGCTGCAGGATTGTAGTTCTTCTAGCTTCTGCCTTCTGCCCTCTGGTGGATGAGGCTATCTAAGAGGCTTGTGCAGGTTTCCTGATGGGAGGGACTGGTGGTGGGTCGAGCTGGCTCTTGCTCTGGTGGGCAGAGCTCAGTAAAACTTTAATCCACTTGTCTGCTGATGGGTGGGGCTGTGTCCCCTCCCTGTTGGTTGTTTGGCCTGAGGTGACCCAACACTGGAGCCTACCCAGGCTCTTTGGTGGGGCTAATGGCGGACTCTGGGAGGGCTCACGCCAAGGACTACTTCCCAGAACTTTGCTGCCAGTGTCCTTGTCCCCATGGTGAGCCACAGCCACCCCCCACCTCTGCAGGAGACCCTCCAACACTAGCAGGTAGGTCTGGTTCAGTCTCTATGGGGTCAGTGCTCCGTCCCCTGGGTCCAGATGCGCACACTACTTTGTGTGTGCCCTCCAAGAGTGGAGTCTCTGTTTCCCCCAGTCCTGTCAAAGTCCTGCAATCCAATCCCGCTAGCCTTCAAAGTCTGATTCTCTAGGAATTCTTCCTCCCGTTGCCAGACCCCCAGGTTTGGAAGCCTGATGTGGGGCTCAGAACCTTCACTCCAGTGGGTGGACTTCTGTAGTATAAGTGTTCTCCAGTTTGTGGGTCACCCACCCAGCAGTTATGGGATTTGATTTTATTGTGATTGTGCCCCTCCTACTGTCTCATTGTGGCTTCTCCTTTGTCTTTGGATGTGGGGTATCTTTTTTGGTGAGTTCCAGTGTCTTCCTGTCGATGATTGTTCAGCAGTTAGTTGTGATTCCAGTGTTCTCGCAAGAGGGAGTGGATTTCTGCATTTTAACTGTTCCCCGTGTATGCAGAAGGAGGCAAGCAGTGGGTAAGTTTCTGAAATATTTTTCTAGATCCCTCAGTAGTGTCCTCAATCCTTAGCTGAATAACGAACCATGATTCTGGAAAAGCCACAGCAAACCATGTTTCTTTTTTCTCAGGTGTAGGACTTTCTGTTTATCATCTGAATATTTTACCCATATTGAGCATGAGGCGGAGTGCTGGGCTGTGGAGAGTGACATGAATGCAGCTTGGGGATGTATCGAAGTGTGAACACAGGTCAGATCTCAGAAGGGCAGAAGGGAAGCCTCATTATTAATGGTGTTTGGGAACTCTGCCCTAGTCAGACAGTTATAGGGCTCTGTCCTTCAACATGTAAAATGTATTCTTTCACCCTCCAGTGGGTCTGCCGCTCAAACAGACACAGAAGCACAATTTTTATCACGATCTAAGACACTCGCCATCTGGCTCCTGCGTACTTGCTGTTGCTTGTCTTTGAGGAACATGAGGCAGGCTGTTTTATGGAGGTCCCTTGCCCTGTCATCTCTCCTTCAGGGCATGATTCCACTGGACGCTCAGTTGTCAGTCCAGTCGCCAATCCCTGAATGTTTCCTGCTTCCGTCCCCATTTGATATTTTTAGGAAGCCTCATCAGAAGATGGGAAAACACTGGCTGCTCTTTGATTCCATCTGGCACCTCAGAACCTGCATTAATCTGTCTCAATCCCTATCTTCTTGTTTAGATCCCTGAGCCATTTCTGTTTTTAAAAAATTTTTAAATTTGTTTTTGGCTGTGTTGGATCTTCATTGCTACGCATGGGCTTTTCTCTAGTTGCGGCAAGTGGGGGCTACTCTTTGTTGTGGCGTGTGGGCTTCTCGTTGTGGTGGCTTCTCTTGTTGCGGAGCACAGGCTCTAGGTGCGCAGGCTTCAGTAGTTGTGGTGCGCAGGCTTCAGTAGTTGTGGCATGTGGGCTCGGTAGTTGTGGCTCATGGGCTCTAGAGTGCAGCCTCAGTAGTTGTGGCACACGGGCTTATTTGCTCCATGGCATGAAGAATCTTCCCAGGCCAGGGCTCGAACCTGTGTCCACTGCATTGGCAGGCGGATTCTTAACCACTGCGCCACCAGGGAAGCCCTGTAATATTTTTCTGCTACGTACAAATCACTTCAAGCTATGTAGTGGAGTGGTCATCATGGATGTGAGAAAGTATCAACAGAGCCTGACTGATAAGTCTTTCCAGGTTTTTTTTCTGATTTTGAGGAATGCCACAAACCCATGTCTCACAGTTACTAGAATTTCATTTTATCCCCATTCTCAATGACAATTGTCATCTCTGGTCTTTTTAATGAGAGCTATTCTCACAGGCATGATGTAATATCTCATTGTGATTTTTATTATCATTCCTCCTGAGGGCACCTCTGAAAATTGGGAGGCTTCCTCCAGTTCAATCTCAATGCAATTTAAGAAAGAACTGGGGAGTCAAAGGCCAGCAAATTGTCATGAACTTTCCTACACTTTTTGGTTTAGTGTTTTCGGGATAGGCAATTGCTTGGGTGGTATGGCTTCTTAACTCATTTGTAGAGTTTTCCCAAAGGCTTGTATGTTTATATATTGTTTTAAACTTGGGTTCCTCATGTGTTAATGAGTGCCTTTTGTTTACTTTTCTGCTATCCTGCTGATATCACTCCTCATTGGTTTCATTTTTTTCCTTGCAAAGCTAATGTTAAGAAATATAATGATATGATTTTTAGTAATTTGAGAGGTAGACTAATTTTAATGTTTGATCACATGCAGCGTTAGCATGAACTTTTGATATTCTAAAGCCAATACATTTCTTTGTTTAAAGTATATTTATAGTTAATATTTTAGTAGCATTCTTTCTTGTGTTCACATTCTTAACTAATGTAATCATATCCTTAAAATGCTCAGACTTTGGCTGTTAATATAACTAGAGAATATTTCATTTATTAATATTTAATTTTGATTGACAGATGATATAACATTTCAGAATGTTTTCTGCTTCTTCATGGGCACATAGTTTTATAGGAGTTATTTAGAAAAATATTTTCGTTATATCATGGACATTTTATAGCAATTACTCTATTACCACGAAAATAGTGTCAGGGCTCTTTTATGTCAGGCAAATTAGATTTAAAGTTATAGATAAATTTAATATCATATTACGTGCTTCTTAGATAACCACCATCCGCAACCACCATCAGTGAGCATTACGTTAAATTACAGTAGTAGCAGTCAGGGACTTCTTAGACAACCACCATCCGCAACCACCATCAGTGAGCATTACGTTAAATTACAGTAGTAGCAGTCAGGGATTGTTGTGGTCCTCAGGAACTGTAATTTTTCTCCACAAACTCCGTTCATTTTTCAGAATTATTCTTCCTTCCTCTGTGTCTTTGCCACTGGATTAGTTTCTGCCCTAGAGCATTGCATGTTTGAGATGTGAACATTTACTGCTTTTCCCCTTGCATACTCTTTTGCCTCAGCAAATTACTTTGCTGATGCCTTCCTGCTGCTAGAACTGTGGGCTTAGTGTAGTGTAAGAGTGTTGGGTGGGAGGGACACAGCCAGTCTCTAAGATGTGTTTTTTATTCTGACATACCATCTCCTAGAACCACAACATCAATTCAGCTGTGTTTCAATGACAGTGCACACTTGGTGAGTTGAGAATGTTTCTGAAAAACTTTGTTCCCATTTACCAATTCCCACAGACAATTACAAGTTCCTAATGAACATCACTAGAGTGTAGTAGAGACTTTCCCTTTTTTATGACCCCTGAAGGCAGTCGGGGGTTCACATGGAGGAAACAGAAAACTCAAAGGTCTTACACTGGTTAGTGATGTTAAATATATTTTCTTTCTCCTACTTTTATTCTGTATATTGATTTTAGTGATACGTCTCTTACTCTTTTTGCCCATTATCTAATTTTGCAGCCCCGTTCCATCAAGGCAAGCCAAGGGACCAGTTTTGGCAAATAAGTTGTGAGTGGAAGTAATGAATTTCTCATCTGAATCACCAAGTCTGTATTTTTAATAAGTCACAATATCACACCTAAGAATTCTGATTTTACAGATATACCCAGGGTGTACGTAAACATTTATCCACATTAACATGCTGTAAAAAATTGTCAATAGAAGCATTTTTCCTAACAGCCAGAACTTTTAACTTTGAGCTAATTTCTGTACACCTGTAGAGTTCAGATGGAGATCCTTTTTTTCCCCCCCACTATAAATATTCTTTTGACTAGCACCAGTTTTTCAGTTATTCTTTCATTAAATTGTCTTGGTGCCTTAGTCTGGTGGGCTGCTTGGGTTGAGGGTCATCTTAAGAATATGTTTTCTCACACTTAAGTCCAGATGCACATCCTGGTTCTCTGACTGGTTTCTTTGTCTATTGAGGTCATGTACATAATCCTCTGAGTCTACTTCCTTTCCTTGAAAGATCTTGATAATTTTCCTCAAGCCTTTTCAAAGGAATAAGTACTGTTAGATGGCTTTGAATAGTGTATTTTTTATAGTAAAAACTCAAGTTATTTTGGCTGAAAAGATATATTATTATTCTGTTATTTTTATTATACTATCTCTTTGTCTGGATTATATCTTGTATACCTTATTTTTGTAATTTGTTCCCGACAATATTGTATCTGACCGTAATTAAATAAATTTACAAGTTGCTCATTCTTCATTACATGTATGCCAGAGCCAGTGAACTGGATGTTTAAGGTCCCTGCATATGTAGGGAGTTGCTCATTTATTGGCTGCTCATATAACTGGAGAATGTTTCATTTATTGATAATTAGTTTATTTAATTTTGATTTCCAGATGGTGACCTTACAGATGTTTTATGCTTCTTCATGGGTACATAGTTTTATAGGAGGTTTTTAGAAATATTTAGTTGTTTTAAAAAAATGTTTTATTGGTACTTCTCTGGTTGTCCAGCAGTTAAGACATCTTGTTCCCAATTCGGGGGGCACTGGTTCGATCCCTGGTCGGGGAACTATGATCCTGTATGCCACATGGGCCTGGTCAAAAATAAATTTTTTTAATAAAATTCTTCATTTTCTCTGTGTTATATTTGTTTCCCAGTTCTAAAGTGGCAGTCATTTAGATTATTCATTAGGTAAGCTAGTTTTGGTTTATTTATTGTTACAATATAGTTTTGGTTCTTTAGCATTTATTCATGTATAATAAGTATTCTGAAAAAATATATACATATACACACACACACACACACACACACACACACACACACACACACACATATAGTTTAATATCCTTTTCTCCTCGAGTAAAGATTACCAGTATGTTTACTGATAATTGGTATGTGCTTTGGCATCATGGGTGAAAACTACACTTTGATAGCTAACAGCAGTTTTTCCAATGTGAGTATTTTTGTCATAGGTTGTTTAAAAGTGTGCCATAAAATTACTGGAATTACCTCTGATGACTTTAGCTTTAGTAAAGAATCATTCCTATTGTGTTTCTACAAATTGTAATATCATGGTTGGTGAGGTTCATAACTTTGCTTGGTAGAAGTATTATTTGGTTTAGCATGGTTTATTTAACCTGAAACATTTATTCATGAATTGTAATGAATGGGATACTTACCGTTCTTTATATCTTGTAGATATCTCTTATATGCATGTGATCAAGATATTACAACTGAAAGCAAATACTGATAGAGGAGAAGTATTCCAAACAGTGATGTCAGAAAGACATGAAAGGAATGAAATGAAACATTTTTACCTCAGCGATGTTCAAGAAAATATATATGACTTAGTGTCTCAGAAGAGAGATGAGGAAAGTAATTACAAACGAATACCTATAACCCATAATGAAAATCTCACTGAGAAGGGAGATCAACATGTTAGAAGTGTTGCAGGAATCAAGCCTATTGAAAACAGGCTGGCATTAAGCTTTTGGGTTGAACTGCATATATTTAAAAGTGAGGAGAAGATTGATGAATTTATTCAAGTGGACAAGGATATCAGGAGTAGTGCCTCATTTTCACCACTTGAAGGAACTTCTTCTAGTGTGCAAAACAACATTTCTAATACATATGCGAGTGGTTTTATGCATCCTTCAGTAGTGACACAAGAACAAGAAGCACACAGGGAAAGATCTTACAAATGTAATCTGTGTGGCAAAACCTTCCTTCAGGGATCATACCTCAAAAGACATCAGATCTTCCATACAGGAGGGAAAGTACATAAATGTGATGTATGTGAAAAAGTCTTTACTCACAATTCATACCTTGCAAGTCATCAGAGAACTCATACTGGAGAGGAAACTTACAAATGTAATGAGTGTGGGAAAATCTTTCATTACAGCTCAGAACTTGGAAGACATCAGTTTCTCCATACAGAAGAGAAATTACATAAATGTGATGTATGTGAAGATGTCTTTATTCGAAATTCATTCCTTGCAAGATATCAGAGAAATCATAATGGGGAGAAACCTTATAAATGTAATGAATGTGGCAAATTCTTTAATCAAAAAGCATACCTTACAAAGCATCAGAGAGTTCATAATGAAGAGAAGTCTTACAAATGTAATGTGTGTAGCAGGGTCTTCAATCGAAATTCAAATCTTGAAAGTCATCAGAGAATTCATACTGGAGAGAAACCTTACAAATGTAATGACTGTGGCAGGTTCTTTTCTCAAAAGCCAAACCTTGGAAAGCATCAGAGAGTTCATACTGGAGAGAAACCTTACAAATGTAACGAGTGTGGGAAAATCTTTCATTACAACTCAAAACCTGGCAGACATCAGTTTCTCCATACAGAAGAGAAATTACATAAATGTGATGTGTGTGAAAATGTCTTTCCTCAAAATTCATTACTTGCAAGATATCAGAGAAGTCATACTGGGGAGAAACCTTATAAATGTATTGAGTGTGGTAAGTTTTTTAGTCGAAAAGCACACCTTAAAAGTCATAAGGGAACTCATACTGGAGAGAAACCTTACAAATGTATTAAGTGTGGCAAGCTCTTTAGTCGAAAAAGTAACTTAACAAGACATCAGAGAATTCATACGGGAGAGAAACCTTACAAGTGTATTGGGTGTGGTAAGTTCTTTAGTCGAAAAGCACACCTTATAAGACACCAGACAATTCATACTGGAGAGAATCCTTACAAATGTAATCAGTGTGCCAAGGTCTTTAGTGAAAAATCACACCTTGTAAGTCATCAAAAAATTCATACCAGAGAGAACTGATACAAATGTAATGAGTTTGGCAAAACCTTTTATCACATCTCAGCCCTCACTCAACACCTGAGAATCCATACAGGACAGAAATTATATTGGGTTGCCCAGAAGGTTCAGTTTTTTCCGTAAGATGGCTCTAGGAGCACTTAGTTGTCTTTAACTTCATTCAGACAATTTTGTTAGATTTTATGTGACAGCTGCGGTATCAGCGTGCATTTTAAAAAAAGACATCAAAATTGGTGAATTTTTATGTAGCCATTTTAATATTGAAGATGGAAGGAAAAAAGCAACATTTTTAGCATATTACACTTCATTATTTCAAGAAAGGTAAAAATGCAACCAAAACGCAAAAAAAGATTTGTGCAGTGTATGGAGAAGGTGCTGTGACTGATCGAACGTGTCAAAAGTAGTTTGCGAAATTTCGTGCTGGAGATTTCTCAGTGGGTGATGCTCCACGGTCAGGTAGACCATTTGAAGTTGATAGTGATCAAATTAAGACATTAATTGAGAACAATCAATGCTATACCACGTGGGAGATAGCCGACATACTCAAAATATCCAAATCAAGCATTGAAAATCATTTGCACTAGCTTGGTTATGTGAATTGCTTTGATGCTTGGGTTCCACATAAGTTAAGCAAAAAAAAACCCCTTCTTGACCGTATATCTGCATGCGATTCTCTACTTAAACATAATAAAAAGTTCTGTTTTTAAAACAAATTGTGATGGGTGATGAAAAGTGGATACTGTACAATAATGTGGAATGGAAGAGATTGTGTGGCAAGCAAAGTGAACCACCACCAACCACACGGAAGGCTAGTCTTCATCCAAAGAAGGTGATGTTGTGTCTAGAGTGGGACTGGAAGTCCTCTATCATGAATGAGCTCCTTCCAGAAAACCAAACGATTAATTCCAACAAGTACTGCTCCCAGTTATACCAACTGAAAGCAGCACTTGATGAAAAGCATCCAGAATTAGTCAACAGAAAACGCATAATCTTCCATCAGGATAACGCAAGACCACATGTTTCTTTGATGACCAGGCAAAAACTGTTACAGCTTAGCTGGGAAGTTTTAATTCATCTGCCATATTCACCAGACATTGCACCTGTGGATTTGTTTATTTCAGTCTTTACAAAATTCTCTTAATAGAAAAAATTTCAATTCCCTGGAAGACTGTAAAAGGCACCTGGCACAGTTCTTAGCTCAAAAAGATGAAAAGTTTTGGGAAGATGGAATTATGAAGTTTCCTGAAAAATGGCAGAAGGTAGTGGAACAAAAGGGTGAATATGTTGTTCAATAAAGTTCTTGGTGAAAATGAAAAAAATGTGTCTTTTATTTTTTCTTAAAAGCAGAAGGCACTTTTTGGCCAACTCAATATAAATGTGATGAATTTGACAAAGTCTGTAGTTGAAATTGAGACCTTGCAATTCATCAGAGAATTCATAATGCAGAAAAATCTTTAAAAGGTAGTGAGTGTTGGAAAGCCTTTAGTGAGATCTCAACCCGTACTACAAATCAGGTAATAAATACAGAGGGGAAATCATATTAATGTGATATATGTGGAAAGGTCTTCTTTCAAAATTGACACTTTAGGGACATCCCTGGCGATCCAGTAGTTAAGACACAAATGTAATGTGTGTGGCAAGGCTTTTACCCAAAGATCACAAGGTGGGACATACTGGAGTGATACCTTATAAATGAAATGAGTGTGACAAAACCTTTTCTTGACTTCAAGTATTAGTTAACAGCAGACAGTCCATTGAAGAGAAACCCTTCAAATGTATGAGCAGAGGCTTTATCCAGGCCTCACAATGCACTAGATTTCTCAATATATATCTTTGAGAGAAACCACACAAAGCAGTATGTGTGCTAAGGCTTGTACCTGAAGATCAACGCTCTGAAACATAGAGAATGTATTTTGAAGAGCAACATTTCAAATGTCATGAATGTTGTAAAAATTTTCATCAGCTATCCACACCTTTGTTGTAATGAGAGCATTCATACAGGTCAGAAACTATAGATATTTGCTGAACATGGAAAGAAATTGACACAACAGTGCATCCTCAGGGTTCACCAAAGAACTCATATTGGGAGGGAATCCTTACAAATGTAAGGATTCCCTTACATTAGGTAAATTTTTTGAATTAGGTAAATTTTTTGAGCAATTCTTAAAATAGATGACATATCAGAGAATCCATACTAGGAATAAATGTCTTATCTGTCCAAGGTTAATGTGAGATACTATATGCTGCAGAATCATTGCAAGTGACAATACGTTAAAACGTTTGACATGATGTTTATAGTACCAGAAGAAGGACATACGTAGAAGTATGCCAGTATCTTCTCTGTATAAATATGTAATTATTGGAGTTCTTTTGAAAAGGTTACATTATATTTATACCTTTCAACCTGAAGTTTGAAGTCTTTTTTTTAAAAAATAAATAAATTTATTTATTTATTTAATTTTGGCTGTGTTGGGTCTTCGCTTCTGTGTGAGGGCTTTCTCTAGTTGTGGCAAGCGGGGGCCACTCTTCATCACGGTGCGCAGGCCTCTCACTATCGCGGCTTCTCTTGTTGCGGAGCACAGGCTCCAGACGTGCAGGCTCAGTAGTTGCGGCTCACGGGCACAGTTGCTCCACGGCATGTGGGATCTTCCCAGACCAGGGCTGGAACCCGTGTACCCTGCATTGGCAGGCAGATTCTCAACCACTGCACCACCAGGGAAGCCCCTGAAGTCTTGATCTTACACCTGCATTACAGGTCTTCCATGATAGTCTCTGGGAAGGAATCTATAAAATGAGGGGTCCAATTTGATTAGGTGTGTGTCAGTCACATCCATGTTTCCTGAGAAAACAAGGACC
The DNA here is from genome assembly GCF_965194825.1 of Balaenoptera physalus. NCBI lineage: Eukaryota > Metazoa > Chordata > Mammalia > Artiodactyla > Balaenopteridae > Balaenoptera > Balaenoptera physalus. The sequence continues at coordinate 5,083,315 of NC_138900.1, forward strand.
TTGAATTATCAATTTCAATATTGTTTGAATTATCAACAAGGGGGGACAAAAAATAAAACTGTGACATGATTTATCATGTTAATTCATGTGTCCTTTTGTAGATAGGTCATAGTGGGTTATAGGACAGAATGCTTTACTAACTGACCATGAATAGGTCAGGCAGGACATTAAGGGACTGGGCTTTTCATGGGAGGAGAGTGACAGGTTAACAGGGACTGATTATGTGGTAGGCAGAATGCATGGGAAAATTTGGTCACTTCCTCCATTGCATGGGAATAGCTGTTGTATAGATCTATGATTAATGAAAAACTAGTCTTATTCTTCGAAACTAAAGGGAGAGCAGTTATCACAAGAGGAAAATTTAATCAAAAGTCCCAGAATTCTAGGGCTTCCCTGGTGGCACAGTGGTTAAGAATCTGCCTGCCAATGCAGGGGACACGGGTTCGAGCCCTGGTCTGGGAAGATCCCACGTGCCGCGGAGCACCTGCAGCCCATGCACCACAACTGCTGAGCCTGCGCTCTAGAGCCCGGGAGCCACAACTACTGAAGCCCGCATGCCTAGAGCCCGTGCTCTGCAACAAGAGAAGCCACCGCAATGAGAAGCCTGCGCACCGCAACAAGGAGTGGCCCCCGCTCACTGCAACTAGAGAAAGCCCGCGTGCAGCAATGAAGACCCGACACAGCCAAAGATAAATAAATAAATAAATGTATAAAAAAATAAAGCCCCAGAATTCAATGTGTATATGTATGTTTGACATTTAACTGCTGTCGTTGCCTTTTGCTACTGTTTTATTCAGAATGTATCATAGGTCTCTTGTTTTAATTAATAAAATTTAATTATTTTTCATCATCCTAATTAATCATGTTCCTTTCACCACCACAGTTTTCTTCCACCTAGGTACTTTATACCAGAAGGTAACAGTGCACCCGTAGGTTCTCGGGCTTTAAAGAATCTTAACAATTTCTTTCCATGATGGGTTCAGAAAACTTATAAGTAGATTATTTATCCTTGTGTTGTTGTCTCCAAACTTTTCTCCAGAATATTTTTGTGGCTATAATGAAATGCAGTTCTATGATACAGTTTCTGATTGTCATGTCATTCTGATGAATTTCTGTCTTTATGATTATAAAATAGATTTCCTTATTCTTGACACATTATTTACTCTTTAATTTACTTTGTATTATGTTAGCCACTCTATTTTGAATGGTGTTGAAATGGTGTATTTTTTCATGCTTTCTTACTTTGTGTATTTTAATTTTTGGAGTGCATTTCTTGTGGGAGACATATTGTTGTCTGTGTTCAAAAGAGTCCAGTTGAAAATATTTGCTTTTCATTTGGAGTCTTTAGGTCACTTTGTTTTTTTTTAATATTTTATTTATTTATTTATTTTTGGCTGTGTTGGGTCTTCGTTTCTGTGCGAGGGCTTTCTCGAGTTGCGGCAAGCGGGGGCCACTCTTCATCGCGGTGCGCGGGCCTCTCACTATCGCGGCCTCTCTTGTTGCAGAGCACAGGCTCCAGACGCGTAGGCTCGGTAATTGTGGCTCACGGGCCTAGTTGCTCCGTGGCATGTGGGATCCTCCCAGACCAGGGCTCGAACCCGTGTCCCCTGCATTGGCAGGCGGACTCCCAACCACTGCGCCACCAGGGAAGCCCAGGTCACTTTGTTTTAAAGAGGTTATTGTTTAGGTATTTTAAATTCTTATCTTGCTTTTGGTTTTATATTGTCTCCTTTGTTTTTTCTACTGTTTTCCTATTTTTCCCCTGTTCTTTAGAATAATTATTTATGATTTTTTTTATAGTGAAAACTTTTATATGTGTAACTGTCCAGCTGGACTCAGTTTAGATGATCCCAGTTTTGTTGGCAACATCCAAAGCATCATAGTCAGGAGGCAGTCAAACATAGGCCTTCTTCTCTCCATCAGGCCTGATCACAGTGTTTACCTTAGACACGTCAGTGTCATAGAGCTTCTTCACAGCCTGTTTAATCTGGTGCTTGTTGGTGGTGATATCCACAATGAACACCGGTGTGTTTTTTGTCTTCTGCTTTTTTCATGGCTGACTTGGTGGTGAGGGGGATCTTGATGATGGCATAGTGTTCAAGTTGTTTCTCCCAGGGCGCTCTTCTGAGGATATTTGAGCTGTCTCCTGAGCTGCAGTGTTTCAGGCAGTTGGAAGGTGGGTGACATCTGGATCTTCTACTTTTTTTTTTTGGTGGCTCTGGACACCTTTCAACATTGCTTTCTTGACCTTCAGGTTGTGAGTGCTGTCTTTCCACTACTTCATTATCCCACCTCACCTTCACGTCCCCTTGGTAGTAGTGAGGATGCCATGACGAAACACGTCTGTGCATTCTCCAAACAGGTCTTCATGGTTTGGAATCTTATTACTTATACTGTAAGGCCTCTAGGTAAACTATTGTTTTTAAAAAGAAGAATCAACATGCAAAAGATACACAGATCCTTTAAGTTTGCATTTTAAATCCTCAACAACAAAAAATTCTAATTAATAGAAGTTCACAATTCTAATTGTCTCCAATAGAATTTAATATCACACTTCACCAAGCCACACACCAGTTGTGGCTAGTCCTTAATCTTGTAAATATGTTCCAATTTTGGAAATTTTCTCCTCCTACTTTTTTCCACCAAATTGCCCTTCCCGGTTTGTATTTTCATGACAAACTCTTTCAATTAATTAATGATATTATGCACATATCCCTTATATGGGCATTTCCTGAACACACTTTAAATTAGAACGACCTGTCACTCTATCATTGTACATATGAAACTTCACTGCACTTAACACCATCATAATCTTACTTAATTTTTACTGACTTTCCCTTTTAGAATATAAGCTACTTGAAGGCAGGATATTGATTTCGTTTCCTGCTAGCTATTCAGTGATTGGAATCATTTCCGAATGATAGATGTGTGAACGCACTTTATCAGTGCAAAGGAGGTTGCTGTAATGCATGATTTAATGGGTCAGTAGGTCAAATTTTCAAGTAAACATGTAATTATATTTGTGGCCCCAATTTCCTTGTTACCATACTTTACAGCCTAATGTTCTGAATATTTGTTATAAATTCTCACAGTATAATTTGTTCACACACTGAATTTTCGACAACATATGCTGAACAGATCTAACTCATCCATGAAGGGATGTCTTCGTGACTTTTTTTCAAGCCACAACATTTAAAATTCAAGATTCGATCGGAAATACTCCATTCTACACTCATGAAAGATAATAATCCTATTTCTCGGGTAGGACAGTTTTTATTTCTGAGTGATAGGCTGCCTGGAAAACACTGACTGAGGAAAGTAGAAGGTTTATCATTCTCACCTAACATGAAGTCCGGAAGGTGCAGTGGTGGGTGTGATGGATCCGCTGCCCCTTCTTCCCCCTTGACCACTTAACCTTCAGTGTCCTCAAAGCACCTCTCGTGTTGTGCATTTTTTTTCAGTCAATACTCTCATAAAAAGAAAAAAAATTTTTGACTTCTCTTTTTATGGTATCTATATGAGATGATGGATCCTTACTAAATTTATTGCACTATTTCAATATATAAGTCAGAACATTATGCTGTACACCTTAAGCTCATAACGTGATGTATGTCGAGTACATCTCAATAAAACTGAGGGGGAAAAGGCAAAACAGGCAAAATGAAAGAATGAACAATGCAGTTTATAGGAATTAAAAACAATGTATTACTCTTTATAAAACAATGGTGAGGGAAATTATCAAACGGCTTAGCCCTTCAGCCTCAAACCGCAGGTTTTGTCCCCAAGTCTCTGGAACTGACAGCGTGTTGAGCTGGCCTGGCTGAATGAGAAACAGAAAGGAAAACTTTTGTAGGGTGTCAGGGTGAAATGGGCCAGCCTACGTGGGGAGAGTTTTGTATTTCTTATTCTAGTTTGTAATACAGTGGCAAGTCCAGGTCTTGTTTGCTTAAACCGCTTAAATTAATTCTAATTGCAAAAATGTTCCCGGATCCAACTAGCGCCCCACAGCTACCACTTGGAGACCCAAGTTCCCAACCACTGACTTGGCTTGAGCTGCCGGAGCGGGATATGCGAGAAACCAGCTGGCAAATATAAGCTTTTTATTGAAACCGTTTTCAACTTGTTAGGAGGAAACATCTTACTTTCAGACAGAAGTAGTCCACACAGTTGCAAGCGTTTACCTTAAACTGTTTCAGACAGGAACTTAAAATGAGAAAAATTCATGGTACTGTAAAGCACCAACCTAAGCCCCGCCTGCCGGCGTTCCAGGAGATCTGGGCTCTCCTCGCCCCGCCCCTCGCCAGTAGCGCTCCGCCCAGGCCCCGCCCCATAAACTCCGCCTCTAAACTGCGCTTGCGCATTTTTTAATGGAAACGGAAGCGTAGAGCTCGGAGCCCATGTCCCTGGAAAGCGTTAAATTTCTCCTTTCTAAGTCAGTGCTGCGCGGTCCACCTTTCTCCACCTTCCGGTGTGGGCGTCACTACGAACCTTAAATCCCAGCAGCCGGCCCTCCGCCCCGCGTAAATCCAGACGTCGCCGTTACAGATAGGTGTGGTTTCCTTTGGGTTTGAAATCGCTGAGGCCGGTCCCGGTGCCCTTGGCTTTTCTACCTTCGGTCCAGGTAGACACCTCCATTCGCGACATTTTTCTGCTTAAAACCCTTTACTACCTACGCCTTCCCATTTAAAATCCTCTTCCCCGAGATGTATTCGCGCCCCGCAGCCTCGCCCCCTCGGCCCCTGGAGGGCAGCGCCGGCCGCCCCGCTCCCGGAGAGGCCGCGTCCTCTCTCCGGTCCTGGGATTCTGCAGAGCCCGCCCCTCTCCGGAGACCCCCTCCCTCCCCGCCCCTCTGTCCTCGCCTCCTCCTCAGGCCGGTCCTTTTGCTCCCCTGGCCTCCCCTTCCGGGTCAGCCCTTCCCCTCACCCCGCGTTGGGGGAGGTGACCTGGGCCAGCCTTGTGGCACCCAGTGGTCTTCGGTATCAAATTCACCTCCATTGGAAAGTTGGCGGGCATCTTATTCGGTCGCCATCTTTCTGAATATGTGCGGGAAGGGGAATCAGGGGAAGCTGAGACAGAGCGACTGCGAGAAAGAGAGGAAAGGATGTGTGCGAACCGATGGGAACGTAGAGGATGGCTGAGGGAGTTGTAAAGAGAGAGTAAAATGAAAGCGATTATGCCTCGAAAGGAGCTGGTGAACAAAATAGAGAAGTAATTAAAAAGGCCAGATCTCCAGGGATTGGAGAGCAACATATAGAGAGAGGGGCTCTAGATCAGCGGTAGGGGGCGGGTAACAGCGGTGAGGCCCTTCTCACAGAGAGTCCAGGATAGGATGAAAGGTGGAACAATGGCCTTCAGAGCATCGTGGTGCTGGGAGAGAAACGGAGGACAAACGGTGACAAGACGAGTAGAGGAAGCAAAAAGAGAAGGCTTTTTGCTTTTTCCCCATTGTCTCATGTTCGCATGGAGGAGAGATAGCGAAATGGGGAAATTGGAGGGGAGCCTGTAGGGGTCTGCAGCAGGGACATGGCAGCCAGTGTGGGCTTCAAGATGAGCCCCATGAATGGTGTTCACCATGGTGAATGAAAGTATGGCGTTTTGCTTCTAGTGGTCCCTTGGGTGTCTTCGTATGTAGTTGTCCCTCAGGCATGATTTATTTGGGTTGGAATGTTTTCTGATACTTTATAGCAACATTAGTGGATCATTATGGATTTTTTTTCGAGACTGTATTGGACCCTATGAGAGTTTTCAGAAGGGAAATTAGGAGTACTAAGCTTCAGATGGCAGATGATTTTTTGAGGGAGATTCTGCTAGGCGTGTTTCTGTGAACAGAACTTGAGAGGGGCCACTAAGTTCTTTGATGTAGGGAAAGATTGTTCCACGAATCAGAGGCCCAGCAGCACCACAGTGATCTGCAGTCCAGACGCTCATTCATCCTTGGCAAGCTGTAGCTGCTACTTGCTTGCTGCCAGGCCAGTTCGTTCTGCTACTGTTCTCTCCCTACCTGTCTCAAACACACAGATACACACACACACGCACAATACAGAGAACACAGAACGCTTGTGCTTTGTTGGTGGGATTTAAAATAATGTAGCTCTTATTGAAGATAATGTGGAGGTTCCTCAATAAATCAAACATAGGACAGGCGCACAATCTGTGAAACCCACCTCTGGCTAGATATGCAAAGGAAATGAAATCATTATACCGAGGGAAATATATGCACTCCAGTGAGCATTAGTGCATTATTCACAGCAGCCAAGATGTAGAAAGAACCAACATGTTTGTTGACAAGTGAATGGATTTAGAAAATTCATGTCAGCCATAAACGATGACATTATTATGATAGAAAAAGATAGACATTTTATGTGGAAAGTAGAAATGTCAAACTCATAGAACCATAGAGTATAGAGGTTGCTAGGAAAGGTTGGGTGGTGGGGTAAATGGGGAGGTGTTGGTCAAAGGTTACGAATGTTCAGTTGTAAAATGAATAAGTACAACACGTACGCCTAATGTCTGTTGTGCTGACTATCGTTAATTATAGTGTGTTTCTATACTTGGAATGTGCTGAGAGAGCATCCCTTAAGTGTTCTTTTATTTATGCATTTATTTATTCATGTATTTTGGCTGTGTGTGGGATCTTAGTTCCCCAACCAGGGATCGAACCCAGGCCCACAGCAGTGAAAGCACTGAGTCTTAACTGCTGGAACGCCAGGGAATTCCCTCACTTAAGTGTTCTAAACACACAGAAATAAAATGATAACTGTGAGTTGATAGACATGTAAATTCCTTTATTTTGATAATGATTACACATCCGTCAAATAATCGCATTGTATGCCTCATATGTTCACCCTTGTTATTCATCAGTTAGAGCTCTGTAAAGCTGGCAGAGAAGAAGAAAGTGGGTGTGCAGAGCTTCCCACCTCTGAGTGGTGCTCAACCCAGGCTTCACATTAGATCAGTGAGGCATTCTGCATATACGTGTTTTGTACCCTCTGACCACAGATTCCTTTTCATAATGTCAGTGTGGAATCCAGCCTCAATAGTATTTTAACGTGCCCCAGGTGATTCCAATCTGGATCCATCATTGAGCATCAGGACTCTGGGTCCCCCCGTTCCTGAGGGCTGAGATCTGGGCTGAGGCTGAGGGGCTCTGCTCTGCGTGGGGGTGGATCAGGGCTGGTCTGTGACCTGCAGGGGGTCGTCGGGTCCAGCTGAGGTGCCCGCTGCTGCTGTGTACGTGAGGGCCTCACCAGGAGGGGAGCGAGATCTGAAGGAAAGGGTGGGAAAACTCACTGGTTGGTCTCTGTGTGGGAGTTTACTGTCCTGAGCCCCTCCTGGGACAGTGGGCAGCAGGGGACTGTCTGTTCCATGTGCTGAGGTCTTCCCTGTGTGTGTGGTGGTGACTCAGGAAGGGGGTGTGTTGATTCTAAGCATTAAACAGCATCTTTCCAACTTTCAGGATAGACCTCTAAAAACTCATGTTGTCTGAGGAAGAAGCCTGGAAGAGGAGGGAGAGGAAAGAACTGGAGTCTGCAATGGCTCTTTCTCAGGTAAACTCATATTCTCAGTTGATTTCTCTGTCTCTCCTTCCTATAATGCCCTTCTTTGGACTCCCTAATCTTCTCTGACTCTGCAGTATCCTGCTTGACAGGTATTAATGAAAGTCAAGTATTAATATGCACAATACCTGAGTAAAATCTGGAAGTCAGACTAATTAGGGCAATTTGTTCTGACCTTTTTTTTTTTTTTTTTGGCCGCACTGCATGGCTTCTGGGACCTTAGTCTCCAACCAGGGATGGAACCCGTGCCCCCTGCAGTGGAAGCGCAGAGTCTTAACCACTGGACTGCCAGGGAAGTCCCAAGGGTGTTTTATTCAGTCATCAAATTTAAAGTTTGAAGTCAACCTAAATCTCTGGCAGTTGGAAATTCTTTAAATCACTTTCATCACCTCCATTCCTCAGAGGTTGTCTTTTCATTTTGTTGGTTTTATCCTTTGACACACAGAGGTTTTTACCTTTGATGCACGTAAGGTTCCAGCTTCATTCCTTTGCTAGTAAGGTATCTAGTTTCTCAGCAACATTTGTTATTGAGACTATCCTTTCCTCTTTGTATAGTTTTGGCAACCCTTATCATTACGTTTTCCATATATTCCAAGGATTATTTGGAATCTGATTTCTAATCTGATCTATTGGCTTAGGTATGTGTGTTTATGCCAGTACCACATCATCTTGATTACTTTGTGATACATTTTGAAATCTAAAAATGTCAGCCTCCAATTCCCTTTTGAAGACTATTTTGGCTATTTGGGGTCCCTTGAGATTCTATAGAAATTTTCACAAGATTTTTTTCTATTACTGCAAAAATTGCCACTGAAATTTTAATAGGGATTCCATTGCATCTATAGAACATATTTGGTAATATGGTCATTTTAAGAATCCTAAGCCTTTCAATCCATGAGTACAGGGTGTCTTTTAATTTATTTGTGTCTGCATGGACTTCTTCTAGCAACGTTTAGTAGTGTTCAGAGTACAAGTCTTTCACCTTCTTCACTAGTATTTCCTAAGTATCCTATCCCTTTTGATGGTATAGTAAATAGTATTGTTCTCTAATTTTCTGTTGACGTTGTTCATTGTGTATAGAAATGCAACCGATTTTTGCGTGCTGATTTTTTTCTGCTACAACTTTTCTAAAGTTGTTTTTTGAAGTAGTAGTTTACTTGTGGAATTGTTTTGCTTTGTACATATAAAAAACCTTGTCACCTACAAAAAAGATAATTTTATTTTATTTTTTGATTTGGAGAACTTTTTTTTTTCCTGTCTAATGCCTCTTCTGCTTTTTATTTCTACTTTCATTTCATTGTGGTTAGACAAGACACTTTTCATGATCTTAATCTTAAATTGTTAAGATTTGTTTTGTGGGGCTTCCCTGGTGGCACAGTGGTTGAGAATCTGCCTGCCAATGCAGGGGACATGGGTTCAAGCCCTGGTCTGGGAAGATCCCACATGCTGTGGAGCAACTAAGCCCGTGCACCACAACTACTGAACTTGCGCTCTAGAGCCTGCAAGCTAGAACTACTGAGCCTGCATGCTGCAACTACTGAAGCCCATGCGCCTAGAACCCGTGTTCCGCAACAAGAGAAGGCACCACAATGAGAAGCCTGCACACCACAATGAAGAGTAGCCCCCGCTCACCGCAACTAGAGAAAGCCCGCGCATAGCAACAAAGACCCAATGCAGCCAAAAATAAATAAATTAATTTAAAAAAAAAAGATTTGTTTTGTGGCCTAAGATGTGGTCTGTCATAGAGAATGTTTCACATGTGGTTGAGAAGGAATTGTTTTCTGTTATTGTTGGGTTGAGTGTTCTGCACATGTCTATTAGGTACAAGTGTTATACAATGTTGTTCAAGTCCTCTGTTTCCTTATTCATCTTTTTGTTTGCATGCTAGGGTAAACCTAGGGTACTGAAGTCTCATACTAGTATTGTGATGTTATTTATTTCTGTATTTCTGGTATGATTTGCCTCATTTTGGGGGGAGTTCTGATGTTAGAAGTACACGTTTTTTAATTGTTATATTTTCTTGGCAATTTACCCTTTTATCATTACATAATGCTTTTGTTTTTGGTTTATTTTGTCTGATGTAATGTAGCCTCCCTTGCTCTCTTTAAGATGGAATATCTTTTCCATACTTTGACTTGTCTCCTTTCCGTGTCCTTAGATTTGCGAACATTAGAAGTTCCAATTCTCTGACATGCTCTTTCTTTGTCTCCTGCTGTTGCCCTCTCTTTTTCCTCTGTTACTTTCTCTACTGCTCCCCGCTAAGGCACACTGTGTAGTGCTACAAGGCAGGAGCCCTGGGCAGCTCCCTTTACTCCACTGTTGTAATTTTAGGGGAATGCATTGAGTGTTTCCTTCTGATCATGATGTTTGGTGAAATGTTCTTCCTTAATTACCATATATTTTTTCCATATTGTGTTTTCTCACGATTTTTAATTCTATAAGAAGTTTTAAATTTTATTAGTGTGATAATTCTTTTCTTAATAAATGAAAATAATGTATAATTCTAATACCTTTTGTTATTTTGAATCAATATTTCATTAGTGGGGAAAACAAAGAAACTATGGCTTTTGTTACTGCATATCTGTGTACACTGAAATCTATTAAATTGTATTTATATTTTTGAATACAGTTATTAAGATTGGAGTAAAAGTATTTTTATCATGTCAGTACCATTTAGTACTGTTGATACTTTTTAATTGTCCACAGAATGCTTATTTACATGAATAAAAATGAAAAAAATCATGTAAAAACATTTCTTGAGACAATTCCTGTATTTCAGTAAATTGTGTGTTTACGTGTGTGTTGTAGAGTTCATAGATGTTCAAGTCTGTGGCTTTGATAACAGACATCACAATTTCATAACTATGTTTTACATCTTTTTGCAGTTGAAAGTATATCATAAATATATTGCCTGGCCTTGAGTTTTCTCTACAGTATTCTTTTAATGGTTTAAATAGTAGTAAGATTCCTAACATTTTATGTGCATGTGTTTGTGTGCCCACATGTATAATGACCGTTTATGTTCTTCCATCTTATTCACCTTGAACTTCATTCAAGTTTTCTCAGGGAACCCTCTGTCAGTGTACCTTCAATGGTCTGTTACTTAACTTTCTGCTTTTTTAGCTTTCATTCCACAGCTCAGACACGTTAGTTCAAGTGCTTTGCTGTGTCACTTCTTAGCTTCTTGACCTAAGTTGAGTTTCTCAGAGTGTCTCTGACAGTGTTCTCCTCTGAAAGATGGGAGCAGATCTTTCTAATGAGCTATGATGTTTACAAAAAGTTGTTACCAATGAAGCATTTAGAGTAATGCTTACTATATAGGAAATATTCCCATACCTTAAGTCATTGCTATTCTTATTCATTGTCATTTAATATTTTCATTTTTTAAAAAATCCACTGTGGACTTTGTCATCTCTTTTTTTTTTTTTAACTGTTGGCTGCGTCTCACGGCACGCGGGTTCTTAGTTCCCCAACCAAGGACTGAACCCGTGCCCCCTATAGTGGAAGTGTGGAGTCTTAACCACTGGACCACCAGCGATGTCCCGACTTTGTCATCTCTTGAGATGGCAATCATACTGTAAGTCATGTAGACATAGAATATCTCTCAGTGTGTAAAACACAATATGTAACACTTCTGCATAGCCAAGCCATTGTTGAATTTTATTTGTATTTCATGTATTGTCCACAAATATGAAAAGTCCACATTAATTGGAGGATATCATAATTTTATGAAAAAGCATGAGGAATTAAAATTAGAGACCCATAATTTGCTCCAAATACATTTAAGTGGATCTGTCAGAGTACGTACTTTAAATGAATTGATCCTTACCCCTCTCTCCTCTTCTCATTTTTTTGTGAAAATAAGAACTCTCCTCATGGCCCCTTTGTGAAATGTGTTTTCCTTTCAGGAACAGTTGATGTTCAAGGATGTGGCCATAGAATTCTCTCAGGAGAAGTGGGAATGCCTGGACCCTGCTCAGAGGGCCTTGTACAGGGACGTGATGGTGGAGACCTGCAGGAACCTGCTCTCCCTGGGTGAGGATAACTTCCCTCTAGAAGCTGGGATCTGCTCTTGGATATCTTTGCATTTTTTCTGTGTGCCTCTTGGGAGCCCCTGTTTTGCTTGACTGATTTGAAATCCCTGTTGACTTGGACATGAAAAGCTCCAGCTTGTGGCATCAGAGGTTTAAATTTACCTTTTCCTTTGATGATCTGCCCACTTTGTGATCCATGAAGGGTTGTTCCAGAACTTAACGTATTTATAATTCCCAATGGCAAACTCTTAATATACTCAGTTTCCTGTTTTCTACCCATGCGCTTTCGATTTAGGAGTTCTAGGAAGTGAGCTTCATTTCTGCATATTATACTGTTCCTTGTGTATTCAGAAGGAGGCAAGCAGTGGGTGAATTTTTGAATTATTTTTCTAGACCCATCAGTAATGTCCTCAATCCTTAGCTTAACAAAGAACTAGGCTTCTAGAAAAGTCACAGCAAATTATGTTTCCTTCCTATATGGAGGAATTTCTAGTTCTCATCTGAATGTTTTACCCATTTTGTAGCAAGAGAAAGAGTGCTGTGTTGTGGAGAGTGATGTGAATGTGCTTGGGCATGTATCAAAATGTGAACACAAGTCATAGCTAAGAAGGGCAGAGGGGAAGCCTGTGTAGTCATAGTGTTTGTGAAACTCCCCTCATTGGATTGATCTATGGAAATACAGAAATTTACTTACTGTTGTGACTGCTGAGTGTAAAATTTTCTTCTTTGTAATTTATCACTCTGTCCTTCAACATGTAAAATGTATTCTTTCGTCCTCCATTGGTACTGCACCTCCTACAGAGAGAAAGGCAAAGTCTTTATCATGGTCTATAACACTGCCCTCTGGCTCCTGTGAACTCCTTGGTGCCTGACTTTGAGGAGCATGAGGTGGGCTACTTTATCAGGGTCTCTTTCCCCTTCATCTGTCCTTCAGGGCATGATTCCATCGGGTGCTCTGTTTTCCGTCCATATAGAGAAGAGCTGATGCCTCAAGACTCTAATCCCTGGACCTTTCCCATTTCTATCCCCATTTGATATTCTTAGAAGACCCAAAGAGAAGATGGGAAAACACTAGCTGCTCTTTGATTCCATCTGGCACCTCCGAACCTGCATGGAGCTGTTTCAAGCCCTCTCTGGTTATGTAGATCCCTCAGACATTTCTTCTGTTCTGCTTTTGCCACGTACTTCAGTGCTACGTCAGCCTGATTGGATCGTCTGTGATTGTATTTTTTAAATTCATTAATTAATTAATTTTTTTTGCTGAGTTGGGTTTTTGTTGCTGCACGTGGGCTTTCTCTAGTTGCGGTGAGCGGGGGGCTACTCTTTGTTGCAGTTCGCCGGCCTGTCATTGCAGTGGCTTCTCTTGTTGCGGAGCATGGGCTCTAGGCACGTGGGCTTCGGTTGTTGTGGCACGTGGGCTCTAGAGCGCAGGTTCAGTAGTTGTGGCGCATGGGCTTAGTTGCTCCGCGGCATGTGGGATCTTCCTGGACCAGGGCTCGAACGCATGTCTCCTGCATTGGCAGGTGGATTCTTAACCACTGCGCCACCAGGGAAGTCCCTGGATCTTCTGTGATTGTTACTTAGGAAAAGTGTAAGGACAGTGGACAGAGAGATCGTCTTTTTAATCCCCTGTCTCTCATGGGGTGAATATGTGCATCTTTCAGGCTTTTAGTTTGGTATCTATAGGTAGAGCAAATGGTTTCATCTCAAGGTCTGTAATATCTGACACACATACCTTGTTTGTTTTCCCCACTCTTTTACTGCTCTACTTAGTCAGGGAATGTATACTCTTCCTGATTTCATAGTTTCATAAGTTTACTTGATTTTGCCTCTACAATTTGCTTTTGAAGTACATAGCCGTGGTATCTAAATTTTTATCCAGTTTCTTTGCTGTGATAATCTATCCTTTGTTAACAGACAACTCTTGGTGTACTCTCTATGGAATGTGTTTACTGGGTAACAGAAAATACTTGAACTGAGAATACTTTCCCTCATATGTTGTAATATTTTCTTGCTACGTACAAAATCACCACTCGAAGCTACTTAGTAGAGTGGTCTGCATATTCTAGGGTATGAGACAGAAAGTATCACAAGAGCCTGACCAGTAAGTTTTTTCAGTTTTTCTGTTTGTTTGTTTCTGAATTTTTTTTTTTTCAACAATGACAGTGACGACAATGCTAATTCTTTTTTTTTTTTTTAAGTCTTATTTATTTATTTATTTATTTTTTAAAATTTATGACTCTGTTGGGTCTTTGTTTCTGTGCTAGGGCTTTCTCTAGTTGTGGCAAGCGGGGGCCACTCTTCATCGTGGTGCGCGGGCCTCTCACTATTGTGGCCTCTCTTGTTGCGGAGCACGGGCTCCAGACGCGCAGGCTCAGTAGTTGTGGCTCACGGGCCTAGTTGCTCCGCGGCATGTGGGATCTTCCCGGACCAGGGCTCGAACCCGTGTCCCCTGCATTGGCAGGCAGATTCTCAACCACCGCGCCACCAGGGAAGCCCCTGTTTTTGAATTTTATTTTATTTTTTATAAAGCAGATTCTTATTAGTTATCCATTTTATACATATTAGTGTATACATGTCAATCTCAATCTCCCAATTCATCACACCACCACCACCACCCCCCAGCCACTTTCCCCCCTTGGTGTCCATACGTTTGTTCTCTACATCTGTGTCTCTATTTCTGCCCTGCAAACCAGTTCATCTGTACCATTTTTCTAGGTTCCACATACATGCGTTAATATACGATATTTGTTTTTCTCTTTCTGACTTACTTCACTCTGTATGACAGTCTCTAGATCCATCCATGTCTCTACAAATGAACCAATTTCGTTCCTTTTTATGGCTGAGTAATATTCCATTGTATATATGTACCACCTCTTCTTTATCCATTCGTCTGTCGATGGGCATTTCGGTTGCTTCCATGACCTGGCTATTGTAAATAGTGCTGCAATGAACATTCGGGTGCATGTGTCTTTTTGAATTATGTTTTCTCTGGGTATGTCACAAATGCATGTCTCAAGGCCACTGTGAAAATATTGTTCTCATACATTAATGACTCTTTTGGCCTCAGTATATGGTGTAGGAATTTCTCCTAGCGATAACATTGTCCAAGTTCACATCCTCATATTTGTGAGGCTGTTGAGTAAACAGTTGTTGATGCCATATTTTTTGTCACTTGTGTGTGCCATTGTTCATTCTACCTCAACACCTAATTTTTAAGCACTGAAATCAGAGAACTTACGAAGTAGAATGATACCTTTAATGATGAACCACAATTTGTTTTGTTTAATAGACTGTCTTCCCCATTGAGCAGTCCTGATACTCTTGTGGAACATCATTTGACCATATACACAAGAGTTTATTTCTGATGTCTCATATTCCACTGGTCTCTCTGTCTCTCTTTGTGCCAGTACCACACTGTTTTGACTAGTTTAGCTTTGTCATAATTTTGAATTAATTGTGAAACCTCCATGTTTGTTCTCTTCCACCTTTTTTCTGCTATAGAAAGCTTTTTGAGATTGTATATGAATCTTAGGATGGATTATCTATTTCTTCAAGAAACACTATTGGGATTTTGCTAGGGATTGGGTTGACTCTGTTGATGCTTTGGGTAGTACTGACATCCTGACAATGTTGACTTCCAAGACAACAACTTGGAATATCTTTGCATTAATTTGTGTCTTTTCTAGTATTTTTCAGGTCTGTTTTTAGTTTACTGTGTGCAAATCTTTACCTTTTTGTATAAGGTTATTCTGAATATTTAATTTATTTTATTGTAAATGGAATTGTTTTCTGACCTTCTTTATTGTTCATTGTTAATGTATAGAAACACAATTGATTTTTGCCTGTTGATTTTAGATCTTGTAATTTTTCTGATTTCCTTCATTATTTTCTTGCAGGTTTTTTTTGCAGAACCGTCAGAGTTTTCTACATATTAAATTATGTCATTTGTCAACAGAGAGAAAAAGTAATGCTTACTTTTTCTATTTGGATACCTTTTATCTCTTTTTCTGCCTCTTTGTTCTTGCTAGGACTTGCAGTAATATGTTTTTAGAAATAGTGATGGCAGGTATTCTCAACTTGTTCCTGATTTTAGAGGAAAAGCTTTAAGTTATTCACCACTGAGTATGATGTTAGCTGTAGGTTGTTAATATATGTCCTTTATTATGTTGAGGTAACTTTTTTGTATTTCTAGTTTATTGAGTGTTTTTATCATGAAATGCTGTTGACTTTTGTCAGCTGCTTTTTCTGCATCAATTGAGATGATCATATCGTCTTTTTCTTTCATATGTTGAACCATCCTTATATTTCAAAATTATATGCCATTAGTCATGGTATATAATAATTTTAATGTTGTGTTTATTTTAGTTTACTATTTTATTGATGATATTTCCATCATTATTCATAAGCGACTTTAGTCTCAGATTATCTTGTAGTGTCTTTGTCTGACTTTGGTCTTTGAGTAATTCTGACCTGAGAGAGAGTTTGGAACTGTTTCATTTTCTTCAATTTTGGGGGGATGGATTTAAGGAAGGTTGGTCTTAACTGTTTTTAAATGTTGCATAGAATTCTGCAGTGAAGTTATTTGGCTTTCCTATGTTGAATGGTTTTTGATTAGTGATTTATCTCCTTACAGATTATAGGTTTGTTTAGATTTTTAATTTCATCATGCTTCTGTCTTGGCAGGTTGTGTTTCTCCTAGAATTTATCCATTTCTTCTAGGTTATCTAAAATTAGGCATAGAACTGTGTTAGTATTTTCTTCTAGTTTTTTTGATTTCTGTAGAATCAGTTTCAGTCTGTTGTAATGTACCCTCTTTGATTTCTGATTTAATAATTTTGGTCTTATCTCTTTTTTTGATATTCAGTGTCAATAAGAGTTTGTCAATTTTGTTATTCTTATCAGAAAACCAACTTGTAGTGTTGTTATTTTCTGTAGTTTTTATTCTGTATTTCATTTATATCTAATCTAATTCTTTTTCCTAACCTTCTGATACCTTAGGCATATGTACTTCTTAGATCTTTCCCTTTTGTTCTTTTTTTTTTAATTTAAAAAATATACATTGTAAGCCAGTACCTCTTTTGTGTATTTATTGTATTTTCTCTTTCCCTGCTTTTTTTGGAATTTAATTAAATTATAACATGGTGTAAATTTAAAATGTACTGTGTGATGATTTGATATACGTTTATATTGCAAAGTGGTTACCTCAATAGTTTTCTTAACACGTCATCCACTCATTAATTATAGTATTTTTTGTGTGGTGAGGACATTTAAGGTCTACTGTCTCGAAAACTTTGAATTTTATATCACAGTATTGATAACTATAGTCACCATACTGTACATTTGATTCCTATAATTCAGTTACAACTGGAAATTTATTCTTTTGACTAATATCTCCTCACTCTGCGAACCCCCAATACCTACTCTGTTTCTGTTAGTTTGACTCTTTTTTTCTTTTTAATAATGTGTTCCACTGATAAGTGAGAGCATTCAATATTAGTCTTTATTGCTGAATACTTTACTGAGCAAATATTCACAGTGTCCAATGGAGTTGGTACAGATCACCTGATTTCTTCCTTTTTCATGAGTAAATATTGTTACATTGTATATCTACCAGATTTTTTTTTGTCCATTGTCTGTTGGACACTTAGGTTGTTTTCAAGCCTTGGCTATTGTAAATAGTGCTGTAATGAACATGGGAGTGCAGGTATCTTTTTAAGACAGTGATTTCATAGTGCAATTGGTGCATTATATGGTATATACTTTTTAAAATATATTTTGAGGAGCCTTAAAGTGTTTTCCAAAGTGGCTGCACCAATTCACATTCTCCAGTATAGTTGTTAGAGTTCCATTTCTTCCCCATTCTCAACAACACTTGTCATCTCTTGTCTTTTTGATGACAGCTGTTCTAACAGGCATGAGGTAATATCTCATTGTGATTTTGTTTTACATTTCCTCTTGAGTGCACATATGGGAATTGGGAGGCTTCCTACAGTTCAATCTCAATGATATATAAAAGAAAGAGCTGGGGAGTCAAAGGCCAGGAAATTGTCATAAGTTTTCCTACACTTTTCGGTTTAGCGTTTCTGGGACAGGCAATTTCTTAGGTCCTCCAGCTTCTTTACTGGTTTGTAGAGTTTTCCCAAAGTCTTTTTTGTTTATTGTTTTTAACTTGTGTTCCTCTTGTGTTAATGAATGCCTGTGGTTTATTGTTCTGTTACCCTTCTAACATCGTTCCTCATTGTTTTTTTTCCTCCTTGCAGAGCTTGTGTTAAGAAATGTATTGGTATGATTTTTGATAATTAGAGAGGTCAGCTAAAGGAACGCTGTCATGTTTAATAATGTGGAGTGTTAGCATAAACTTTTGATATACCAAAGTCAATGCATTCCTTTTTTTAAAGTGTCTTATTAATATTTTAGTAGCATTTTTCTTTTTGTTCATGGTCTTAACTAATGTGATCATATCCTTAAAATGCTCAGACTTTGGCAAACACCTTCTGCTAGCCTTGTTTCCCCATATGAGCTCTGCTCACCCAGCCAGGATCTTCATTCTGAAATCATGGTCTCCCTACTTTATGGTACTGTGGGTACAATTACTTAGGTCTGCATGTGTGTGCACAGAATAAACTCATCCACCTGCTTTAGTTTGCCTTTTCCTGGTTTTTTGTTCTGGTTTCTGCTCAGAAAATGCTTGCCCAATCACCTAGAATATTATGTATGTTTTTATTGAATATATGCATGGAAATGGAGCTTATGGAATATTCAGTGGGATACATGACATAGTAAATAGTGTAATAGATGTAAACCTGTTCTCTCTCTACAACATCACAATCTCTTTGTTTTAAAATCTCATAGTTAAAAATTGGACAGTAGTATGCTTCTTGGTGAACCAGTTCTTCTTTTCTATTAAGGTCAGTATTTTAGTTGCCCTCTTATAGTTGTATTCACACAGATATGCAGTCACAAGCTGTGCTCCCACATATGCATATACCCTGCATGCCACTCAGGCCCTTTCTCAGTCCTTATCTTTCCTTACATGGTATCTTGATGTGGATGGAAACACTCATTCCTAGCATATTTAAGTTGTTCTCTGGAACTTCCCAGTTTCCACAGGACATCTTCACCCATCCCTCCGTCTTCCACATGTAAAAATACACTGTAAAAATAACCTGTCTTCATTCATTGAACAACTTTTTCGTGACAGGACCTAAATAAGTAAGTGCAGCCATGATGACTCAGAATCCATTTCCAGGAGGGTTGGCTGAATAACATTATTACTTACACAGCTCACTTCTTATTGCATCTTTCTTGAAGTTGTCTTTTTAACTCCTGATTTTTTGGTAACATTTTGTAATGTACACTGTTAGGGTGGGTGGTCATGGTTAAGAGTATGTTTTCTCAGACTGTAGGTCCAGGTTCAAATCCTGGTTGTCTCACTAGTTTCTTTGTCAATTGGGGTCATGTACATAAACCTGTGAGTCTGTTTCCCTTAATTGAAAAATTGTGATAATTTTCCTCAAGCCTTTAAAAGAATTTAGTATTGTTAGATGGCTTAGAATAGTGTATGTTTTATTGTAAAGGCTCAAAAGTTACTATTGTATAAAAAAAAATTAATATTCTGTAATGTTTATTATGACATCCTTTGTTTGCATTATATCTTGTATGCTTTTCTGTTGCACTTTATTCTCAACAACATTGTTTCTGACCCTATTAATAAAGTTGCAAATTGCTCACTCTTTATTACATGTGATTTGGAGCCAATGAACTGGATATTTAAGTGCACTGCGTAGGTAGTGAATTGCAGTATTCATTCATTGTTACTATAACTGCAGAAAATTTCATTGATAAATATTTTAGTTTGATTTACATATCATGGCCTTTCAGAATGTTTTATACTTCTTCATGGGTATATTGTTTTATAGAAGGTATTTAGAAAAAAATTTTTTTAAAAATTGTTTTATCAAATTCTTCACTTTCTTTATGCTATATTTGTCTCCCAATTCTTAACTTCCACTTATTTAGGTAATTCATTAGATAAGCCAGTTTTGGTTTATTTAGTTTTACAATATATTGTGTGTTCTTTAGCATTTGCTTATTTATAGTATGTAGGCGAATATATGTACAGTATAATATTCTTTTCTCCTCAGTTTTTAAAAAATAATTAATTAATTAATTAATTAATTAATTAATTTTTGGCTGCATTGGGTCTTCATTGCTGCATGTGGGCTTTCTCTAGTTGCGGCGAGCGGGGGCTTCTCTTCGTTGCGGTGCGTGGGCTTCTCATTGCAGTGGCTTCTCTTGTTGCAGAGCTTGGGCTCTAGGCGTGCAGGCTTCAGAAGTTGTGGCTCGTGGGCTCTAGAGCGCAGGCTCAATAGTTGTGGCGCACGAGCTTAGTTGCTCTGCGGCATGTGGGATCTTCCTGGACCAGGGCTCGAACCCGTGTGCCCTGCATTGGCAGGCAGATTCTTAACCACTGTGCCACCAGGGAAGTCCCAAACTGCATATTTTTAAAGTGAAGAGAAAATTGATGAATTTAATCAAGCTGACAAGAATATTAACTGTAGTTCCTCATTTTCACCACTTCAAGGAGTTTCTTCTAGTGTCCAAACCAGCATTTCTAATATATATCGGAGTGATTTTAAGCACGCTTCAATAATGACACAAGGCCAGAAAGCACACAGGGAAAGACCTTTCAAATGTAATAAGTGCGGGAAAACCTTTCTTCAGATATCATACCTAAATAGACATCAGACCATCCATACAGCAGAGAAATCACATAAATGTGATGTTTATGGAAAAGTCTTTATTCAAAAATCATACCTTACAACTCATCAGAGAATCCATACTGGAGAGAAACCATACAGATGTAATGAGTGTTGGAAAACCTTTTCTTGTGTCTCTCACTGCACAGAACATCAGAGAATCCATACAGGTGCAAAACCATATCAGTGTGATGTATGTGGGAAATGCTTTCATCGAAGTTCACACCTTTCATGTCATCAGAGAACTCATACAGCAGAGAAAGCTTACAAATGTAATGAGTGTGGAAAAACCTTTAGTCAAAGCTCACTTCTCAGGATTCATCAGATAGTCCATACAAAAGAGACATTACATAAATGGGACGTATGTATCAAGGTCTTCAGTACAAGTTAACAACTTGTAGTTCATAAGAGAATTCATACTGGAGAGAAACCTTACAAATGTAATGAGTGTGGGAAAACCTTTCTTTGGCACTCATATCTCAGGGGTCATGAGATAATCCATACAGGAAACAGTCTATATAAATGTGATGTATGTGGCAATGCGTTCCGTCAGAATTCAAATCTGGTAAGACATCGGAGAATTCATACTGGAGAGAAATCTTACCAATGTAATGAGTGTGGCAAGTTCTTTTGTGAAAAAGCACACCTTACAAGTCATCATCAGAGAATTCATTCTTGGAAGACAGCCTACAAATGTAATGAGTGTGGCAAGGTCTTTAGTCAAAATGCAATCCTTGCAAGTCATCAGAAAATTCATACTGGAGAGAGACCTTATGAGTGTTAAAAACTGAAAAGACCTTACTCACATCTGGACGATTACTATACGTGAGGTAATAAATACAGAAGGGAAACCATATTAATGTGATATGTGTGGGAAGGTGTTCATTCACAATTAACACTTTAAATTCATGGGAGATTTATAGTGGGAGAAAACATGCACAGTTATGAGTGTGGTAAAGCCGCACTTACCAGATTATCCATACTGGACAGAAATCGTAGAAATGTAATGAATGTCTCAAAGTTTTTAGTTGGAATCCATACCACGGCTGAAACATTATCCAGGCCTCACAGTGCACTAGACTTCAGAATATAAAATTTGGAGGGAATCCACACCAAGCAATATATATGGTAAGGCTTGTACCTGAAGATCAAAAATGTGGAACATAGAGGATTCGTGTTGGAGAACAAGCTGTCAGATGTAATGAATGCTGTAAATTTTTTCGTCAAGTAT
The DNA here is from genome assembly GCF_965194825.1 of Balaenoptera physalus. NCBI lineage: Eukaryota > Metazoa > Chordata > Mammalia > Artiodactyla > Balaenopteridae > Balaenoptera > Balaenoptera physalus. Next base: position 5,104,898 of record NC_138900.1, read on the forward strand.
CTACACCTTTGGTGTAATGAGAGAATTCATACATGTATACTGTCCACGTAAACACTGTTAAGAAACATCGCGTCCTGAGGGGTCGCCAAAGAACTCATATTTGGGAGAATCCTTACAAATGTAATGAATTTGGTGAATTTTGTGAGCAATACTTACAAGAGACCACACATTAGGGAATGCATACTAGGAATAAATACGTCTAGTTCTCTGAGATAGTAAGTACTACAGAATCATTACAAGTCACAACACGTTAAAAACTTATGACATGATGTTTATATGAGAGGTCGAAGGAGATATGTTCATACAATTATCTTCATTGTATGAATAGTCAATTATTTGAGTTTTCTTGATAAGGGTACATTACTTCTAATGCCTTTCAACCTGAAGTTTGAAATCTGTTGATCTTATGCCTTCACTATAGGCCTTTCACAATCATTTCTAGAAAGGAGCCAATAAGATGAAGGGGCCGACCTCATTCGGTGTGGTTCCTTCACTTCCATGTTGCCTGGAAGAACAAGGACCCTGAATTATCAAATTGAATAGTGTGTGAATTAGCGTCAGGGAGCGGCAGAGAATAATGTAAAACTAGGACATGACTCATCATACTCATTACGTTTCAGGGTGCCCGTCCATAGATTGGCCACAGTGGGTTATAGGACAGAATGCTCTGCCAGCTGACCTTGAACAGAGCAGGCAGGACATTAAGGGACTGGGCTTTTCATGGCAGGAGAGTGACAGGTTAACAGGGACTGATTATCAGGTAGATGTGATGTGGAGGAAAAGATGGTCCCTTTCTCCATTGGATGGCAATAGCAATTGTATAGATCTATGTTTCAAGGAAAATTAGTCTTATTCTTGGAAAATGGAGACAGCAGTATTCTTAGAGGAACATTTAATCAGAATAGCGTGTGTGAGTGTATTATTCACATTTAACACCTGCCATTACATTTTGCTACTGTTTTATTCCAAATGTACCATAAGTCTCCTGTTAGAAGTAATAAAATTTAATCGATTTTGTCATAACACTGGATGAATCCTGTTTCTTCCACTAAGACAATTTTTTTTTAAAATACCATAAGCCTATTTTCTTTTAAAGATTGATTGATTGATTGATTGATTGATTGCTATGTTGGGTCTTCGTTTCTGTGCGAGGGCTTCCTCTAGCTGTGGCAAGCGGGGGCCACTCTTCATCGCGGTGCGCGGGCCTCTCACTATCGTGGCCTCTCTTGTTGCGGAGCACGGGCTCCAGACGCGCAGGCTCAGTAGTTGTGGCTCACGGGCCTAGTTGCTCCGCGGCATGTGGGATCTTTCCAGACCAGGGCTCGAACCCGTGTCCCCTGCATTGGCAGGCAGATTCTCAACCACTGCGCCACCAGGGAAGCCCCCATATGTATATTTAATATCAGATTAAATGCTACATAGATAAAACATCAACAACCACCATCAGTGAGCATTACGTTAAGTTATGTGAGTAGCAGTCAGGGACTAGAGTGGCTTTTAGGACCTGAAGATTATCTCCAAAACTCAGCTCCTTTCTCAGGAATTATTACTTGTAAGTTTGTGTCTGTGCCCCTGGAAAAGTTATTAACCTAGAGAAATCCCTGTTTGAGATGTGAGCATTACTCCTTTTCCCCATACAGACTGCCTCTTAGTCTGAAACAGCAAAATACTCAGCTGATTCCTTCCTGCTACCAGACTGTAGGCTCTGTGTGGTGTATGAATGTTGGTGAGTGAGAGATCCAGCCGGTCCCTGAGATATGTTTGTGATTCTGAAATTCCCTCTCCTAGTACTGCAACATCAATTCCACTACTGTACAATGATAGTGCAGACTTGGTGAGCTTAGAATGTTTCTGAAAAACCTTGTTCCCAGTTGCCAGTTCCCACAGATAATTACAGGTTCCTAATGAACATCACCAGAGTGTAGTAGGTCTTTTACCATGACCTCTGATGTCAGACGTGGAGGAATCGGAAAATGCGGAGGTGTCACAATTGCTGGATGCCGATGTTGAAAATATTTTCCTTTTCCTACTTTTCCTCTGTATATCTGCTTCAGGGAACTGTCCTTTGTTCTTTTTGCCCATTTGCTTTTCTTTTTTTGGATTGTGCTGTACTGCGTGGCTTGCAGGATCTCAGTTCCCCTACCAGGGCTGAACCTGGGCTATGGCAGTGAAAGCCTTGAATCCTAACCACTAGGCCACCAGGGAACGCCCCTCTTTTTGCCTGTTTTCTAATTTGATTTTTAATGTTATGGATTTAGAATTCCTTGTATATTGTACATATATTCCCCTTGGCAGATATGTGGTATGCAAAATATTCTACATTATTTTATAGTTTTTCTTTTTGTCCTCTTAACATGGTTTTTCATGGATCAAACCTTTTTAAATTTAGTTGTAGTCCAGTAAATCCATTTTTAAAAAATGGGTCATGCTCTTTTGTGATGTCTAGGAACCCTACCCAAGTTTGAGATACTGAAGATTTTATTCTGCAGTGTTTTTCCTAAATCTCTTATAAAAGTTTTATAATTTTACATTAGTTTAATTTCGATCTAATATTTGTATAGGTATGAAGTTTAAATGGAGGTTTTTTTCCCCTGCTAGGATTCTTTTTTTTTTTTTAAGTAAATTTATTTATTTATTTTTGGCTGCATTGGGTCTTCATTGTTGTGCACGGGCTTTCTCTTGTTGAAGAGCACAGGCTATAGGTGCACGGGCTTCAGTAGCTGTGGCTCATGGGCTCTAGAATGCAGGCTCAGTAGTTGGGGCGCATGGGCTTAGTTGCTCCACGGCATGTGGGATCTTCCCGGACCAGGGCTCGAACCCGTGTTCCCTGCATTAGCAGGCGGATTCTTAACCACTGCGCCACCAGGGAAGTCCCAGGATTATTTTCTTGATGAGCACTAGTTTTTGAAAATCTTCCCTTCATTGAATTGCCTTGTTACCTTAGTCAAAAATCAGTTGGGGGCTTCCCTTGTGGCACAGTGGTTAAGAATCCGCCTGCCAATGCAGGGGACATGGGTTCGAGCCCTGGTCCGGGAAGATCCCACATGCCGCGGAGCAACTAAGCCCGTGTGCCACAACTACTGAGCTGCGCTCTAGAGCCTGCGAGCCACAACTACTGAAGCCCGCAGGCCTAGAGCCCGTGCTCCGCGACAAGAGAAGCTGCCGCAATGAGAAGCCCGCGCACCGCAAGGAAGAGTAGCCCCCGCTCGCGGCAGCTAGAGAATGCCCGCGTGCAGCAACGAAGACCCAACACAGCCAAAAATATGTATATATATATATATACAAAATAATCAACAAGGACCTACTGTGTAGCACAGGGAACTTCTACTCAGTATTCTGTAATAACCTATATGGGAAAAGAATCTGAAGTAGAATGGATATGTGTATATACGTAACTGAATCACTTTGGTGTACACCTGAAAGTAACACAACATGGTAAATCAACTATACTCCAATATAAGGTAAACATTAAATTAAAAAAAAAAGAAGATAACATCGTTTTGTAATAGCTGTTCATCCAGGGAGGAGTGACTTCGCTCAGACATTTGTGGATAACCCCCTTCCCTTTTCCTGGCATGGAGTAGAGGAGAAGTTGGGCAAGAAATGACTGTCACCACCTGGTGCCTCTTTAAGTGAATGTTAAAAGTGTTGTTTTTTTGTACAGGCTTTACTTTTTCGATCTCATTTGTTTATATTTAATTATTTAGAGCTTGAAATAAGTCAGTATATTCAATATCTACTTTTCTATAAATAATTATTAACTTCTGAAATAAGCTCTGGTGCCTTCTATAATCTACTCATGTTATTCTTTTCTAAATATGTTATATTCTCAAGTATTTAAAACTTTGACACCAGAATTTTTAGATTAAAAATAATTCACAAGTTATTTCCCTTTAAATTTTTTTTGAGGTTTATTTGGTATCTGTGTGTTTCTTCCTCTTTATCTTATCTCTTGGAAAAGTTCTTTGGTGAATAGTAAATAATTGTCTATTTTGATGTGTACTTGGCAAAGATGTCAATGATCTTTTATATTAACATTCAAAATCAAGTTTAGCTAGTTAGCCTTATATTTTGTTTCCTTCCTTTTTCTGTGATATGTTAAAATAGTGAGCTGTGAGATGATAGGAAGATTTTTCCCTCAGGTCCCTCTTAACTGTTCTGTACAGTTGATGAAGGATGGACGAGATTGACTTGGAAGCTTCCAACAGAGCCTCTGTATTCATGATGAAGAAGTTTGCTGAGAGCTTATTTCTAAGCTGACCCCTTACAATGTTTTCTGCGCCAACAGCTGTGCTTTTGCAGTGGCCACGCCGCACGGCTTTCAGGATCTCCGTTCCTTGACCAGGGATTGAACCCGAGCCAGGGCGGTGAAAGCCCAGAATCCTAACCACTAGGCCAACTGGAAACTCCTTGTATTTTTAAGTTATTTTAATGTGATTTTTCTGGAAAAGAAGAATTAAATGTTTGGTACCAGTGTGATCTGACCTTGAAAGAGAAGTTTCCGTTTCTCAGACTCATGATAGATGGTGTTTTAAATAGGATGAGCAATAAGGACAAACTCTGCCCACTTAACCCTTCGGGTGACCTTTTCAGAATTCAGTTACACCTGATTCTGTTTACTCAACTCAAGACTTTCTCATAACTGCCTCAGAGAGCCCACTTGTAACATGGAGGTGAGCAACTCCACCAGAAATTCTTCATTTGAGCAACAGAGACCCCTGAAATGATTGGCCCAGTTAGGCGTGAGTTTGTGTGTGGCAGTGCCCAGTTGAATTTAGAGTTTTAATTTTAATTTATTTTACTTTATTTATTTATTTTTGGCTGCATTGGGTCTTTGTTGCTGTGCGCAGGCTTTCTCTAGTTGCTGCGAGCGGGGGCTACTCTTCGTTGCGGTGCGCAGGCTTCTCACTGCGGTGGCTTCTCTTGTTGTGGAGCATGGGCTCTAGGCGCACGGGCTTCAGTAGTTGTGGCATGCAGGCTCAGTAGTTGTGGCACACGGGCTTAGTTGCTCCGCAGCATGTGGGATCTTCCCAGACCAGGGCTCGAACCCGTGTCCCCTGCCTTGTCAGGCGGATTCTTAACCACTGCACCACCAGGGAAGCCCCTAATTTTAATTTTCAACTCTTACACTCAGACCTCCACTGGCTACCGTTTGTCCTGTGGACAAAATCCTGACTCCTCATTGTGGCTACACAGCCCTGTGTCATCCTCAGGGCCCTGCCGGGGTCTCCAGCCTCATCCTGGGAGCTTAACCTTTTCTCGTGGTTCACTCTGCCCCGGTCACATTCACCTTTTCTCTGTTCCCAAGCACCAAAACCTTTTCTGTCTCAGCTCTTAGTTCCTGTTCTTACCTTCTCCCTTTAAGTCACCACGGGTTAGGCCCTTTGTACTCCTTCAGGTGTAGGCTCAGAGAGGCCTCCCCACCCGCTCCTGACAATCTCTTGTCACACTAATGGTTTTATTGTCCCTACATCAATCACCCTCATGAGAAATGCCCTTCTCCATTGATTATTTGGAGTCTTTCCCATTTTCGCTTCACTGAAGAGCACACAGTTTTCCTCTTCTCCTGAGGATGGCTGCAGCATCTCACTCTGGGGATGTGTTTAGAAGCTGGGACTGTGGGATGGGCTGAGTAAATCTCCCCTCAGGAGAGACCAGGTGAACAGGGTAGGTGATGAGGATGGTTCCCATATTTGTTCTGGACATTTCGACTTTAATTGATCCTTACCCCATGTGGCTACCTAATTACTCAAAAGCAAGAAGATGTAGGGAGCTGTAAAAAGCCCTACAAATCTGATGTCCTCATGCAGTGTCCTGAGGTGCCCCCGTGTTTAGCCTCCTGTGTCACTGCTCCCCTGTAGCCCCCAGGTGTTCCGGTCTCTGCACATCCGAGGATTAGTTGCCGCCTGGCACAGGAGCTTTGCCTTCAAGCATTTCATCTGCTCAGAGTCAGGGATACTGATTTCACTGTGCTAAGGGGGGGCATAAATCCAGAACCTAAGGGGAATGAAGGAAGTCCCTGTCAAAGAGCTAGGGTTAATTAATCTTTTTTTATTTTTTATTTTTAAATTTTTTTTAAAGAAATTCACATTCTTATTGATTGATTGCTGTGTTGGGTCTTCGTTTCTGTGCGAGGGCTTTCTCCAGCTGTGGCAAGCGGGGACCACTCCTCATCGCGGTGCGCGGGCCTCTCACTATCGCGGCCTCTCTTGTTGCGGAGCACAGGCTCCAGACGCGCAGGCTCAGTAATTGTGGCTCACGGGCCCAGTTGCTCCGTGGCATGTGGGATCTTCCCAGACCAGGACTCGAACCCGTGTCCCCTGCACTGGCAGGCAGACTCTCAACCACTGCGCCACCAGGGAAGCCCCTAATTAATCTTTTAATTACCTGTGAGTTGGGAGAACAGGAGACAAGAGACCTGGGGACCCTCTCTCTTTGAGACTTCCTCACTGAATTCAAATGCCTTTGTAACTGAAGTCCATAACGTCCCCAGTTGCTGGTAAATTTTCCCAGGAGGGGGTCAACTTCTTGACCTTCATACTGAACGCCCAGCGTCCTTTGGATGGTTTCTTGTGAATATTCCTGTTGCGATGCCTCTGCAGACAGATACTTGTGCCTTTTAGCCCTCTTTGCCCGTGTTTGCATGAGGAGAGGTAGAAAAATGGGGAAATTGAAGGGGGCCCTGTAGGGTTCTATAGGCTGGATATGGCAGCAAGGGCGGGCATCAAGATGAGCCCCATGAATGGTGTGTTCACCTGTCCCTTTGGTCTCAAGGGGTTTGTGGCAAGGGATGTGTCAGTTCTGGCTGGAGCACCTGGTATTGGGTTTATAGGTAGTTGTGGGTGCATTGCATGGTTTGAGGTGCCATAGTGTCTTAGCTCAGGTTCCCTGGGACATAGCTGCTGAGACTGAGGTTTCCATGCATTGGTTTATTTGGGTATTTCATGGTTATACCTGAGGACGAATGAAGGCAGTGGATTTAGGCAGAGAAAAACATTTTTCTCCAGTGTTGTGAGAAGTATGGCCTGAGCTGAGCCCACGGGGATCTTTGGGTGCAGGAGGATGGGTGCCTTGTCCTCAGGCTATTCACCTAGAGGGTGTCCTACAGCCTCCACTCCACAGGTGACTTCTCTTGGGTCTTTTGGATGGTCTAGAATCATTGTGCAATTGTTAGAGTAATACAGGGAAAATTTCAGTGATCATGTTGTGAGTTATCTTTGGTATTTTTTAGTATTTTGGGTCCCAAATGAAGAAAGTTTTAGATGCACTGTGAAAGGTACAAAAGAGAATTTGGAATATTTCTGTGGGAGATTTGGGGGCATCACTGGGGCATGTGCACCACTGGAAACATCTTTCTTTTATATATAGTTTTTTGGAGATGACAGTGTCTGGTCTGTGTTCATGGTGAAGGAAAATATATGTAGTTTTCCCTCAGGCGTGATTTATTAGAAGTAGAATGTTTTCTCGTATTTTATAGTAGGATGAGTTGATACAGATTGTATGGAGACTGTGTTGGACCCCATGAGAGTCTGTAAGTTCATTTGAGTCCAGAAGGAAAATTATGAGTACTAAGCTTTGAATGGCAAAAGGTTTTCGTTAGGGATATTCTGCTAGGTATGTGTCTGTGGACACAACTTGAGATGGGCCGTTAAGTTCTCTGATGTAGGGAAAGATTTTTCCAAGAATCAGAGGGCAAGTAGCACCACGGTGATCTGCAGTCCAGAGGTTCATCCTTGGGAAGCTGTAGCTGCTACTTGCTGGCTGCCAGGCCAGTGCTGGTTCCTCTACTCTCCTCTCCCCACCTGTGTGAAAATACACACACACACACACACACACATACACGCACGCACAATACACAGAACAGGGAACCCTTGTGCTTTGTTGGTGGGGATGCAAGTGGTAGGGCTTTTATTGAAGACAGTATGGAGTTTCCTTAATAAAATAGACACAGAACAGGCACACAGTCTATGACACCCACGTCTGGCTAGATACCCAGATGAAATCAAATCATTATAGTGAGGTTAATATTTGTACTCCAATGACTATTATTGCATTATTCAAAACAGCCAAGATGTAGAAAGAACTAAAATGCCTGTTGGCAAATGAATGGATATAGAAAATTTATGTCAGCCGTAAATGATGGCATTGTGACAAAAAAGCAAGGTATTATATATGGAAACTAGAAATGTCAAACTCATAGAGCCATAGAGTATAAAGACTGTTAGCGTGTAAGTCCCAGAGAGATCCTATTTCTAGTCCGCAGTTCCTCAAAGGATGAATATGCATCTTTCAGCCTTTTAGTTTGTCGTCTGTGGGTAGATCACATGGTTTCATCTTATAATATCTGACCTTCAAATCTTGTATTTTGTTTTGCTCTTGTACTGCTCTATCAAGTTGGGGAATGTATACTCTTCTTGATTTCATATTCTCCTAAGTTTGCATGATTTTGCCTCTGAAACTTGTTTTTGAAATACCTAGTCCTAGGGTCTGAAATTTTATCCAGTTTCTCTGCTGTGATAATCCACCCTTAGTTAATGCACAACTTCAGGTGGACTCGCCATCGTGTGGGTTTGCTGGGTAACAGAAATTTCTGATGGAGAACAGTTTCCCTCATATGTTGTAATATTTTCCTGCAGCATACAAAATCACCTTTTCAAGCTATGTAGTGGAGTGGTCAGCATGTTCTAGGGTATGAGACAGAAAGTATCAACAGAGCCTGGCGGATAAGTCTTTCCAAAGGGTTTTTTCTGATTTTGAGGAATATCACAAACCATTTCTCAAGGGCAGTGAGTCTTAGGATGTGTTTATCTATTCCTTCAAGAGACACTATTGGTATTTACTAGGGATTGGGTTGACTCCGTTGATTGCTTTGAGTAGTATTTACATCTAGAAAATATTGACTACCAATTAATGAACTTGGGATATCTTTGCATTGTGTCCTTTCTAATATTTTTCAGCTGTGTTTTTAGTTTACAGTATACAAATCTTTCCCTTTAAATGTCAGCTTATTCCAAGTATTTTACTTATTTCTTTGATGTTATGGTAAATAGAGTTGTTTGTGAATTTCCTTGTTTTTTTTTTTTAAGGAGTGTTTTTTGTTGTTGTTGTTGTTTTTTGCTTTTTGTGCCACACAGCACTGCTTGAGGGATCTCAGTTTCCCAATCAGGGATTGAACCCGGACCACAGCAGTGAAAGCACCAAATCCTAACTACTCGACCACCAGGGAACCAGGGAACTCCCCCTGAATTTCCTTCTTGATTGTTCATTTTTAATTTATAGAAACACAATTGATTTTTATTTGTTGATTTTATCTCTTGTAATTTTTCTGAGTTCCTTCATTATTTCTAGCAGGTTTATTTTGCAGAACTTTCAGGGTTTTCTACATACTAGAACATGTTTGTCAACAGAGATAATTTTGCTTCCTTTTTCTATTTGGATACCTTTTATTTACTTATTTTTTTCTGCCTATGTGTTCCTGCTAGACTTTCTAGTAATTCGTTTTTAGAAACAGTGAGAGCAGATATCCTTGTCTTGTTCCTGATCTTAGAGGAAAATCTGTTGAGTATGATGTTAGCCATGGGCTGTTACTATATGTCCTTAATGTTGAGGAATTTTTGTCTATTTTTAGTTTATTGAGTGTTGTTATCATAAGAGACTGTTGACATTGTCAACTGCTTTTTCTGCATCAGTAGAGATGATCATGTTGTCTTTTTCTTTAATTCTGTTAACATGCTGTTTTACATTGAACGATTTCCATATGTTGAACCATCCTTATTTTTTTTTTTTAAATCAGTGGACACTTTTTTTTTTTTTTTAAACTTTGGGTTTATTTATTTATTTATTTATTTATTTATGGCTGTGTTGGGTCTTCGTTTCTGTGCGAGGGCTTTCTCTAGTTGCGGCAAGTGGGGGGCCACTCTTCATCGCGGTGCGCGGGCCTCTCATTCTCGTGGCCTCTCTTGTTGCGGAGCACAGGCTCCAGATGCGCAGGCTCAGTAATTGTGGCTCACGGGCCTAGTTGCTCCGCGGCATGTGGGATCCTCCCAGACCAGGGCTCGAACCCGTGTCCCCTGCATCAGCAGGCAGATTCTCAACCACTGCGCCACCAGGGAAGCCCCCATCCTTATATTTTAAAAATACATTCCCATTAGCCATGGTATATAATCGTTTTAATGTGCTATTGAGTTGTTAGGTATAATGTGTAGAGTTTTTTCATAGCTTCTTTATATCATTTTGATGTATTCACGTTCTGTAGTAATATTCCCTATTTCATTTGAAATTAGTAGTTTTATTTATTGTGAACAGAGGAGGGACAAATAATTTGTGACAGAAGCTGCAGTATCATATATTGTAATAATTTCCAATTAATTATCACCCTGTGAGATTATACATGTCTGCCCTTTGATATCAAGATTGGCTGCTTGACTTAGGCAACCCTTACTTCCCTTTGAAAGGATTGTACTTCCTTGCCCATTTATGTCTTTTGAGTTCCTGGGCCAATTTGGTGTGAGTAGAATGGCATGTTTCAACCTGAAATCAAAGCTTTCATAGCTTTTATTTGCTTCATATAATCCTGTCTTCTCTCTACTGCAAGAATGGTCTTGGATAGACTGAAATTTTACCCGGAATGACAGAATCAAATTATTGAAAGAAGCAAGAAGTGAATAATGATTGATATAATATGAGGAAGCAGTGTTTCTTGTTGTAAGCCATTGAGAATTCAGGAATATTTGTTACCATAGCAAAACTTGTAGACAGTTAACTGGTACACTCTCAATGACCTTTTCTTTTTCCATACCCATCTTAACCTCCCAAAGTCAAGGTTATAGGTGAGAACTCATTATCTCCAGTAATTACTCCACCTTTAACCGTTGGATTCACTTCCTAAATTATTACCCTTATTCTTTCTCATATATTGCCTCTTGCCATTAGAACATGCATTTATTCTTTTTTAAAACATATTTATTTATTTAGGCTGCGCCATATCTTAGTTGCAGCATGCAGGATCTTCGTTGTGGCATGCGGGATCTTTTAGTTGTGGCATGCGGACTTCTTAGTTGCGGCATGCATGCGGGATCTAGTTCCCCAACCAGGGATGGAACCTGGGCCCCCTGCATTGGGAGCTCAGAGTCTTACCCACTGGACCACAAGGGAAGTCCCGCATTTATTCTTATTTATTTATTTTTAACATCTTTATTGGAGTATAATTGCTTTACAATGGTGTGTTAGTTTCTGCTGTATAACAAAGTGAATCAGCTATATGTATACATATATCCCCATATCCCCTCCCTCTTGTGTGTCCCTCCCACCCTCCCTATCCCACCCCTCTAGGTGGTCACAAAGCACCGAGCTGATCTCCCTGTGCTATGTGGCTGCTTCCCACTAGCTATCTATTTTACATTTGGTAGTGTATATATGTCCATGCCACTCTCTCACTTCGTCCCAGCTTACCCTTCCCCCTCCCTGTGTCCTCAAGTCCATTCTCTACATCTGTGTCTTTATTCCTGTCCTGCCCCTAGGTTCTTCAGAACCTTTCTTTTTTTTTTTTAGATTCCATATGTATGTGTTAGCATATGGTATTTGTTTTTCTCTTTCTGACTTACTTCACTCTGTATGACAGACTCTAGGTCCATCCACCTCACTACAAATAACTCCATTTCTTTTTATGGCTGAGTAATATTCCATTGTATATATGTGCCACATCTTCTTTATCCATTCATCTGCCGATGGACACTTAGGTTGCTTCCAAGTCATGGCTACTGTAAATAGTGCTGCAGTGAACATTGTGGTACATGACTCTTTTTGAATTATGGTTTTCTCAGGGTATATGCCCAATAGTGGGATTGCTGGGTCGTATGGTAGTTCTATTTTTAGTTTTTTAAGGAACCTTCATACTTATTTATTTCTATTGAAGTATAGCTGATGTACCATGTTGTGTTAGTTTCAGATGTACAGTAAAGTGATTCAGATATGTATATTCTTTTTCAAATTCTAATCCATTATAGGATATTACAAGATATTGATTTTAGTTCCCTGTGCTGTACAGTAGGTATTTGTTTTTTGTCTATATAGTGCTGTATATCTGTTAATCCCAAACTGTAATTTATTCCTCCCTCACTTTCCCCTTTGGTAATGATAAGTTTGTTTTCTTTGTTTTTGAGTTTATTTCTGTTTTGTAAATAAGTTCATTTGTATAGTATATTCATTTGTTTTTAATTCAGTTACAAATATATTACGTTCATTGTCTAACTACCCTTAAAGGACTTTGTGCTTTCAGTTATAAAACTTCCAACTGGTTTATCATGATCAAGTATTTGTAAATAATCTCACTGAAATTGCCCTATTTCATGGTGCTGCCTTCATCTGAATGAGGAAGCCTCGGAACTGGATGAGCTCAGTTAAGACTAAATTTTGGTCTGAAAATATCCTCTAGGATTTTGTTCAGTTTATGGTTCATAGACTTCTGACTTGGTGATTCAGAGCAACATATTTCAGCACTTAATGATTTCTCTTGTATGTGACAGGGAGAGTCACAACACAGGCACAACGAGTATGACGGGTCCTTCAATGCCATTCAAAGTCATAAACGCTAAGGTTCCTGGGCAAGTTTGTTATTACCAGTATTAGTTTAAATTTTCGAATATTCCTTTATTCAAATATAACACGTGTATTTATTATTTTTTGAATTTCGCTTGATGTCATATTACGGAGTGAAAATGTTAGACAAACTCTGTAACTTGAAAATAGCAAAGGTTAAAGAGCTCCTTTTCTTCTTTTGTGCTAAAGGAAACAGCTTACTTAGCTAAGAACTACACCTCCCTGTCAATTTCAATGACTCATGATAGCTCCCTTGTTTCCTTAGGAACCAGCCAGATAGGAATACTCCAGATTCCCAGCCTCAGTGTCGTCCTCAGTTGTCCTCAGTGATCACTGGGTACAATGACCGTTACCATGATTTAATCAAAATTTAGTATGCTTTTCTCCTCTCCCAAGGTCACTATTTTAGACCGCTTTTGAGCATTGTAATTCAGAACAACAGCACTGCCTGAACATCTCCTCCAAGTAGGAGACTTTAGTGTAAAACATCCCCTGAGAATGTAGCCTCAGGCCACCTAATCATCCACTCTTCCATATGGGGGCTTTCCTACCTTGTTGACCTCTCGGTGTAAAAGAAAAGCTGTTCGTTGGTCTGACTTTTGAGGCTTTACAGATTTTTATGGTTGGAGTGTTCCCTATATTGTAATAACTCTTTGGAATAAAATCTATCCTTACCTAAGTTTGACGGTGGTAAAAATTTCAGTCATTCAATCTAGACTCAAAAATATATATACTTAAAAATTTTCTAGGACACGGTTTGAAAGCCTGCATATATATATTTCAAACTATATCTTTTTTTTTACATTCTTGAATCGTTCATAATTTGCATTTGTTACATTATGATATACAGGGTGACATATCAATATCTTCCTGTGATTTAGGAAATTTCCTTTTTTCTTGTGAATTTGTTCAGTTTGATGCGTTGTTAATTATACAAGCAATAAAACTCCCCATTCAAAAAAATGATTCATGACTTTCCCCTATAATTGGCTTCTCCTCTTCTGTTCTGTGTTTAATGAAAAGTTCCACCGCCAACTCATTTCCTTGTGTGGAATCATGGAAGTCCATGCTGAAATGTCTTTTTTGCCAACATCGCTAGTGAGCAATATTGTATAATACAGAGTAATCTACCTAATAAAGTTCACAAAATTTATTTGAGTCACTGCATCTTTTAAAAATGTGAGGGACTTCCCTGGCGGTCCAGTGGTTAGGACTCCTCGCTTTCACTGCCATGGGCCTGAGTTCAATCCCTGGTCAGGGAACTAAGATCCTACAAGCCACACAGGGTGGCAAAAAAAAAAAAAAAAAAGTGACGTATCTTCTTGTATTCGTATGTGTGCTATACCAGGACATTCTGCTCATCTTACCTGAAAATATTTTAAATACGCTAAGTTCCGTATCTAAACATCATCATATTTCAATTTATTCCCATGTCTGTATGGATGAAATGTTTCACATGCACAGATGTGATAAAACACACATAGTAGTAGATGTTATCTAACAGATAGTGCCTTAAAAATATTGAGGGCTGAAATGAAGTTATTGCATATTTGATAATCTAGTTTTACTTTCTTAGGGTTCATATTAAAGAGAATATATCTCCTTACTAAATATCCTTAGAAACATTGCAACTTAATTATTCTTTACATGGAAATAAATCCCAGCGTCTTCTGAAGACTATATGTTTTACAGATTTTGTTATCCACATTTGACAGAACTTTTAGAAGTAGAAAATAAAGAGCTAAAATATATTACAATTTAAAAATAAGATGTGAAACTTTCCAATTACCTGTATAATGGACGTATAGTCAATTTGAAATTACATTGTGTAGTTATTATATATTTAAGTATTTTTCATAAACAAGTTTTTGTGAAAGATGCTTAAAGGTAATTAAGTGTGGGATAGAGGAAGTATTTTAAAGAATAATGCAGTTATTCTTATGGTGGTAGTTATTTCAATATATGTAAATCAGAACATTATGCTGTATACCTTAAACTCATACAGTGATGTATGCCAAGTATGGCTCAATAAAACGGGGGAAATGTGGTTTTAAATTAATTAGTTAATTTATTTTATTATTTTTGGCTGTGTTGGGTCTTCGTTTCTGTGTGAGGGCTTTCTCTAGTTGTGGCAAGCGGGGGCCACTCTTCATCGCGGTGCGAGGGCCTCTCACTATCGCGGCCTCTCTTGTTGCGGAGCACAGGCTCCAGACGTGCAGGCTCAGTAGTTGTGGCTCACGGGCCCAGTTGCTCCGCGGCATGTGGGATCTTCCCAGACCAGGGCTCGAACCCGTGTCCCCTGCATTGGCAGGCAGATTCTCAGCCACTGCGCCACCAGGGAAGGAAAATGTGGTTTTAAAAGGCAAATTAAACACTTTAGCAACAAGCAGGAACTGTAATAGGGAAGAACACTTTGTATTCCATGACAAGTTCATCACTGAAGGCATGTTGCCTAGAAGCTTAAATTATACATAATGACCCGTCTCTGTGAACCCTGCCTCCCGGGTCATGAGCGTTAAGCTAAAATACCTTTGTTTAGCTCAAAGGAAACCCCCTGACCAGGCCCACCTGTGAATGACTGCAGGGAGGAAGAAATTAACACATTCCCCCTCTGGAGGCTGATGGGAACCAGGAAGTGTTCGACTTTACTGCCTCCCCTTTTAGTAAAAAAGGAGCCTGAATTCTAACTCAGGCAAGATGGTTCTTTTGGGGGGGGGGGGCATGAGCCTACCATCTTCTTGGTTTGCTGGCTTTCTGAATAAAGTCGTTATTCCTCGTCCCAACAACTTGTCTTTCGATCATTGGCCTGTCATGTTGCAAGCAGTACGAGCTACGTTAGACTCGGTGACAAATTTTGGTGAAGCCAGCCAGGAGCCTTGCTGCTCGTGGCCAGCTGGCCCCGGTTGGGGGATTTTCGGGTAAGCCCCTACAGCTGCCAGGACCACTTGCCCTGAGGATCTGCCCTCCAAAATTCCCTGCTGGCAGTTGGAGCAAGGAATCGACATTTGAGAGCCGACAGGCTCCATATGGTAGGGTAAGTCGCTCCTGTGTGTACAGCCGGGAACATTATTTCCTCTCCGTTTGGGGCTTTTTCTCTGGAATAAGCCAATTTATTTTGTATTTGAGCGGGGTACCCTGCTGGAGAGAGGAAAGAGTTGTTGGACTTCTACCCAATTTGTGAACGGGTTCATTGGTTTCTCTGGATGCTAGCATTTGTTTGTGTTTTGTTTGTCTTGAAAAGGGGGGGATGTTTCAGCTATCCCCAAATAAAGTCCTCTGAGGCACATTTTGGATAACGGATCTGATTATAGCTATGAGCCCATGGGTAAGAGGAAGATGTTATCTTATTGTAACAATGTGTGGCCACAGTACCTGTTAGGATCTCCATTGGGGGTGTAGAAAGGGTTATCTTGGGACCCTGTGCACCATGTACTGCTACTCTTGCTGTGTTAATTACATCGTTTGTGGTCTCCTGTGTTGTTGATATATGTAAAACCCCAAGACCAAACTTGGGGGTTTATTTAGGATTTTCTGTCTGTTCTTTGGGCTTTTTGTTTCATTTAGTGTGGTACTGTTTCTCCATTTACAGCCAAATCAGTTTGTGGTACTTAAAACTTTTACTGATATCAAATGGAGGAAAAGAACAGGAAAAAACCTGTCCTTGTCCAAGAGTGGGACATTCTGATGAAGAAGAGAAAGCTTCCACTTGGTTCCTAAAATCACCAAAGGCTACAAATAGAAATAGAAGTGTCTCTTCCACCATAAATACTATTAAAAGGGTTTAGCTATGTAGACAGGTGACCTTGATTTGTCCCATCTGCCAGAAGCCCAATTTGAATCCAGCCTCTTTATAACTGATGGGTTTTACGTGGTTGTACCTGATTCATGGCTAAAATTTTGCAATGGGAACTATGAGGTCCCTGTGTTTGTGTGTTTGTACATGTGTTATAGAAGTATGGCATTGCCAAAATTAATTTTAAAAGAGCTCTATTTAATTGGCTTAAAGGGAATTAAGTGCTTATATAAATACTCAAAGAAACTGGCCAGAATGAGTTTCAGGTTCACATGATGTAGGAAATACTCAATATTGAATTAATATCTGGTGTTAAAAAGTCAGCTTAAGCTCGTTGGTTTGATACAGTTTAGAGTCATCAACATTAAGTATAATACTTTCATTGTACCTGGGTTTACTAGAAGTCAAATACATTACTCCTGTTACAGAGTTTGTCAGCAAGAAAAATAATAATGAGACAAAGCTTTTAAGTAAATAAAATAGAGGCAAATGAAGTAGAGAGTTCTGGGGTATACTATATGGGAATAATGTTTTGAGAATGTCTATATAGGATAGTCTCTCCAGATTTTCATAAATTGAAACTAAGTTCTAAGATTGAACTTAATTAAGAAAATAAATCTTAAAGTGGTACAAAACCTCAATTTCATTCTCTAAGAGAACAAATTGTTTCTTCAAATATTGAACTGCTTTTGGTAATAGATTATGAGTTTCTTTAAGTGATCTGTATTTACCATTGAGATCTCTTCCACTGGTTAAAACTTTTTGATATTTTTGACAAACTTCCCAAAGATCAAGTTCTAAATGGGGTTCATTTGACCTCTGGCTGACTTGGGGGTTTTCTGGAGGGTCCCTGGAACACCTCAAATTATTTGTTTTCTCTCCATCTCAGAGAGAGGAATATTAAACTAATTGGGCTTATTTGGTGTGTCGAAAGCATGGGAGACATTGTCAAATGAGTGATAAACTTCTTAGATTGTTATCATATGGGTAAACGTTATCAATATACATATTTTAGAAATTATATGGCACTCCTAAAATCCTGGTATATCCTGGTAAATGATGCCAGTCATAATTTTAGTAATTAAGTGGTTTGTCACAGCAGTAATTAAGTTTCTGTTCAATTGCATCGTAATCCCAGTTGTTGGATCCCAAATCAAAAAGGCACCCGTTGAGATTACTCCTCTCTGCCCTTGGATGCCGCCGAGTCAGCATCGTTGACGTCTCCCCACTCCACCGCCATCGTGTCTAAGTCAGAGTCTCACAAAGAGCCCGAACAGCTGCGGAAGCTCTTTATCGGAAGTTTGAGCTTTGAAACAACTGATGAGAGTCTGAGGAGCCATTCTGAGCATGGGGAGCGCTCACAGATTGTGTGGTAATGAGGGATCCAAACACCAAGCGCTCCAGAGGCTTTGGGTTTGTCACATATGCCACCGTGGAGGAGGCCATGGAGGCAAGGCCACACAAGGCGGATGGAAGAGTTGTGGAACCAAAGAGGGCCGTCTCAAGATTCTCAAAGACCTGGTGACCACTTAATCGTGAAAAAGAGTTTTGTTGGTGGCATTAAAGAAGATGCTGAAGAACATCACCTAAGAGATTATTTTGAACAGTATGGGAAAACTGAAGTGACTGAAATCATGACTGAGCAAGGTAGTGGCAAAAAGAGAGGCTTTGCTTTCATAACCTTTGATGACCATGACTCTGTAGACAAGACTGTTGGTCAGAAATACCACACGGTGAATGGCCACAACTGTGAAGTAAGGAAAGCCCTATCTAAGCAAGAGATGGCTAGTGCCTCATCCAGCCAAAGAGGTCAAGGTGGTTCTGGAAACTTTGGCGGTGGTCACGGAGGTGGTTTTGGTGGGAATGACAGCTTTGGTCATGGAGGAGACTTCAGTGGCCGAGGTGGCTTTGGTGGCAGCCGTGGTGGCGGTGGATATGGTGGCAGTGGGGATGGCTATAATGGATTCGGTAACGATGGAAGCAATTTTGGAGGTGGTGGAAGCTACAATGATTCTGGCAATTACAACAACCAATCTTCAAATTTTGGACCCATGAAAGGAGGAAACTTTGGAGGCAGAAGTGCTGGCCCCTGTGGTGGTGGAGACCAATACTTTGCCAAACCACAAAACCAAGGTGGCTGTGGTGGTTCCAGCAGCAGCAGGAGCTATGGCAGGGGCACAAGGTTTTAACTACTGCCAGGAAACAAAGCTTAGCAGGAGAGGAGAGTCAGAGAAGTGACAGGGTAGCTCCAGGTTACAACAGATTTGTGAACTCAGCCAAGCACAGTGGTGGCAGGGCCTAGCTGCTACAAAGAAGACATGTTTTAGACAATACTCATGTGTGTGGGGAAAAAAACTCGAGGACTGTATTTGTGACTAATTGTATAACAGGTTATTTTAGTTTCTGTTCTGTGGAAAGTGTAAAGCATTCCAACAAAGGGTTTTAATGTAGATTTTTTTTTTTGCACCCATGCTGTTGATGGCTAAATGTAATATAGTCTGATCATGACGCTGAATAACTGTGTTTTTTTTTTTTAAAATGTGCTGTGTAGGGCTTCCCTGGTGGCGCAGTGGTTGGGAGTCCGCCTGCCAATGCAGGGGACACGGGTTCGTGCCCCAGTCCGGGAAGATCCCACATGCCGTGGAACGGCTAGGCCCGTGAGCCACAACTACTGAGCCTGCGCGTCTGGAACCTGTGCTCCGCAACAGGAGAGGCCGCGATAGTGAGAGGCCCGTGCACCGCGATGAAGAGTGGCCCCCACTCGCCGCAACTGGAGAAAGCCCTCGCACAGAAACGAAGACCCAACGCAGCCAAAAATAAATAAATAAATAAATTAAAAAAAAAAAAAAAAAATGTGCTGTGTAAAGTTAGTCTACTCTGAAGCCATTTTGGTAAACTACCCCAACAGTGTGAACTTAGAATTCCTTCAGGGTGATGCCAGGTTCCATTCAAAATTTATTTACAACCTGGTTTGGTGGAGAAGCTATTGTCTTCAGAAACCTTGGTGTAGTTGAACAGACAGTTACTGTGTTGTGACCTAGAGTTCATCATTAAAAGAGTCACCCAAGCAAAGTCATGGAGTTTTTTGGATATTAATATGATTGTTAATTGGACGATTGGGATTGACATGTATACACTGATGTGTGTAAAATTGATGACTAATAAGAACCTGCAGTATAAAAAAACAAACAAACAAAACAACTAATACTAAACTTTCATTGGGTTATTTGTATGGAAATATGTTAATATAAATGTTTCAGACATTACATGAAATTTCTAAAAATCTTATATTTGTATTTGTATGGAAATATGTATGGAAATATGTTAATATACATGTTTCAGACATTACATGAAATTTCTAAAAATCTTATATGTTCTGGTATAATGTTATAAGTCATAATCCTAGTTATTACTTTAAAATGTATATCTCAGAAATAATGCAATTGACAAGGAAATTTAGTTATTATGAACTTTCATCAAATCTTTAACCGTGGTCATTTTTAAGTCTTTTGTCATTTACAGACAGTTCTGGGTGTACTCTGATGCTTTTGCAAATATGTTCCTATAAAAGGGTTTCATCTTCAAGAAATTCATGGAAAAGACTCTGACAAGTACAGGTTTCTGGTAACTGACTGTACTGCTGAACTGAATGAATAAGCATTTTCAGAACTCTAATGAAAAACTGATGAACTCATAAAAGAGCTAACAAAAGATCAAGATGAAAAAAGAAAATTAATTACATGGGACTGAGTGAACTGATGAGGATGAGTATAATTTTTGTGACTTTCTGTTTCAATTAAAAAAAAAAAATCCCACAAGGACTCAGAGGCAAAGAATATACAAATCAATTTTCACTGCAAAGTAAAGGAGCTGTTACAGTAGAGGATTACTGGACTGAATGTCAATATTATGACATAGTATGAGTGTGTTTCGTGTTTGGTAATTGCAATCATTGTTGCTTTTGTTGTGGTCATCCATGTACAATGCTTGGTGTCAGTCTATCTCTTGTAAAAATAAAATACAGTGTGTGTGTGTGTGTGTGTGTGTGTGTGTGTGTGTGTGTGTGTGTGTGAAAAATAAATAAATAAATTAAAAAAAAGAGATTACCCTGAACAGAGGGCAGGGCCAGATGATACACGGCCTTGAGAGATGGCAACCGAGGAAGCACCTTAGAAATGATGTGATCATTTCTGCCTCTTCTCTCTTGCACTATTCCAATAAAAACTTTCACCCCCATCATTTTCAAATGCCATGTTCTGCCCCCTAAGCCAGCTTTATCCTCCGCTTAGGACCCAGCCAGACAATGTCCTTCACACCTAAATCAGAGCCCGGTGAGTAAATGATTCACCCTACTCAAATTATTCCCAGCACCCTGAAACTTCTTTTCCCTTCCAGCCCCACCGCGGCCTCCCCATCCAAATTAACATGGAACTTTCTAAGACACTTTGTTATGGATTCCCCACAGGGGTGACAACCATTGGTAACCTGGCCCCGTTGTTAGATATCATACAATTTTTTTTTTTTAAAGAAATTCAAAAAAAATATATGATTGTTGGCACATCCTGTGCAATATATCTAAATTGAATTATGGTACCAGGTAAAGTTATAGATGGGAATGAAGCTTGTGTATCATCCATTATCATGTGTAATCAATAAATGATTTAATACCCTCTTAAAAAGAAATTCACCCTTTTAATGGTTATATGATCAATTGTTATCTGTAGTTTTACAGTGGCTGTTGAATGACTCTATAGCTATTTTGTGAAAAAGCAGGGAAGAATGATGAAATCCTTTATGCGCAAGTGTTGGTACTATTATCAGGGAAGGTACGAAAAGGCAGGGAATGAGAGCGAGGCTGTGTTGCTCCAAACCTTAACTCCTCTGGCCGAGCCAGGTGTCCCAGCTGCTCTGGCAATTATGCCACCCCGTCCACCACTTTCTGTTCCCATCCAGCCCCTATTCCTTACACTGAGGCCCAGGACTTCCCCTCCTTATAGGGGTCAGTTAGAAAATCCTGTGTTTAGTTTCAGGGGTACGGGGACTTGGCCTGGTATTGCCATCTAAGACCCGACAGGGCACCCAATTTGGACCAGGAGCCGTATCCCGGACGGGCAGTTTCCCTTACGCCGTTATCTCACAGGGGGCCTAAATGCAAATGAATAGCCGGCTGGGTTTCTCAGGCTTGTTTAATTGGAAAGATTGCAGTCCTCATAAGATCGCAGCCCTCCTTATAGGGAGGATCCCCTACACCTGAAGCCCACTTGGAAGCACCCACAGCTGAACCAAGGTGGGACCCCCAGTGAGGGAAGAAGGCCCTTATTAGAACACTACTCATTAGCGCACCTTGGCAGGGCCTTGCAAAGGGAAACCAGAGCAAAAGCGTTTGAGCAACAGTCAAGAAATTCAGCAAAACAAATGAAGACCTCTCTGAAATTTTGGAAAGGATTTATCAGGCCTACAGACGTCATACTAATGCAGATCCTGAGGCCCCTGAAAATATTAGAATGGTACATTTGAGCTTTTGGGGCAAAGTGCCTCCGATATCAGGAGAAAGTTGCAAAAATTAGATGGTACATTTGGAATGAACCCTCCTCAACTGGTAGATGTTGCTTTTAAAGTGTTCAACAGGGAACAACAACAGAAAAATGAAGATGCAAAACGACACGCCACTCTTTTGGCAGTGGCATTGGATTCCCGGAAGGTGAGTAACCTGAAGAGAGGTGAGCGCCCACTGGGGAAGGAACAGTGTGCTTACTGGAGGGAGGGGGAACGCTGGAGAAGATTGCCCTCGGCTAAAACAGAAGAACAATAAAAGACAAGAACCTCTCCTATGGTAGAAAGGCAGGAACACTGAATGAAGAGGCCCAGGGGCTCCCTTGGACTTGAGGCACCTAATTCCCCACAGAAGTCGGGGGTGAAGTTGACAGTGGGGAATGAGCTGATTAACTTTCTGATAGACCTCACCCTGAAGTTTTTCCACCAGAATAGCTTGACATCAGAGTCCCACCAGAACACGCTTTAAGCCTACAGATGGGGCTCATGAAAATCCCTGGAAAGGAGACGGAGCTCTTTCCCGCAGGGTCTTAAAAATAACCCAAAGACTGCTGTCAGACCTCCACAGACGGGGACTCAACACAGGAAACTGCCCCACCCAGGACTGAAAAACAGACTTTCCTCAAATGCCTTGAACTGCAAGAAATTTCAGATAACCTGCTAGTGTTTGTGTGGACACTTTTTCAGGATGGGTGGAAGCATATCCCACGGACAGAAAATCTCTGAAGTGGTTAAAGCCCTTCTAAGGGATATTACCCCCTGATTTGGAAGAAGGCATTAAAACTACATTCTTCCTGGAGACCATAATCAACAGGAAAAACCAAGAAAATGAATCATGCATTAAAAAGGAACGTCGCTAAAACATGTCAAGAGACACTGAACTTGGGATAAGGCCTTGCCAGTTGCGCTGCTACGGATCAGTGGCTCCCAGAAGCGGGCTTAAATTAAGCCCCTTTAGAATACTGCATGGCAGGCCATTGCAGGTGTGTGCCCAGGCAGGAGAATCTATAAATGCTAAAGACCTAGCGGTGGCCAATCCCATTAAAACTGTGGGCGCTATTTATTCATGAGTTTACCTCCAACAGGTCTGCCCATCCAACCGAAGTAGACGGGAATTCCATCGCCATTGCCCATTGGAGAAGGGGCAACCAATTTGTTTAATTGTGTCCAAAGAAATAGCACCAGAATTTAGTATATGTATTAAACTGGAACCAAAACCCCAAGTTCAGTTACGAATTAGACAAGAAACTGCTAAGAGGTTTCATCAGGTTTAAATAGTTGTAGATAAAAAGGACTAACTAAAGATTCTAAGGAATATTCCTCACCTCCCGTTCAGCAGAAGGGTCTTCATTCCTTTTCCCACAAGATTGTGGGATGGAAATTGACAGTGGGGAATTGTAATAGGGAAGAACACTTTGTATTCCATGACGAGTTCATCCCTGAAGGCATGTTGCCTAGAAGCTTAAATTATACATAATGGCCCATCTCTGGGAACCCTGCCTCCCAGGTCATGAGCGTTAAGCTAAAATACCTTTGTTTAGCTCAAAGGAAACCTCCTGACCAGATCCACCTGTGAATGACTGCAGGGAGGAAGAAATTAACACATTCCCCCTCTGGAGGCTGATGGGAACCAGGAAGTGTTTGACTTTACTGCCTCCCCTTTTAGTATAAAAGGAGCCTGAATTCTGACTCAGGCAAGATGGTCCTCTGGGGGGCATGAGCCTACCATCTTCTTGGTTTGCTGGCTTTCTGAATAAAGTCGCTACTCCTTGTCCCAACAACTCGTCTTTTGATCATTGGCCTGTCATGTGGCAAGCAGTAGGAGCTTAGACTCAGGAACAAAAGAACAGTGTAATTTATATCAGTTTTTGAAAATGTATTGCTCTTTTTAAAGCAGTGGTTAGTAAAAATGTTTTTAATTTAAAAATTAAAAAAGAGGAGACCGAGGACAAAGGAAGGAGACACAAGACTGGAGTGACCTCAGCTGGGGGCGGGGTTTCACAGCGTTGGGTGCTGCAGAGAGGTAGTCAGCAGGAGCAGGGGCTGTGTACATCATCAGAGGCATTTTTTATTTTATTGTTTTTATTGACGTATAGTTGATTTACAATCTTGTGCCAATCTGCTGTATGCCAAAGTGACTCAGTTATACACATATAGACATTCTTTTTTTATATTCTTTTCCATTACAGTTTATCACAGGATATTGACTCTAGTTCCCTGTGCTGTAGAGTAGGACCTTGTTGTTTATCCCTCCTATATATAATAGTTTACATCTGCTAATGCCACACTCCCAGCCCTTCCCTCTCCCACCCCCCTCCTCCTTGGCAACCACAAGTCTGTTCTCTATGTCTGTGAGTCTGTTGCTGTTTCATAGATAGGTTCATTTGTGCCATAGTTTAGATTCCACATGTAAGTGGTATCACATGGTATTTGTCTTTCTCTTTCTGACTTACTTCACTTAATAATCTCTAGTTGCATCCATGTTGCTGCAGTCATCAAAGGCATTTTAGAAGAGGCTCTGCTTGCCATAGCTTCTGGCAGCGTTGCTTCCTACAGTGGAAAGAAGAATGTTGTTGATGGGAATTCCCAAAGTTAGGCTAAAGTGGGGGTGAAGTAACTTTTCTAGGTGAAGAGGTGATCTTTTTTTTTTTTTTGATTTTTATGTGTGTGTTTTGTTATATATTAGTCTCTTAAATCAAATAGAAGACAAAAAGTGGAGCTACAAACCAAAGTTACAACAGTACTAGCTTTTCTCGTCGCCTGTCTGTCTACTTTTACCAGAGGTCTTTATTTCTTCATAAGGCTTTGAGCTACTGTCCAGGGTCCTTGACTCCAACCTGAAGAACTCCCTGTGGCAGGCGGGTCTGGTGGTTAAGAACTCTCTCAACTCTTGATTAACTGGGAATGTCTTGATTTCTCCCTCATTTTCGAAGGAAAGTTTTGCTAGATACAGGATTCTTGGTTGACGGTTTCTTTCCTTCAACACTTCAAGTACATTGAGTCATGCCATCTGGCCTCCGAGGCTCCTGATGAGAAATATGCTCAATGACCTTCCTGGCAAACCTTCTCTCAGCTTCATAGACTTTCATAATGTACCGTATCATGTCTTATGCAACAGAACATTTTGTATAGTATCGTGAAGTCAGTTAAGTTGTAACGTTATTTTGAGACCAGAATTTAAGGAAAAGGAATTGAACATTTCAAGTGTAGACATTATGAGGTCTCTAAAATTATTACACATTTTCAAACTAGAAATAAAAAGGCCACTGAAGTATCCTGCAGATTTTTATTTATAACAAAGTGAATACCAATATCTAATAACACACGTAAAGAAAAATTTCTTTGGGATCCTTTTTCCTAAGTGTAAAGGGGCCTTGAACTCAAAAAGTGAGAAAACCACTGTGGTGTATCCCCAGCGGTGATGGGTCCATTTCTTGCTCTGACCTCAGAGTGCACCATTGTGATGTACTTCACAAAGCCCTATGAAAGAGAAAGGTGGGCCCAGGTTTTTGGTCCTTAGAGCCCAGGAAGCTGCTTTTGGTGACCTGACGGCCTTGGACCTACAGTTAGCTTGTGTTTTCCTTGTTTCTGCCATTTTGTTGATTTTCGTTTCTCCTTTCTCTACTCTTTTTTATTTGTGTCATTGTTCTTTCTACAGTTAGCATAGTGAGTATTGTTGGTAGAGTTAATACTTGATTAGCATAGTTAGTGTAGTTAGTACTAGTTAGGGCTGTTGGTACAGTTAGCGTAGTTAGCGTTGTTAGTAGAGACAGCACACTTAGCCCTGTTAGTACAGTTAGCATTGTTAGTTAGCGTAGTTAGCGTTGCTAGGTAGTGCTGTCAGTCAGTGTAGTTAGCAGATCACCAGGATGCAGGGCCTCACAGCCAAATCTGCTGGCAAGGAGGCTCATATTGATGACTTCGAGATCCTCCGCACCATTGGTGAAGGCACCTTCGGTAAAGTGAAGTTGGCCCGGCACATTCTGACCGGGACACAGGTGGCTGTGAAGGTCATAAAGAAAAGGCGTCAGAGCTTCTCAAGTGTCCAGGCACTTTTCCGGGAAGTGTGCAGTCTGAAGGCTCTGAATCACCCCAATATCGTAAAACTGCTGGGGGTGATTGACACAGAGGAGACATTTTTCGTGGTGATGGAGTACCTCAGTGGGGGGGACATGTACCGCTATTTGAAGATCCATGGCCGTATGACAGAGGCGGAGGCCCGAGGCCCGTTCCAGCAGCTGGTCTCCGCCCTGCAGCACTGACACCGGAGGGGCATCGTGCACCGGGACCTGAAGCCACTGAGCCTCCTCTTTGATTCCAAGATGAATATCAAACTTACAGACTTTGGCCTCAGCAACAAGTGTGATGACGTTGTCCAACTGGACACGATCTGCGGCACAGCCCCTTATGCTGCTCCGGAACTCTTCCTGGGGCAGAGCTCCAGCGGCCCTGCGGTGGACGTGTGGAGCCTGGGAGTAGTGCTGTACACCATGGTAACTGGGTCCCGGCCCTTTGTGGGAAAAGACTTCCAGGAGCTGCGGAAGCAAATCCTACAAGGGCAATACCCCATCCCACCTTATCTGTCTTTGAAGATAAGGGATCTGTTACAAAAAATGATTGCCCTCAACCCCAGTGACAGAGGTACCTTACCTGACCTCATGGGGCATCCATGGGTCAAGATGGGCCAGAAGGAGCCACTCCAGCCACCCTGTGAAGAGGACCTGAAGGTGACAACGGTGACGACTCCGGGCTTGACTTGCGACCAGATCCAGGACACTGGGACAGGCCGTGTGAGCGCCGAGAAACCCAAGGTGGAGGTCTCCATCATAACTCTGAAGCCCTTCTCTTGCGGGGACCTCTGTGGCAGTGAACTTGAGCCTTCTCCAAGCCCTGTGGTGTCCTCCCTGCAAACCAGGTGGCTCTACCACAGAAAAGATGTGCCGCTGCAGGAAGAGCAGCAGGCAGGGCAGAAGACCGGTGAGTCTGCCTGTCCCCCACCCAGCCTGGAGGCGAGGACTGCCACCCCCAGCCCAGCCCCCCAGTGTGGCACTGGGACATCCACCTCCAGCAGCAGCAGGATTGGAGCCCCAGAGGGAAGCAGCTGCCCCCTGGATGTGTCCAACACTGGAAGGTCCTCCCACGCTGGGCAGCCTGAGAGTGTGTCCTCATCCACTGTCTCTGGCCAGAGCCAGAAAAAGCAAGGGGTGGCTGGGAGAATCTGGAACTTTATTTTGAAACATCTTTGTTGCAAGCTGCCCAGCATGAGGCGTCATAATAAAGTGAGCCCATGTGAACCCCATGCATGACCGAGGCAGGAAGGTCAGGCCGCCGCGCTCCCTGGGGCCCGGTGCAGGGGAAGAGGAGTGTGTTCTCTGCGCGGCCTTCAGAAGCATCGTATCCAAGACCCTGGCCAGCTCAGAGGATGGTCCGGAGCAGCCCGGGCGACCGAAAGCGAGGCCACCGTGGCTGCAGGTCTGCCCCTCAACCCCCACCTGGGTGAAACTTGAGAGACTGGACTGTCATTCCTGGGGCACGTCTCCCCTCCCCCACTCTTCTGTCTTCCGTGTTGGTGGGGGAGGGGGATAGTTCTTGTTCCAAGAACTCCTTGGTTCTTCCAATTCTAGTTAATAAACTTGATGCTCCAGAGGGGGGAAAAAAAAAATTAAAAAAGAAAAATTTTTTAAAAAGTAAAGTAATCATTACTGACAGAAGTTATCACATACCTTAGTCCTCCAGTCTCAGACCCTGGGTTTTGTCCCTGAGTCTCTGGAACTGAACAGTGTTGAGTTGGCCTCCTGGCTGAATAAGGAACAGAAAGGACAAGTTGTTCTGCAGGGTGTCAGTATGAAATGGCCCATTCTCCCCAGGGAGAGTTTTGTATTTATTTATTTATTTATTATTTATTTGTTTACTTATTATTTATTTTTGGCTGCGTTGGGTCTTCTTGCTGTGCGCAGGCTTTCTCTAGTTGCAGCGAGTGGGAGCTACTCTTTACTGTGGTGCGTGGGCTTCTCGTTGTGGTGGCTTCTCTTGCTGCAGAGCACAGGCTCTAGGGGCACGGGCTTCAGTAGTTGTGGCATGTGGGCTTCTGTAGTCGCGGCCTGTGGTCTCTAGAGCGCAGGCTCAGTAGTTGTGGCGCACGGGCTTAGTTGCTCTGCGGCATGTGGGATCTTCCTGGACCAGGGCTCGAACCCGTGTCCCCTGCATTGGCAGTCGGAGTCTTAACCACTGCACCAGCAGGGAAGTCCCAGAGTTTTGTATTTTTTATTCTAGTTTGTAATACAGAGACAAGTCAAGCTCTTGTTTTTTTAAACTGCTTAAATTAATACTAATTGCAGGAAATGTTCCACATCCAATGACTGCCCCACAGCTACCACTTGGAGACCCAAGTTCCCAACCACTGAATTGCTTGAGCCTCAGCAGCAGGACTTGTGAGCAACATGCTGGCAAAAACAATTTTTTATTAAAATCATTTTCTGCTTGTTAGGAGGAAACATCGTAGTTTCCAACATAACTGGTCCCCAAAGCTATAAGCTTTTACCTGAAAACTGTAACAGCCAGTAACTTAAGGGGTTTCAAAGTACTGGGAAGCACCATTCCCTGACTGCCCCCTACCCCCTGTCCCACCCCCCGTCCCGCCTTTCGGGCTCTCGGGCTCAGACCTGGACTCTCCTCGCCCCGCCCCTCACCTTCAGCGCTCCGCCCAAGTCCCGCCTAGAAGCCTCGCCTCTTAAGTACGTCCCTCGTGCGCAGTTTCTTACGGAAGCGGAAGCGGAGACCTGAGAGTGAAGGTCGCGCTGCTGAGCTTAAGTTTTCCTTTCTAGTGTTCAGTCTGTGCTGCGCGGACCCCCTTACTCCATCTTTAGGGTCTCCGAGGTTCTGCGGGCGTAACAGCCCAGCGCCCGCCGTCCGCCCCAGGTAAATCCAGAAGTCGCCGTTACAGGTCGAGTATTAATTTCTTTTGGGTTTGAAATTGCTGTGAGATTGGTCCTTGCCCTTTGCTTTTCGGCCTTCGGTCCAATGAGACACCGCCTTTCGCGACATTTTCCTGCTTACAATCCTTTATTACTTCCGCCTGCGCCTTGTGAAGTCGCCTTCTGCGAGGTGGATTCGCGCGCCCCCAGCTTCGCTCTCTCTCCCCGCCCCGCAGAGGGCAGCGCCGGCCGCCCCGCTCCCGGCGAGGCCGCGTCCTCTCCCCGGTCCTGGGGTTCTGCAGAGCCCGCCCCTCTCCGGAGACCCCCTCCCTCCCTCCCAGCGCCTCTGTCCTCGCCTCCTCCTCAGGCCGGTCCTTCGGCTCCCCCGGCCTCCCCTTCGTAGTCAGCCCTTCCCCTCACCCCGCGTGGGGGGCGGGGAGTGACCTGGGCCGGATGTGTGACACCCAGTGTTCTTCCGTCACAAGTTCATCTCTCTGGAAATTGTTCTCAAAGGGATAGTAAAGTGAAACAGATTTAGCTGTTAAAGTAGCGGGAGGATAAAATAGAGAAGTGATTAAAGGAGTGTGATCTCCTGGGATTGGAGAGCAACGTGGGGACAGGGGCCCTGCGTCAGGTGTAACAGGAGGGACAGCAGCGGTGAGAGCACGTCACAGAGGGGGGGAGGGGATAAAAGAGTTAGAAGTAAGGCCTTCGGAGCATCGTGGTCCTGGGAGGGAAACAGAGAGGACAGGTGTTGATTAGAAGAACAGAGGAAGACAGAGCAGGAAGGAAGCATAACCGTCTGGGGTGCCGTAGAGTGGGGGTGTAACAGGAATAGAAGGAGTGTAATCTGGAGGGCAGAGAGGGAGCAGAGATGGAGGAAGAAAGAGTCAGAAATACATGGATATTTGGGACAATCACAAAAGTTGGGCGTAAAGTGCAACAAGAGGGGGAACGAGTTGCAGAGTAGTGGGGCAGGACAGGTGTGATAAAATAAATAGGAGGGCAGAAACAGCAGGAGAGTAGAGGGGAACAAAGAGAGATAGGGAGATAGATAAAGAATGAAATAGAAACACTTAGTCAGGTAGAGGGGGAAACTGGATACAGATGGGGGGTGAGTTCTTTGGGTATGGACGATTAAGTTGTGATATTTTAATTTGTTGCTTTAGAATGTAAAACATTTAAAGTTTACTTATGTTATCCACCTCTGGCTAGATATCCAAGGGAAATGAAATCATTATAGCGAGGGAAATATTTGCACTGCAATGAACATTACTGTATTATTCACAACAGCCAAGATGTAGAAAGAACTAAAATGTCTGACAAATGAATGGATATAGAAAATTTATTTCACCCATAAATTATGACATTATTATGACAGAAAGAGACAGATAGTATATGTGGAAAGTAGAAATGTCTTACTCATAGGGCCATAGAGTATAAAGGGTATTAGGAGGGGGTTGGATGGTGGGGTAAATGGGGAGATGTTGATCAGAGGTTACAAACGTTCAGTTGTAAAATGAAAAAGTACCACATGTATATCTAATGTACAGCATGCAGACTATAGTTAATCACACTGCGTTTCTATATACTTGGAGTTTGCTCTGAGCGTAACGCTCAAGTGTTCTCACTGCACAGAAATAAAATGGTAATTGTAAGTTGATGGAAATGTAAACTACTTTATTGTGATAATTATTACACGGTGAATATACATCTATCAAATAATCACATTGTATGCCTTACATGTACACGGTTGTTTCTCATCAATTCTACCTCAGTTAAGCTGGGAAAGAAAAAGAAAGTGGGGGCTGTGCTGGCCTTGCCACTGCTGAGTGGTGCTCAACCCAGGCTTCATATTAGATCGGTGAGGCACTTTGCATATACATGTTTTGTACCCTCTAACGAGGGATTCTTCATTAGATTGTCGGTGTGAGGCCAAAGCTCAATAATATTTAAAGTGCCCCAATTAATTCTAATCTGGATCCGTCACTGAGCATCGTGACTCTGGGTCCCCCCGTTCCTGAGGGCCGAGATCTGGGCTGAGGCTGAGGGGCTCTGCTCTGCGTGGGGATGGATCAGGGCTGGTCTGTGACCTGAAGGGGGTCGTCGGGTCCACCTGAGGTGCCCGCTGCTGCTGTGTACGTGAGGGCCTCACCAGCAGGGGAGCCTGATCTGAAGGAAAGGGTGGGGAAACTCCTGTGTTGGTCTCTGTGTAGGAGTTTACTGTCCTGAGCCCCTCCTGGGACAGTGGGCAGCAGGGGACTGTCTGTTCCACATGCTGAGGTCTTCCCTGTGTGCGTGGTGGTGACTCAGGAAGGGGGTGTGTCGATTCTAAGCATTAAACAGCCTGTTTTCAACTTTCAAGATCGACCTCTAAAGACTCATGTTGCCTGAGGAAGAAGCCCGGAAGAGGAGGAAGAGGAAAGAAAAGGAGGCAGGAATGGCTCTTTCTCAGGTAAAGTCATATTCTCAGTTGTTTCTTCTGTCTGTCCTTCCTGAAATGCCCTTCTTTGGACTCGCTAACCTCTGACTCTGAAATATCCCGCCTGACACCTGTACATTCACACTCACCCGGGTCCTTCCCTCAGGGCCTGTCATCTCCACTTAGATCCCGTCTCCCCATGACCCAGTGACCTGGAACTTGTGAAGAGGCTCCACTGGGCGCAGTCCTGGGCAGGGCTTCACACCCACAGGTTCAGGCAGAGTGTCAGTGCTATTGGGTGGGAGGGATTGTTTAGGGCCCCATCTGGATGGACTGTCCACTCTCTGTAAACCAGGATAAAGAAACTGCACATGAAAGTCAGTTATTAGGTGCACAATAAAATCTGGGAGTAGACCAACAAGGGGAAATTTGTTCTGACTTTTTCTCAGGCAGTTGAAGCTAAATAAGTGAGTCACTGACTTCAGAATCTTAATGATGGGGAATGAAATGAAAAATTCAGAACCAGACATCAGTGATAGAGGGTGTTTTATTCCATCATCTATTTCAAACTGTGAAGTCAGTCTAAATGTCTGAGAGGTGGAAATTCCTTAAATCACTTTCATCACCTTCATTCTTCAGATTTTGTATTTTCACTGTGCTGGTTTTGTTCTTTGGCACAGAGAAATTTTTACGTTTGATGAAGGTAAGGTTTCCTCTTCATTGTTTATCACATAGGTATCCAGTTTCCCAGCACCATTTGTTTTGTTTTGCTATAAATTTTATTTATTTATTTATTTAGTTTTGGTTGCGTTGGGTCTTCGTTGCTGCACGCAGGCGTCTCCCTAGTTGTGGCGAGCGGGGGCTACTCTTTGTTGCGGTGCACGGGCTTCTGTTGTTGTGGAGCATGGGCTCCAGGCATGTGGCACGCTAGCTCAGTAGTTGTGGCTCATGGCTCTAGAGCACAGGCTCAGTAGTTGTGGCACATGGGCTTAGTTGCTCTGCAGTATGTGGGATCTTCCCGGACCAGGGCTCAAACCCATGTCCCCTGCATTGGCAGGCAGGTTCTTAACCACTGAGCCACCAGGGAAGCCCTCCCAGCACCATTTGTTAATGGCAGCTGTCTTTTTTCCACTGTCTAGTCTTAGCATCCTTAGTATCAGTAGGTTTTAAATATATACAAAGGATCATTTCTGAGCCTTCTCTTCTGTTCCATTGGTTTATATATCTGTGTTTATGCCAGTACCACACCATCTTGATGACTTTATAATATGTTTTGAAAATTAAAGGGTGGCCTCCATCCTTCTTCTTATTCAAGAGTGTTTTGGCAATTTGCAGTCCCTTGAGTTTCTATGATGTCTGGCCTGTGCTTTTTCTATTTCTGCAAGAATTGCCATTGTAATTTTGATAATGGTTGCATTAAATATGTAGAACAGTTTGGGTCATTTGTTTGGACATTTCAAGAGTTTTGAGACTTCCAGTCTATGAGTATAGATTTATTTGTATCTTTGGATTTCTTTTTTTGTTTAGTCTGAGGCAACTATTTTTCTCTTTTATTCTTTAACAGACATGTTCAACATTATGGGCAACATTCTTAAAACCTTAAGCTTCACAGACTTTCAGACATTCAAATACTATGGTCTTTTCTTTGACGTGAAGGATTATTCAGCTAGAAAACTAAAAGCACGGTAGACAATACATTTTCACCAAATTCAAAGTAGTACAGAAGTTAAGACTACAGAAGTACACATCGTACCTAATGTGTCATTAAAAATAGAAGACAGTATTTTCTTCAGCAAATAAAACAGCATACTGGTATGCTGTTAATGCATAAACCTTTTAATGTATACTGTCATTCACAAATTATTTACAACTTCCACTGTGTGAAGAGAACTAGAATGTAAATCTTCTGCAAAACTGGAAAAAAGCAATACAAAACTTATGAAAGCCTGTGTTTCATATTATACAGAAGTAAGCAAGTTTTTCTCTTCAAATACCAGATATTGTACACAGTGATGTTTTGGACATATTACAGTAATTCTTGAGGATGTTTTAACGCTGGAGGTAAGTTTACAGGCCTTGACTCTTCATCGAGGAGTACTAAGTCTTCGATTTCACTGCCTCTGTATTTCCTTTTACATATTTTGACCACCATCTTTTTCTTGAGGAATAACTTCCAGGCTTCTCTTGATGCAACTGCTTTTGTGTTTTCTTTGCTTTTTCCACAGCCAGTGCCCAAATACACAGGCTTACATCTCAATTCACAAACAATACTTTCTTGAGAGCTCTTATTTTGAGGCAGATCTGCCAGTTCTATTAGCGGGACAAGAGACACATCCAGTGTTGCTTTCAGAGCCTTGATAGCTGCATTTCAGAGCCATGATTCATGCTGGGACTGAAGTCACCAACGGCCACCAGCTTCCATGCCACCATTTTGTACAGTCTATTGACAGAAGGCTGCTTCTGTTTCACATCTTCATTGATTAACTTGCAACAAGAGAATCTGCCAGAACTCTCGCTCGATTGCCAAGTACTTTTAGAACGCAGCTGTGACGTGCTGGTCTGAGAACGACTCTTAGAAGCCAGCTGGGACACACTTGCTATGGAAGTGCTTTTGGAAACCAGAGAGCCGCTGGTCTGGGAGCTGTTCTTGGAAGCTAACACTGATGCAGCTGCCTGCGAAGTGCTTTTGGAAGTCAGCATCGTGTTTGCTGAGGTGGTGCTCTTGGGGGTTAGTAAAGATGTGCCTGATGAGGAACTGTTTTTTAGAAACGGATGACGAAACACTTGCCTCTGAACTAGTTTTGGAAGTTAACCGCTTGAAGCTGTCTCTAGGTTTAGAATAGGTTCTAAGGTTTAGAATACAACAGTGGCAACTCTACTTCTGAGCTTCCTGAGGAGCCCAACAAGGGCACCTCAATCTCTGAGATGCTTTGAGAGTCTGAGACTGAAGAGCCTTCCAAAGCCCTCTTTTTCGGTGATCCACTTTGTTCTCTGGAATCAGTGGATTGGGTCACGTGACTGTTCACACTGGATTTCAACAACGAAGAAACAAAGGACGCTGAATCATGTTTATCTGGAGCTTCTGGTTCAGAAATTTTTCCAGACCCTACCGTTGTTAACTGAGAGGGAATGCTGCTGCTGCTTTGGCTGGAAACAGAGCGCTCTCCATCACTTGTGGAGCTATTCTGACTCAGGGTACCAGAGCTCCGTATCATTTCTTTTTAGATTCCGCATATAAGTGATATCATACGATATTTCTTTCTCCGTCTGACTTACTTCAGTTAGTACGACAATCTCTAGGTCTATCCATGTTGCTGCAAATGGCATTAATTCATTCTTTTTAATGGCTGAGTAATATTCCATTGTATATATGTACCACATTTTCTTTATTTTAATTTTATTTTATTATTTATTTTTGGCTGCCTTGGGTCTTTGTTGGTGCACGCGGGCTTTCTCTAGGTGCGGTGAGCGGGGACTACTCTTCATTG
Source organism: Balaenoptera physalus (assembly GCF_965194825.1). NCBI lineage: Eukaryota > Metazoa > Chordata > Mammalia > Artiodactyla > Balaenopteridae > Balaenoptera > Balaenoptera physalus. The sequence goes on from NC_138900.1 coordinate 5,139,665, forward strand.
CAGTGCGTGGGCTTCTCATTGCGGTGGCTTCTCTTGTTGTGGAGCACAGGCTCTAGGCGCACAGGCTTCAGTAGTTGTGGTACATGAGCTCAGTAGTTGTGGCTCGCGGGCCCTAGAGCGCAGCCTCAGTAGTTGTGGCGCATGGGCTTAGTTGCCCTGTGGCATGTGGGATCTTCCCGGACCAGGGCTCGAACCCGTGTCCCCTGCATTGGCAGGCGGATTCTTAACCGTTGCGCCACCAGGGAAGCCCCGTACCACATCTTCTTTATCCATTATTCTGTTGATGGATATTTAGGTTGCTTCCGTGCCTTGGCTCTTGTGAACAGTGCTGCAGTGAACCCTGGGGTGCATGTATCCTTTTGGACCATGTTTCTCTCTGGATATATACCCAGGAGTGGGAATGCAGTGTCATATGATAGCTCTATTTTTGTTTTTTTTTAGGGGACCTCCATAGTCTTCTCCACAGTGGTTCTACCAATTTACATTCCCACCAGCAGTGCAGGAGGGTCCCCTTCTCTCCACACCCTCTCCAGCATTTATTGTTTGTGGGTTTTTTGATGGTAGCCGTTTTGACTGGTGTGAGGTGATAGCTCATTGTAGTTTTGATTTGCATTTCTTTAATAATTAGTGATGTTGAACAACTTAGCAATTTTTTACTGAAGTATTCTTTTTTTTAACATCTTTATTGGAGTATAATTGCTTTACAATGGTGTGTTAGTTTCTGCTTTATAACAAAGTGAATCAGCTATACATATATCCCTATATGAAGTATTGTTGATTTACAGTGTTTGGTTAGTTTTGGGTATACAACAAAATGACTCAATTTTATATATATTCTTTTTCAGATCCTTTCCCCTTATAGGTTATTACAAAATACTGAGTATGGTTCCGTGTGCTATATAGTAGGTCCTTGTTGGCTATCTATTTTATACAAAATAGTGTGTATGTGTTAATACCAAATCCTAATTTATGCCCCTCCCTTCTGCTTTGGTCACCCCTAACTTTCTTTACTATGTCTGTGGGTCTATTTCTGTTTCATATATAAGTTCAATTGTATCTTCTTTCCTTCAGTTTCACATATAAGTGATATATTTGTCTTTCTCTGTCTGGCTTACTTCACTTAGTATGATAATCTCTAGGTCCATCCATTTTGCTGCAAATGGCATTATTTCATTTGTTTTTATGGCTGAGTAATATTCCATTGTGTGTGTGTATATATATGTATATATATGTATATATATATGTGTGTGTGTGTGTATATATATATATATATATATATATATATATATATACACATACACGTATACACCACATCTTCTTTATCCATTCATCTGTTGATGGACATTTAGGTTGCTTACATGTCTTGGGTATTGTAAATAGTGCTGCAGTGAACATTGGGGTGCATGTATCTTTTTGAATTATGGTTTTCTCCAGATATATGCCCAGGAGTGGGTTTGCAGGATCTGAATCTTTCTTATTTAACTCTTTTGTTCTGCCAAAGTTGGATTCAGTTTGTTCTCTTTCTGCTTCATTGAGATGTAAAAAATTCTTGAGTGGAGATCTTTTCCCTTTTTGTTGTAACAGTTTAGCCGTGTAGATTTCTCTTTTATTATAGCCTTCAAGTAAAATGGGGGTGTTGAAGTGTCATATTGTTACTGTGCGGCTGTTTCCGTCTTTTTTTTTTTTTTAATTAATTTATTTTTGGCTGTGTTGGGTCTTCGTTGCTGCGCGTGGGCTTTCTCTAGTTGCGGCAAGCAGGGGCTACTCTTCGTTGCGGTGTGTGGGCTTCTCACTGCGGTGGCTTCTCTTGTTGCGGAGCATGGGCTCTAGGCGTGCGGGCTTCAGTTGTGGCACACGGGCTCAGTAGTTGTGGCTTGCAGGCTCTAGAGCACAGGCTCGTAGTTGTGGCGCACGGGCTTAGTTGCTTCGCGGCATGTGGGATCTTCTCGGACCAGGGCTCAAACCCGTGTCCCCTGCATTGGCAGGTGGATTCTTAACCACTGCGCCAGCAGGGAAGTCCCTGTTTTCCTCTTGATTTCTGTTAACGTTTGCTTCATTTGGGGGGAAGCTCTAATGTATACATATATTTATAACTGTTACATCTTCTTGGTGAATTGACTCGTTTAAGATTGTATAATATCCTTTGTGCCTTCTGTCAGTTTTTGCCTTTGCTTTGTGTGATATAATATACTCACGCCTGCTCTCTTTAGCATGGAATATCTTTTTCCTTTCTTTCACCTTTAGCTCTTCCGTCTCATCTGGTGTGTGAATGTTCGCATTTCCAGCTGTCTGACACACCCTCTCTGTGTCTCTTACACCCGGTCTTCGTTTTTCCTCCTCTTACTTCCTCCAGTGGTCCCCGCTCAGGCACACTGAGCAGTGGTGAAAGGCTGGTGCCCTGGCCAGCCCCCTTCATTTCACTGTAATTACAGAGGATACGTATCAAGTGTTTACTTTTCATGACGTTTGGTGAAATGTTCTTGCTTAATAACAATATATTTTTTCCATACGCTTTTTTTGTCATGATTTTTAATTCTCCAAGAAGTTTTTAACTTTACCACTGTGATAATTTTCTTAATCTGTGAAAATAGTGTATAACACTAAACTTCTCTAATTTTGTGTCAGTGTTTTATTAGTGGAAAACAAAAAAACCGATGATAAAAAAAATTGTCCTGAAATATGTAAAGAGATGAGTCTTCTCATTCCAGTTGATTTAGTGTTGACGTGTGTGATGGGTGCCATGGGTGTGCAAGCCATTCATTTAGATAGAAGACATGATTTCAAAAGCGTATATCTTTTTGCAGTTGAAATTATATTTTCAATATATTCCGTGGCCTTGGTGGTGGGATGAATTGGGTGATTGGGATTGATATATATACATTAATATGTATAAAATGGATAACTAATAAAAAAAAAGACGTATTTAAGTAATAGAAGACATGAAGAGATGAAACAGATTTGAATCCTTGTTTTAATGATTTAGGGTACATATACATAAGCAAGTGTCTGTAATCCAAAGTAAAAGTAATAAATGCCCTAACCAAGGAATAAAAAAATATATATGTGTATGTATATATATATATATTCCGTGGCCTTGAATTTTTTCTACACCATCATGTTAATGGTTTAAATAGTAGTAAGATTGCTAACATTTTATGTGTATGTGCTTGTGTGCCCACATCTATAATGACCTTTCATGCTATTCCATGTCATTCACCTTGGATGTCTTTCAAGCTTTACTCAGGGATCTGTCAATGTACTTTTTTTTTTTTTTTTTTTAAACATCTTTATTGGAGTATAATTGCTTTACAGTGGTGTGTTAGCTTCTGCTTTATAACAAAGTGTCAGTGTACTTTTAATGCTCTCCTTTACTTAACTGATTTTTAAGCTTCAAATTCCAGGGCTCAACCACCTGAGTTCAGGTGCTTGCTGTGTCATTGCTTAGCTTCTTGACTTGGTTCGAGTTTCTCTTGGTGTCTCTGACACAGTTTTCTGCTGTGTAGGATGGGAACATATCTTTCTCGAATGAGCTGTTATATTGATAAGAAGTTCGTGCTTGTAAAGTACTTATTTTGAGTAATGTTTTGTCTATAGGAAGTATTCAAACACTTTTTAGTCATTGCTGTTTCTGTCATTATCATAATTGAAGATTTTGAGTTTTCTTTAAAGCCATTGTGGACTTTGTCATCTCTGAAGCCACCACTCATAGTGTAACTTATTTAAATATTGAATATCACTCAATGTTTAGAACGTAGTATCTGACACTTCTGCATAGACAACCTGTTGTTTAGTATTATTTATATATGTTTTATGGGTTCTCCACAAAGATGACAAATCCATACTTATTGGATGATATGATAATCTCTTATGAAAAAGCATAAGAATTTAAAATAAGGGACACAGTATTTGCTTCAAATACCTTAACACAGATCTTTCAGAACATATACTTGAACCAAATCGATCCTTACCCCTCTCTCATCTTTCCATTTTGTATGAAGATAACTCTTCTCGTGACCCGTTGTTGAAATGTATTTTCATTTCAGGAATGGTTGACCTTCAAGGATGTGGTCATTGAGTTCTCTCAGGAGGAGTGGGAATGCCTGGACCCTGGTCAGAGGGCCTTGTACAGGGACGTGATGTTGGAGACCTGCAGGAACCTGGTCTCCCTGGGTGAGGATAACTTCCCTCTAGAAGTTGGGAATCTCCCCTTGTGTGTTTTGCATTTTTCCCTTGTGTGCTTCTTGGGAGGCCCTGTTTTCGTTATGTGATCTGAAAGCCCTGTTGACACAGACATGATGTGGCATCACGAGTTTAAACTGACCCTTTCTTCAGATGATCTGCCCGTTTCATGTTACATTAGGGATTGTTCAAGAGCTTAATTATGTATAAAGCTCAATGGCAAACTTTTAAAAGATATCCAATTTCTTGTCTTCTGCCCTGTGGCTTTGACTGACTATTTCTTGGAAGAGTGTTAAGATACATGTATTACACTGTTCCCGATGCATTTAGAAGGAGGAGGTGGATGAATTTGTGAAATATTTTTCCTGACCCACCTGTAATGTCCTCATTCCTCAGCTGAACAAAGAGCTGTGATTTTGGAAAAGCCACACCAATTTACATTTCTTTGTTCTGATAAGCAGAAATTTCTTTTTCTGATCCGAACATTATCTCCATTTTTGGAGCAAGAGGAAGAGCCCAGGGCTCTGGTGAGTGGTGCGAAAACAGCAAAAAAAAACAAATGAGTGGGAATGTATCAAAAGTGTGAACACAGGTGGGATCTCAGGGCAGAGAGGAAGCCACAACATTAATAGTGCTTGGGAAACTCTTCTCATGGTGGAGAGTTCTTTGGGAAAACCAAAGTTTCTTTATTAAACTCTCAGAGGAGACTTTTCTTCTACCCGAGTTACCACTCTATCCTTCCAAATGTGAAATGTATTCTTTCACCCTCCAGTGGTGCTGCAGCTTCTATAGAGACAAAGGCAAGGTCTTCATCAAGGTCCACAACACGCCGCATCTGACTGCTGTGAACTGGTTGTCGCTTGACTTTGAGGAGCATAATGCGGGCTGTGTTACTGGGTTGTCTTGCCCCCTCTTCTCTCTTTATGGACTTGATTCTATTGGATGCTCAGTTCTTAGTCCATATAGATCAAAGCTGATGCCTCTAGTGTCTAACCCCTGACCCTATCCTGGTTTCATGTCTGTTGTATTTGGAAGATATAATCAGAAGATGGAAAATACCGGCTGCTATTTAATTACGATTATTTTTTTTGGCTGCATTGGGTCTTCGTCGCTGTGCGTGGGCTTTCTCTAGTTGCGGCAAGCGGGGGCTACTCTGTTGTGGTGCGTGGGCTTCTCATTACGGTGGCTTCTCTTGTTATGGAGCACGGGCTCTGGGTGCATGGGCTTCAGTAGCTGTGGCACGTGGGCTCAGTAGTTGTGGCACACGGGCTTAGTTGCTCTGTGGCATGTGGGATCTTCCTGGCCCAGGGCTCGAACACGTGTCCCCTGCATTGGCAGGCGGATTCTTAACCACTGTGCCACCAGGGAAGTCCCTGCTATTTGATTTTATCTGGCACCTCAGAACGTGTATGGAGCTGTCTCAGGCCCTGTCTTCCTGTTTAGATCTGTCAGCCATTTCTTCTGTTCTGCTTTTGCCACACATTTCAGGGGTGTGTGGAATAGCCAGGTGCATTGGATCTTCTGTGATTTTTATTTAGGAAAACTGTAAGGACAGTGGACAGAGAGATCCTCTTTTTGATCCTAAATCCAGCAAGGGGAACATACATGAATCTTTCAGGCTCTTAGCTTGGCGTCCCTGGGTCGAGCAAATGGTCCCATCTCAAGATCTTATAATATCTTACTCCCATATATTGTATTTTTTTTGCTCCTGTACTGCTCTATTAGTCTGGGAATGTAGACTCTTCCTGACTTTACTTTCCCCTTAGTTTGTATAAGTTTTCCTCTTAAACTTGATTTTGAAGTATGTAGTCCGAGAGTCTGAAATCGTATCCAGTTTCTTTGCTGTGGTAATCCACCTATGTTTAATGGGCAGCTTCTAGTGGATTCTCTGTAGAGTGGGTTTACTGGGTAACAGAAAATTTTTGAAGGAGAATACTTTCCCTCATATGCTGTAATATTTTCCCGTTACATACAAAATCACCACTTGAAGCTACTTAGTAGAGTGGTCAGCATGTTCTGAGATACAAGACAGAAAGTGTCTGAAGACCTTGACCTATAAGTCTTTCCAGTTTCTTTTTCTGGCTTTGACCAGTGTCACAAAAGCCTGTGTGAAGGGCACTGTGACAGTGTTGTTCACATGTACTAATGTCCATCCCCTTTGAGCCTCAGTAAGTGGTATAGCAGTTTCTCCAAACAACAGTATTGTCCAAGTTCACATCCTCATATTTGTGAGGCTGTTGACTGAACTGTTGTTCATGCCATGCCACGTGTGCCATCACCTGTGTGCCATTGTTCTTTCTGCCTTCACACATAATTTTGAAGCAACTTAATGAGAGACCTTATGAAGTAGAGTGATATCTTCAGTGATAACCCATCATTTGTTCAAGGCACTGCAACTTTCATTTTGTATATTTTTATGCATTATAAATGACTGTCTTTTATTTTTATCATTAGGTTTCTGTTTTTTGTTCCTCTTCGTTTTTGTTTTTTATTTGCAATATGTGGGATGGTTGGTTGAGAAAGCCCCCCACCCCATGGTGGAATTGGTGATCAGTTCGTTTTAGAGTTCTTTATGTAGTCTTTTTTTTTTTTTAATTTAGTTATTTTTGGCTGCATTGGGTCTTTGTTGCTGTGCATGGGCTTTCTCTAGTTGCGGTGAGAGGGGGCTACTCTTCATTGCGGTGCACAGGCTTCTCATTGCAGTGGCTTCTCTTGTTGCAGAGCACGGGCTCTAGGCATGCGGGCTTCAGTTGTTGTGGCGCATGGGCTTAGTTGCTCTGCGGCATGTGGGATCTTAGTTCCTGGACCAGGGCTCAAACTGGTGTCCCCTACATTGGCAGGCGGATTCTTAACCACTGTGCCACAAGGGAAGTCCCAAGATCACTTACCAAAGAAAAATATATTATTTTTGGTTGAGAACAAATTCTAACTGGAGAATATAGGGTGTCAGTTGTCAAGTTGGAAGTAGCACAAATCTTATTTTCTCTGCAAGACACTTTGGCTCTGAATGTCACTACATCACTGGAAAATGGCAGGATAGCTTCCAGGCATTTGGCAATGGAGACTCTCTCCTTGTCACAAACTATAGTTGGAATTTTGGGGTCTTTCTTTTTTTTTTAAAAAAAAACAAATTTATTTATTAAATAAATATTCTTGATGTTAAACTATTATTGAATATATGATTTACAAATATTTTGTATTATACCATACATTGTTTTTTCACTCTGCTGAGTATGGTTTAGTGCACAGTAGTTAATAGTTATGATGTAGTCCAATTTATCTGTTTTTAGTTTGTTGGCCTGAGCTTTTGCTGTTATATCTGATAAATCATTGGTGAATCCAATGTTAAGAATCTTTTTTTGTAAATTTACTTGTAGGAGTTTTATTCACTAGGGACTTAGGTTTAGATCTTTGAAGCATTTTGAGTTAATACAATAATGGTCCAACTAAATTCTTCTGCATGTGGATATCCAGTTTTCTCAACCCTTTTTGTTCCATAGACTGCCCTTCCCCCATTATGTGGTCTTGACAACCTTGCGGAACATCATTTGACCTTATACACGAAAGTTTTTTTCTGCATCTCTTGTGTTCCACAGGTCCCTCTGTTTTTATGCCAGTACCATACTGCTTTGATTAGTGTAGCTTTGGAAAAAGTTTTGAAATAAAGAAATGTGAATTGTCTGACTTTGTTTTCAAGCTTGTTTTTGCTATTCATTGTCTCCTGAAATTCCACAGGAATTGTAGGATTGATTCATCTGTTTCTTCAGCAAAGCGGTATTGGGATTTGGGATTACACTAGGGATTATTTTGAATATCCTGATAACTTTGGCTATTTTGACATCTTGACAATATCAACTTCAAATCCATGAACTTGGGGTATCTTTGCATTTATTTGTGTCTTCTCTAATATGTTTCAGAAGTCTTTATTTTGCAGTAGTTATAAATCCTTCCCTTCTTGTATAATGTTACGTTTAAGTATTCTTTTTTTTTGATTCTATTGTAAACTGAATTGCTTTGATTGTTCATTTTTAATGTTTAGAAACCCAGTTGGTTTTTGCATGTTGATGTTGTATCTAGTAATTTTTTTGAAATCTTTCATTATTTCTATAAGTTTTTTTTACTTATTAATGTTGCAGAATGCCTGTTGTGGGTATGTCATTTTGTAGAAGATATTTAGAAAAATGTTTTGTTTTCATAAAATCTGTTCTATTGAATTCTTTTTCTCTATGGTATATATGTTTTATAATTCTAAACAGCGACATATTATTAGATAAGCTTGTTTTGGATTTTTTAGCATTACAGTATATTGTGTGTTCATTAACGTTTATTTATGTACACCAGGTATGCAGAATATATATCTATAGTATAATGTATTTTTCTCAGTTAGAGACAGCAGTATGTTTACTGTTAATTGGTACGTGCTTTGGAGTCATGGTGGAAAAATTGCGTTCTTTTGAGAGCTGACATCAGTTTTTCCTGTATGAGTGTTTTTGTCATAGAGGGTTTGCAAGTAGTCTCCTCTAAAATCAATTTGAATTATATTTTATAACTCTTTTTTTAGTAAACAATTCTATTGCTTTAGTGTTTCTAATAATTTTAAGATCATAGTTGGGAAATTTCAAAATTTTTAAAAAATTAAAAAAAATTAAAAAAAATGCATAGTTGGGAAGTTTTGCAACTGTGTTTGGTATAAGTATTACTTTTGGTGTAATATCATATATTCAACATGAAACAGTTAATTTTGAATTTATCCCTATGGCTCTTTATGTCTTGTAGATATCTGTCCAATACATGTGGTCAAGCAATTACAACCCAAAGGGAACAGTGATCCAGGAGAAGTATTTCAAAGAGTGATCTTGGGAAGATCTAAAAGTCGTGAAATCAAACATTTTTACCTCACGGAAATCCAGGAAAATATGTATGACTTTGAGTGTCATTGGAGAGATGATGAAAGAAATTACAAAGGAATGCCTATAACCCATAATGGAAATCTCACTGATAGGATAGATCCGCATGGTGGAAGGGATGCAGGAATCAAGCCCATTAGAAATAGGCTTGGATTAAACTTTCAGGGTAAACTGCAGGTATTTCAAACTGACAGGTTAATTTCTGAATGTAATGAAGTTGAGAGGTCCATCAACAATAGTTTCTCATTTTCACCACTTCAAAGAATTCCTCCTAGTGTCCAAACTAACGTTTCTAATGTATATGGGAATGATTTTATGCATCCTTTAGTACTGACACAAGATCAGAAAACACACAGGGAAAGAGATTTTAAATGTACTGAGTGTGGGAAAACCTTTAGTCATGGCTCAATTGTCAGGAAGCATCAGATAATCTATTCAGAAGAGATATTACATAAATGTGATGTATGTGTCAAGGGCTTTAGTACAAATTCACACCTTGCAGTTCATGAGAGCATTCATACGGGAAAGAAATCTTACAAGTGTAGTGAGTGCGGCAAGGTCTTCAGTCAAAAAACGGCCCTTGCAAATCATCAGAGAATTCATACTGGGGAGAAACCTTTCAAATGTAACGAGTGTGGCAAAACCTTTAATCGCTACTCAAACCTCAGTAGGCATAAGATAATTCATACAGGAAAGAAATTATATAAATGTGATGTATGTGGCAGTGTCTTTAGTCGAAAATCAAACCTTGCAGATCATCGGAGAGTTCATACTGGAGAGAAACCTTACAGATGTAACGAGTGCGGCAAGCTGTTCAGTTACAGTTCACACCTCTCAACTCATCAGAGGATTCACACCGGAGAGAAGCCTTACAAATGTAATGAGTGCGGCAAGGTCTTCAGTGAAAAGGCAACTCTTGCAAAGCATCAGAGAATTCATACTGGAGAGAAACCTTACACGTGTAATGAGTGTAGAAAGGCCTTTAGTCAAAAAGCACATCTTCAACTTCATTGGAGAGTTCATACCGGAGAGAAACCTTTCAGATGTGATGAGTGTGGCAAGGTCTTCAGTCGAAATTCACACCTTACAAGTCATCAGAGAGTACATATCGTAGAGAGACCTTTCAAATGTTTTGAGTGTGGAAGAGCCTTTACTGAGGTCTCAACCCTCACTAAACATCAGAAAATCCATACCTGAGAGAAATTGTGTAAGTGTGATATATGTGGGAAGGTCTTTAAATCTCAAAGTAGAAAAGAAACTCTACCAATATCACGAGTGTGGCAAAGCTTTTATGTGTGTAAGCCTCACTTAGGATCAGAGAATTCATACTGGAGTGTTATATTACAAATGCAATGAGTGTCTCAAAGTGTTTAGTCAAAATGCTTACCTTATGATCCATGACAGAATTCATATTGGAAGGAACGGTGAGAAATGTAATGAGTGTGGTAAGTTCTTAAGTGTGCTTTCAGGCCTAACTTGCCATCAGCTGACGTATACTGGTGAGAGCCCTTAAAAATATAATGAAGGTTGTAATGCTTTTAGCAGCTGTTCACATCTTAGGCTTCCTGAGAATATTCATACTGGATAGAGCCCAGATACACGTATTTAATGTGGTCAGGCCGTTGATAATGCATTCTGGAAAGAATCCTCACCAGTGCCATGAATGTGAGAAATCTGTTCTCATGGCTCACATCACACCAATAATCAGGTAGTCTGCACTGGACAGAATGTTACAAATGTACTGAATTTTGCAAAGCTTTTAGGTTGTGCCTTAAACTCAGGGATCATCAAATACTTCATTCTTTAAAATGCAATGAATATGTCAAAATTTAATATATTGCTTACTCGTACTTAAATACCAGAATATTTATCTTGGAGAGAAACCGCACAAATGTAACGTGTGTGGCAAGGATTTTACCCAAACATCACAGTATGTTTTACCCAGCATACTGGAGCGATAACTCCCAAATGCAATGGGTGTGCAAAACCTTTACGTTGAGTTCAAGTATTAGGGAGCAGCAGAGAGTCCATATTGAAGAGAAGCCATGGAAATGTGAATCGAGGCTTTATCCAGGCCTCCCATGCACTGAACTTTAGAATACACATCTTTAAGAGAAACCACAGAAAGCAATATGAGTGCTAAGGCTTGTAACTGAAGAACAAAACTGTGGAACACAGGATTTATGTTGGAGAACAAGATTTCAAATGTTATGAATGTTGTAAATATGGATACATCCAATAAGTTTGGTGTAATGAGAGAATTCATACAGGTTATAAAGTGTATACGTGGAAAACTCTTCATAAATCAGTGCATTCTCAGCGTTTAACAAAAAAACTCACGTTCGGGGGAATTCTTACAAATGTAATGAATTTGTTGAGTTTTTTCAGCAGTTTTTTCAACAGACCACACATCAGAGAATGCATACTCGGAATAAACAAGTCTTTAGTTGTCTGAGGTTAACCTGAGATATTATATACTGCAGAATCATTACAAGTCACAGTGTGTTAAAAGATGATGTGTATGTGAGAGGGAGAAGGGCATGTGTTGAAATGGCCCATTGTCTTCAGTGTATAAATAGTCAGTTATTCGGGTTTTCGTGAAGAGGCTACATTCATATTTACGCCTTTCAACCTGAAGTTTGAAGTAACACGGAAGAACAAATCTGAGTCCATATCGGACCTGTTTCTTTTACTTTAACCTTTGTATTCTGTTGCTTTCGGTAGAAGTGAATCAGTAAAGGGATGTTGCCTGTAAGCTTAAATTATACATCATGGGCCATCTCTGGGAACCCTGACTTCCTTGTAATGAGCATTAAAGTAAAATACCTTTTTTAGCTCCCAGGAAACATCCTGACAAGGCCTTCCTGTGAATGCCTTCAGGAAGGAAGAAATTAACACAACCCCTCCGGAATGTCAACAAAAAAATCAATCAGTCAATCTAAGAAAGAAATGGAAAATTTTATTCAAGCCAAATTTGAGGATGATAACCTGGGAGGAGTGTCTGAGAAAGCTCAGAACTATTCTGCCCATTAGAAATCAAGGCACAGGGCTTCGCTGGTGGCGCAGTGGTTAAGAATCCGCCTGCCAGTGCAGGGGACACGGGTTCGAGCCTTGGTCCAGGAAGATCCCACATGCCGTGGAGCAACTAAGCCCGTGCGCCACAACTACTGAGCCTGTGAGCCACAACTACTGAGCTCGTATGGCACAACTACTGAAGCCCGCACACCGCAACAAGAGAAGCCACCGCAATGAGAAGCCCGCGCACCTCAACGGAGACCCAGCGCAGCCAAAAATAAATAAAAAATTAAAAAAGAAAAAGAAATCAAGGCACAGTTACATAAGTTTTCTAAGACAGCAGTACAACACATGACATATTATTGACAGTTTACATAATCCAGATCTAAGCGTCATCGCAGTGGGTTGTGTGACCCTTACAAGATCAAGAAGGAATGCTATCTTTTAAGTTTTCCTGTTGATGCTAGGAGAATGTTGCTCTTTATGGTTGAGTATGTATTCTGCTGATGGGGGAGGTTTGCTTGATACATAATGCAAATACACAGTTCACAGTGGGAGGAGAGAGGAGGCCAAAGGGCCGAGAGGAAATAATGTTTAAATATTCGTGTCTTGCCATAATAGTTGAATTTTATTTCACAGGAGTCTGACCTGAACCAGGACTTTACTCCCTCCGCTTTTACTATAAAGAGCCTGATTTCTATCTCAGGACATGTGATTCTTTGCGTTGCTAGTCCCCCGTTTTCTCGGTCTGCTGGATTTCAGAATAACGTCACTATTCCTTGCCCCCCAAAGTAGTCTACTTTTTGGCCTGTTGTGCAGCGAGCCGTAAGAGCTTGGCCTCGGTGACAAGATAATCTTATCTCTTCATTACAGGCCTTTGTTGATGGTCTCTGGGAAGAATCAGTAACATGAGGGGGCCAACTTCATTAGGTGTGGTTCATGCACATCCATGTTCCTGGAAAAACAAGGACCCTGAATTATCGAATTCAATACCATGTGGATTAGCAACAGGGAGAGGCAGAGAATAATGTAAAACTGTGCCTTGACTCATCATGGTAATGTTCAGGGTGCCCTTCCATAGATAAGCCAGTGTGGGTATAGTGCAGAATGCTCTACCAGCTGACCATGAACAAAGCAGGAAGGACATGCAGGGACTGGGCTTTTCGTGGGAGGAGAGTGACAGGTTATTAGGGACTGATTATGTGGTAGGAACAATGCACAAGAAGACTTAATCACTTTATCTATTGCACGAGCGTATGTGTTGTCTACATCTGACCAAGAAAGAAGTTGTCTAATTTTTGGATATTGAAGACAGCAGTTATCTTCAGAGTAAAATTTAATCAGAAGCACCAGAAGTATGTGTATGTTTATGATTCACGTTTTAATTGCTGCCATTACATTTTGCTACCGTTTTATTGAGAATGTACCATAGGTCTCCTGTTTTAAGTAATAAAATTTAATCATCTTTTAAATCCTGGATGCATTATGTTCCTTTTACCAATACAGTTTTATCCCACCTCAGTACTTTATAACAGAAGCTAGGAGTGCACTATTAGGTTCTCAGTGTTGAAAGAATCTATAACAATTTCTTCCCAATATGGGATCAAATAACATACAAGTTGGAGGTTATAAACTCATAAATTGTACTTGAGTTATTCTCTCCGCTCTGTTCCAGAATATTCAGATGGCTGTAGTGCAAATAGCATAGCAGTGAATTTCATACTCTCTGACTTCCATTAATGTACAAAAATTGAATCAAATAAATTTAAAGATCTAATTGGCTTTATTGAATGATTCCTGCGTTGGGCAGCATCCCACCTAGGAAATAAAGAGGTGCTCCAAGGAGCTGTACAAAGTGGAAAAGCCCATGATGTTGAGCATATTTTAATGTGCTTTTTGAATGTGTATTATAGGTATTTGGTTTGTGGTTACTATGAAGTTTTTATATGGATATGGGACTCTTTGCACTTCCTGGACTTGCGTGATTTCCACGCTCTGTCTTCCAGCTCACCGATCCATTCTTCTGCCTCATTTAGCCTATTACTGATTTCCTCTATTGTATTTTTCATTTCAGTATTTCTTCAATTCTGTTTGGGGGTTACTTATGTTTTCTACACCTTTGTTAAAAAGCCTCATTTCTCACTCTGTGCATCCATTCTCCTCCCGAATTGTTTGGTCGTTTTTCCGATCATTACTCTGAGCTCTTCCTCGGGTAGATGGCGTATCTCCACGTCAGTTCTTCTTCTGGGTTTTTGTCTTCTTTCTTCATCTGAAACGTATTCCTCTGTTGCCTCATTTTGCGTAATTTGCTATTTGTATTTTTATGTATGTGGTAGGTTTGTTACGTTTCTTGACCTTGGAGAAGTGGCCTTGGTAGAAGATGTCCTGTGCTTCTCAGCAGTGTACTCCCCCTCATGTCACCCAAGGGCCAGGAGGCATGTGGTCCCAGGGTAGTGTCTGGACTGTATCTGTGGACTGTGTCTGCAGGTTGTATGACTGTAGTTTTCTTGCTTCTGGTGTCTGTGCCCTGGTTGGTGAGGCTGGTCTAGAGGCTTCTGTCTGTCCACTGTTGGTTGGACCTGGATCTTGGCCCTTTGGTGGGCAGGTTTATGTCTAGGGGCATGTGGAGAGGTGGCTGCCTCAGGAAGCCTTTAGGCAGCCTGTCTGCTGATGGGTGGGGCTGTGTCACCTGAGACGATTGGTAGTTTTTGTTTTTTTTGGTTCATTCTCTTTTTGTATTTTCCATTGAGAGATTTTTATATGTGGAACTGTCCTTACGTTTCAATAATATATTCCCTTTAGTCATGGTTTGTAAACTTTTAATGTGATTTTGATTTTAGTTTACTATTTTTTTGTTTTTGTTTTTATTTTATTTTTAGCTGTGCAACAAGGAATGCGGTATCTTAGTTCCATGACCAGGGATGGAACCCGCGTCCCCTGCAGTGGAAGCGCAGGGCCCTACCCACTGGGTGGCCAGGGAATTCCCTGAGTTTACCATTGTTTTATTGATGATTTTTTGCGTCATTATTTGCTGTGTGGTTTTCTTGTAGTGTCACCGTCTGACTTTGTATTAGAGTAATTCTGGACTCAGAGTTTGGAACTGTTCCCTTTTCTTCAATATATTGGGGAAGAGTTAAAGGAAGGGAGGTCTTAATTGTTTTTAAATGTTGGGTAGCGTTCTGCAGTGAAGCTCTCTGACTTTCCTTTGTTGTATGATTTTTGAATAGTGATTCAGTCTCCTTACAATGTGTAGGTTTGTTCGGATTTTAAATTTTTTCATGATTCTATCTTGGTAGATTTGTTTCTCTAGGAATTTATCTATTTTAGGTTAGCCAATATTTTTAAAAAATTATTTTTGGCTGAGTTGTGTCTTTGTTGCTGCAGGCGGGCTTTCTCTAGTTGCAGCGAGTGGGGACTCCTCTTCGTTTTAGTGTGCGGGCTTCTCACTGCGGTGGCTTCTCTTGTTGCGGAGCACGGGCTCTAGGGGCACAGGCTTCAGTAGTTGTGGCACATGGGCTCAGTAGTTGTGGCTTGTGGGCTCTAGAGCGCAGGCCAGTAGTTGTGGCACACGGGCTTAGTTACTCCTTGGCATGTTGGATCTTCCGGGACCAGGGATCAAACCTGTGTCCCCTGCATTGGCAGGCGGATTCTTAACCACCGCACCACCAGGGAAGTCCCTAGGTTAGCCAATATTTAGACATAGACTTGTCTAAGTATTTTCTTCTAAATTAAAAAAAAATTTTTTTGTAGGGTCAGTTGTAATCTTTTATAATGTCCCCTCTTTCATTTCTGATTCAGTAATTTGAGTCTTCTCTCTTTTTTAAATCTAGATAAGGATTTGTCCATTTTGTTCTATTTTTCAAAGAACTGTTGTGTTGTCTTTTTCTGTAGTTTTATTCTCTTTCATTTGTCTAATCCTTTTTCCTACCTTGTGCTAGCTTAGGCATATTTTGTTCTTCTAAGATCTTTTTACTTTGTTCTTTTTCAAAAAAAGGAATTTTTTATTCACAATGTAAATTCACAAGGGAATTCATCACAAGTGTGGAATAGGATAAGTATTTTAAAGAGCAATGCAGTTCTCATCAACAGAAAAGAATTTTTTCCCCCTATTTCGCTTTTTCTTTAGTTTGCACCCATAATTTCATATAGATAAAATAAACACTGTCATAATCTTTTCACAGTATATATAACTTCATTATGCTCTACACCTTAAACTTATAGAGTGATGTATGTCATTGTATAAAGAGTTGTTTATACAACTCATGTTACTGTGTAAATAGTTGGTTTTAAAAAGGCAAATAATTAAAACACGTTGGACAAAACAAAGAATAATGCAGTGTATAACAATTTAAAAATACGTATTGCTGTTTTTAAGGCAATGGTTAGTGACCTAAGTGATCACACGCCTTAGTCCTCCAGGCTCAGACTCCAGGTCCTGTCCCTGAGTTTCTGAAACTGAGTAGTATGTTGAATTTGACCTTCTGCATTAATAGGGAATAGAACCGGAAAAGCTGTTTTATAGGGTGTTGGTAGGAAATATATCATTGTACCCAGAGAGAGTTTTGTATTTGTAATACAGAGACTAGTC
Organism: Balaenoptera physalus; assembly: GCF_965194825.1. Taxonomy (NCBI): domain Eukaryota; kingdom Metazoa; phylum Chordata; class Mammalia; order Artiodactyla; family Balaenopteridae; genus Balaenoptera; species Balaenoptera physalus. The sequence continues at coordinate 5,156,354 of NC_138900.1, forward strand.
CCATTTCTTTTTTAAAAAATTTATTTATTTTGGGCTGTGTCGGGTCTTAGTTGCGGCATACGGGATCTTCGTTGCCACACACAGGCTTCTCTCTAGTTGTGGCCCGCGGGTTCCATGGTGGGTGGGTTCTGTAGTTTGTGGCTCTCGGGCTCTAGTTGAGCCGCGCCAGCTCAGTAGTTGTGGAGTGCGGGCTTAGTTGCCCCACAGGATGTGGGATCTTAGTTCCCTGACCAGGGACCGAACCTGTGTCCTTGCATTGCAAGGCGGATTCTTTACCACTGGACCACCAGGGAAGTCACCCTATTCTTATTTCTTAAAGTTACTTAAATTAATTCCCATTTAGGAAATGTTCCTGGATCCAACCAATGATCTATGTCAACCCCTCCCTCTGCTCCAGGAGACTCCGGTTTCCAGACCACTGAATTGCTTCCGCCTCACTAGCAGGAAGTCAGAACAACCTGAGGGCAAAAATAGCTTTTTATTTAAACTCTTTTAGTCTTAAGAGGAAACATCTTGGCTTCGGACGTAATTGGCTCACACAGCCGTAACCTTTTACCTGCAAACTCTTGCGGACAGTAACTTAAACCGGCCAAGGTACTGGAAGCACCAACCCCTCTCTGCTCCCAGTTCCTCCCTCCGGCGCTCAGTGAGCACACCTGGGTGCTCTTTTCGCCCCGCCCCTCACCGGTAGGGCCCCGCCCAGGCCCCGCCCCGGAAGCCCCGCCTCTAACTCCAGAAGCCCATTCCTAAGGACCCGGAAGCGGAGAGCGCGGAGCCAAGGTCACGGAGCGGAGCGTAAGTGTGCGCGGTACCGCTCTACCCCGTCCTCGGGGTGTGGGAGTTTCTAGGGACTTTAAGTCCCAGCACCCGGCCCTCCGCCCCGGTAAATCCAGACGTCGCCCTTACGGGTCGGGTATTTTTTCCCTGGGTTTGAAGTCTCGCTGAGGCCGGTCCCTGCCCTTGACTCTTCTGCCTCTGGTCCACGTAGACACCGCTTTTCGCAACATTTTCCTGCTTATAACGTGTTACTTTCCCGGCCTCCCTTGTGAACTTCTCTTCCCCGAGGTGGATGCGCGCCCCGCAGCCTGGCCCTCTCGGCCCCTGGAGGGCAGCGCCGGCCGCCCCGCTCCCGGAGAGCCCGCGTCCTCTCCCCGGTCCTGGGGTTCTGGAGAGCCCGCCCCTCTCCGGAGACCCCCTCCCTCCCTCCCCGCCGCTCTGTCCTCGCGTCTCCTCAGGGGGGTCCTTCAGCTCCCCCGGCCTCCCCTTCGTAGTCAGCCCTTCCCCTCACCCCGCGTAGGGGGACGTGACCTGTGCCAGACGCGGGAACACCCAGTGTAGTTCCTTCCCCAATGCCACCCCGCTAGAAAATATTCCCTTCTGGTAGGTGGGCATTTTATACGTGAGTGAATGGAATCAGGAAAAGCAGAGACAGAGAGGCTGAGATCGAAGTAGAAAAACTGAGGAGAAAAGAATGAGGGAGAACCAGTGGGAACATAGAGGGTGGCTGAAGGACGTGCAGAGAGATAGTAAAATGAAAGTGATTAAGTCTTGAAAGTAGCAGGTGAAGATAATGGAGAAAGAAATTAAGCCGGATCTGCAGAGATTGCAGGGCAGCCTAAGGAAGGGGACCTGGATCAGCCTTAGAAGGGGATAACAGTGGAGAGTCACTTCACACAGAGTAAGGGGAGATGATAAAAGCGTTGGAACCTTGGCCTTCACAGCATCACGGTGCCGGGAGAAAAACCGGACAAAGGGTGACAATAAGAGCAGAGGAAGAGAGAGCAGGAAGGAAGCACAGCCACTTGGGGCGCCCGAGAGTGGGGAGGAAGGGAGAGTAACAGACAGAAGGGGTGTGACTGGAGGCATGGTGTAACCGCAGAGATGGGGGAAGAAAGAAATACATAGAGATTTAGGACAGTCATACGGGTTGAGGAGAACGGGTTGCAGAGTGGGGCAGGCCAGGTGTGAGGGAGGAAATGGAGAGGAGGGCAGGAAAGGGAAAGTAGAGGAAAAGAAAAAGAGAAACAAAGGCAGAAATGAAATAGGGAGACAGAGAAACAGAATAAAATGGAAACACCTAATAGTGCAGGTGGAGGGGGAAAGTGGATCCAGATGGGTGGTGAGTTGTTTGGATGTGGATAATTATGTTGTGATAAGATTGATTTGAGTCTTTAGAATCTAATGTATTTAACATTTGTTTAAATTATACAGGTGAGGATGAGAATGGCACAACTCCTGTCTATAAGGCCTGTGCATTTTGTAATTATTTGTATCAGAAGAAAACTTCCATTGGCAAACCCTGTTGAGCAGAGAGGCAGTGACTTGATTCACTAAGATGTGGGTCACCCCCTTCCCTTTTCCTGGTGTGGGTTAGAGCTCAGGGGAGAGAAGTGGGGCAAGAAAAGACTGACTCCGTCACTACATGGTGCCTTTTAAAGGAACATTGAAAGTGTGTTTTGGAATGGATTTACTTCTTTTCTTTTTTTTTAAACTTTTGGGTTTGTTTGTTTGTTTATTTGTTTATTTATTTATTTATGGCTGTATTGGGTCTTCGTTTCTGTGCGAGGGCTTTCTCTAGGTGTGGCAAGCGGGGGCCACTCTTCATCGCGGTGCACGGCCCTCTCATTATCGCGGCCTCTCCTGTTGCGGAGCACAGGCTCCAGACGCGCAGGCTCAGTAGTTGTGGCTCAGGGGCCTAGTTGCTCCGTGGCACATGGGATCTTCCCAGACCAGGGCCCGAACCCGTGTCCCCTGCATTGGCAGGCAGATTCTCAACCACTGTGCCGCCAGGGGAGCCCACTTCTTTTCTTTTTGTTTCTTTACATTTAATTATTTTGTAGCTTGAAATAAATCTTAGTTCATTCAATTTCTTTGTTCCTCTGAATAATTTTTAACTTCTGAAAGAAGCTTTGCTGGCCTCCAATATTCTATACATGTCATTCATTGCGTCTTTAAGAAGGAGCTATGTAATTTCCGTATTTAGGGGATTTTCCTGTTTTCTTTACGCTTTCTGTTTGTCGTTTTATTTCATTGTGGTTAGAGAAGATACTTTTTTTTTTTTTTTTTTTTTTGGTCTTGTCGGATCATAGTTCCCTGACCAGGGATCGAACCTGTGCCCTTGGCAGTGATCGTGTGGAGTCCTAACCACTGGACCTACCATCAGAGAATTACCATATCCTCAGTTTTGTTTTTTTCAAAACTTTGACACCAGTCTTTTAGATTAAAAACAATAAACAAATTATTGCTTTTTAAAATTTGTTTCAAATTTATCCCTGGCCTGAGTGACTTAGTGACTCTGAGTCCCCCCATTCCTGAGGGCTGAGTTCTGGGCTGAAGCTGAGGGGGCTCTGCTCTGTGTGGGGATGGATCAGGGCTGGTCTGTGACCTGAAGGGGATCGTCGGGTCCAGCTGAGGTGCCCGCTGCTGCTGTGTACGTGAGGGCCTCACCAGGAGGGGAGAGTGACTTGTTTTTTTGTTTGTTTTATTTTTGTTTGGTTTTGGCCTTGTCACACGGTTTTCGGGATCTCAGTTCCGTGACCAGGGATTGAACCTGGGCCACAGCAGTGAGAGCCCAGAATCCTAACCACTAGGCCACCAGGGAAGTCCCAGGGAAGCGTGATCTGAAGGAAAGCGTGGGAAACTTCACCTATTGGTCTCTGTGTGGGAGTTTACTGTCCTGAGTCCCTCCTGGGACAGTGGGCAGCAGGGGACTGTCTGTTCCACATGCTGAGGTCTTCCCTGTGTGTGTGGTGGTGACTCAGGAAGGGGGTGTGTTGATTCTAAGCATTAAACAGCATCTTTCCAGCTTTCAAGATTGACTGCTAAAGAATCATGTTGCCTAAGGAGTATGCCCGGAAGAGGAGGACGAGGAAAGAACTGGAGTTTGGAATGGCTCTTTCTCAGGTAAAGTCATATTCTCAGTTGATTATTTCATCTTATTTCTTGAAATGCCATTCTTTGGACTCACTAATCTCTGACTCTGAAGTATCCTGCCTGACACCTGTACATCACAGTCACCCAGGGCCTTCCCTCAGGGCCTGTCATCTTCACTTAGATCCCATCTCCCCATGACCCAGTGACCTGGAACTTGTGAAGAGGCTCCACTGGGTGTAGTCCTGGGCAGGGCTTCACACCCTTGGATGGGTCAATGCTGTTGGGCACCAGGGACTGTAGAGGGGCCCATCTGAATGCACTGTCCTCTCTCTACAAAACAGAATGAAGAAGCTACACGTGGAAGGCAGGTATTAATATGCAGAAATGCCTGGTACGTTCTGCAAGAGACCAATAAGGAGAAATTTGTTCCGAGTTTTTATAATACATTCTCAGCCAAATAACTGTGTCACTGATTTCAACATCTTCATGATTGGGAATGGAATGGAAAGTTCAGAAATAGACATCAGTGATAAGAGGGTGTTTTATTCCATTATCCATTTTAAACTATGAAATCAACCTAAATTGTTGAGATTTGGAAGTCCTTGGAATCAGTTTCGATACCTCCATTCTTCAGTTTTTTGTCTTTTCACTGTGTTGGTTGCGTCCTTTGACACATAGAAGGTTTTACCTTTGATGTAGGTAAGGTTTCAGCTTCATTCTTTTGCAGGGAGGTATCCAGTTTCCCAGCAGCATTTGTTATTGAGACTGTCTTATTTTCATTTTGTAGTCTTAGCACCTTTATGAATACATTTTACATATATGCAAAGGATTATTTCTGAGCATTCTCTTGTGTTCATTTGGTTTATGTATCTGTGTCTATACCAGTACCACACAATCTCTATTGCTTTGTGATATGTTTTGAAATCTAAAAAAGGGAGGTCTCCATCTTTCTTCTTACTCAAGAGACTTCGGTCTATTTGCGGTTTTTTGAAATTCTCTATGACTTTTAGCATGATTTTTTCTGTTTCTTCAAAAATTGCCATGGGAATTTTGATAATCATTCCATTGAATCTGTAGCACACTTTGGGTAGCTGGGATACTTTAAGAGTATCCATGAATATGGGATGACTTTCTATTTATTTGTATCTTTTTAAATTTCTTTTAACACTGTTAAGTAGTTTTTAGTGTACACTTCTTTCACCTTCTTGGTGAATTTATTCCTGAATATTGATATTTCATTTGTTTTTAATGCTATAATAAATAAGATTGTTTTCTAATTTTCCTTTGATACTGTTCATTGTGTATAGAAATGCAACTGAAAGTTTTTGCATGTTGATTTTGTATCCTGCAATTTTTCAAAACATGTATTTTGATGTAGCAGTTTTCTTGTCAAAAGGTTATGGCTTCTTCATATCAAACCTTGTCTAGGAAAGAAGATAATTTTACTTCTTTTTCAATTTGGATTACTTTGATTTCTTTTTCTTGTCTAATTGCTCTGGCTAGGGGTTTCAGTACTTTGTTGAAGAGTAGTGCAGAAAGTATGCATCCTTGCCTTCCTCCTGATCTCAGAGGAAAAGCTTTCAGTCTTTCACGTTTGAGTATGACTTTAGCTGTGCTCTTTTCATAAATGGTGTTTATTATGTTGAGATAATTACTGTTTCTACTTTGTTGAGTGTTTGTCTCTCTCTCTTTTTTTTTTAATATTTATGTTTATTTATTTATTTGGCTGCACTGTGTCTTAGTGGTGGATCCCGATCTTCCATCTTCGCTGTGGCATGGGGGATCTAGTTCCCTGACCAGGGATTGAACCCAGGCCCCCTGTATTGGGAGCGCGGAGTTGTAGCCACTGGACTTGGGCCACCAGGGAAGTCCCAAGTGTTTATATCTTGAAAGTTTGTTGCGTTTTGTCAAATGCTTTTTTCTGCAGTAATTGAGATGATCCTTTGTGACATTTTTTCCTTTATTTTGTTAATGTGGTGTACCACATAGTTGATTTTTGTATGTTGAGTCCTCCTTACCCCTTATAGTGATATAAATAAAATCCACTTGATTGTGATGTCAGATCTTTTTAATGTGGTGTTGAATTTGGTTTACTGGTGTTTTGTTATAGATTTTGTATCAATATTCATCGGAGATATTGATTTCTAGTTTTCCTTTCTTCTGTTTTTGTCTGGGTTTGGTATCAGAATCATGCTGGCTCCATACAATGAGTTTGTGAGTGTTCCCTCTTCAACTCTAACATTTTTAGCAAGATTAGTGGTAATTCTTTTGTAAATGTTTGGTAGAACTGGGTCCTGGGTTTTTTTTGTTTGTTTGAAGTTTTTGATTACTGCTTGAATGTCTTTAGTTATAATTGGGTTCAAATTTTTTTTATGTCTTAAAGATTGAGATTTAGTAGGTTATATGTTTCTAAGAATTTACCTGTATCTTCTCCATTCTATAATTTGTAGGCATTATTGTTCATAGTACTCTTATAATCCTTTAAAAAATTTCTTTGACATTATTTGCAATCTCTCCACTTTAGTATCTGTTTTCAGTTATTTGAATCTTTTTTCTTAGTCCAGCTAAGTGTTTTTCCATTGAATTTTTCGAAATGCCCACGCTACTTTGCTTTTATATTTTTCTGCTTTGTATTTTGTTTATCTCTGGTCTAATCTTTATGATTTACCTCTTTCCTTTTGCTAAATATGGGTTCAGTTTGGTTTTTTTCCCCTACTTCATAGAGGTATAAAAATAGATTTCTGGTTTGAGATCTTTTCTTTTTCTTATTTTAAGCATTTAGACTTCCTTTTTAGTACTGCCTTCATTGTGTGTTAAAAATTTTGGTATGTTGTGTTTTCATTTTCAGCCCAATATTTAAAAGTTCCCTTGTGATTTGTTCTTTGACCCACTGGTGCTTTAAGAATGAGTTGTTTAGGGAATTCCCTGGCAATGCAGTGGTTAGGGCTCCACACTTTCACTGCTGAGGGCCTGGGTTTGATCCCTGGTTGGGAAACTAAGATCTCACAAGTGGCGTGGTGTAGCCAAAAAGGAAAGAATGAATGAATGAATGAATGAATGAATAAAATATTTCAACTTAAAAAAAAAAAAGAATGAGTTGTTTAATTTCCACAATTTGGGGAATTTTCTTTTTTCCTCTGCTGTTTATTTTTAGTTTTATTTTATTATGATAGAGAACATACTTTTTATGATCTCAATCTCTTACCATTATTAAGATTTGCTTTTTGGCCTAACACATGGTCTGTCGTGGAGAATGTTCCATGTGTGCTTGAGAAGCATGTTTCTGCTGCTCTTGTTGGGTGGAGTGATCTGTACATGTCTGTTATGTCCACTTGGTCTACAATGTTGTTCAAGTCCTCTGTTTCCTTGTTGATATTCTCTTTGGTTCCATCCGTAAGTAAACATGAGCCATTGAAGTCTCATACTATTCTTGTGCTGTTTCTCTCTTCATTTCTGTTAACGTTTGCTTCCGTTTTCTTGGAGATCTAATGTTATATTTGTATATTGTTTTTGTTTTATCTTTTTGATAAATTGACCGTTTTATCATTATATAATGTTTTTTGTCTTTTTATTTTTTCTGGTATTATGGAGTCACCCCTGCTCTCTTTAGGATGGAATATCTTTTCCATCCTTTCACTTTTCACCTTTCCATGTCTTTAGATGTGTGAACGTTCACAGTTTTAACTCTCTGATATGCTCTCTCTGTGGCTCTCGCTCTTGCTCTCTGTTTTCCTCCTGTTACTTCCTGTAGTGGTCCCTGCTCAGGAAACCTGTACCGTGGTGAAAGGCAGGAACCCTGGGCAGCCCCCTTCACTGCACTGTACCTTCAGAGGGAATGCATCAAGTATTTCCTTTTCATCATGACGTTTGTTTGAAATGTGTTTTTTAATAATTTTTTCCACCTTCTTTTTTTCCTGATTTTTAATTCTCCAAGAAGTTTATAACTTCGCTGTTGTGATAAACTTTTTCTTAATCTGTGAAAATAATGTAGAATACTACTATTCTAATTTTGAATCGATTTTTTAAAAATTAATTAGTTTATTTATGGCTGCATTGGGTCTTTGTTGCTGCATGTGGGCTTTCTCTAGTTGCGGCGAGCAGGGGCTACTCTTTGTTGCTGTGCACGGGTTTCTCATTGCAGTGGCTTCTCTTGTTGCGGAGCACGGGCTCTAGGTGCGTGGGCTTCAGTAGTTGTGGCATGCGGGCTCAGTAGCTGTGGCTTGCGGGCTCTAGAGCGCAGACTCAGTAGTTGTGGCTCATGGGCTTAGTTGCTCCGCGGCATGTGGGATCTTCCCGGACCAGGGCTCGAACCTGTGTCCCCTCCGTTGGCAGGCAGATTCTCAACCATTGCGCCACCAGGGAAGTCCTGAATCAATGTTTATTATTAGAAAAAAGAAGGAAACTCTTGGCCTGTTGTTAATGCCCAAGTATGTAAATTTTAGTGGCTGAAGTTGTATTTATATTTTTGAATATAGTTATTTTATTGAGATTGGAGTTAAAGTATTGGGTTTTTTTTCATGATCATACCATTTTTCTTTTAGTAGCCTATTATGGAATCATGTTGACAAACTAAATTCAGTACAGTTGATACATTCTCATTGTCTGAAAGATGCTGAAATACCCATGAATAAAAGGGTGATTAAAAAATTGAAAATATGTCAGGAAACAACTATCATTTCAGTAATTTAGTGTGGACATGTGTGTGCATAAGTTCATGGATGTGAACGGCGTCCCTGGTTTAGATAAACAACATGATTTTAAAACTATGTATTACACCTTTTGTAGTCGAAATTATATCTTCAATATATTCAGTGGCCTTGAATTTTTTCTATGCTATCATGTTAATGGTTTAAATTGTAGTAAGATTACTAAAATTTTTAATATATGTGTGTGTGTGCCCACATTTATAATGGCCTTTCATGCTTTTCTTTGTTCACCTTGGACTTTTATCAAGTTTTCTCAGGTATCCCTCTGTCAATGTCCTTTTAATGCTCTCTGTTACTTATCTGTTTGATTTTTAAGTTTCAGTTTCAGAGCCCAACCCTCTGAGTTTAGGTGCTTGCTGTGTCATTTGTTAACTTCTTGACCTGAGTCAAGTTTCTCAGAGGGTCTCTGACACAGTTTTTTCTTCTGTAAGATGGGAACAGATCTTTCTCTAATGAGCTATTACGTTGATGATACGTTCATACCCATAAAGCACTTTATAGAGTAACGTTTAGATTAATATTACAGTAATTTAGAGCAATAAGAAGTATTCCAGGGACTTTCCTGGTGGTCCAGTGCTTAAGAATCCGCCTTCCAATGCAAGGGATGTGGGCTCGATCCCAGGTTGGGAAACTAAGATCCCGCATGCCACAAGACAACTGAGCCCCTGCGCCACAACTAGAGAGAATCCCGTGCACTGCCACGAAGAGCCCATGTGCCGCAATGAAACATCCTTCATGCCACAACAAAGATCCCACTTGCTGCAACTAAGACCCGACGCAGACAAATAAATAAAATAAATTAATTAAAAAAGAAAAGAAGTATTCCCAAACTTTTAATCATTGTTATCATCATCATAATTGAAGATTTTGACTTTTCTCTAGAGCCATTGTGGACTTTGTCTCTCTTAAGACGCCACTCAGACTGCAGCTCATCAAGATATTGACTTTCCGTTACTGTGTAGAACATAATATCAAACGCATCTGGATAGACAACCCATTGTTGAGTTTTATTTATAGGTGTTTCATGGATTTTCCACAAAGATGAAAAACCCTTAGTAATTGGAAGATATCATAATCTCTTATGAAAAAGCATACGAAGTTAAAATTAGAGACACATAATGTCTCCCAATACTTCTACATGGACCTGGTAGCACATACACTTCAACCAAGTCAATCCTTCCTTACCCCTTACTCCTCTTTTCCTTTTGTATGAAGATATGAACTCTCCTCATGGCCCCTTGGTGAAAATATATATTTTCATTTCAGGAATGGTTGACTTTTGAGGATGTGGCTATCAGATTCTCTCAGGAGGAGTGGGAATGCCTGGACCCTGCTCAGAGGGCCTTGTACAGGGACGTGATGGTGGAGACCTACAGGAACCTGCTCTCCCTGGGTGAGGGTAACTTCCCTCCACAGCTGGGATTTGCCTTTGCATCTTCCCCTCTGGGCCTCTTGGGAGGCCCTGTTTCCTTTGGTCTGAAAAGCCTGTGGACTCAGACATGAAGTGCCATCACGCGTTTAAACTGACCCTTTCTTCGGATGACCTGTCCATTTCAGGTTGCATCAGGAGTTGTCCCAGAGCTTAATTATGTATAAAGCTCAATGGCAAACTTTAAACAAATACCCAGTTTCCCATTTTCTGCCTTTTGGCTTTTGACTTAGTGTTTCTAGGAAGAGAGCTCAATGTCTGTATATTATATACTGTTCCCGATGCATTTAGAAGGAGGCAGTGGATGAATTTGTGAAATATTTTTCCTGACCCACCTGTAATGTCCTCACTGCTTAGTTGAAGAGCTGTGATTTTCGGAAAACCGTAGCACTTTACATTTTTTGTTCCGATAATCAGGAATTTCTGATTTTGATCTGAATATTGTCTCCCTTTTGGAGCAAGAAAAAGAGCCCAGGACTGTGGTGAGTGATGTGAAAATACCCAAAATCCAAATGGGTGGGAATGTGTGAACACAGATGGGATCTCATAAGATCAGAGAGGGAGCCACAACATTAATAGTGTTTGGGAAACTTTTCTCACGGTGGAGAGTTTTTTTGGGAGAACAGAAGTTCATTTACTGAAAAGTCTCAGAGGATATTTTTCATCTCCTGGAGTTATCACCCTGTCCTTCATCATGTAAAATGTTTTATTTTACCCTGCAGTGGTGCTGCAGCTTCTACAGAGACAAAGGCAAGGTCTTTATCATGATCCACAACACTCATCATATGGCTTTTGTGAACTGGTTTTTGCTTGACTTTGAGGAGGATGATGAGGGCTGTTTGATCGGGGTCTCTTGCCCCTTCATGTCTCCTTCTGGTCTTGATTCCCCTGGATGCTCAGTTCTTAGTCCACATAGATCAGAGCTGATGCCTCTGGAGTCCCACCCCTGAGCCCATCCCGGTTTGATCAGAGTTGCTGTACTTGGAAGAAGTAATCAGAAGATGTGGAAAAACTGGCTGCTCTGTATTCCACGTGGCCCCTCAGCACCTGCCGTAGCTGTCTCAGGTCCTCTTTGCTGGTTTAGATCCCTCAGCCGTTTCTTCTGTTCAGGGGTGTGTGGAATAGCTAGGTGCATTGGATCTTCTGTGCTTGTACTTAGGAAAACTGTAAGGACAGTGGATGGAGAGATCCTCTTTTTGATCCTAAATGCTACAAGGAGACCAGTGGTGAATTTGTCAGGCTCTTAGCTTGGCATCTATGGGTTGAGCACATGGTCCCATCTCAAGATCCTTTAATGTCTGACCCTCACACGTTGCATTGTTTTTTGCTCCTGTACTGCTCTCCTTGGTCTTGGAATGTCGACTCTTCCTGATTTTACATTCTGCTTAGTTTGTATGATTTTATCTCTTAAATTCCTTTGCAGTATAGTCCTAAGGTCTGAAATTTTATCCGGTTTCTTTGTTCTGATAATGTACCCATGTGTAATAGGGAACTTGTGGTGGATTCTCCATGGAGTGTGTTTACTGGTTACCAGAAAATATTTAATGGAGACACTTTCCCTCATATGTTGTAATATTTTCCTCCTCCGTTCAAAGTTACCACTTGAAGCTACTCATTGGAGTGGTCAGCACGTTTTGGGACATGAGGTAGAAAGTATCACGAGAGCCTGTCTGATAAGTGTTTCCAGGTTTTTTTCTGGCTTTGGGGGCTGTCACAAAAGTCTGTCTCAAGGGCACTATGTCAATGTTGTTCACATATACCAGCGATCATACATTTTAGTCTCTGTAAATGGTGTAGAAGTTTATCCCAGGATGCTAAATATGAACTAATCTGTTGTTGATGCCACATTTTTCTTTGCCTGTGTGCCATTGTTCCTTTACCTCAACAGCTAATTTTGAAGAATCTTAACGAGAGAGCTTATGAAGTGGAATGATACTTTCAGTGATGAAGCACCATTTGTTTTCTTTAAGACAATGGTACTTTCATTTTGTATATTCATATGCATTATACATGATTCTTATTTCTATTTATTATCAAGTTCATACATTTTGTGTTAATCTTTGTGTTTTTGTTTTTATGTTTGCAATGTGTGGGTTGGTTGATGGGGGAAGGCCCCCCCCCTGCCGCCACCATGGTAGAATTGATCAGTCCCTTTTAGAGTTCTTTATGTATTCTAGATGTTAATCTGTTATCAAATATATAATTTGCAAATATTTTCTCTTATACCATAGAGTCTTTTCACTTAGAACATGCTTTAATTCACAGTATTTTATAATTTTGATATAGTCCAATTTATCTGTTTTTCTTTCGTGGCCTGTGTTTTTTGGTGTTATCTGATAAGTCCTTGGTGAATCCAATGTCAAGAAACATTCCTTGTATGATTACTTCTAGTAGTTTCATACACTTGGGAGTTAGGTTTAGCTTTTTGAACCATCTTGAGTTAATTTTTTTCTGTCGTGTAAGACAGTGGTGCAACTAAATACTTTTGTTAGTGGGTTTCCAGTTTTCCCAGCACCTTTTGTTCAGTAGACTGCCCTTCTCCCATTGAATGGTCCTGACACCCTTGTGGAACATCAGTTTAGCATATACACAAGTTTTTTTTTCTGATGTCTCTGTTCTGTTTCAAGGATCCCTCTCTCTATCTTGATGCCAGTACCACATTGTTTTGGTAAGTTTAGCTTTGGAAGAAGTTTTGAAATCAGTGTGAGACCTTCAACTTTGTTTTTTTTTCAAGCTTATTTTTGTTATTCAGGGTTTCTGGGGATTCCATATGAATCATTGGATGGATTTTTCTGTTTCTTTGGGAAAAAGCTATTGGGATTTCACTAGGGGATAATTTGATGTGTTGACCAGTTTGTGTAGTATTGGCATCTGGACAGTATTGACTTTCAGTCTATGGACTTGAGATTCCTTTGCATTTATTTGTGTCTTTTATAAGCTTTTTCAGTGGCCTTTTTTTTTTTTTTAATATTTATTTAATTATTTGGCTGCGCCAGGTCTTAGTTGCACCACTAGGGATCTTTAGTTGCAGCATGCAGGATCTTTTAGTAGCAGGACTCTTTAGCTGCAGCATGTGAACTCTTAGTTGCGGCATGTGGGGTCTAGTTCCCTGACTAGAGATGAGCCCCGGGCCCCCTGCATTGGAAACGCAGATCCTTAGCCACTGGACCACCAGGGAAGTCCTTCAGCAGTCTTTTTAATTTGCAGTGTACAAATCTTTCCTGTCATGTGTAACATTATGTCTAAGTATTTTATTTTATTATTTGATGTTATTGTAAATAGAATTGTTTTCTCAATTTCTGTTTTGATTGTTCATTTTTAAGGTTTAGAAACCAAATTGATTTTTGCATGTTGACTTGGTGTCTTGTAAGTTTATTGCAGTCTTTCATTATTTCTAGCAGTTTTTTTTTTTTTTTTTTAACAGAATCTTCAGGATTTTCTACATGTTATATAATGTCAGAGATAATTTTGCTTCCTCTCGCTATTGGGATCCCTATTATCTCTTTTTTCTGCGTCTGTGTTCTTTCTAGGACTTCGGGTATTATGTTTTTAGAAATACTGAGAGCAGGTATCCTCGTCTTGTTCCTGATCTTAGAGGAAAAGCTTTCATTCTTTCACCATTAAGTATGATGAGAGCTCTGAGGAGCTACTCCACTGAAGCATGGCTTTCATCATAGTCCTCTACCTTTTCTGAACAGAGAACATATTCAAACATAATGAGGTTGAACCCAAGTTTGTGTGCTCAGTGAGGCCAAACAAACTGAAACGTTGGAGTTTGGAGCAGAGAATGGTTTATTAATCAAAGAGGCGCCAGCCCGGAAGATGGTAGACCTAAGCTTGCCTCAAATGCATCTTGCGGGTTTGTCCAGGGTGTAAGATTTTTGGAGAGAAAAGGAGAGAGGGGAGGGGAGTGTCTGTGATCCCAGCTTCCCTGTAAGATCTCAGCTGCAGACTTTGGGCACCACGTTGTGCCATCTTCCTGATTATTCTGTAGGTTCCTGCAAAGCAAACTCCTAATCACAGTCTTCTGATCCCTTAACTTCCTTCTGGGAGAAAGCAAAAGCAATAGTTGTGACATTTTATTATTTACTTAGAACCAATGTGATGGCTTAAGAATTTTACTTCTCACTTGGCCCTCTGACTGTCATCAATTTTTTCAGTCCTCTTGGGGCAGCTGGCTGAAGCCACAGTTTGGGCTCATAGATCAAGGTATCAGTTTAAGTTACCAGTCATGGGAAGGGTTATGTTGGGCTTGCTTTTCCTTTCTTTCTGCATTCCCTCCTTCCCCTAATGAGTATCTGCTTGAATCTGCTCTTTGGAACTCAGGGAAGATCCAGGAGACAGAAGCCTTTTTCTACCAAGAGGAATCACGGCACTTGGAAAGGCTTTTGTATCTAGGAGGGCCCTGCTGGGTCCCATTTGTTTCAATCCCCCGTTTTCTTTGATACTGCTCAGTCTTGAGGGGAACAGGTGTGGGAAGATGAGAAATGGAATAAAATTTTGGATAGAGAGGTTAATCAAACTCAGCAGGGAAACACAGATTTAGGGAGACTCACTTTTACAATCATGATCTCCTACTCTACTAGACTGTTTATTCAGTTTCTTTGTATCTGTACATGTGTGTACAGAAGAAACTAATTCTTCTCCTTTAGATGGCCTTTTCCTGTTTTTTTTTCTTCTGATTTTTGCTAAGAACATTCTTGTGCAATCTCCTGGAATATTATGTGTCAACATGGTAAAAGGGATGTCGGAATCAAACCGATTGGAAATAGGCTTGGATTAAATGTTCAAGAGAAACTGCAGATATTTAAAACTGATGGGATATTTTATGAATGTAATGAAGTTGAGAGATCTAGCAACAGTAGTTCCTCATTTTCACCATCTTTCAATACAGACACAAGATCAGAAAGCACTCAGGGAAAGACCTCACAAATGTAATGAGTGTGGCAAAACCTTTCTTCAGGGATCACACCTCATTAGACATAGGATCATCCACACAAGAGAGAAATTACATAAATGTGAGGTATGTGGCAGAGTCTTTAGTCATAATGCAACGCTTGCAACCCATCAGAGAATTCATACTGTGGAGCAACCTTACAAATGTAATGAGTGTGACTAAACCTTTCTTCAGGGATCTCACCTCATTAGACATTAGATCATCCACACAAGAGAGAAATTACGTAAATGTGAGGTATGTGGCAGAGTCTTTAGTCATAATTCAAAGTTCACAACCCATCAGAGAATTCATACTGTGGAGCAGTCTTACAAATGTAATGAGTGTGGCAAAACTTTAATAGCTCATACCTCAGGAGACATCAGATCATTCATACAGGAAAAAGTGTATATAAATATGATGTTTGTGGCAAACTCTTTAGTCAAAACTCACACCTTGCTGCTCATTGGAGGGTTCATACTGGAGAGAAACCGTATCAGTGTAATGACTGTGGCAAGGTTTTTAGTCAGTATGGAACCCTTGAAAGTCTTCAGAGAGTTCATACTGGAGAGAAACCTTACGAATGTAATGAATGTGGTAAGGCCTTTAGTCAAAAACCATATCTTCAAGTTCATTGGCGTATACATACTGGAGAGAAACCTTTCAAATGTAATGAGTGTGGCAAGTTCTTCAGTCTAAAATCACACCTTACAAGTCATCAAAATTCACATCTTACAGGTCATCAGAGAGTACATAACGTAGAGAAAGCTTTCAGATGTAATGAGTGTGGCAAGGCCTTTAGTGTAAAGGGAACCCTTTTAAGTTATCAGAGAATTCATAGTGGAGAGAAACCTTACAAATGTAATGAATGTGGTAAGGCCTTTCGACAAAAGTCACATCTTCGAATTCATTGGAGAATTCATACTAGAGAGAAACCTTTCAAATGTAATGAATGTGGCAAGTTCTTTAGTCGAAATTCATATAAGTCATCAGGGAGTACATATTGTAGAGAAAGCTTTCAAATGTAATGAGTGTGGCAAGGCCTTTAGTGTAAAGGGAGCCCTTTTAAGGCATGAGAGAGTTCATACTGGAGAGAAACCTTACAGATGTGATGAGTGTGGAAAGGCCTTTTGTCGAAAATCACATCTTCGACTTCATTGGAGAATACATACTGGAGAGAAACCTTTCAAATGTAATGAGCGTGGCAAGTTTTTCAGTAGAAATTCACACCTTACAAGTCATCAAAATACACACCTTAGAATTCATCAGACAGTACATATTGTAGTGAAACCTTTCAAATGTAATGAATGTGGCAAGGCTTTTTGTCAAAATTCACACCTTCGAGTTCATTGGAGAATTCATACTGGAGAGAAACCATACAAATGTAATGAATGTGGCAAGGTGTTTAGTCGGAAATCAAACCTTGCAGTTCATAAGAGAATTCATACTGGAGAGAAACCTTTCAAATGTAATGAGTGTGGCAAGGCCTATAGTGTAAAGGGAAACCTTTTAAGTCATCAGAGAGTTCATACTGGAGAGAAACCTTACAAATGTAATGAATGAGGCGAGGCCTTTAGTCGAAAATCACATCTTTGAGTGCATTGGAGAATACATACTGGAGAGAAACCACACAAAGCAATATGATTTGCTAAGTCTCATTTTTGAAGATCAAAAATGTAGAACAATGAGAATTTATGTTGAAGAGCGAACTTTCAAATGTAATGGATGTTGTAAATTTTTACATCAAGTATGCACACCTTTGGTGTTGAGAGCATTCATACAGGTCAAAATGTATACACATGGAAGCTCTTTGAAATAGTGTGTCCGTATGGTTCACCCAAGAACACATATTTGGGAGAATTCTTAAAAATGTAAGGCATCTGGTGAATATTTTGAGCAATTCTTACAACAGAACATACACTAGAGAATGCATACTAGGAATAAATCTTTACCGCTTTGAGATATTACATACAGCAGAACCATGACAAGTCACCAGCTGTTAAAACTTACGACATGATGTGTATATTTGAGGAAGAAGGACATGTATGGAAATGGCCCATTGTCTTCAGTGTATAAAATATTCAATTTGATTTTTCTTGAAAAGCATACATTACTATTTGTGCCTTTCAATCTGAAGTTTGAAGTAATAGGGAAGAACAGGGACTTCCCTAGCGGGCCAGTGGTTAAGACTCCATGCTTCCAATGCAGCAGGTGTGGGTTTGATCCCTGCTTGGGGAACTAAGATCTCAAATGCTGCACGGTGCGGCAAAAAACAAAAAAAAAGAGAATGAAGTAATAGAGAAGAAGAAATCTGATTCCATATTGGACTTGTTTCTTTTACTTTAACCTTTGTATTCTATTGCTTTTGGTAGAAGTCAGTCACTAAAGGGATGTCGCCTGTATGCTTAAATTATATATAGTGGGCCATCTCTGGGTACACTGCCACCCTTGTAATGAGTGTTAATGTAAAATACCTTTGGTTAGCTCCCAGGAAGCGTCCTGACCAGGCCCACCTGTGAATGGCTTCAGGAAGGAAGAAATTAACATACCCCTTCCAGAGTGTCACCAAAAAATAGATCCGAAAAAAAAAAAAAAAAAAAAAAAATAGATCCGTGCATCTAAGAAAAAAATGGAAAATTTTATTTGAGCCAAAATAGAGGATTGTATCCTGGGAAGAGCATCTCAGAAAGCTCTGAGAACTGTTCTGCCTGTTAGAAATCAAAGCACAGTTATATAATTTTTGTGAGACAGACAGCTATACATCAAATGACATATTTTTGACAGTTCACATAATCCAGGTCTAAGCCTCATCGTGGTGGGTCATGTGAACCTTTACAAGGTCAAGAAGGAATGTTATCTTTTAAGGAGTTGCCTTGTTTTATTTTATAAATTTATTTATTTATTTATTTATTTGGCTGTGTTGGGTCTTTGTTTCTGTGTGAGGGCTTTCTCTAGTTGTGGCGAGCGGGGACCACTCTTCATAGCGGTGCGGGGGCCTCTCACTATCGCGGCCTCTCGTTGCAGAGCACAGGCTCCAGGCGTGCAGGCTCAGTAGTTGTGGCTCACGGGCCCAGTTGCTCTGCGGCATGTGGGATCTTCCCAGACCAGGGCTCGAACCCGTGTCCCCTGCATCGGCAGGCAGATTCTCAACCACTGCGCCACGAGGGAAGCCCAGGTGTTGCCTTGTTGATGCTAGGAGAATGTGTCTTTATGGTTGAGTATTTATTCCCGCTGATGGGTCAGGTTTGGTTGATGTATCAGGCAAATACACAATGCACAGTGGGGGCAGAGAGGAAGCCAAAAGGCAGAGAAGAATTTATGTAAATTTTTCTTGTCTTGCCATAAAGTATAAATTTTATTTCACGGCAGCCTGACCTGAAGCAGGACTTTGCTCTCTCCCCTTTCAGTGTCAAAGAAGCCTGAATTCTGACTCAGGAAAGATGATTCTTTGGGACAGTTGTTGACTATCTTCTCTGTCTGCTGGTTCTCCGAATAAAGTTGTCATTCCTTGTCCCAGCAGCTAGTCTCTCGATGTATTGGCCTGCAGCAAGCAGTAAGAGCTTCGCATTGGAAACGTGGTGATCTTATGCCTTCATTCCAGGCCTTGATGACAGTCTCTGGGAAGGAATCAATAAGATGAAGGGCCCAACTTCATTAGTTGTGGTTCATGCGCATCCATGTTCCCTGGAAAAACAAGGCCCCTGAATTATTGAATTCGATAGTGTGTGAATTAGCGTCAGGGAGGGCCAGAGCATAGTGTAAGACTGTGACTTGACTCATCATGATTATTGTATTCAGGATGCCCTTCCATAGATAGCCCACTGTGTGTTATAGGGCAGAATGCTTTACCAACTGACCATGAACAAGGCAGGAAGAACATCAAGCGACTGGGTTTTATTTGTTTTTGTTTTTAGTTTTTAAATTTTTGGGCCTTGCCGCACAGCATGGGGGATCTTAGTTCCCCAGCCAGGAATGGAACCTGTGCCCCCTCTAGTGGAAGTACTGGTAGCAGGCGCCTTAACCACTGGACCGCCAGGGAAGTCCCTGGGCTTTGTTTTACCTGAGAGGAGAGTGACAGGTTACCGGGGACTGTTTATCCAGTAGCAATAATGCAGGGGTAAACTTGGTCACTTTCTCCACTGAGTGGCAATAGTAGTTGTATTTATCTATGTTTAAAGGAAAATTAGTCTTATTGTCGGAAATTGAAGAGAGAAATATTCTGGAGAGGAACATTTAATGAAAATATTCAGAATAGTGTGTGTATGTATATGATTCACACTTAACTCTTGCCGTTACATTTTGCTGCTGTTTTATTCAGAATGTATCATTAGTCTCCTGTTTTAACTAATAAAATAATCAACTTTGTCACAACACTGGATGTATGTTATTCCTTTTTCCAACAGTTTTATTCCGTCTCGGTACTTTATAGCAGAAGCTAGCAATGCACCGTTAGTATCTCAGGGGTGAAAGCATCTATAACAATCTTTCCAATACGGGATCAAACAACATACAAGTCGGAGATTATATACTCGTAATTTCTACTTGAGTTATTCTCTCCACGCTCTATTGCAGAATATTCAGATGACTATAATGCAAATCGTATAGCAGTGCCTTTCAGACTCTTGACTTCAATTAGTGTACAACAGTTCAACCAAGGAAACGGAAAGATCTAATTGGCTTTATTGAATGCTTCATGAATTGGACAGTATCGCACCTAGTAAATAAAGAGGTGCTCCATGGAGCTGGACAAAGTGGAAGAGCCCATGATGTTGAGCATATTTTCAGGTGCTTGCTTTTTTTTTTTTTTAATTTATTTTATTTTTGGCTGCGTTGGGTCTTTGTTGGTGCACGCGGGCTTTCTCTAGTTGTGGCGAGTGGGAGCTACTCTTTGTTGCGGTGCGCGGTCTTCTCATTGCAGTGGCTTCTCTTGTTGTGGAGCGCGGGCTCTAGGCGCGTACACTTCAGTAGTTGTGGCACATGGGCTTCGTTGCTCCGTGGCATGTGGGATCTTCCTGGACCAGGGCTCGAACCCCTGTACCCTACCTTGGCAGGCAGACTCTTAACCACTGTGCCACCATGGAAGCCCTTAGGTGCTTTCTGAATGTGTATCTATGACAGATTTTTGGTTTGTGCTTACTGCGAAGTTTTTATATGGATATAGAACTCTGCACTTCCTATACTTAGGTGACTCTTTCTTTTCCCTTGTTAGGGAATTTTTCAGTTATCGTCTCTTCAGATATTTTCTCAGGCCCTCTCTCTCTCTTCTCCTTCTGGATCCCCTATAATGTGAATATTGGCACACTTGCTGTTGTCCCAGAGGTCTCATAAGCTGTCCTCCTTTCTTTTCATTCTTTTTTCTTTTTTCTGTTCGGGGGTGGTGATTTCCACTACTCTGTCTTCCAGCTCACTGACCATTCATCTGCCTCATTTAGTCTACTGTTGATTCCTTCTAGTCTTTTGTTTTTTTTCTTTACATTTCAGTTGTTGTATTCTTCAGTTCTGTTGGATTGTTATACTTTCTAAGTCTTTGTTAAAAACTTTTCATTTCTTGCTCTGTGCATCCATTCTCCTTCTGATGTCTTTGATCATCTTTATGGTCATTACTCTGGGCTTTTCCTTTGGTAGATTGCATATCTTCATGTAACTAAGTTCTTCTGGGGTTTTATCTTCTTCCTTTGTCTGAACCATAATCCTCTGTCGCCTCATTCTGTCTACATTGCTATTTGTATTTTTATGTATGTGGTAGGTTAGCTGCGCTTCTCATCCTTGGAGAGATGAGAAAGTGTCGCCCACTTTAGGCGACATCCTTTGCGTCCCAGCAGTGCACTCCCCTCTTGTAAGCCAAGGGTCAGGGGCCAACTGGTCCCAGGGTTGTGTCTGGCCTGTGTTTGCAGGTTCTGTCTGTAGACTGCAGGACTTAAGGTTTTTTGCTTCTCGCGTGTGCCCCATGGTGGGTGAGGCTGGTCTCGAGGCTTGTGCTTGCCCACTGGTGGGTGGAGCTGGGTCTTGGCCCTCTGGTGGGCAGGGCCAGGTGTAGATGCATGTGTAGAGATGGCTGTGGGCTCAGGATTCCTTTAGGCAACCTGTCGGCTGTGGTTGGGGCTGTGTCCTCACCCAGTTTCTTGTTTAGCTTGAGCAGTCCCAGCACTGGAGCCTACAGGCTGTTGGATGGTGCTGGGTCTTGGTGCTGACATGTAAGCCTCCTGGAGAGCTCATGCAGATGAATGCTCCCCGAGATGTCTGCCACCAGTGTTTATGTCCCCCGTGTGAGCCACAGACGCCTCCCCAGTAGACCATGTAAGACTAGCAGATAGGTCTGGCCCATGCTTCTATTCTATTACTGCTTTTGCCTTTTGTCTCTGTATGTGGGCCTTTTAAGAGTGAGGTATTGGGCTTCCCTGGTGGCCCAATGGTTAAGAATCCACCTGCCAATGCAAGGGACACGGGTTCAAGCCCTGGTCTGGGAAGATCCCACATGCCGTGGAGCAACTAAGCCCGTGCACCACAACTACTGAGCCTGTGATCTAGAGCCTGTGAGCCACAGCTACTGAGCCCGCATGCCACAACTACTGAAGCCCGTGCACCTAGAGCCTGTGCTCCGCAACAAGAGAAGCCACAGCAATGAGAAGTCCGTGCATTGCAACGAAAACCCAATGCAGCCAAAAGTAAATAAATAAATTTTTTTTTTTAAAAAATGAGGTATCTGTGAGGGAGTGAGTCGCGGGTTCCCACAGGGCTTTGTGGGAGGCGTGAAGGGTCCGGCTGAGGTCCTTTGCGGACCAGATTGGATCTGGGAAGCCAAGCTCGAAAG
Organism: Balaenoptera physalus; assembly: GCF_965194825.1. Lineage (NCBI taxonomy): Eukaryota > Metazoa > Chordata > Mammalia > Artiodactyla > Balaenopteridae > Balaenoptera > Balaenoptera physalus. Next base: position 5,178,106 of record NC_138900.1, read on the forward strand.
GTCACCTCCCTTTCCTCTCACACCCCACCTTAGTGCCACCCCCCAGCTTCCCGCAGCCCTTGATATCCATTGGATTAACCTCCAAGGGCGTCCCAGTCCTCACCTTGGTGTGCACCTGGCCTAGGCCCTTAGGTCTCTGTTAGTACTGCCCCTATGAGTTAGGCCATTTCCAGGGAAAGTTTAGGTAGTCGGCTTGCTGCAGGGGCATGGGGTTGTCCTGGGTGACCTCAGAACCAGGGTCCTAGGTGACGGTGGCCAGAATGAGCCAGGTCTGATTGTTGCACAGGCACTGGTACGACCTAGTGCAAAAATGGAGGTGGTTCTTCAAGCCTAAGCACCCTTTCGCAGAGGATGGTGGTGTTAACAATTGCGTGTTCTTTATGCGACTGTTAACAATCAAGATGGAACATGCTGAAGCCTTTTCTCGTCCCCTGAGTCGGAATGATGTTGGTTTAATTTTCTGTTTGATGATATTTGATGCAATAACATACTTTACAATCGAATGGATGATGGATGCAGTTGATCCAATCAGAAAGCAAAAGCTCTGAAACAGGCAGAAAAATTAATGAAGCCAATTGGCCTGAAAAATGAGAAGCTTTCAGAATATGAAATGTGTATTGCTGCTCATCAACTAGACCGTCTGAACACGTATGTTACTTGGAGTGATATAGGAAGTTTAAATGATGTCATTACGGATCTGAAAGATACAGTCATCTTACCTATCAAAAAGAAACATTTGTTTGAAAATTCCAAGCTTCTGCAGCCTCCAAAAGGTGTTTTTCTCTTTGCGCCTCCATGCTGTGGTAGAACATTGATTACCAAGGCTACAGCCAAAAAAGCAGGTTGTTGTTTTCTTAACCTTCAGCCTTCAACACTGACCGGTAAGTGGTATGGAGAATCTCAGAAACTAGCTGCTGCTGTTTTCTCCCTTGCCATGAAGCCACAGTCTTCCATCATCTTTACAGATGAAATTGACTCCTTTCTACGAAAACGTTCAAGTTCTGACCACGAAGCTACAGCCGTGATGATAGCTCAGTTGCTCAGTTGATGAGTCTTTGGGATGGATTGGGTACTGATCACAGGTGCCAGGTCATAGGGATGAGAGCTACGAATCATCCTCAGGATTTTGACTCAGATGTAATTGGAAGAATGCCTATGAGATTTCATGTCAACCAGCCTGTTCTAAGACAAACCTCAATGTGGGAGTTGGCTACCGGGGATGCATCCAAAAAGATATTGCTGTGATTTATGTATCCTGACATATTTTTGAAAATAATGTGTAATCTGCTGTTTTTTAATGTTGTCCTAAAATTCTTGATTCTATCCCATGCTTTGATGGTGGTATGGAGTTCATCCATGTAAAGTGATTTTCTTTGTCCTTGTTCTATCAGTTACTGAGAGAGATGTATCAAAATCTCAAGGTATAATTGTGGATTTGTGTATTGGTCCTTTCAGTTCTATGAGTTGTTGCTTCACAGATTTTGCTGCTGTTCTTTTGTGCGTATACACTTAGGATTGTGTGGTCTTCATGGTAGATTGGCCCTTTTTTCATTATGTCATTTGCTATTACCCGTGGTAATTTTATTTTCTTTGAACTTTATTTTATCTGCTATTAAGAAGACACTCCTCTTTCTTTTCAGTTCATGTTTACATGGTATAACTTTTTGATTCTGTTGACATTGTGAGTGAGATAAATCTTTGTTGTGTGAAGCTGTTCCATGCATTGTAGGATGTTTACCAACATCACTGGACTGTACACACTAGACACAAGAAACACTACTCCAGTTGTGACACTAAAAGGTGTGTCCAGATTTTTGCAAATGTTTCTGGGAGTAGTGTGATCTCCCCTGGATATCCTTTCAGTAACAGAAAAGATAGTAGTATGGCATTTTGTTTTCAGCTTCCCTTGATGTAATATTACAATCAAGACCTGACATTATGAATGAACAAGCTGTTTTCCAAGCAAGAGGGATCTCATGAGACCATTATGAGATCCTCATTGGTGATGGAAGTTGTATTCGTATAGACATTTTTTTGTTTTCGTTTCAGTTGGAACTGAGGTGAATGTATTTTGTGTGTGAACAAAGTAAAGACAACTTTCTTTTATTTATTTTTTTATTGAAGTATAGTTGATTTACCATGTTTCAGATGTACCAGAAAGTGATTCACTTATGTATATTTTTTTCTGATTCTTTCCCATTATAGTTTATTACAAGATATTGAATATTGTTCCCTGTGCTACACAATAGTTCCTTGTCGATTATCTATTTTATATATAGAGTGTGTATATGTTAATCTCACATTCCTAATTTATCCCTCCCCTCGTTTCCCCTTTGGTAACCATAAGTTTGTTTTTACTGTCTCTAAGTCTATTTCCGTTTTATAAATGAGTTCACTTGTATCATTATTTCAGACTCCACATATAAGTGATATCATATGGTATTTGTCTTTCTCCATGTGACTTACTTCAAACTTACTTTCAAACTTAGTATGAAAATCTCTAGGTCCATCCATGTTGCTGCAAATGGCATTCTCTCATTGTCTTTTATGGCTGAGTAATATCACGCTGTATACATGTGTATACCACATCTTCTTTATCCATTCATCTGTTGATGGACATTTAGGTTGCTTTTGTGTCTTGGCTACTGTAAATAGTGTCGTGATGCACATTGGAGTATATATGTCTTTTTGAAGTAGAGTTTTCATTTTTCTGGATATATGCACAGGAGTGGGATTGCTGGATCATATGGTAACTCTATTTTTAGTTTTTTAAGGAATCTCAATACTGTTCTCCGAAGTGGCTGCACCAATTTACATTCCCACCAACAGTGTACAAGGGTTCCTGTTTCTCCACACCCTCTCCAGCATTTATTATTTGTAGACGTTTTAATGATAGCTATTCTGACCGGGGTGAGGTGGTACCTCGTAGTTTTTATTTGCATTTCTCTAATAATTAGTGATGTTGAGCATCATTTCATGTGCCTTTTGGCCATGTGTATGTCTTCTTTGGAGAGATGTTTATTCAGGTCTTCTGCCCATTTTTTGATTGGGTTGTTTGGTTTTTTGATATTGAGCTATATAAGCCATTGTATATTTTGGAAATTAATCCCTTGTTGGTTGTCTCATTTGCAAATATTTTCTCCCATTCTGTAGGTTGTTCTTTCATTTTGTTTATGGTTTCCTTTGCTTTGCAAAAGCTTTTAAGTCTCATTAGGTCCCATATTTTTGCTTCTGTTTCCATTACTCTAGGAGAAGGATTCGGTATATCTTTCTATCTGTTTGTGTCATCTTTGATTTCTTTCATCAGTATCTTTTTTTTTTTTAATTTTTATTTATTTATTTATTTATTTATTCATTCATTTATGGCTGTGTTGGGTCTTCATTTCTGTGCGAGGGCTTTCTCTAGTTGCGGCGAGTGGGGGCCACTCTTCATCGCGGTGCGCGGGCCTCTCACTGTAGCGGCCTCTGTTGTTGCGGAGCACAGGCTCCAGACGCGCAGGCTCAGCAATTGTGGCTCACGGGCCTAGTTGCTCCGCAGCATGTGGGATCCTCCCAGACCAGGACTCGAACCCGTGTCCCCTGCATTGTCAGGCAGATTCTCAACCACTGCGCCACCAGGGAAGCCCTCATCAGTATCTTATAATTTTCTGAATACAGGTCTTTTGCCTCCTTAGGTAGGTTTATTCTTAGGTATTTTATTCTTTTTAGTGCGATGGTAAATGGGATTGTTTCCTTAATTTCACTTTCTGATATTTTGGTTTTACTGTATTCAAATGCAACAGATTTCTGTATATTAATTTTGTACCCTGCTACTTTACCCTGTTCATTGGTGAGCTCTAGTAGTTTTCTGGTGGCATCTTTAGGATTTTCTATGTATAGTATTATGTCATCTGCCAACAGTGACAGTATTACTTCTTCCCTATTTGGATTCCTTTTATTTTTCTTGTCCAATTGCTGTGGCTAGGGACTTCTTTCTGATGAAGCTGAACTAATCACATATTGCAATATTATTTCCAATCATTTATCACCCTCCTGTGAGATCATGCATGTCTGCCCTTTGATATCATCTTGGCCAGTTGACATAGGCAAACCTTCCATCCCTTTGAGAGGATTGCTCTTCCCTCCCTATTTTATGCAAGCTTGGTCATTTGAGTTCCTTGGCCCATTTGGTGTGAATAGAATGGCATGTTTTTAAGTGGTGCTGGGAAAACTGGACAGCTACATGTAAAGAATGAAATTAGAACACCATACACAAAAATAAACTCAAAATGGATTAAAGACCTAAATGTAAGGCCAGACACTATAAAACCCTTAGAGGAAAACATAGGCAGAACACTCTATGACATAAATCACAGCAATATCCTTTTTGACCCATCTCCTAGAGAAATGGAAATAAAAACAAAAATAAACAAATGGGACCTAATGAAACTTAAAAGCTTTGCACAGCAAAGGAAACCATAAACAGGATGAGATGACAACCCTCAGAATGGGAGAAAATATTTACAAACAAACAACTGACAAAGGATTAATCTCCAAAATATACAAGCAGCTCATGCAGCTCAATATCAAAAAAACAAACAACCCAATCCAAAAATGGGCAGAAGACCTAAATAGACATTTCTCCAAAGAAGATATGCAGACTGCCAGCAAACACATGAAATGATGCTCAACATCACTAATCATTAGAGAAATGCAAATCAAACCTACAACGAGGTATCACCTCACACCAGTCAGAATGGCCATCATCAAAAAATCTACAAACAATAAATGCTGGAGAGGGTGTGGAGACAAGGGAACCCGCTTGCACTGTTGGTAGGAATGTAAATTGATAACAGCCACTATGGAGAACAGTATGGAGGTTCCTTAAAAAACTAAAAATAAAACTACCATGTGACCCAGCAATCCCACTACTGGGCATATACCCTGAGAAAACCATAATTCAAAAAGAGTCATGTACCACAATGTTCGTTGCAGTTCTATTTACAATAGCCAGGACATGGAAACAACCTAAGTGTCCATCGACAGATGAATAGATAAAGAAATGTGGCACATATATACAATGGAATATTACTTAGCCATAAAAAGAAATGAAACAGTTATTTGTAGTGAGCTGGATGGACCTAGAGACTATCATACAGAGTGAAGTAAGTCAGAAAGAGAAAAACAGATACCATATGCTAACACATACATATGGAATCTAAAAAAAAAAAAAGGTTCTGAAGAACCTAAGGGCAGGACAGGAATAAAGACGCAGATGTAGAGAATGGACTTGAGGACACGAGGAGGGGAAAGGGTAAGCTGGGACGAAGTGAGAGAGTGGCAATGACATATATACACTAACAAATATAAAATAGATAGCTAGTGGGAAGCAGCCACAAAGCACAGGGAGATCAGCTAGGTGCTTTGTGTTCACCTAGAGGGGTGGGATAGGCAGGGTGGGAGGGAAATGCAAGAGGGAGGGGATATGGGGATATATGTATATGTATAGCTGATTCACTTTGTTATACAGCAGAAACTAACATAACCATTGTAAAGCAATTTTACTCCAATAAAGATATTAAAAAAAAAAAAGATATGTTTCAACTTTACATGGAAGCTTTCAAAGTCTTTGTTTGTTCCATATAACCCCGTTTCCTCTCTACTGCAAGAATGTTCTTGGGTACACTGAAATTTTACCCTTAATGACAGAATTGAATTACAGAAATAAGCAAGAGGTGAATAATGATGGAGGTCATATGAGGAAGCAATACATATTTGTTGTTATAATCCAGTGAGAATTCAGGAATATTTGTCACCACAGCAAAACTTTTAGAAAGCTGACTGGTACACTTTCAATGACCTTTTGTTTTTTCATCCCCACCTTAACCTCCCAAAGTCAAGGTTACAGGTAATAACGTATTATCTCCAGGAATCGTTTCATCTTTGACGTCTTGATGGCAAGAATTCTTTTCCTAAATAATTACCCTCATACCTTCCAATTTCTGTTTTCTCTTCCCATTAGAATAGCCATTCATTTTTATTTTATCTAGAAATATATTACTTTCTGTAGTCCAGCTACCCTCAATGGCCTATGTGTTCTCAGTTATAACATTTCAAAGTGGTGTATCATAATCAAATGTTTGTAAATAACCTCAAGACTTGCCCTTTTACCTGGTCCTGCCTTCCCCTGCCTATGTAAGCCTCAGAACTGGATGAACTCAGTTATGGACTTAAGTCCCATGCCAAGCAGGAAGTTCACATTAATAACCAAAATAACCAAAACCCTAGCAAACAAACAAACAAAAAAGAAAGAGCCTTTAGGTTTTCAGATGTTTTAATAAATTGCTATCCATTTTCAAGTTTTTAATTTCTCCTGAAGTACTGGTCAGTTGTAAATTTCATATGTTCTGTTTTCATTTTCATTCAGTTGAGAATACATGCTAATTGCCTTTGTAATTTCTTCCTTGTTCCAGCCTTGTTCATTAGTAGGTCATTATTTTCCATATATTTGTTTTTCCAGATATTTTTTGGTTATTGATTTCTGTTTTTTCCATTGTGGTCATAGAAATATTTTGTATAACTTGATTTCTTATAATTTATCAAGACTTGTTTGATGGCCAAGAATATGGTTTGTCTTGATAAAGTACTTGGAAGATCTTGAAAAATTATCTCATTATGTTGGGTGTTCTTACAAAGGAAAAACTTGATTTTCTTCCTCCTGTGGAGGGAAAAATCCATTTCTTCCTACTGTGTGTTTCTTTCCTCTGTGTCTCCTATGTCTCACACCACAACACGCTCACATAGAACACTTCTGACACTTTTGGTTACCAATGTGTGAGGAGTTTTCTGCACAACAAGCAATTCCTGGGACACCAGCTGTGTATCCTACAATTCAACTCAGTTCTGACACTGGCTGTACTGAGATCGCATGAGATCCTACAGATCTCACAGGACTGCCATCCCTCTCAACACACTTCAGATGGCAGCACAAATGTACGTTATCACCCGTGCTTCTGACCAATAGGCTGTAAGATCATAAGTTTCAACAACCCCCTCTGTCACCCTCTGTAAATCAGAAGTAAAGAATCTGCACTTGGAAGTTATGTATTCATATGCAAGAATGCCTGGTAAATTCTGGAAAAGACGTATTAGAGGAAATATGTCCAGGCTTATTATAATGCATTGAAGCTAAATGAGTGAGTCACTGACTTCAAAATCTCAGTGGTTGGGAGTGGAATGGAAAGTTCAGAAAGAGACCTCAGGGCTAGAAGGTATTTTATTCATTCATTGGTCTTCACCTATGAAATCAACCTAAATCTCTGACACATGGGTGTTCTTTAAATGACTTTCGTCACCTCCATCCCTCAGAGGTTGTCTTTTCACTCTGTTGATGGTATCATTTGGCACACCGAATTTCTGCGTTTGATGCAGGTAAGGTTCCAGCTTCCTTCTTTTGCTGGTAGATATCTAGTTTCCCAGCACCATTTGTTAGTGAGACTGTCCTTTCCTCTTTGTGTAGTCTTGGTACCCTCGTCAAAACACTTGACATAATGGAAAGGATTATTTTGCGGCATTCTGTTCTGTTCCATTGGTTTATTATATAGCACAGGGAACGATATTCAATATCCTTAATAACCATAATGGAAAAGAATATGAAAAGAATATATGTATTGTATGTATAAGTGAATCACTTTGCTATACAACAGAAATTAACAGAACATTGTGAATCAAGTATACTTCAACCAAATAAATTTTTAAAAAATACAGAAAAGAATATATTCCCCTTAGTCATAATAGTCTTTTTAAATGTGTTGATTTTTTAAAATTATTTATTTATTTATTTTCAGCTGCATTGGGTCTTTGTTGCTGTGCACGGGCTTTCTCTAGTTGTGGTGAGCGGGGGCTACTCTTCATTGTGGTGCGTGGGCTTCTCATTGCAGTGGCTTCTCTTATTGTGGAGCATGGGCTCTAGGTGCGTGGGCTTCAGTAGTTGTGGCACGTGGGCTCTGTAGTTGTGGCTCACGGGCTCTGGAGTGCAGGCTCAGTAGCTGTGGTGCATGGGCTTAGTTGCTCCGCAGCATGTGGGATCTTCCCGGACAAGGGCTCGAACCCATGTCCCCTGCCTTGGCAGATGGATTCTCAACCACTGCGCCACCAGGGAAGCCCTAAATGTGTTGATTTTTGCTTACTATTACTTATTTTTGCATCGTTATTCATTAGAAATTTTATTCTTTGGTTTTCTTATAGTGTCTTTGTCTGACTTTGGTATTAGAGTAATTCTGGATTCGTAGAGGGAATTTAGAACGGTTCCCTTTTCTTCACTATTTTCAGGAAGATGTTAAGGAAGGTTGATGTTTTCTGGGGGGCTGGGTTGGGTCTTCATTGCTGCGTGCAGGCTTTCTCTAGTTGTGGTGAGTGGGGACTACTCTTTGTTGTGGTGCGAGGGCTTCTCATTGCGGTGGCTTCTCTTGTTGCGGAGCATGGACTCTAGGCGTGCGGGCTTCGGTAGTTGCAGCATGTGGGCTCAATAGTTGTGGCACATGGGCCCTAGAGCTTGTGGGCTCAGTAGTTGCGGCGTGAGGGCTTCAGTAGTTGTGGTGCACAGGCTTACTCGCTCTGTGGCATGTGAGATCTTCCTGGACCAGGGATCGAACCATGTATCCATTGGCAGGCAGATTCTTAACCATTGCACCACTAGGGAAGTCCTTGGAAGGTTGGTCTTAATTGTTTATAAATGTTGGGTTGAATTTTGCAGTGAAGCTATCTTGCTTTCCTTTGCTGAATGGTTTTTGAATACTGGTTCAATCTCCTTAAAAGTTATAGGCTTGTTCAGATTTTTAATTTCTTTATAATTCTGTCTTGGTAGGTTGTGTTCTGTATGGATTTATCCATTTCTTCTAGGTTATCTGATATTTAGGCATAGAATTGTCTAAATATTTTCTTCTAAATTTTTTAAAAAATTTCTGAAGAATCAGTTGTAATCTGCTGTAATGTCCCCGCTTTGATTTCTGATTCAGTCATTTGAATCTTCCCCTTGTTGTTAATCTGGATAAGGATTTGTCAGTTTTGTTATCCTTTTCAAATAACGGTGTTGTACTGTTGTCATTTTCTCTGGTTTTATTCTACATTTCATTTGTATCTAATCCTTTTTCCTACCTTCTGCTAGCTTAAGCGTATTTTGTTCTTCTAAGATCTTTTTATTTTGCTTTTTTTTTAAAAAGGAATTTTTTAGTCACCATATACGTTCACAAGGTAATTCATCACAGGTGTGGCATAGAGTAAGTATTTTAAAGAATAATGGGGACTTCCCTGGCGGCCCAGTGGTTAAGACTTTGCCTTCCAGTGCAGGGGCTTGCAGGTTCGATGGGGAGCTATGATCCCACATGCCTTGGGGCCAAAAAACCAAAACATAAAACAGAAGCAGTATTGTAACAAATTGAATAAAGACTTTAAAAATGGTCCACATTAAAAAAAAAACCTTTAAAAAAATGAATAATGCAGTTCTCATCAAAGAAAAGTTTTTTTCTCCTATTTTGATTTCTCCATTTTATGTATATGAGATGATGCATGATAATTAAACTTACTGTGAGTTGCACACCAGGACAGTCTGCTCATTTTACCTGAAAATACTTTAAGTATGCTAATTTCCCTATGTAAACAGCATCCTATTTCAGTGGATTCCCATGTCTGTCTGGTTGAAATGTTTCACATATAGGGATGTGATAAAGCATAGTTTATAGTAGATGTTACCTAACAGATACTGCCTTAAAAATATTGGGGGTCGAAATGAAGTTACTGTATATTTGGTAATCTAGTTTTACTTTCTTTAGGGTTCAAATTAAAGAGAATATACCTCCCTACTGAATGCAGTTAGAAATATTGCAACTTAATTATTCTTTAAATGGAAATAAATCCCAGGGTCTTCTGAAGACTGTTATTTTTCAGGCTTTGTTACCCACCCTTGACAAAACTTTAAGAAATAGAAAATAAAAAACTAAAATATATTATAGTTTGGAAATAAAAAGTGAAAAATTCTAATTACGTTCATAATGAACATATCATCAATTTGAAATTACATTGTGTTATTATGTATTTAAGTAGAATTTCATTAAAAGTTTTTGGGAAAGATACTTAAAAGTAATTCTCCCAAGTGTGGAATAGAGTAAGTTTTTTAAACAATAATGCAGTTCTTATCAAAAGAAAAAGAGGTTTTTTTTTTCTATTTTGCTTTCTCTTTTTATGTTATCTATATGAAATTCTGGATGCTAACTAAACTTATTGTGATAATCATTTCACAGTATATGTCAGTTACTTATGCTCTACAGCTTAAACTTATTCAGTGATGTTTGTCACTGTATAAAGTGTTGCTTATACAACTCTCATGTCACTGTTTACAGAGTTGGTTTTAGAAAGGCAAATAATTAAAACACATTGGATAAAAGAAAGAATAATGCAGTTTATAACAATTTTTAAAAAATGTATTGCTGTTTTTAAGGCAATTTTTAGTGACCTAAATGATCACGTGTCTTAGTCTTCCATCTCAGACCTCCAGGTACTGTCCCTGAGTTTGTGGAACTCAAGCACTATGTTGAGTTTGCCCTTCTGCGTGAATGGGCAATAGAAAAAGAAAAGCAGTTTTGTAGGGTGTCAGTATGAAATAGCCCATTTCTGCCCAGGGGGAGTTTTGTATTTGTTATTTGTATTTGTAATACAGAGAGTAGTCCCGTTCTTATTTCTTAAAGCTGCTTAAATTAATTCCAATTTAGGAAGTGTTCCTGGATCCAACTAATGGCCCACGTCAACCCCTCCCTCTCCGCTCCTGGAGACCCAGGTTCCCAGACCAGTGAATTGCTTCAGCCTCACTAGCAGGACGTCAGAACAACCTGCTGTGAGAAATAGGTCTTTATTAAGCCCTTTTAGTCTTAAGAGGAAATATCTTGGCTTTCGACATAACTGGCCCACACAGCCGTAAGCTTTTACGTGAAAACTGTTACAGCCAGTAACTTAAAGGAACGCAGTCAAGGTAACAGGCGCACCAACCCCGCCCTGCTCCCTGCCCCTCCCTCCCGCGCTCTGTGCGCAGACCTGGGCGCTCTCCCTGCCCCGCCCCTCGCCGCTGGCGCCCCGCCCAGGCCCCGCCCCGGAAGCCCTGCCTCTAAGGCCCGGAGCCCTTTCCTAGGGACGCGGAGAGCGGAGAGTGCGGAGCGAAGGTCGCGGAGCGGAGCGTAAGTTTCTTTCCAGTGTAAATTTGTGCAGCGCCCCCTCACCCCCACCCCCCGCCGCAGCCGTCCCAGAGTAAATCCAGACGTTGCAGTTGCAGGTCGGGTATCTTTTCGTTAGGGTTTTAATTTTTTCTGAGGCTTGTCCGTTCCCTTGGCTTTTTCAGCCTTCGGTCCACTTAGATACCGTCTTTGGCGACATTTTCCTGTTTAAAACCCTTTACTACCTCCGCCCTCCCCCTGTAAAGTCCTCTTCCGCGAGGTGGATTCGCGCCCCCCAGCCTCGCCCTCTCGGCCCTGGAGGGCAGTGCCGGCCGCCCCGCTCCCGGACAGGCCGCGTCCTCTCCCCGGTCCTGGGGTTCTGCAGAGCCCGCCCCTCTCCGGAGACCCCCTCCCTCCCTCCCAGCCCCTCTGTCCTCGCCTCCTCCTCAGGCCGGTCCTTCTGCTTCTCTGGCCTCCCCTTCCTGGTCAGCCCTTCCCCTCACCCCGCGTAGGGGGAGGTGACCTGGGCCAGCTTTGTGACACCTAGTGTTGTTCCGTGTTATATTCAGCTCTATTGAAAAATGTGCTCTTCCGGTCCGCGGGCATCTCATTCAGTCTCCAGCCCAGTAAATGGGCGAGGGGCATCAGGAGAAGCAGAGACTGAGGGACTGAGAGAGAAAGATTAAAACTGCGAAGGAGAAAAGCATGAGGGAGAACCGATGGGAACGTAGAGGGTGGCTGAGGGACTTGCAAAGAGGTAGTAAAAGGAAAGAGATTAAGCCTTGGAAGTAGCAGGTGAATAAAATAGAGAAGTAATGAAAAAGCCAGATCTCCAGGGATTGGAAAACAACATAGGGAGAGCTGCCCTGGAGGAGGGGGAGGCGAACGGTGGTGAGGTAGGTCAGACGTGGAGAGGATAAGACGTGGAACCATGGACTTCAGTGCGTCATGGTGCTGGCAGAGAAAGAAGCCAAAGGGTGACAAGAGCAGAGGAAGAAAGAAGAGCCACCTGGGGTGCCAGAGAGTGGGGAGGAAGGGAGAGTAACAGGGAGAGAAGGAGTGTAACCCGGAGGGCAGAGAGGAAGCAGAGATGAGGCAAACAAGAGGCAGAAATACCTACAGATTTTTGACGGAATCAGACAGGTTGGAGAGAAAGAGCATCTCGAACGGGAGTAAGTTGCAGAGTGGGGCAGGACAGGTGTGAGGGAAGAAATAAGAGGGCAGAAGCAGCAGGAGTGTAGAGGGGAATAAAAAGAGACACAGAGACCAAGATGAAATAGGGAGACAGGTGAACAGAATGAAATGGAAACACCTAGTAGTTAAAGTAGAGAGGGTAAACTGGATCCAGGTGGATGGTGAGTTGTTTGGATGTGGATGATTAAGTTGTGATGATATTGATTCGTGTCTTTAGAATCTAATACATTTAAAATTTCTTTAAATTATACAGATGAGGATGAGAATTGCAAAACTCCTGTCAATAAGGCTTGTGCCTTTTGTTATTATTTGTATCAGAAGATAACTTCCATTTGCAGACCCTGTTGAGCCAGCAGGCAGTGACTTGATTCACTCAGTTGTCACCCCCATACCTTTTCCTGACATGGGGTAGAAGTCAGGGGAGAGGAGAAGTGGGGCAAGAAATGACTGACTCTGTCACTATGTGGTGGCTTTTTAAGGCAACATTATTTTTTTTAATGGATTTATATTTTTCTTTTTTCTTTCTTTACATATGGTTCTTTCTGTAGCTTGGAATAAATCTTAGTTCATTCAATTTCTTCTTTCCTATAAATCATTTTTAACTTCTGAAATAAGCTTTTTAAGTCTCCAGTATTCTAGTCATGTCATTCTTTTCCAAATGTGATATACCCTCAGTTTTTGTTTTAAAACTTTGATACCAGATTTTTAGATTAAAACTAATACACACATTTCTTTTTCAAATTTGTTTCAGATTCATTCATCGCCTGAGTGCTTTCTTCTCTTCGTCTAATATATTTGAAATTTTCTTTGGTAAGTAGAAATAACTTTAGACTATTTTGAGGAGTACTTGGCAAAGATGTCAATGATCTTTTACAGTAACAGTCAAAACCTAGTTTAACCAGTTAGTCTAATGTTCCTCTTTTTCCGTTTTCTGTGATCGGTGAAAATAGTGAGCTGTGAGGTGATACGAAGATGTCTCCCTCAGGTCCCTTTTGACTCTTCTGTGCAAATGAGGAAGGATGGGTGGGATTGACTTGGAACCTTCTTCCAACAGTGTCCTTCTATTCACGATGAAAAGGATTGCTCAGCTCTTATTTCTAAGCTGATCCCTTACAATGTTTTCTGCACCAATGGATATATATTTGCAGTTCTGTGTTTTTAAAATATTTTACTGCAATCTTCTGATAAAGAAGAATTACCTGCTTGGTATCAGTATGATCGAAACTTGAAAGAGAAGTTTCCTTTGTTCAGGCACATGAAAGATGGTCCTGGTGTTAAATGGGACGGTTGATAAAGACAAACTGTGCCCACTTGCCCATCAGGTGACCTTTTCAGAATTTAGTTACACCCGGTTCTATTCACTCAGCTCAGACCTTGTCATAAATGTCTCCCCTCTGGGCCTCAGGGAGCCCACTTGTAACATGGAGATGAGAGACTAGACCAGAAACTCTCAGCCTGGGTAACTCTGAGCCCTGAAACGATTGGCCAGATTGGGCGTGTGTCTGTGTGCGGCAGTTCTGGTTTGGAGGGAGTGTCCACTGGTAATTAGAATTTTAAATGGATCTCAGACCTCCCAAAATGAAAAACTAAAAGAAAAACAGTAGGATGGAGGCAGGAAGCTAGGCTCAGAGTCAGCGAAAATATCATCAGGTGTCTTCCATGACTAAGCATAAATCTCAAGGGAGATTTTGTCACTTCCTGACACTCAGACCTCCACTGGCTTCCATTTGTCCTCAGGACAAAATCCCGACTCCTCACTGTGGCTACTCAGCCCTGTGTCATCCTCAGGGCCCTGCCAGTGTCCCCAGTCTCATCCTGGGAGCTTTTCTCATGGTTCACTCTGCTCTGGTCACCTTCACCTTTTCTCTGTTTCCAAACACCATCTGTCTCAGATGTTAGTTTCCGCTCTTACCTTTTGTTATTAAATCACCGTGGCTCAGGCCCTTTGTCGCCCTTCAGGTCTAAGCTCAGAGAGGGCTCCCCATCCTGCCTTGACAATCTCTGTCATTTTAACCAGGTTTTATTGCCTTTAAGGTCAATCACCCTCATCTGAAAGCCTTTCTCCATTGATTATTTTGAGTCTTTCCTGGTTACCCTTTATTTAAGGGCTCACAGTGTTCCTCTCCTTCCCGGGATGGCTGCAGTACCTGATATTGGAGATGTCTTTAGATGTTAGGACTGTGGGTTGGGCTGGATAATCCTCAAGGGAGACCAAGAGAACAGGGCAGGTGATGAGGATGGTTCCTGCATTCTGAGCATTCCAGCTGTAATTGATCTTTACCCCATGTGGCTACTAAATTACTCAAAAGAAGAGCCCCAAAATATAGGAAGTCCTAAGAAGCCCATGGATGTCCTCATGCAGTGTCCTGAGGTGTCCCCGTGTTTAGTCTGCTGTGTCACGGCTCTGCCATAGCCCCCAGTGTTCCAGGCTGTGCCCATCCAGGCGCCAGGCGCCACCTTGCACAGGAGCTTTGCCTTCCAGCAGCTCATCTGCTCAGAGTCAGCGGTAGCGGTGTCACTGCGCTAAGGGGGGGCAGAAGGAGAACCTAACGGGGCATGAAGGAGGCAGCCCTCAAAGAGCTAGAACATCTTCCAAGTAGGTGTGAGTGGGGACAACAGGAAACTGAGACCCGGGGACCCTCTCTTTGAGACATCCTCCCTGACCTCAGATGCCTTTGTACCCGGACTCCATAATGTCCCCAGGTGGTGGCAGACTTTCCCAGGAGGGCCAGTTACTTTTTTTTTTTCTTCTTTTTTCTGTTTTTTAAAAAATAAATTTATTTATTTTATTTATTTATTTTTGGCTGCACTGGGTCTTTGTTGCTGCGCACGGGCTTTCTCTAATTGCGGCAAGCGGGGGCTACCCTTCATTGTGGTGCGCGGGCTTCTCATTGCGGTGGCCTCTCCTGTTGCGGAGCACGGGCTCTAGGCACGCGGGCTTCGGTAGTTGTGGTGCGCAGGCTCAGTAGTTGTGGCGCATGGGCTCAGTTGCTCCACGGCATGTGGGATCTTCCTGGACCAGGGCTCAAACCTGTGTCCCTTGCATTGGCAGGCGGACTCCCAGCCACTGCGCCACCAGGGAAGCCCAGAGGGCCAGCTTCTTGATTTTCACACTGAATGCCCAGTCTCCTTTGGGTGGCAGCTTGTGTGTATTCCTGTTTTGATCCCTTTGCCGAGAAGTCCCTGTGCCTTTTAGTCGCGTTTAGTCAATCATGCATGGAGAAGAGGTAGAAAAATGGGGAAGGCGGAGGGGAGTTTGTAGGGGGCTGCAGGAGGGACCTGGCAGCCAGTGGGGGCATCAAGATGAGCCCAGTGAATGGTGTATGCACGTGTCCCAAGTGTAGTTACGGGATCGAGGGCTGTGTGGATCTGTTGGAAAGGAATGTCTCAGTTCAGGCTGGAGAACCTGGAAGTGCGTTTGTTGGAGAACCTGCAAGGAATGGTTTGAGGTGCCCTAGTGTCTTAGCTCAGGTTCCCTGGGACATCAGTGCTGAGGCTGACGTTGCCTGCATGGGTTTGATGTGATAACTCATGATCGTACGTGAGCAGCAGTGAAGAAAGTGGAATTCGGCTGAGAGAAATGTTATCCTCCACTGTTAGAACCCTGGCCTGAGCAGAGCCCACAGGGAGCTCTGGGTGCAGGAGGATGGGTGCCTTGGTCTTCAGGGGCTGGATCTAGAGGGTGCCCCCAGCATCCGCTCCACACACTGACTTTTGTTGGCTCTTTTAGGAGGGCAGGCATCATCGTGCCACCAATAGAGTAATATAGGGAAAATCTCAGAGATCATTTTTTGCGTTAACTTTGGTATCTTTGAGTATTTGGTGTTGCAAGTGAAGAAAGTTCCATATGCACTTGGAAAGAGGCAAAGAGAATCTGGAGTGTTGCCTTGGAAGATGTTGGGGTCTCACTGGGGCCTGTGCATCCTTGGAAATCTCTCTCTTTTTAGTAGTTTTTGGAGATTTCAGTGTTTTGCCTGGGGCACTGTAAATGAAAATACGGTGCCTTGTGTCTAGTGGGCCCTTGGGTGTCCTCTTATGTATTATCCCTCATGCATGAGTTGTTAGGGCTTGAAGTGTTTCCTGTCATTGTGTAACAGGGTGAGGGGATCATTATGGGTTCTCTGGACACTGTGTTGGACCCCTTGAGAGTTTGTAAGTTTGTTTGAGTCCAGACTGGAAATTATGAGTACTAAGCTTAAGACTGCAGAATGTTTTCAGTAGGGAGGTCCTGCTAGGTATGGGTCTATGGGCCCAACTTGAGAAGAGTCATAAAGTCTCGTGTTGTTGGGAAAGATGATTGCAAGAGTCAGAGGGCAGCAACACTGCAGTGATCTGCAGTCCAGGGGCTCATCCTTGGGAAGATGCAGCTGCAACTTTCTCGCTGCCAGGCCAGTGCTGGGTACTCTATTACCCACTCCTGTCCCTCCCAAAATATGCACACACACAGGCACGATACAGAGAACAGGGAACCTTTGTGTGCTGTTGGTGGGTGTGTAAATGGTACCGCTATGCTGGAAAACAATATGGAGGTTCCTTAATAAATTAAACATAGAACAGGCACACAATCTATCAAACCCTCTTCTGGCAGGTATCCAAAGGAAAGGAAATCAGTGCTTTCAGGGACACATCTGCAGTCTCATGAGTATTACGGTATTTGCAGTAGCCAAGGAACAGAAACAACCAAAATGTCTGTTGACAAAAGAATGGGTAACAAAATCGTGGTATCTAAACATATACTGTATATTGTATAGTATGTATATAATATGTATAATGAAATGTTATTCACTGTATATAAATATGAAAAATCAAGGATCCTGCATTTATGACAAAATGAATGAACCTAGAGAACATTATGCTAAGTGAAATAAGCCTGACAAAGGACAGGTGTTGTACATGGAAACTAGAATTATCAAAGTCATAGAGCCATAGAGTAGAAAGGCTGTTACCAGGAGCTGGGTGATAGGGAAAATGGGGCGATGTCTGTCAAAGCATACGGATTTTCAGTTGTAAAATGAATAAGTTCTGGGGATCTCATGTACTGCATGCTGCCTGTACTGTTTCTATATACTTGAAATTTGCTCACAGAGAAACAATTAAGTGTCCTCACAACACACACACACAAAATGGTAATTGTTAGTTGATGGAAGTGTGACTTACTTGATAGTGATAATTATTCACAGTATACACATCTGTCAGAGGATCACTTTGTATACCTTACATTTACACCATTTTCGTTAGTCAGTTTTACCTCAGTAAAGCTGGGAAAGAATAAGAAAGTGGGGGCTGTGCTGGGCTTGCCTCCTCTGAGCGCTGCTCAACCCAGGCTTCCCATTAGATCGATGAGGCTTTATGCATAGACATGTTTTGTACCCTCTGACCAGGGATTCCTCTTCAAATAGTCAGTGTGGGACCAAAGCTCGATAATATTTATGCTGCCGCAGGTGGTTCCAATCCGGGTCCGTCACTGAGCATCGTGACTCTGGGTCCCCCCGTTCCTGAGGGCTGAGATCTGGGCTGAGGCTGAGGGGCTCTGCTCTGCGTGGGGGTGGATCAGGGCTGGTCTGTGACCTGAAGGGGGTCGTCGGGTCCAGCTGAGGTGCCCGCTGCAGCTGTGCACGTGAGGGCCTCACCAGGAGGGGAGCCTGATCTGAAGGAAAGTGTGGGAAACTCCCTTGTTGGTCTCTGTGTGGGAGTTTACTGTCCTGAGCCCCTCCTGGGACAGTGGGCAGCAGGGGACTGTCTGTTCCACATGCTGAGGTCTTCCCTGTGTGTGTGGTGGTGACTCAGGAAGGGGCTGTGACTTAGGAAGGGGGTGTGTTGATTCTTAGCATTAAACAGCATGTTTTCCACTTTCAGGGTCAACCTCTAAAGACTCATGTTGACTGAGGAAGAAGCCCGGAAGAGGAGGAAGAGGAAAGAAAAGGAGTCAGAAATGGCTCTTTCTCAGGTAAAGTCATATTTTTGATTGATTCTCAGTCTGTTTTTTCTGAAATGCCTTTTTTGGACTCGCTAATCTTCTCTGAAGTATCCTGCCTGACACCTGTACGTCACACTCACCCGGGGCCCTCCCTCAGGGTCTGTCGTCTCCACTTAGATTTCACACCCATGGATTGGAGACGTGGTGTCAGTGCTCTTGGGCAGCAGGGATTGTTGAGGGGCCCCATCTGGATGCACTGTCCGCTCTCTGTCAACCAGGATACAGAAGCTGCACTTGGAGGTCAGGTATTAATATGCACAGTACCTGATAAAATCTGAAAATGAGACCAATTGGGGCAGTTTGTTCTGACTTTTTCTAAGGCGATTCAAGCTAAAAATGTGAGTCACTCTCCTTAAATCTTAATGATTGGTCATAGAATGGAAGGTTCAAAAATAGACGTCAGTGGTAGAGGGTTTTTTAGTTTATCATCAAATTTAAACTATGAAATCAACCTAAACCTCTGGCAGTTGGAAATTCTTTAAATTACTTTCATCACCTCCATTCCTCAGAGGTTGTCTTTTCACTCTGTGGATTGTATCCTTTGACAGACAGAAGTTTTTACTTCTGATACGGGCAAGATTCCAGCTTCATTCTTTTCCTAGTAGGTATCTGTTTTCTCAGCACCATTGTTATTGATACTCTCCTTTCCCCTCTCTGTATCCTGGCACCCTTGTGAATACATTTTACATATATGCAAAGGATTATTTCTGAGTATTGTGTTCTGTTCATTTGGTTTATGTATCTGTGTTTATACCAGTACCACACCACCTTGATTACTTCTTAATATGTTTTGAAATAAAAAGGGAGGCTTCCACCTTCCTTCTTGTTCAAGAGACTTTTGGCTATTCGTGGTCTCTAGAACTGCCCTATGACTTTTAGCATTTTTTTTTTTCCTCTATTTCTGCAAAGATTGCTATGGAAATTTTGATAATGGGTCCATTGAATCTGTAGAACACTTTGTGTAGCTTGGATATTTTAAGAGTATTAAGTCTTCCAGCCCACGAGTACAGGTTGTCTTTCTATTTATTTGTATCTTTTTGTGTTTCTTTTAGCAATGGTTAGTAGTTTTCAGTGTACAAGTCTTTCACCACGTTGGCTAATTTATTCCTAAATATTTCATCCCTTTTTAATGCTATGATAAATAAGATTGTTTTCTAGTTTTCTTTTGACATTGTTCATTGTATATAGAAATGCAACCGATTTTTGCATTTGGAGTTTGTATGCGACAACTTTTCTAAGACTCTTGATATAGCAGGTTTCTTGTGGAATCTTTATGATTTTTACATATAAAACCTTGTCGTCTAGGAAAGAAGATAAGTTTACCTTTTCAATTTGGATAACTTAGATTTCTTTTTCTTATCTAATTGCTCTGGCGAGGAGTTCCAGTACTTTGTTGAGCAGTAATGCAGAGAGTGTACATCCTTGCCTTCCTCCTTTTCTCAGAGGACAAGCTTTCAGTCTGTCCCCATTGAGAATGTTGTGAGCTGTGCTTTTTTCATAAATGGCGTTTTATTATGTTGAGAGAATTTACTCTTTCTGGTTTGTTGAGTGTTTTATCTTGAAAGGTTGTTGAATTTTGTCAGATGCTTTTCTCTGCATCAATTGAGATGGTCCTGTGTGTTTTTTTCCTTTAATCTGTTAATGTGGTGTACCACATTAATTGATTTTTGTATGTTGACTCCTCTTTGCCTTATATGAATAAAATCCACTTGGTCAAGATGTCAGATCTTTTTAATGTGGTGTTAAGTTATTTTGCTAGTATGTTGTTAAGGATTTTGCATCAATATTCATCAGGGGTATTGGTTTCTAGTTTTCCTTTCTTGTTGTGTTTTTGTCTGGGATTGGTATCAGAATCATGCTGGCTCCGTAGAATGAATTTGCAAGAGTTCCCTCTTCAACTCTGTAACATTTTTAGCAGGATTAGTGGTAATTCTTTTGTAAATATTTGATAGAATTTGGTCCTGGGTTTTTCTTGGTTTTTTTTGTTTTTGTTCTTTTAAATTATTATTTATTTATTTATTTTTGGCTGTGTTGGGTTTTCATTGCTGGGCGTGGGCTTTGTCTAGTTGTGGCGAGTGGGGGCTACTCTTTGTTGCAGTGCACGGGCTTCTCCTTGTGGTGGCTTCTCTTGTTGTGGAGCATGGGCTCTAGGCCCACAGGCTTCAGTAGTTGTGGCACACGAGCTCAGTAGTTGTGGCTTGCGGGCTCTAGAGTGCAGGCTCAGTAGCTGTGGCTCTTGTGCTCTAGATCGCAGGCTCAGTAGTTGTGGCACATGGGCTTAGTTGCTCCACAGCACGTGGGATCTTCCCGGACCAGGGTTCGAACCCGTGTCCCCTGCATTGGCAGGTGGATTCTTACCCACTTCGCCCCCAGGGAAGCCCCCCTGGGTTTTTCTTTGTTTGAGGTTTTTGATTACTTTTTAAATTTCTCTAGTTATAATTCGGTTCAAATTTTTTATTTCTTTTTTCTTTTTCTTTTGAATTTTTGAATTTTATTTTTTTATACAGCAGGTTCTTATTAGTTATCCATTTTATACATATTAGTGTATATATGTCAATCCCAATCTCCCATTTCATCACACCACCACCACCTCCCCCGCCACTTTCCTCCCTTGGTGTCCATACGTTTGTTCTCTATATCTGTGTCTCAATTTCTGTCCTGCAAACCATTTTTCTGTACCATTTTTCTAGGTTCCACATATATGCGTTAATATACAATATTTTTCTCTTTCTGACTTACTTCACTCTGTATGACAGTCTCTAGATCCATCCACGTCTCAACCAATGACCCAATTTCGTTCCTTTTTATGGCTGAGTAATATTCCATTGTATATATGTACCACATCTTCTTTATCCATTCGTCTGTCGATGCACATTTAGGTTGCTTCCATGACCTGGCTATTGTAAATAGTGCTGCAGCGAACATTGTGGTGCATGTGTCTTTTTGAATTGTGGTTTTCTCTGGGTATATGCCCAGTAGTGGGATTGCTGGGTCATATGGTAATTCTATTTTTAGTTTTTCAAGGAACCCCCATACTGTTCTCCATAGTGGCTGTATCAATTTACATTCCCACCAACAGTGCAAGAGGGTTCCCTTTTCTCCACACCCTCTCCAGCATTTGTTATTTGTAGATTTTCTGATGTTGCCCATTCTAACTGGTGTGAGGTGATACCTCATTGTAGTTTTGATTTGCATTTCTCTAATAATTAGTGATGTTGAGCAGCTTTTCATGTGCTTCGTGGCCGTCTGTATGTCTTCTTAGGAGAAATGTCTATTTAGGTCTTCTGCCCATTTTTGGATTGGGTTGTTTGTTTTTTGAATATTGAGCTACATGAGCTGTTTATATATCTTGGAGATTAATCCTTTGTCCATTGATTCGTTTGCAAATATTTTCTCCCATTCTGAGGGTTGTCTTTTTGTCTTGTTTATGGTTTCCTTTGCTGTGCAAAAGCTTTTAAGTTTCATTAGGTCCCATTTGTTTATTTTTGTTTTTATTTCCATTATTCTAGGAGGTGGATCAAAACAGATCTTGCTGTGATTTCTGTCAAAGAGTGTTCTTCCTATGTTTTCCTCTAAGAGTTTTATAGTGTCCGGTCTTACATTTAGGTCTCGAATCCATTTTGAGTTTATTTTTGTGTATGGTATTAGGGAGTGTTCTAATTTCATTCTTTTACATGTAGCTGTCCAGTTTTCCCAGCACCACTTATTGAAGAGACTGTCTTTTCTCCATTGTATATCCTTGCCTCCTTTGTCATAGATTAGTTGACCATAGGTGCGTGGGTTTACCTCTGGGCTTTCTATCTTGTTCCATTGATCTATGTTTCTGTGTTTGTGCCAGTACCATATTGTCTTGATTACTGTAGCTTTGTAGTATAGCCTGAAGTCAGGGAGTCTGATTCCTCCAGCTTCATTTTTTTCCCTCAAGACTGCTTTGGCTATTCGGGGTCTTTTGTGTCTCCATACAAATTTTAAGATTTTTTTGTTCTAGTTCCGTAAAAAATGCCATTGGTAATTTGATAGGGATTGCATTGAATCTGTAGGTTGCTTTGGGTAATATAGTCATTTTCACAATATTGATTCTTCCAATCGAAGAACATGGTATATCTCTCCATCTGTTGGTATCATCTTTAATTTCTTTCATCAGTGTCTTATAGTTTTGTGCATACAGGTCTTTTGTCTCCCTAGGTAGGTTTATTCTTAGGTATTTTATTCTTTTTGTTGTAGTGGTAAATGGGAGTGTTTCCTTAATTTCTCTTTCAGATTTTTCATCATTAGTGTATAGGAATGCAAGAGATTTCTGTGCATTAATTTTGTATCCTGCAACTTTACCAAATTCATTGATTAGCTCTAGTAGTTTCCTGGTGGCACTTTTAGGATTCTCTATGTATAGTATCATGTCATCTGCAAACAATGACAGTTTTATTTCTTCTTTTCCAATTTGTATTCCTTTTATTTCTTTTTCTTCTCTAATTGCCGAGGCTAGGAGTTCCAAAACTATGTTGAATAGTAGCGGTGAGAGTGGACGTCCTTGTCTTTTTCCTGATCTTAGAGGAAATGCTTTCAGTTTTTCACCATTGAGAATGATGTTTGCTGTGGGTTTGTTGTATATGGCCTTTATTATGTTGAGGTAGGTTCCCTCTGTGCCCACTTTCTAAAGAGTTTTTGTCATAAATCGGTGTGGAATTTTGTTAAAAGCTTTTTCTGCATCTATTGAGATGATCATATGGTTTTTATTCTTCAATTTGTTAATATTGTGTATCACATTGATTGATTTGCATATATTGAAGAATCCTTGCATCCCTGGGATAAATCCCACTTGATCTTGGTGTATGATCCTTTTAATGTGTTGCTGGATTCTGTTTGCTAGTATTTTTTGAGGATTTTTGCATGTATATTCATCAGTGATATTGGTCTGTAATTTTCTTTTTTTGTAGTATCTTTGTTTGGTTTTGGTATCAGGGTGATGGTGGCCTCATAGAATGAGTTTCGGAGTGTTCCTTCCTCTGCAATTTTTTGGAAGAGTTTGAGAAGGATGGGTGTTAGCTCTTCTCTAAATGATTGATAGAATTCACCTGTGAAGCCATCTGGTCCTGGACTTTTGTTTGTTGGAATATTTTTAATCACAGTTTCAATTTCATTACTTGTGATTGGTCTGTTCATATTTTCTATTTCTTCCTGGTTCAGTCTTGGAAGGTTATACCTTTCTAAGAATTTGTCCATTTCTTCCAGGTTGTCCATTTTATTGGCATAGAGTTGCTTGTAGTAGTCTCTTAGGATGCTTTCTATTTCTGCGGTGTTTGTTGTTAACTTCTCCTTTTTCATTTCTAATTTTATTGATTTTGAGTCCTCTCCCTCTTTTTCTTGATGAGTCTGGCTAATGGTTTATCAATTTTGTTTATCAAAGAACCAGCTTTTAGTTTTATTGATCTTTGCTATTGTTTTCTTTGTTTCTATTTCATTTATTTCTGTTCTGATCTTTATGATTTCTTTCCTTCTAGTAACTTTGGGTTTTGTTTGTTCTTCTTTCTCTAGTTCCTATAGGTGTAAAGTTAGATTGTTTATTTGAGATGTTTGTTGTTTCCTGATGTAGGATTGTATTGCCGTAAACTTCCCTTTTAAACTGCTTTTGCTGCATCCCATAGGTTTTGGATCGTCATGTTTTCATTGTCATTTGTCTCTAGGTATTTTTTGATTTCCTCTTTGATTTCTTCAGTGATCTCTTGGTTATTTAGTAACGTATTGTTTAGCCTCCATGTGTTTGTGTTGTTTACGTTTTTTTCCCTGTAATTGATTTCTAATCTCATAATGTTATGGTCAGAAAAGATGCTTGATACGATTTCAGTTTTCTTAAATTTATTGAGGCTTGATTTGTGACCCAAGATGTGATCTATCCTGGAGAATGTTCCGTGCACACTTGAGAAGAAAGTGTAATTTGCTGTTTTGGGATGGAATGTCCTATAAATATCAATTAAATCTCTCTGCTCTATTGTGTCATTTAAAGCTTGTGTTTCCTTATTAATTTTCTGTTTGGATGATCTGTCCATTGGTGTAAGTGAGGTGTTAAAAGTCCCCCACTATTACTGTGTTACTGTTGATTTCCTCTTTTATAGCTGTTAGCAGTTGTCTTATTTATTGAGGTGCTCCTATGTTGGGTGCATATAGAGTTATAATTGTTATATCTTCTTCTTGGATTGATCCCTTGATCATTATGTAGTGTCCTTCCTTGTCTCTTGTAACATTCTTTATTTTAAATTCTATTTTGTCTGATCTGAGTATTGCTACTCCAGCTTTCTTTTGATTTCCATTTGCATGGAATACCTTTTTCCATCCCCTCACTTTCAGTCTGTATGTGTGCCTAGGTCTCAAGTGGGTCTCTTGTAGACAGCATATATGTGGGTCTTGTTTTTGTATCCATTCAGTGAGCCTGTGTATTTTGGTTTAATTTTGCATTTAATCCATTCACGTTTAAGGTAATTATCAATATGTATGTTCCTGTTACCATTTTCTTAATTGTTTTGGGTTTGTTTTTGTAGGTCTTTTTCTTCTCTTGTGTTTCCCACTTAGAGAAGTTCCTTTAGCATTTGTTGTAGAGCTGGTTTGGTGGTGCTGAATTCTCTTAGGTTTTGCTTGTCTGTAAAGCTTTTGATTTCTCCATCGAATCTGAATGAGATCCTTGCCGGGTAGAGTAATCTTAGTTGTAGGTTCTTCCCTTTCATCACTTTAAATATGTCATGCCTCTGCCTTCTGGCTTGTAGAATTTCTGCTGAGAAATCAGCTGTTAACCTTATGGGAGTTCCCTTGTATGTTATTTGTTGTTTTGGCCTTGCTGCTTTCAATAATTTTTCTTTGCCTTTAATTTTTCCCAATTTGATTACTATGTGTCTTGGCATGTTTCTCCTTGGGTTTATCCTGTATGGGACTCTCTGTGCTTCCTGGACTTGGGTGGCTATTTCCTTTCCCATGTTAGGGGAGTTTTCGACTATAATCTCTTCAAATATTTTCTCGGGTCCTTTCTCTCTCTCTTCTCCTTCTGGGACCACTGTAATGCGAATGTTGTTGTGTTTAATGTTTTCCCAGAGGTTTCTTAGGCTGTCTTCATTTCTTTTCATTCTTTTTGCTTTAGTCTGTTCTGCAGCAGTGAATTTCACCATTCTGTCTTGCAGGTCACTTCTCTGTTCTTCTGCCTCAGTTATTCTGCTATTGATTCATTCTAATATATTTTTCATTTCAGTTATTGTATTGTTCATTTCTGTTTGTTTGTTCTTTAATTCCTCTAGGTCTTTGTTAAACATTTCTTGCATGTTCTCGATCTTTGCCTCCATTCTTTTTCCGAGGTCCTGGATCATCTTAACTATCATTATTCTGAATTCTTTTTCTGGAAGGTTGCCTATCTTCACTTCATTTAGTTGTTTTTCTGGGATTTTATCTTGTTCCTTCATCTGGTACATAGCCCTCTGTCTTTTCATCTTGTCTGTCTTTCTGTGAATGTGGCTTTTGTTCCACAGGCTGCAGGATTGTAGTTCTTCTAGCTTCTGCAGGCTGCCCTCTGGTGGATGAGGCTGTCTAAGAGGCTTGTGCAAGCTTCCTGATGGGAGGGACTGGTGGTGGGTAGAGCTGAGTGTTGCTCTGGTGGGCAGAGCTCAGTAAAACTTTAATCCGTTTGTCTGCTGATGGGTGGGGCTGGGTTCCCTCCCTGTTGGTTGTTTGGCCTGAGGCGACCCAACACTGGAGCCTACCCGGGCTCTTTGGTGGTGCTAATGGCAGACTCTGGGAGTGCCTATGCCAAGGAAAACTTCCCAGAACCTCGGCTGCCAGTGTCCTTGTCCTCACTGTGAGACACAGCCACCTCCCGTCTCTGCAGGAGACCCTCCAACACTAGCAGGTAGGTCTGGTTCAGTCTCTGTGGGGTCAATGCTCCTTTCCCTGGGTCCCAGTGTGCACACTGCTTTGTGTGTGCCCTTCAGGAGTGGAGACTCTGTTTTCCCCAGTCCTGTCAAACTCCTGCAATCAAATCCCACTAGGCTTCAAAGTCTGATTCTCTAGGAATTCCTCCTCCCATTGCCAGACCCCCCAGGTTGGGAAGCCTGATGTGGGGCACAGAACCTTCACTCCAGAGGGTGGGCTTCTGTGGTATAAGTGTTCTCCAGTTTGTGAGTCACCCACCCAGCAGTTATGGGATTTGATTTTATTGTGATTGCGCCCCTCCTACTGTCTCATTGCGGCTTCTCCTTTGTCTTTGGATGTGGGGTATCTTTTTTGGTGAGTTCCAGTGTGTTCCTGTTGATGATTGTCCAGCAGACAGTTGTGATTCCCGTGCTCTCGCAAGAAGGAGTGAGAGCACGTCCTTCTACTCTGCCATCTTGAACCAATCTCCAAATTTTTTATTTCATAATGATTAATCAAGTTTAGTAGGTTGTATGTTTCTAAGAATTTACCTGTATCTTTTAGATTCTGTAATTTGCAGGCATTATTGTTCATAGTACTTCCTTTAAAAACTTTCTTTGATATCAGTTGCAATCATTTCTTTTTCATATCTGTTCTTAATTATTTGAATCTTTTTTTCTTTTTTCCTTAGTCTAGCTAAGGGTTTTCCCATTCAGTTTTTTCAAAACACCAACTCTTGGTTTGTTCATTTTTATATTTTTCTATTTTCTATTTTATTTATCTCTGGTCTAATCTTTCTGTTTTTTTAAAAAATATATTAATTTATTTATTTTTGGCTGCATTGGGTCTTCGTTGTTGGGTCTTCGTTGTGGAGCACCGGCTTCTCATTGTGGTGGCTTTTCTTGTTGCAGAGCTTGGGCTCTAGGCATGTCAGCTTCAGTAGTTGTGGCACACAGGCTAAGTAGTTGTGGCGCACGGGCTTAGTTGCTCTGCAGCATGTAGGATCTTCCCAGACCAGGGCTCGAACCCATGTCCCCTGAATTGGCAGGCGAATTCTTAACCATTGCCCCACTGGGGAAGTCCCTGGTTTCATTTTTCTTATTTACCTCTTTCCTTCTGCTAAACTTGGGTTTAGTTTGTTTTTGTTTTTCTGCTTCCTAGAGGTGTAAAAATAAATTTCTGATTTGAGATCTTTTCTCTTTTTTACTGTAAGCATTTAGCAGTTTAGAATTTCCTTTTAGTACAGCCTTCATTGTGTGTTATAAATTTTGGTAGGTTGCATTTTCCTTTTCATCCATATATTTAAAAATTCCCTTGTGATTTCTTCTTAGACCCGTTAGTGGTTTAAGAATGAGTTGTTTAATTTCCACATTTGGGGGAATTTTCTCTTTTTTCTTCTGTTTATTTCATTGTTGTTTACTTTTATTATATCAGTCTCTTAAAATTGTTAAGATTTGTGTTTTGGCCTAACATGTGGTCTCTCATGGAGAATGTTTTACGTGTTCTTGAGACACATGTGTTTTCTGCTGTTGTTGGGTCATGTGATCTGTTATGTCTAATAACCAATAAGGTCTATAGTTTCCTTATTGATCTTCTTTTTGGTTCCATCCGTAAGTTTAGCTGGGGCATTGAAGTCTCATACTATTCCTGTGCTGCTGTCTATTTCTCTCTTCCTTTCCTTTAAGGTTTGCTTCATTTTTCTGAGATATCTAATGTTAGATGTATATATAGTTTTACTTGCTACGTCTTTTTGGTAAATTGACCCATTTGTCATTATATAATGTTTTTTTGTCTCATGTCACTTGTTTTTCTTCAGTTTATTTTGTCTGATATAATGTATTCTCTCCTGTTCTCTTTAGGATGGAATATCTTTTTCCATCCTTTCACTTTTCACCTTTCCGTGTCCTTAGATTTGTGAACACTAGCAGTTCCAAGTCTCTCACACTGTGTCTTTTGCCCTCTGTTTTCCCCCTGTTACTTCCTTTAGTGGTTGGTCCCTGCTCAGGCACACTGTACAGTGGTGAACGGCAGGCGCCCTTGCCAGCCCCCTTCACTCCACTGTAACTCCAGAGGGAATGCATCGAGTGTTTCCATCTGTTCATGATGTTTCTTGAAATGTTCTTGCTTAATCAGAATTTATTTTTTTTCCGTATCCTTTTTTTCATGATTTTTAATTGTCCAGGAAGTTTTTAACTTTACTATTATGATAATTTTTTTCCATAACCTGTGGAAATAATGTATAATACTAATAAATTTTCTAATTTGAAATCAATGTTTTATTAGTGGCAAAAACAGAAATTCTTTGGCTTTTGTTAATGCCTAGCTATGTAAATTTAAATGGATAAAATTGTATTTATATATATATATATATTTATTTATTTTATTTATTTATTTATTTATGGCTGTGTTGGGGCTTCGTTTCTGTGCGAGGGCTTTCTCTAGTTGCAGCAAGTGGGGGCCACTCTTCATCGCGGTGCACGGTCCTCTCAGTATCGCGGCCTCCCTTCTTGTGGAGCACAGGCTCCAGACGCACAGGCTCAGTAATTGTGGCTCACGGGCCTAGTTGCTCCGCAGCATGTGGGATCTTCCCAGACCAGGGCTCGAACCTGTGTCCCCTGCATTGGCAGGCAGATTCTCAACCACTGTGCCACCAGGGAAGCCCTATATTTTTGAGTATGGTTATCTTATTGAGATTTGAGTTCAAGTATTCTATTTTTTTTAAATGTTTGTACCATTTTTCTTTTAGTAGCCTACTACAGAATCATGTTGACAAACTAAATTGAGTACAGTGGATACATTTTCATTGTCTGAAAGATGCTGAAATACACGTGAATAAAAGGATGATAAAAAATTGTCCAAAATTCTGTCAAGAGATTTTTCTCTCAGTTATTTTTTATAGATATGTATGTGCATAGTGCAAGTCTGGTTTAGATAAAAGACATCATGATTTTAAAACTATATATTATATCTTTTTTCAGTTGAAATTGTCGTCAGTATATTCCATTGCCTTGAATTTTTCTATGCAATCCTGTTAATGGTTTAAGTAATAGTAAGATTACTAACAATTTATGTGTATGTGCTTGTGCGTCCACATCTATAATGACCTTTCATGCCATTCCATGTCGTTCACCTTGGACTTCTTTCACGTTTTCCCAGGGAACCCTCTATCAATGTACTTTTAATGCTTTCTGTATTACTTAACTATTTGATTCTTTAGCTTCAGTTGCTGAGCACAACCCTCTGAGTTCAAGTGCTTGCTGTAACATTTCTTACCTCCTTGATCTGAGTCAAGTTTCTCAGAGTGTCTGTGACAGTTTTTGTTCTCTGTAAGATGGGGACAGATCTTTCTTTAGTGAGCTGTTATGTTGATAACAAGGTCTTGCCTGTAAAAGTACTTATTTAGAGTAATGTTTAGAGTAACATTACTGTAACTTAGAGCAATGGGAAGTGTTCAAACACTTATAGTCGTTGTCATCATCATCATAGTTGAAGATTTTGACCTTTCGTTAAAAGCACTGCGAACTTTGTCATCTCATCTATATACTGAATCTCACTCAGTGTGTAGAATGTAATACCTGACACTTCTGCATAGACAACACAGTGTTGAGTTTTACTTATAGGCGTTTCATAGATTTTCGACAATGATGAAAAATCCATATTAATTGGAGGATCTCATAAGGTCTTATGAAAAAGCATAAGAAATTAAGATTAGAGATACATAATTTTTCCAAATACCTCTAAATGGATCTGGTAGAACACATACTTTAATTGAATCAGTGTTTACCCCTTACTCCTCTTTTCCATTTGTATGAAGATGAGAACTCTTCATGGCCCATTGGTGAAATGTGGTTTCATTTCAGGAACGGTTGACCTTTGAGGATGTGGCCATCGAGTTCACTGAGGAGGAGTGGGAATGCCTGGACCCTGGTCAGAGGGCCTTGTACAGGGACGTGATGGTGGAGACCTGCAGGAACCTGCTCTCCCTGGGTGAGGATAACTTCCCTCTAGAAGTTGGGATCTGCCCTTGCGTATATTTGCATTTTCCCTTGTGTGCCTCTTGGGAGGCCCTGATAATCTTTGAAAGCCCTGTTGACTCACCCGTGATGCGGCATCATGAGTTTAAACTGACCCTTTCTTCAGATGCTCTGCCTGTTTTATGTTACATCAGGGGTTGTCCCAGAGCTTAATTACGTACAAAGCTCAATGGCAAACTTTAAAAAATACCAAATTTCCCATTTTCTGCCTTTTGGCTTTTGACTCAGTTTCTGCAGGAAGAGAGCTCGATGTCTGCATATTACACCGTTCCCTGTGTAGAAGGGAGGTGGTGGATGATTTTGTGAAATATTTTTCCTGACCCATCTGTAATGTCCTCACTCCTCAGCTGAACAAAGAACTGGGATTTTAGGAAAACCACAGCACTTCACATTTCTTTGTCCTGATAAACCAGAATTTCTATTTCTTTTTTAAAAAAATTTTTGGCCACACCTTGTGGCTTGTGGGATCTCAGTTCCCCGAGTAGGGATTGAACCCGTGCCCTCTGCATTGGAAGCATGGAGTCTTAACTGGTGGGCCACCAGGGAAGTCCCAGAATTTCTTTTTCTAATCTGAATATTATCTCCACATTGGAGCAAGAGAAAGAGTCCTGGACAGTGGGGAGAAATGTGAAAAATAGCCAAGAATACATTGTGTGGGAGTATATCAAAAGTGTAAACAAAGATGGGTATCTCAGAAGGGCTGTTTCTTGTGTTTAGGGGTGTGTGGGACAGGCAGGTGGATTGGATCTTCTGTGATTGTTACTTAGGAAAAGTGTAAGGACAGTGGATGGAGAGATCCTCTTTTTGATCCCAAATCCTACAAGGGGAGCATATGTGAATCTTTCAGGCTCTTAGCGTGGCATCTGTGGGTTGAGTACATGGTCCCATCTCAAGATCCTATAATGTCTGACCCATACGCGTTGTATTATTTTTACTCTTGTACTGCTCTACCTAGTCTGGGAATGTCGACTGTTCCTAATTTTACCTTCTCCTTACATTGTGTGACTTTACCTCTTAAATTTCTTTGAAGTATATTCCTAAGGTCTGAAATTTTACCTGGTTTCCTTGCTGTGATAATCCACCTATGTTTATCTGGCAACCTCTTGTGGAGTCTCTATGCAGTGTGTTTACTGGGTAACAGAAAATTTTGATCGAGGCACTATTCCTCATACGTTGTAATATTTTCTTGCTCTGTGCAAAATCACCACTTGAAGCTACTCAGTAGAGTGGTCAGCATGTTCTAGGATATGAGATAGAAAGTATCACAAGAGTCTGACTGATAAGTCTTACCGGGTTTTTTTCTGGCTTTGGGCACTGTCACAAAAGCCTGTCTCAAGGGCACTGTGACAGTGTTATTCATGTGTCTCAGTGACCATACATTTTAGCCTCTTTAAATTGGTATAGGAATTTATCCCAGGACAACTTTGTCAAAGCTCACATTCTCGTATCTGTGAGGCTGTTGGCTAAACTGTTGTTGATGCCACATTTTTCATCGCCTGTGCCATTGTTCATTCTACCTCAACAGCGAATTTTGAGGCGTCTTAATGAGAGAGCTTATGAAGTGGAGGGATACCTTCAGTGATGAACGATCGTGTGTTTAAGACACTGGTACTTTCATTTTGTACATTTCTATGCCTTATAAAGGATTTTTTATTTTATCATTAGGTTCAAATTTCTCTGTTACTCTTGGGGTTTTTGTTTTATATTTGCAACGCGTGGGATGGTTGATTGGGCAAGGGTCCCTGTGGTGGAACTGGTGATCAGTCCCTCTTAGAATCTTTATATAGTCTTCATACTCATCTATTGTCAGATATGTGATTTAGAAATGTTTTCTCTTTTACTGTTGGTTGTCTTTTCACTGCGCTTTAATGCACAGTAGTTTACATTTTTGATATAGTCCAATTTATCTGTTTTTATTTTGTAGCCTGTGCTTTTGGTGTTATACCTGATAAATCATTTGTGGGTCCAATGTCAAGAAACTTTTTCTGTGTGTTTACTTCTAGGAGTTTTATACACTTGGGACTTAGGTTTAGGTCTTTGAACCATTTTGAGTTAATTTTTGTCTGTAGTGTAAGATAATGGTCCAGGTAAATACTTTTGTTAGTAGGTATTGTTAGTAGGTGTTGCCAAAAAGGCAACACCTTTTTAAAAAAATTTATTTATTTTTAATTAATTTTTTTTTGGCTGCGTTGGGTCTTCGTTGCTGTGCGTGGGCTTTCTCTAGTTGTGGTGAGCGGGGTCTACTCTTTGTTGCGTTGCGCAGGCTTTTCATTGTGGTGGCTTCTCTTGTTGCGGAGCACCAGCTCTAGGCGCCTGGGCTCAGTAGTTGCAGCACATGTGCTTAGTAGTTGTGGCACCTGGACTTCAGTAGTTGTGACACATGGGCTCAGTAGTTGTGGCTCGTGGGCTCTAGAGTGCAGGCCCAGTAGTTATGGCACACGGGCTTAGTTGCTCCGTGGCATGTGGGATCTTCCCGGACCAGGGCTCGAACCCGTGTCCCCTGCATTGGCAGGTGGATTCTTAACCACTGCACCACCAGGGAAGTCCTGTCAACACCTTTTGTTCCATAGACTGCCTTCCCCTATAAAGTGGTCTTTACACCTTTGTGAAACATTGTTTAAACATTTACACAAGAGGTTTTTTTTTTTTTTAAAGTATAGTTAATTTACAATGTTGTGTTAATTTCAGGTGTACAGCAATTTACAGGACATTTAATATAGTTCCCTGAGCTATACAGTAGGTCCTTGTTGTTTATCTATTTTATATATAGTAGTGTGTATATGTTAATCCCAGACTCCTAATTTATCTCTCTCCTCTTCTCCCCACCCCCCCGCATCCTGCACTTTCCCCTTTGGTAACCATAAGTTTGTTTTCTATGTCTGTGAGTCTATTTCTGTTTTGTAAATAAGTTCATTTGTATTACTTTTTTAGGTTCCACATATAAGTAATATCATATATGTCTTTCTTTGTCTGACTTCACAGGTCCATCCATGTTGCTGCAAAAGGCATTATTTCATTGTTTTTTATGACTGAGTAATATTCCACTGTATATATGTGCCACATCTTCTTTATCCCTTCATCTGTCAATGAAAATTTAGGTTGCTTCCATGTCCTGGCTAGTGTAAATAGTGTTGCTGTAAACATTGGGGTGCATATGTCTTTTCAAATTAGAGTTTTCATCTTTTCCGGATATATGACCAGGATTGGAACCTCCATACTGTTCTCCAAAATGGCTACACCAATTTACATTCCTTCCAACAGTGTGGTGAGGGTTCTCTTTTCTCCACACCCTCTCAAGCATTTATTGTTTGTAGACTTTTTTTTTTTGGCCACGCTGGATCTTAGTTGTGGCACGCAGAATATTTGGTTGGGGCGTGCGGACTTCTTAGTTGCTGCATGTTGACTCTCAGTTGCGACATGCATATGGGATCTAGTTCCCCGACCAGGGATTGAACCCGGGCCCCCTGCATTGGCAGCATGGAGCCTTACCCCCTGGACCACCAGGGAAGTCCCCTATTTGTAGACTTTTTGATGGTGGTCATTCTGACCAGTGTGAGGTGATAACCATTTTGTGGTTTTGATTTGCATTTATCTAATAATTAGTGACGATGAGCATCTTTTCATGTGGCTGTTGGCCATCTTTATGTCTTCTTTGGAGAAATGTCTATTTAGGTCTTCTGCTAATTTTTTGATTGGGTTGTATGGTTTTTTTGATATTAAGCTATATGAATTTTGTATATTTTGGAAATTAATCCCTTTTTGGTAGCATCATTTGCAAATATACTCTTCTAGTCCATAGGTTGTATTTTCGTTCTTTTTATGGTTTCCTTTGCTTTGCAGTAGCTTTTAAGTTTAATTAGGTCCCATTTGTTTATTTTTGCTTTTATTTCCGTGTCTCTAGGAGACAGATCCAAAAAAATATTGCTGTGATTTATATCAAAGAGTGTTCTGCCTTTGTTTTCCTCTAGGAGTTTTATAGTATCTGGTCTTACATTTAGGTGTTTAATACATTTTGAGTTTATTTTTGTATGTGGTGTTAGAGAATGTTCTAATTTCCTTCTTTTCCATGTAGCTGCCCAGTTATCCTAGCACCACTTACTAAAGAGACTGTCTTTTCTCCATTGTATATTCTTTCCTACTTTGTCATAGAATAATTGACTATAAGTGAGTGAGTTTATTTCTGGGCTTTCTATTCTGTTCCATTGATCTGTGTTTCTGTTTTTGCCAGTACCATACTGTTTTGATGACTGTAGGTTTGTAGTATTGTCTGAAGTCAGGGAGTGTGATTCCTCCAGCTCCATTCTTCTTTTTCGAGATTGTTTTAGATATTTGGTGTCTTTTGTGTTTTCATGCAAATTTTAAAAATGTTTTGTTCTCGTTCTGTGAAAATGCCATTGTTAATTTGATAAGGATTGCATTGAATATGTAGATTGCCTTGGGTAATATGGTCATTTTAACAGTGTTGCTTATTCCAATCCAAGAACGTGGTATATATTTTCATCTGTTTGTGTCATCTTTGATATCTTTCATCAGCACCATATAGTTTTACAAGTACAGTTGTTTTGCCTCCTTAGGTAGGCTTATTTCTCAGAGTGTTATTCTTTGTGATGAGATGGTAAATGGGATTGTTTCCTTAATTTCACTTTCTGATATTTCGTTGTTAGTATTTAGAAATGCAACAGATTTTTGTATATTTATTATTTTTTATATTTATCCAGCAACTTTACCCTGTTCATTGATGAGGTCTAGTAGTTATCTGGTGGCATCTTCAGGATTTTCTACGTGTAGCATCATGTCATCTGCATACAGTGATAGTTTTACTTCTTTTCCTATCTGGATTCCTTTTATTTCTTTTTGTTTTCTGATTGCAGTGGCTAGGGCTTCCAAATGTATGTTGAATAAAAGTGGTGAGAGTGGACATCCTTGTCTTGTTCCTGATCTTAGAGGAGATTCTTTCAGCTTTTCATTGTTGAGTATGATGTTAGTTGTGTGTTTGTCATATATGGTCTTTATTATGTTGAGGTAGTTTCCATCTGTGCTGACTTTCTGAAGGGTTTTTATCATAAATGGGTGCTGAATTTTGTGAGAGGCTTTTTCTGCAACTATTGAGATGTTCATATGGATTTTAGTCTTCAGTTTGTTAATGTGGTGTATCATACTGATTGACTTGCAGATATTGAAAATCTTGCATCCTTGGAATAAATCCCACTTGATCATGGTTTATGATTCTTTTAATGTATTGTTGGATTTGGTTTGCTAGTATTTTGTTGTGGGTTTTTGCATATATGTGGTATTGTAATTTTCTTTTTTTGGAATATCTTTTTCTGGCTTTGGTGTCAGGGTTATTATGGCCTCACAGAATGAGTTCATTGGAAGTGTTCCTTCCTCTCCAAAGCTATTTTTTATAATAGTTTCAGAAGAATGAGTGTTAGCTCTTGTCTAAATATTAGAATGGGAGAATTCACCTGTGAAGCCATCTGGTCCTGGACTTTTGTTTGTTGGAAGATTTTTAATCACAGTTTCAATTTCAGTACTTGTGATTGGTCTGTTCATATTTTCTGTTTCTTCGTGGTTCAATTTTAGGAGATTGTACCTTTCTAACCCATTTCTTCTAGGTTGTCCATTTTATTGGAGTATAGTTTCTTGGAGTAGTCTCTTTTGATTCTTTGTATTTCTGTGGTGTCCATTGTAACTTCTCCATTTTGATTTCTGATTTTATTGATTTGGGCCCTCTCCCTTTTTTATTGATGACTCTGGCTAAAGGTTTTTCAATATTCTTTTCTTTTTTTTATTGGGGTATAGTTGTTTTACAATGTGTTAGTTTCTACTGTACAGCTAAGTGAAGTAGAGTTCCCTGTGCTGTACATCAGGTTCTCATTAGTTATCTATTTTATACATATTAGTATAAAATAGCATGTTAAAAGATACTTTCTTCTTTCCCAATATAAGCATTTAAAGCAGCAAATTTCCCTGTAATTACCATTTCACTTATTAGTTTTTTCTAAATTAATTTTTGTTGGAGTATAGTTGCTTTACAATGTTGTGTTAGTTTCTACTGTACAGCAAAGTGAATCAACTCTACATATACATATATCCCCTCTTTTTCAGATTTCCTTCCCATTTAGGTCACCACAGAGCACTGAGTAGAGTTCCCTGTGCTATACAGTACGTTCTCATTAGCTATCTATTTTATACATAGTATCAATAGTGTATATATGACAATCCCAATCTCCCAATTCATCCTACCCGACCCCGCTTTCCCCCTTGGTATCCATATGTTCGTTCTGTACATCTTTGTCTCTATTTCTGCTTTGCAAACGGATTGATCTGTACCATTTTTCTAGATTCTACCTATATGCGTTAATATATGGTATTTGTTTTTCTCTGACTTACTTCACTCTGTATGACAGTGTCTAGGTCCAACCAC
The DNA here is from genome assembly GCF_965194825.1 of Balaenoptera physalus. NCBI lineage: Eukaryota > Metazoa > Chordata > Mammalia > Artiodactyla > Balaenopteridae > Balaenoptera > Balaenoptera physalus. The sequence goes on from NC_138900.1 coordinate 5,214,802, forward strand.
GCCTCTACAAATGACCCAATTTCATTCTTTTATGGCTGAGTAATATTCCACTGTGTACATGTTCTACATCTTCTTTATCTGTTGGTCTGTCAGTAGGCATTTAGGTTGCTTCCAGGACCTGGCTATTCTAAATAGTGCTGCAATGAACATTGGGGTGAATGTGTCTTTGAGTTATGGTTTTCTCTGGGTATATGCCCAGTAGTGGGATTGCTGGGTCTTATGGTAATTCTATTTTTAGTTTTTTAAGGAACCTCCATACAGTTCTCCATAGTGGCTGTATCAATTTACATTCCCATGAACAGTGAAAGAGGGTTCCCTTGTCTCCACACCCTCTCTAGCATTTATTGTTTGTAAATTTTTTGATAATGGCCATTCTGACTTGTGTGAGGTGATGCTTCATTGTAGTTTTGATTTGCATTTCTCTAATCATTAGTGATGTTGAGCATGTTCATGTGCCTCTTGGCCATCTGTATGTCTTCTTTGGAGAAATGTCTGTTTAGGTCTTCTGCCCATATTTTTTTTTTTAAAATAAATTTATTTATTTATTTATTTATTTTTGGCTGCGTTGGGTCTTCGTTGCTGCGCACGGGCTTTCTCTAGTTGCAGCGAGCCGGGGGCCACTCTTCATTGCGGTGCACGGGCCTCTCATTGCAGTGGCTTCTCTTGTTGCGGAGCACAGGCTCTAGGTGCACGGGCCTCAGCAGTTGTGGCACATGGGCTTCAGTAGTTGTGGCTCGTGGGCTCTAGAGCGCAGGCTCAGCAGCTGTGGCACACAGGCCCAGCCGCTTCGCGGCATGTGGGATCCTCCCAGGCCAGGGCTAGAACCCGTGTCCCCTGCATTGGCAGGCGGACTCCCAACCACTGTGCCACCAGGGAAGTCCTTCTGCCCATATTTTGATTGGGTTTGTTTTTTTGATATTGAGCTGCATGAACTGTTTGTATATTTTGGAGATTAATCTTTTATCCATTAATTCGTTTGCAATTATTTTCTCCCATTCTGAGGGTTGTCTTTTTGTCTTATTTATGGTTTCCTTTTTTGTTTATGGTTTCCTTTGTTGTGCTGAAGCTTTTCAGTTTCAGTAGGTCCCATTTGTTTATTTTTGTTTTTATTTCCATTACTCTAGAAGGTGGGTCAAAAAAGATCTTGCTGTGATTTATGTCAAAGAGTGTTCTTTCTATGTTTTCCTCTAAGAGTTTTATAGTGTGTGGTCTTACATTTAGGTCTTTAATCCATTTTGAGTTTATTTTTGTGTATGTTGTTAGGGAGTTTTCTAATTTCATTCTTCTACATGTAGCTGTCCAGTTTTCCCAGCACCACTTATTGAAGGTACTGTCACCATTGTATATTCTTGCCTCTGTTGTAGATTAATTGGCCATATGTACATGGGTTTATTTTGGGGCTCTCTATTCTGTTTCATAGATGTATGTGTCTGCTTTTGGGCCAGTACCACACTGTTCTGATGCCTGTGACTTTGTAGTATAGTCTGAAGTCAGGGAGCCTGATTCCTCCAGCTCTGTTTTTTTTTTTCTCAAGATTGCTTTGGCTATTTGGGGTCTTTTGTGTCTCTATACAGATTTTAAGATTTTTTGTTCTAGTTCTGTGAAAAATGCCATTGGTAATTTGATAAGAATTGCATTGAATCTGTAGATTGCTTTGGGTAGTATAGTCATTTTCACAGTATTGATTCTTCGAATCCAAGAACATGGTATATCTCTCCAACTGTTTGTGTCGTCTTTGATTTCTTTCATCAGTGTTTTATAGTTTCCTGAGTACAGGTCTTTTACCTCCTTAGGTAGGTTTATTCCTAGGTATTTTATTTTTTTTTGTTGCAGTGGTGAACGGTATTGTTTCCTTAATTTCTCTTTCTGGTCTTTCGTTGTTCGTGTATAGGAGTGCAAGAGATTTCTGTGCATTAATTTTGTATCCTGCAACTTTACCAAATTCATTGATTAGCTCTAGTAGTTTTCTGGTGGCATCTTTAGGATTCTCTATCTATAGTATCATGTCATCTGCAAACAGTGACAATTTTACTTCTTCTTTTCCAATTTTATTTTCCCTTTGTTTCTTTTTCTTTTCTGTTTGCTGTGGCTAGGAATTCCAAAACTGTGTTGAATAGTAGTTGTGAGAGTGGACCTCCTTGTCTTGTTCCTGATCTTCGAGGAAATGCTTTCAGTTTTTCACCATTGAGAGTGATGTTAGCTGTGTGTTTGTCATACATGGCCTTTATTATGTTGAGGTAGGTTCCCTCTGGGCCCACTTTCTGGAGAGTTTTTATCATAAATCGGTGTGGAATTTTGTTAAAAGCTTTTTCTGCATCTATTCAAATGATCATATGGTTTTCATTCAATTTGTTGATATGGTGTATCACATTGGTTGATTTGCTTACACTGAAGAATCCTTGCATCCTTGGGGTAAATCCCACTTGATTGTGGTGTATGAATCTTTTACTGTGTTGTTGGATTCTGTTTGCTAGTAGTTTGTTGAGGATTTTTGTGTCTGTATTCATCAGTAATATTGGTCTGTAATTTTCTTTTTTCGTGATATCTTTGTCTGATTTGGGTATCAGGGTGATGGTGGCCTCGCAGAATGAGTTTGGAAGAGTTCCTTCCTCTTCAGTTTTTTGGCAGAATTTGAGGATGGGTGTTAGCTCTTCTCTAAGTGTTTGGTAGAACTCACCTGTGAAGCCATCTGATCCTGTACTTTTGTTTGTTGGAAGATTTTTAATCACAGTATCAGTTTCATTACTTGTGATTGGTGTCTTCATATTTTCTCTTTCTTCCTGGTTCAGTCTTGGAAGGTTATACCTTTTTAAGAATTTGTCCATTTCTTTCAGGTTGTCCACTTTATTGGCATATAGTTGCTTATAGTAGTCCCTTATGATCCTTTGTATTTCTGCAGTGTCCTTTGTAACTTTTCCTTTTTCATTTCTAATTTTATTGATTTATGTCCTCTCCCTCTTTTTCTTGATGAGCTTGGCTAAAGGTTTATCAATTTTGTTTATCTTCTCCAAGAACCAGCTTTTAGTTTTATTGATCTTTGCTATTGTTTCTGTTTCATTTATTTCTGCTTTTATCTTTATGATTGATTTCCTTCTACTAACTTTGGGGTTTTATTGTTCATCTTTCTCTAGTTCCTTTAGCTGTTAGTTTAGATTGTTTATTTGAGGTTTTTCTTGTTTCTTCAGGTAGGATTGTATTGCTGTAAACTTCACTCTTAGAACTGCTTTTGCTGCATCCCATAGGTTTTGGATCATCATGTTTTCATAGTTATTTGTCTCTAGGTATTTTTTGATTTTCTCTTTGGTTTCTTTACTGATCTCTTGGTTATTTAGTAGTGTAATTTTTAGCCTTCATGTGTTTTATGTTTTTTACAGTTTTTTCCCCTGTAATTTATTTCTAATCTCATAGTGTTGTGGTTGGAAAGGATGCTTGATATGATTTCAGTTTTCTTAAATTTACCAGGGCTTGATTTGTTACCCAAGATGTGATGTGTCCTGGGGAATGTTTCATATGCACTTGAGAAGAAAGTGTATCCTTCTGCTTTTGGGTGGAATGTTCTATAAATATCAATTAAATCTATCTGGTCTGTTGTGCCATTTAAAGCTTGTGTTTCCTTGTTTATTTTCTGTCTGGATGATCTGTCCATTGGTGTAAGTGGGGTGTTAAAGTCCCCCATTATTGTGTTACTGTCAATTTCCCCTTTTTTGGCTGTTAGCATTTGCCTTATATATTGAGGTGCTCTTATGTTGGGTGCATAAATATTTACAATTGTTATGTTTCCTTGGATTGATCCCTTGATCATTATATAGTGTCCTTCCTTATCTCTTGTAACAGTCTTTATTTTAAAGTCTATTTTATCTGATATCAGTATTGTTACTCCAGCTTTCTTTTGATTCCCATTTTTATGGAACATCTTTTTCCATCCCCTCACTTTCAGTCTGTATGTGTCCCTAGGTCTGAAGTGGGTCTCTTGTAGGCAGCATATATATGGGTCTTGTTTTTGTATCCATTCAGCCAGTCTGTCTTTTGGTTGGAGCATTTAACCCATTCACATTTAGGGTAATTATTGATATGTATGTTCCTATTACCATTTTCTTAATTTTTTGGGGTTTGTTTTCGTAGGTCTTTTTCTTCTTTTGTGTTTCCTGCTTAGATAAGTTCCTTTAGCATTTGTTGTAGAGCTGGTTTGGTGATGCTGAATTCTCTTAGCCTTTGTTTGTCTGTAAAGCTTTTGATTTCTCCATTGAATCTGAATGAGATCCTTGCTGGGTTAGGATAATCTTGGTTGTAGGTCTTTCCCTTTCATCACTTTAAATATATCCTGCCACTCCCTTCTGGCCTGCAGTTTCTGCTGAAAGATCATCTGATAATCTTATGGGGATTCCCTTGTATGTTGTTTATTGCTTTTCCCTTGTTGCTTTAAATATTTTTTCTTTGTTTTTAATTTTTGATAGTTTGATTAATATGTGTTTTGGTGTGTTTCTCCTTTGGTTTATTCTGTATGGCACTCTCTGCACTTCCTGGACTTGATTGGCTATTTCCTTTCCCATGTTTAGCGAAGTTTTTGACTATAATCTCTTCAAATATTTTCTCAGACCCTTTCTCTTTCTCTTCTTCTTCTGGGACACCTATAATTCGAATGTTGGTGTATTTCATGTTGTCCCAGAGATTTCTGAGACTGTCCTCAATTCTTTTCATTCTTTTTCTTTATTCTGCTCCCTGGCAGTTATTTCCACCATTCTATCTTCCAGGTCACTTATCCGTTCTTCTGCCTCAGTTATTCTGCTGTTGATTCCTTCTAGAGTATTTTTAATTTCAATTGTTGTGTTGCTTATCACTGTTGGTTTGTTCTTTAGTTCTTCTATGTCCTTGTTAAATATTTCTTGTATTTTATTCTATTTCTGAGATTTTATTATTTTTTTTTTTATAAATTTACTTATTTTTGGTTGTGTTGGGTCTTCGTTTCTGTGCGAGGGCTTTCTCTAGTTGTGGCAAGCGGGGGCCACTCCTCATCACGGTGCACGGGCCTCTCACTATCGCGGCCTCTCTTGTTGTGGAGCACAGGCTCCAAACGCGCAGGCTCAGTAGTTGTGGCTCACGGGCCTAGTTGCTCCGCGGCATGTGGGATCCTCCCAGATCAGGGCTCGAACCTGTGTCCCCTGCATTGGCAGGCAGATTCTCAACCATTGCACCACCAGGGAAGCCCTGCTGAGATTTTAGATCATCTTTACTATCATTACTCTGAATTCTTTTTCAGGTAGACTGCCTATTTCCTCTTCATTTGTTTGGTCTTGTAGGTTTTTACCTTGCTCCTTCATCTGCAGCGTATTTCTCTGTCTTCTCATTTTGTTTAATTTACTGTGTTTGGGGCCTCCTATCCGCAGGCTGCAGGGTCGTAGTTCCTCTTACTTCTGGTGTCTGCCTGCAGTGGGTGAGGTTGGTCCAGTGGCTTGTGTAGGCTTCCTGGTGGAGGGGACTGGTGCCTCCGTTCTGGTGGGTGCAGCTGGATCTTGTCCCTCTGATGGGCAGGGCCACGTCCGGTGGCTCTTTTTGTGGTGTTTCTGAGCTTAGTATGACTTTAGGCAGCCTCTCTGCTAATGGGTGGGGTTGTGTTTCTGTCTTGCTAGTTGTTTGGCATGGGGCGTCCAGCACTGGAGCTTGCTTGCCGTTGGGTGGAGCCAGGTCTTGGTGTTGAGATGGAGACCTCTGGAAGAGCTCTTGCCAATTAATATTCCCTGAGGCCGCGAGTTCTCTGGTCATCCAGCGTCCTGGACTAGGCTCTCCCACCTCAGAGGCTCAGGCCCGACCCCTGTCCGGAGCACCAAGACCCTGCAAGCTGCACGGTGTGGAAGAAAAGGAAAAGAAAGAAAGAAAGAAAGAAAACAGACACACACAAAGAAACACACACACAGACGAAAACAAACAAACAAAAAAGAAAACGAACAAGCAAAACCCCAAGACAAATGTTAAAAACAAACCAAACAAAAACACACAAAGAATCATACATACACACACACACAAAAGGGAGAGAGATAACAAAAAAGAAGAGAGCAGCCAAACAAATAAACAAACCCCAAAATGAAAAAAAACACTAAAAACTAAGCTACCAAAACAAAAAACTAAAAACAAATCAAAAGCAGAAATCTAACTCTCGGTAGGTGTCTGGACCTGCTGTGGGCACTGTGGGGCCAGCTTATACTCTGACCTGGCCCAACTCCTATGGGTACTTGCCCCCAAAGTCCACAGCCTCAATTGTGGGAACACTCGCTGTCTCTTCAGATGTTGCACAGATGGAGGGTTTACCAAGCCGATTGAAGGGATTTAATCTGCTGCTCTTGTGGCTGCATGGAGAAATTTCCCTTTCTCTTCTTTGGTCGCACTGCCCCAGGAGTTCAGCTTTTGTTTTGGCTCTGCCTCTGCATGTGGGCCACCCTCAGGAGTCTCTTCCCCACCCAGGCAAGAGGGAGCGAAAGCAGTGGCTGATGAGGGCTCACTTGCTCATCCAGGCCAGGGAGGGGGAGGGATACAGCAGTCCCAGTTGGGATGTGCGGGGAGTGCCTTTGGCGGCAGAGACCAGTGGGAATTTGCAACAGCCTGAGGTGTGCCGTTCGCTCTCCCCCGGAAGTTGGCCCCAGATCGCTGGACCGTTGGCAGTGGCGGGCTGCACTGGCTCCTGGGAAGGGGTGGGCAGTGACCTGAGCTTGCTCACAGGACCCTTGGTGGCAGCGGTGGCAGCAGTAGCTGTCACGCCCACCTCTGGGGTCCAAGATAGCAGGCACAGCTCTCGCCTGGCCCTAGAACTGGTGTAGGCTGTGCCTTGCTGTCTGTGAGCGCATGGAGAAAGAAGCTCCTAGGGCGGGTGTGCCCCTCTCCTCGTGCACCCTGCAACAGTGGCCCCTTGTCTATCTGGCAGGTCCAGGTTTCTTTCCGGACTCCCTCAGGCTGTCTTCTCACAGCTAACCCCAATCCTCTCTCCCTGGGGTCTGACCTCCGAAGCCCGAGCCTCAGCACCCAGCCCCCACTCGCCCCGGCAGGCAGGCAAGCGTCTCAGGCTGGGGAGTGCTGGTTGACACCGATCCTCTGTGCGGGATTCTCTCTGCTTTGCTCTCCGCACCCCTGTTGCTGCGTTCTCCTCTGAGGCTCCAAAGCTCCCCCTTGTCTCTGCCAGTGAGGGGGCTTCCTAGTGTGCAGAAACATTTCCTCCTTCACAGTGCCCTCACAGAGGTGTGGGTCCTGTCCTGATTCCTTTGTCTCTTTTTTTTTTCCTTTTTTCTTTTGCCCTACCCAGTTACATGGAGATTTTCTTGCCTTTTTGGAAGTCTGAGGTCTTCTGCCAGTGTTCAGTAGGTGTTCTGTAGGAGTTGTTCTGCATGTAGATATGTTTTTGATGTATCTGTGGGGAAGAAGGTGATCTCCGCATCTTATTCCTCCGCCATTTTCCGAGACTTCTCTATCCATGTTTTTTATCTTTTCAAAGAACCAGGTTTTAGTTTCATAGATCTTTTTTCTTTTTTTGTTTTTGGTCTCTATTTCATTTATTTCTGCTCTGATCTTTATATCTTTCTTTGGGGTTTTGTTCTTTTTCTAGTTCCTTTAGGCATAAAGTTAGGTTGTTTATTTGAGATTGTTGTTGAATCCTAAGTTTAGCTTGTTTTGCTATAAACTTCACTCTTAGAACTGTTTTTACTGTGTCCCATAGGTTTTGGGTCATACTGTTTTCATTTTCATTTGTCTCTAGCTTTGTTTTTTTTTTTTTAATTTCCTCTTTGATTTCTTCAGTGATCCACTGGTTGTGTAGTAGCATATTCTTTAGCTTCCACATCTTTGTGTTTTTTGCAGCTTTTTTGTTTTTTTGGTTTGTGGGTTTGTTTTTTTTTTTTAGTTGATTGCTAGCCTAGATGCTTGATACGATTCCAGTTTTCTTACATTTACCGAGGATTGCTTTGTGACCCAGCATGTGGTCTGTCTTGTAGAATGACCCATGTGCACTTGAAAAGAATGTGTATTCTGCTGCTTTCAGGTGGAATGCTCTATAAATATCAATTAAGTCCGTCTGCTCTAATGTGTCATTTAAGGCCTGTGTTTCCTGATGGATTTTCTGTCTGGATGATCTGCCTATTGATATAAGTGGGTGTTAAAGTCCCCCACTATTATTGTGTTGCTGTCCATTTCTCCTTTTATGTCTGTTAACATTTGCCTGATATATTGAGGTGTTCCTTAGTTGGGGTGGATGTATATTTGGAATTGTTATCTCTTCTTTTTGGATTGATCCTGTGATCATTTTCTTGTGGCCTTCTTTGTCTCTTTTAACAGTCTTTTTTCTTTTTCAAGTCTATTTTGTCTGATATAAGTGTTGCTTCTCAGGCTTCCTTTTTATTTCCATTTGCATGGAATACCTTTTACCACCTCTTCACTTTCAGTCTGTATATGTCTCTGCATCTGAAGTGAGTCTCTTGCAGGCAGCATATGTACAGGTCCTATGTTTGCATCCATTCATCCAGTCTGTATCTTTTGGTTGCAGCATTTAGTTCATTTACATTTAAGATAATTATTGATATGTATGTCTCTATTTCCATTTCGTTAATTGTTTTGGATTTGTTTTTGTAGGTCTTTTTGTCCCCCTTTCTTCTTTTGTTCTCTTTTTTTGTGGTTTGATGAGTATCATTAATGTTATGGTTGGATTTCTTTTTCTTTTTTGTATGTATATGTATTAGAGATTTTTGTTTCTCCGTTACCATGAGGTTTTTGTATACTAGTACTTATGTTTATGTGCTTGTTTTAAGTTGCTAATCTCAAATGCATTTTAGATACCCTGCATTTGTACTCTCCTCTCCGCATGATTACTGTTTTTGATATTATATTTTACATCATTGTTTTGTATATCTCTTAACTGCTCATTGTGGATACAGCTGGTTTTACTACTTTTGTCTTTTAACCTACCTGCTAGCTTTGTGTGTGGATGATTTTCTGCCTTTATTGTATGTTTGCCTTTACCAGTGAGCTTTTCCATTTTGTGATTTTCTTGTTTGTAGTCAAGAAAGTCTTGTTGTGGTCTTTTCCCACTGGAGAAGTTCCTTTAGCATTTGTTGTAAATTTGGTTTGGTGTTGTTGAATTCTTTCAGCTTTTTCTTGTCTATAAAGCTTTTGATTTCTCCATCAGTCTGAAGGAGAACTTTGCTGGGTAGACTACTCTTGGTTGCAGGTTTTTCTCTTTCATCACTTTAAGTATATTGTGCCACTGCCTTCTGGCTTCTGATGAAAAATCATGTAATAGCCTTATGGGGGTTCTCTTGTATGTTTTTAATTGCTTTCCCTTGTTGCTTGTAATATTCTGTCTTTATCTTTAATTTTTGTTGTTTTAATCAGAATGTGTCTTGGTGTTTCCCTTCCCAGGTTAGAGAAGTTTTCAGCTATTATCTCTTCAAATATTTTCTCAAGCCCTTTCTCTCTTCTCCTTCTGGGAACCCTGTATTGCGAATATTAGCACACTTGCTCTTGTCCCAGTGGTCTCTTAAACTGATCTCATTTCTTTTTATTCTTTTCTTTTTTCCCCTTTGGTGGCAGTGATTTCCCCTACTCTGTTTTCCAGCTCACTGATCGATTATTCTGCCTCATTTCGTCTATTATTAATTTGTCATATTTTTCATTTCAGTTATTGTATTCTTCAATTCTGTTTCATTGTTATTTATAATTTCTAAGTCTTTGTTAAAAACTTCTCATTTCTCACATTGTGCATCCATTCTCCTACCAAATTCTTTGATCGTCTTTACGATTATTACTCTGAACTCTTTCTTGAATAGTTTGCCTGTCTCCACGACACTTGGTTCTTCTTCTGGGTTTCTGTTTTGTTCCTTTATCTGAAACATATTCCTCTGTCGCCTCATTTTGTCTAAATTGCCATTTGTATTTTATGTATGCGGTAGGTTAGTTACATTTCTCAACCTTGGAGAAGTGGCCCTCTGTAGGAGACGTCCTATGCATTCAGGTGGTGCACTCCCCTCTCGTCACCTATGGACCAGGGGCTATCTGGTCCCCAGGTAGTATGTGGCCTGCGTTTGCAGACTTGGTCTATAGGCTGCAGAGACTATAGTTTTCTTGCTTCTAGTGTCTGCCCCCTGGTGAGTGAAGCTGGTCTAGAGGCTCGTGCAGACTTCCTTGTGGGAGGGCCAGGTGCCTGCTCACTGGTGGGTGGTGCTGGGTCTTTGCCTCTGGTGGGTAGGGCCCTCTGGTGTCTAGGGGCATGGGAAGTAGCTGGGGGCTCAGGAAGTCTTTAGACAGCCTGTCTGCTAATGGGTGGGACTGTTCCCCTGCCCAGTGTGTTGTTTGGTCTGGGGGGGGCGGGGTCACAGCACTGGAGCCTACAGGGTTTTGGGTGGGGCCAGGTCTTGGTGTCAGCCTCCAGGAGAGCTCGTGCAGATGAATGCCCCCTGATATGTCCACCACCAGTGTCTATGTCTCCTGGCCATGCTACAGTTGCCTCCTGCCTCCCCTGGAGATACTCTTAAGACCAGCAGGTAGCTCTGGTCCATGCTCCTATGATATTACTGCTTTTGCCCTTTGTCCCGGTGCATGTGAGATTCTTTTGTGCGCCCTTTAAGAGTGAAGTCTCCATTTCCCCCAATCCTGTGGAGCTGCAGTCAAGTCCCGCTGGCCTTCTAAGCCAAATGCTCTGAGGACTCCGCTTCCTGGGGCTGGACCCCTGGGCTGAGCTGCCTCATGTGGAGCTCAGAACTCTCACTCCTGTGGGAGAACCTCTGTAACATAATTATTCTCCAGTTTGTGGGCTGCCCACCCAGGGGGCATGCGATTTGATTATATGGCCAATCTGCCCTTCCTTCTATCTAGTTGTGGTTCCTTCATTAGCTGTTAAAGATCTTTTCTGGTAGGTTCTAGTTCAGTGGTTGCTCTTCAGTCAGTTGTGATTTTGGTGTGCTTGTGAAAGGAGGGGACTTTAGGGTTCTTCTCTGCCATCTTAGCCGCTATCCCACAAGAGTTTTTTTTTGGAAGTCTCTGTTCTATTCCAGCAGTCTCTCTGTCTATATGCCAGTACCACACTGTTTTGATTAGTGTATTTGTGGAATAAGTTTTGAAATAAAGAAGTGTGATACAACAAGTTTGTTCTTTTCAGGATCGTTTTTGCTATTTGTTTTCTCCTGAGACTCCATATGAATCACAGGATGGATGTATCTGTTCTTCAGGAAAACACTACTGGGATTTCACTAGGGAATGATTTGAATATAATGATCACTTTGGGTAGTATTGACATCATGGCAATATTGACTTCCAATCCATGAATTTGGGATGTCTTTGCATTTATTTTTGTTTTTTCTAAAATTTTCAGCAGTCTTTAGTTTGCAATATACATATCTTTACCTTCTTGTATAATGTTGCATCTAACTTTTTTTTTTTTTTGATTCTCTTGTAACTGGAATATTTTTCTCATGTTCTTTTTTGGTTGTTCATTTTTAATGTTTACGAACCCAACTGAATTTTGCATGTTGATTTTACATCTTGTCATTTTTTAGAGCTCTAAAAATTTTAGCAGGTTTTTTTCTGCAGAATATTCACGGTTTTCTACATATTAGATCATGTCAGTTGTATACAAAGATGATTTCACTCTCTTTTGCTATTGGGATATCTGTTACCCAATTTTCTGCCTCTGTGTTCTTCCTGGGACTTCCAGTAATATGCTTTTAGAAATATTGAGAGCAGGTATCCTTGTCTTGTTCCTGATCTTAAAGGAAAAGCTTTCATTCTTTCACCATTGAGTATGATGATAGTGCTGTGTAACTGCTCCATTGCAGGATATTTTCCAGCATAGTCTTATACCTTTTCCTAATAAAGAACATACATCACACATGATGTCGAATCCAAATTCATATGCCCATTCCTCATTGGAGTTAGAAGCAGAGAAATGTGTATTAGTTGAGGAGGTGCCAACCAGAAACTTGGGAGACCTGGCCTTGCCTCAAATCCATCTTCCTGGCTGGCCAGGGTGTAAGATTTTTAAATGATAAGGGAGAGAGGGGAGGGGAGTGTCTGTAATCCCAGCTTTCCCATAAGATGTCAGCTGCAGACTTTTGAGAATCAAGTTGTGATTTCCTTTCTGATTATTCTGTATGTTCCTGCAAAACAGTTCCTAAATCAGAGTCTTGTGATCCCTTAACTTCCTTCTAGGAGACAGGAAAAGCAATAGTTCAGGCATTTTATTATTTACTTAGAGCCAAATGTGACTGGTTAAGAATTTCAATTCTCAGTTGACCCTCTGGTGTCATCAGTTTTTCAGTCCTCTTGGGATAACTGGTTGAAGCCCAGTTTGGGGTCATAAATCAAGGTACCAATTTAAGCTACCAATCATGGAAGTGATTAGATTGGACTTGCTTTTCCTTTGCTTCTGTATTCTCTCAATCCCCTAATTAGTAACTGCTTGAATCTGACTTTTTGAACTCAGGAATGGTCTAGGAGACTAAAGCCTTTTTTTTTAACAAACAGGAAATGGGAGACTCAGAAAGGCTTTTGTAACCAGGAAGGCCCTGCAGATTCCTGTTCAGTTTCAATCCCCCCTTTTCTTTGGTACTCCTCAATCTTGAGATGAACATGTGTGGAAGGAGAAACAGAATAAAATTTTTGATAGAGAGGTTAATCAGACTTAGCAGGAGAACTGAGATTTAAGGCAACTTAACTTTTGAAAATTACGGTCCCCTACTCTGCTGGTGGGTTGATTCAGTTTCTTTGTATCTGCATGTATGTACAGAAGAAATTCATTCGTCTTTAGATGGATTTTTCCTGGTTTTTCTTTCTGATTTCTGCTAATAAAATTCATGTTCTTTATGATATGACTTTATCTGCATTATATCTTGTATGGTTTTCATTTGCATTTTTTTCAACAACGTTGTGTCTGACCCTAGTCAGTACATATACAAAGTGCTCACTTTTTGTTTCTAGTATTTTGGAGCCATTAAACCAGATAATTAAGGATACTGCATAGGTAGGGATTGCTCTGTTACTGGCCATTAGATAACTGGAGAATATTTTATGTCTTAATTTATGTCATTTACAGATGATGGTCTTTTAGCATGTATTATGCAATACAACTGACAGGTACTACTTGTTAATGTTGTAAAACGCCTTTTCTTTTTGGGTACATAGTTCTATAGCAAAGATTTAGAAAAATACATTGTTTCTTAAAAATTGTTTTATCAAACTCTTCATTTTCTCTGTTATATTTGTTTTACAGTTCTGAACAGCTAATTATATTATTAATTGGATAACTTTTGTTTTGGATTATTTCCCGGTACAATATATTGTCTACTTTTAAAAATTTATTTATGTACAGTAAGTATGCAGAATACGTCGATAGTATATTTTTCTCCTCAATTATGAGACAGCAGTATGTTTACTGTTGGTTGGTATGTTCGTAGAGGTGATAGTAGAAAAATACTCTTTCTTTGAGACCCGACATAAGTTTGTCCAGTGTGAGTGTTTTTGTCATATGGTGTTTAAAACTAGGCTACCTTAAAGTATATTTGGATTTATGTTACATGCTTTCTTAAGTACAGAATTCTATTCCTTTAGTGTTTCCAAAAATTTAAGGTCATGGTTGGGGCATTTCATACCTATCTTTGGTATAAGTATTACATTTGGTGTAATATCATGTATTCAACATGAGACATATATTTTTGAATTATTGTGAATGGGATACCTATGGTTCTTTATATCTTGTAGATATCTCCCCTATACATGTGATCAAGCAATTACAACCCAAAGTGAACAGTGATAAAGGAGAAGTATTCCAAACACTGATGTTGGGAAGACCTGAAAGCTGTAAAATCAAACATTTTCACCTCTGGGAAGTCCAGGAAAATATGTATGACTTTGAGTGTCAGTGGAGAGATGATGAAAGAAATTACAAAGGAATGCCTGTAATCTGCAACAAAAATCTCACTGATGGAAGAGATCGACATGGTAGAAGGGGTGCAGGAATCAAGCCCTGTGGAAATAGGCTGGGATTAAACTTTCAGGATAAACTGCAGATATTTCAAACTGATGGGATAATTTCTGAATGTGATGTAGTTGAGAGGTCTATCAACAGTAGTTTCTTATTTTCACCACTTCAAAGAATTTCTCCTAGTGTCCAAACCAATGTTTCTAATATATATGGGAATGATTTTATGCATCCTTCAGTGATGACACAAAACCTTAAAGCACACAGGGAAAGACCTTGCAAATGTAATGAGTGTGGGAAAGCCTTTCTTAAGGGCTCACACCTCATTAAACATCAGACCATCCACACAGGAGAGAAATTAGATAAATGTGACATATGTGACAAATTCTTTGGTCGAAGTTCACAGCTTGCACATCATCGGAAAATTCATCCTGGAGAGAAATGTTACAAATGTAATGAGTGTGGCAAAACCTTTAATGATGGCTCCACCCTTGCCAGACATCAGATAATCCACCCAGAAGCAAACTTACATAAATGTGATGTATGTGGTAAAGTCTTTGGTCAAAATTCATACCTTGTACGTCATCGTAATATTCATGCTGGAAAGAGAAGTTACCAGTGTAATGAGTGTGGCAAAACCTTTACTGACAGCTCAAACCTCAGTAGACATCAGAAAATTCATACAGGAAAGAAATTATATAAATGTGATATGTGTGGCAAAGTCTTTAGCCGAAATGCACACCTTGCTGGTCATCGGAGGATTCATACTGGAGAGAAACCTTATAAATGTAATGAGTGTGGGAAGCTCTTTAGTCAGCATTCACATTTCATAAGTCATAAGAGATTTCATACTGGAGAGAAACCTTACAAATGCAATGAGTGTGGCAAGGCCTTTAGTGAGAAGGCAATCCTTTTAAGTCATCAGAGAATTCATACTGGTGAGAAACCTTACAAATGTGATGAGTGTGGAAAGGTCTTTAGTCAAAAATCCCATCTTCGACTTCATTGGAGAATTCATACTGGAGAGAAACCTTTCAAATGTAATGAGTGTGGCAAGTTCTTCAGTCGAAATTCACACCTTACAAGTCATCGGAGAGTACATACAGAGAAACCTTTCAAATGTTTTGAGTGTGGGAAAGCCTTTACTCAGGTCTCAACCCTCACTACACATCAGAAAACCCATACCTGAGAGAAACTATGTAAGTGTGATACATGTGGGAAGGTCTTCAAAATTCACACTTCAAAATTCACACCTAACCGTTGTTCAGAGAATTCATACTATGGAGAAATCATACAAATATCAGTGTGGCAAAGCTTTTGTGCATTGAACCTCACTTACCATCAGAGAATTCATACTAGAGAGAAACCTTACAAATGTAGTGAGTGTGGCAAAGTCTTCAGTGTGCTTTCAAGCCAAACTTACCATCAGAGGATCCATACTGGTTAGAGCACTTAAAAATATAATGAAGGGGACTTCCTTGGTGGCCCAGTGGTAAAGAATCTGCCTCACAACGCAGGGGACACGGGTTCGATCTCTGGTCAGAGAACTAAGATCCCACGTGCCGTGGGGCTACTAAGCCTGTGCGCCACAACTACTGAGCTTGCGTGTCTCAACTAGAGCCTGCATGCCGCAAACTACAGAGCCCACGCACTCTGGAACCCACGTGCCACAACTACAGAGCCCATGCATCCTGGAGCCTGTGCGCCATAACTAGAGAAGAGAAAACCCGCACACCACAACTAGAGAGAAGCCTGCGCACTACAGTGAAAGATCCTGCATGCCTCAGTGAGGATCCCGCGTGCCGCAACTAAGACCCGACACGCCAAAAATAAAGAAATAAATAATAAATAAATCTTAAAAAAAAAAAATACAATGAAGGTGGCAGTGCTTTAGGAGGCCTTCACATCTTAGGCTTCACGAGAAAATTCATACTGGATAGAAGCCAGATAAATGTATTTAGTGTAGTCAGGCCTTTAGAAAATGAATTCAATCTAGGAAGATTCCTCACCAATGCCATGAATGTGAAAAACCTATTCTCACTGCTCACATCTCACCAATATTCAGGTAATCTGCACTCTTCAGAACGTTACAAATGTACTAAATTTTGAATGCTTTTAGATTGTGCCTTAAACTCAGTGATCACCAAATACTCCACGTTTTAAAGTGCAACGAATATGTCAAAAGTTAAATTATTGCTCACTCATCACTAGATACCAGAATATTTATCCTGAGTAAAACCCACAGAAATGTAATGTGTGTGGCAAGGATCTTACCCAGAAGTCACAAGATAGGAACATACTGGCGCCATACCTCCCAAATACACTGGTTGAGGCAAAACCTTTACCTTGAGTTCAAGTACTTGGCAATTGCAGAAAGTCCATATTGAAGAGAAGCTATGGAGATGTATGAATAGAGGCTTTCTCCAGACCTCACAGTGCACTAAGCTTCAGAGTACACATTTTTGAGAGAAACCACACAAAGCAATACGTGTCCTGAGGACTGTACTTGAAGATCAAAACTGAAATACAGAGGATTTATGCTGGCGAGCAAGCTTTCCGATGTAATGAATGTTGTAAATTTTTATATCAAGTATCCACACCTTTAGTGTAATGACAGAATTCTTACAGGTTACAAAGTATACACACGGAGAAACTTCATGAAACAGTACATCCTTGGGGTTTACCAAAGAACTAATATTTGGGACAGTCCTTACAAATGTAATGAATTTGGTAAATTTTTTGAGCAATTCTTACAACAGACCATCAGAGAATGCGTACTAGGAATAAATAAATCTTTAGTTCTCTGAGGTTAACGAGATATTACATACTGCAGAATCATTACAAGTCACAACATGTTGAAACTTCTGACATGGTGTGTATATGAGAGGAAAAAGGACCCATGTGAAAATAACCGATTATCTTCAGTATATTAAAATTTAATTATTTGAGTTTTCTTGAAAAGGCTACTTACTATTTATGCTTTTCAACCTAAAGTTTGAAGTAACAGGGAAGAACAAGTCTGTCTCTATATTGGACCTTTTCCTTTTACTTTAACGTTTGTATTCTATTGCTTTTGCTACAAGTGAATCACTAAAGGGATATTGCCTATAAGCTTAAATTATACATAATGGGCTATCTTTGGGAAACCTGATTCCCGTGTAATGTGCATTAAACTAAAGTACCTTTGTTTACCTCATGGGAAACCTTCTGTCCAGCCTCCCCTGTGAATGGCTTCAAAAAAGAAGAAATTAAAACATCCCCTCAGGAATCTGATTGGAACCAGGACTTTACTCCCTCCTCTTTTAGTATGAAAGAAGCCCGAATTCTAACTCAGGGAAGACAATTCTTTGGGACAGTAGTCCACCATCTTCTGGGTCTGCTGGCTTTCTGAATAAAGCCACTATTGCTTGCCCCAACAACTAGTCTCTCAGTTTATTGGCCTGTTGTGTGGTGAGCCCTAAGAGCTTGGCCTTGTTAATATGTTGATTTCATGCATTCGTTACAGGCCTTTCATGATGGTCTCTGGGAAGGAATCAGTAAGATGAGGGGGCCAACTTCATTAGGTGTGGTTCATTCACATCCATGTTCCCTGGAAAAACATGAATCCTGAATTACCAAATTCAGTAGTGTGTGAATTAGCGTCAGGGAGCAGCAGAGAATAATGTAAAACTAGGACGTGAATCGTCATGCTCATTATGTTCAGGGCGCCCTTCTGTTCACAGTGGGTTACAGGACAGAACGCTCTACCAACTGACCTGCACGAGAGAAGGCAAGACATTAAGGCACTGGGCTTTTCATGGGAGGAGAGTGACGAGTTATTAGGGACTGATTATGTGGTAGGAACAATGCACAGGAAAAGTTGGTCACTTCCTCCATTGGATGGCAGTAACTGTTGTATGTATGATTAAAGAAAAGTTAGTCTTATTTTTGGAAATTGAAGAGAGAGCAATTATTTTGAGCATCAAATTTAATCAGAACCAGAATAATATGTGTTTGTGTATGATTCACATTTAATTGCTGCTATTATCATTTGCTACTGTTGTATTCATAGAATTACATTCTGAATGTATCATGGGTCTCCTGTTTTAATTAATAAAATATAATCACTTTTGTCATAACCCTGGATGAATCATGTTTATTCCATCAACACAGTTTTATCTCGTCTCGGTGCTTTGTAACAGCAGGTAAGAATGCACCGTTAGGCTCTCAGGTTTGAAAGAATCTGTAACAATTTCTTTCCAATATGGAATGAAACATACAATTTGGGGGTTACATACTCATAATCTGTACTCTCTACACTCTATTCCAGAATATTCAGATGGCTATAATGCAAATCCCATAGCAGTGCATTTCAGACTGACTTCCATTAATGTGCAAAAACTGAATCAAATTGAAATAAATTTAAAGATCTAATTGGCTTTATTGAATGATTGATACATTGGGCAGCATTCCACCTAGGAAACAGAGGTGCTCCAAGGAGCTGTAAATAGTGGGAAAGCACATGATGTTGAGCATATTTTCATGTGCATTTTGAATTTGTATCTATGATAGATTTTTGGTTTGTGCTTTCTATGAAGTCTTTATATGCATATGGGACTCTTGGCACTTCCTGAACTTGGGTGACTGTTTCCTTTCCCAGGTTAGGGTGGTTTTCAGCTATTATCTCTGCAAATATTTTCTATGGCCCTTCCTCTCTTCTCCTTCTGGGACCTGTATAATACAAAAGTGCACTTGTTGTTGTCCCAGAAGTCTCTTCAGATGTCCTCCTTCTTCTATTTTTTCTCTTCAGCAGTGGTGATTTCCACTGCTCTGTCTTCCAGCTCACCGATCCATTCTTCTGCCTCATTTAGCCTGTTATTCTTTCTAGTGTATTTTTCATTTCAGTTACTGTATTCTCCAATTCTGTTTGGTTGTTGTTTATATTTTCAAAGTCTTTGTTAAGTACTTCTCATTTCTCAGGCTGTGCATCCATTCTCCTCCCAAGTTCTTTTTGATCATTACTCTGAACATTTTTTCAGCCAGATTTCCTATCTCCATGTCACTTAGTTCTTCTTCTGGGGTTTTGTCTTATTCCTCCGCCTGAAACATATTCCTCGGGTACCTCATTTTGTCTAAATTGCTATTTATATTTTTATGTATGTGGTAGGTTAGTTACATTTCTCAACGTTGGAAAAGTGGCCCTCTGTAGGAGGTGTCCTATGTGTCCCTTTCATCACCCAAGGTCAGAGCCCAGCTGGTCCCGGGGTAGTGTCTGGCCTGTATTTGTGGATTCATTTTGCAGGCTGTGCGACTGTAGTTTTCTTGCTTCTGGTATCTGCACCCTGGTGGGTGAGGCTGGTCTAGAGGCTTCTCCCTGCCCACTGTTGGTTGGACCTGGGTCTTGGCCCTTTGGCAGGCCAGGGTATGTCTAAGGGCATGTAGAGAGGTGGCAGTGGGCTCAGGAAGCCTTTAGGCAGCCCATTGGCTGATTGGTGGGGCTGTATCCCCTGCCAGTTTGTTGTTTTGCCTGAGGCGCCCCAGCGCCAGACCTACAGGTTCTTGGGTGGGGCGAGGTCTTGGTGCCAAGAAGTCAGCCTCCAGGAGAGCTCATGCAGATGAATGTTCCTTGATGTTACTGCCATCATTGTCTATGTCCCCACGGTGAGCCAACGCCTCCCCCCACCTTCCCAGGAGATCCTCCAAGATAGCAGGCAGGGGCAGTTCTTGCCCAGGCTTCTATCAGATTATTGCTTTTGCCTTTCATCTCCGTGTATGTGAGATTTTGTGTGTGTCTGTTAAGAGTGAAATCTCTATTTTCCCCATTACTCTGAGCTCCTGCAGTCAAGCCCCACTGGCCTTCAAAGGTAAATGTTCTGGGGGCTCCTCATCCCAGTGCCGGCCCTCTGGGCTAGGGGGCTTGATGTGGGGCTTACAACTCTCACTCCTGTGTGAGAACGTCTGTAATATAATTATTCTCTAGTTTTTGGGTCACCCACCCAGGGGATATGGGGTTTGAGTGTATCGTGAGTCTGCCCTTCCTACCCATCTCATTGTGGTTCCTTCTTTATGTCTTTACTTGTTAAAGAGCTTTCCTGGTAGGTTCCAGTCTTTCATCAATGGTTGTACTGCAGTTAGTTGTGATTTTGGCGTGCTCGTGAGAAGGGGTGAGTTTAGGATCCTTCTACTTCGCCATCTTGGCTGCTATCACAGAAGAGTTTTTTCCTAAAGTCTCTGTCTGCCTTTATGACAGTACTACACTGTTTCGATTAGTGTAGGTTTGGAATAAGTTTTGAAACAAGGAAGTGTGAGACCTCTCACTGTTCTTTTCAAACTTGTTTTTACTATTCATTGTCTCTTGACATTCCATAGGAATCACAGAATGGATTTGTTTTTTCAGGAAAACCCTGTTGGGATTTCACTAGGGAATGAATGCTTTGAATCTCTTAATCACTTTGGGTAGTATTGACATCTTGACAATATTGACTTTCAATCCATGAACATGGGGTATGTTTCCATTTATTTTTGTCTTCTGTAAAATTTTCAGCAGTCTGTAGTTTGCAGTGTACAAATCTTTCCCTTCTTTTATAATGTCATGTCTAAATATTTTTTGATTCTCTTATAAATGGAATTGTTTTCTCAATTTCTGTTTTGATCATTTTTAATTTTTAGAAACCCGATTGAGTTTTGCATGATGATTTTAAATCTTGTAAGGTTTTTGAACTCTTTCATTATTTCTAGAAGGGGTTTTTTTTTTTTTTAATTTCAGAATCTTCAGGGTTTTCTACCTATTAGATCATGTTACCTGTGTACAGAGATGATTTTGCTTCCTGTTGCTATTGGGATATCTGTTATCTCATTTTACGCCTATGTGTTCTTGGTAGGACTTCCAATTATATGTTTTTAGAAATAGCAGGTATGCTTGTCTTGTTCCTGATCTTCGAGGAAAAGCTTCCATTCTTTCACCATTGAGGATGGTGAAAGCTCTGAAGAAAGACTGCGTGGAAGGACAGTTTTCAGCATACTCTTATACCTGTGTATAAGATTTTAAAGGCAAAAGGAGGGAGGGGAGGGGAGTGTCTGTGATCCCAGCTTTCCTATAAGATCTCAGCTGTGCAGACTCTTTGGCACCACATTGTGATTTCCTTTGTGATTATTCTGTACATGCCTGCAAAACAAGTTTCTAAATCACAGTCTTGTGATTCTTTAACTTCTTTCAGGAAGAGAGTAAAAGCAATAGTTCTGACATTTTATTATTTACCTAGAGCCAAATGTGATGGTTAAGAATTCCAGTTCTCAATTGACCCTCTGGGTGTCATCAATTTTTAAGGCTTCTTGGGGCAACTTGCTGAAGCCACAGTTTGGGGTTATAAATCAAGGTATCAGTTTAAGCTACCAATCCTGGAAAAGATACATGTTCAGCTTGCTTTTCCTTTGTTTCTGCATTCCCTCCTTCCCCTAATTGATAACGGCTTGAATCTGCTCTTTGGATCTCAGAGAAGGTTTAGGAAACTAAAGCCTTCTTCTATAAACAGGAAACGGGACACAGAAAGGTTTTTGTAACCTGGAAGGCCCCCCAGGTTCCCTTTGATATCAATCCTGCCTTTTCTTTGATATTCATCAATCTTGAGGGGAACAGGTATTGGATAAGAATGGGAAAATGTTGGACAGACAGGTTAATCAAACTCGACAGAAGAACTCAGATTTAGGGGGACTCAGTTTCAAAATCATGGTCTCTTACTCTTCTTTACTATTGATTTGATTTTTTTGTATCTCTGTTTGGGTACAGAAGAAACTCATCCATTGCCTATGATTGCCCTTTTTTGGTTTTTCCTTCTGGTTTCTGCCAAGAACATTCTTGCACAATCTTGTGGAATATTATGTTTTTTTGTTTTTTTGTTTTTGCTTTATTGGGTCTTTGTTGCTGCACACGGGCTTTCTCCAGTTGCGGCAAACGGGGGTTACTGTTCGTTGCAGTGCTTGGGCTTCTCATTGTGGTGGCTTCTCTTGTTGCGGAGCATGGGCTCTAGGCGCGCGGGCTCAGTAGTTGTGGCTCCGCGGCATGTGGGATCTTCCCGGACCAGGGATGGAACCCGTGCCCTCTGCATTGGCAGGCGTATTCTTAACCACTGTGCCAAAGTCCTGTATGTTTTTATTGGATATAAACATGACAGTGGAACTTGTGGTATGTGGTCTAATCAGTATGATATTATAGAGCACATTTGTAATCCTGCTTTCTCCCTACAACATCACACTCTCTCCCTTTTTAGATCTTTTTCGTTTCTGTTTCATATCCATAGTATAATTTCCACAATTAAAAATGGGATGGTATCATGTTAATTCCTAAACCAATTCTTGTTTTCTTTTAAAGTTAGTATTTTAGTTGCCATCGTACACTTATTTTCACACAGATACGCAATCACAAGCTGTGCGCCCACATATGTGTACACCCTGTGCTCTGCTCATGCCCTTTTTCATTCCTGATCACTCCTCAAATGGAACCTCGATGTGAATGGAAACATTTAAATGCATATTTAATTTGTTCTGTTGATCACCCCCATCTCCAGAGCACTTTTTCACCCATGCCTCCACCTTCCATGTTACATTATAGACATGATCCCTCTTTATCCATTGAACAACTTTATCTGGATAGTCGTGCAGCCGTGATGACTCAGAAACCACTTCCAGGAGGGATGGCTGAATAGCTTAGTTACACAGCTCACTTCTTGCATCCCCCTTGATGTTTTCTGTCTAAACTCCTGGTATTCGTTGTATTATTTTGTAGTTTTTTTATTATTATTATTTTTATTTTTGGTTGTGTTGGGTCTTCGTTTCTGTGCGAGGGCTTTCTCTAGTTGCAGCAAGCGGGGGCCACTCTTCATTGCGGTGCGCGGGCCTCTCGCTATCACGGCCTCTCGTCGCGGAGCACAGGCTCCAGACGCGCAGGCTCAGTAGTTGTGGCTCACGGGCCCAGCTGCTCCACGGCATGTGGGATCTTCCCAGACCAGGGCTCGAACCCGTGTCCCCTGCATTGGCAGGCAGATTCTCAACCACTGTGCCACCAGGGAAGCCCCATTGTATTATTTTGTAATCTGTCCTGTTTAAGAATAAGTTTTGGCCAATGGCTGGTCACATTGAAGTTTTCTCAGTCTGTAGGTCCTGGTTCTTGCACCACTTTGTGTGTCGGTTGGGTTAATGTACATAAACCTGTGCATCTCCTACCCTGATTTGAAAAATCGTGTTAATTTACCTCAAGCCTTTTAAAACAATTTAGTGCTGTTAGATGGCTTAGAATATTGCATGTTTTGTAGTAAATACTCAAAAGTTACTTTTTTAGAAAAAGGTATGTTAGTATTCTGTCATGGTTTTCATGATACACCTTTGTCTGCATTATATCCTGTTTGCTTTTCGTTTGTACTTCGTTCTCAACAACATTGTATCTGATCCCAGTTAATGAATATACAATGTGCTGTTTATTCCATGTATTTTGGTAACCATTAAGCTAGATAATTAAGGGTACTGCATAGGTAGGGATTGGTCTACTTACTGGCTGTCAGAGAACTGGAGAAAGTTAATATTTTATGTATTAATTTATAAGTGGAATTTACAGATGATGGTCTTTCAGCATGTCTTATGCAAAACAACTGACACATACTACTTGTTAAAGTTATAAAAAAATGCCTTTTCTTTATGGGTACGTAGTTTTACAGCAGATACTTAGAAAACTATATTGTTGTCTTAAAAATTGTTTTATCAAATTCTTCATTTCTCTATATTATATTTGTTTTACAATTCTAAACAGCCAATTAGTTAGATTGGATAAGCTTGTTTTGGCTTATTTAGCATTACAATTTATGTCATCTGTTCTTTATTTTTTTCTTTAACATCTTTATTGGAGTATAACTGCTTTACAGTGTTGTGTTAGTTTCTGCTGTATAACAAAGTGAATCAGCTATACATATACGTATGTCCCCATATCTCCACCCTCTTGCATCTCCCTCCCACCCTCCCTGTCCCACCCCTCTAGGTGAACACAAAGCACTGAGCTGATTTCCCTGTGCTATGCAGCTGCTTCCCACTAGCTATCTATTTTACATTTGGCAGTGTATATATGTCAATGCTACTCTCACTTCGTCCCAGCTTACCCTTCCCCCTCCCCGTGTCCTCAAGTCCATTCTGCATGTCTGCGTCTTTATTCCTGTCCTGCCCCTAGGTTCATCAGAACCTTTTTTTTTTTTTTAGATTCCATATATATGTGTTAGCATATGGTATTTGTTTTTCTCTTTCTGACTTACTTCACTCTGTATGACAGACTCTAGGTCCATCCACCTCACTACAGATAACTCAGTTTCGTTTCTTTTTATGGCTGAGTAATAGGCCATTGTATATATGTGCCACATCTTCTTTATCCTATGTCATCTGTTCTTTTGCATTTATTTATTTACAGTAAGTATTCAGAATACACCTATAGTATAATATATATTTTTCTTCTCAATTATGAGACAACAGTCTGTTTAGTGTTAATTGATATGTAAATATCATTCTTGTAATTCATGTTCCCAGTGATTAAAATGTCATCACAGTGTTTCTCAACTGCAGGTCACATTCATTCAAAAGACATGCAGTCAAATAGCGAGTGTTCTGGATAATGAAGCAGGGTGGAAAAGAGGTCGAATCCCCAGAGGTGAGGGCCTCGTGATTGTGTGCTGACGGGGCCCTGGGACCTGGTGGGGGCGTGTGCAGCCAAAGCCCCTGGTCACTGGCTCGGGAACCTGGAGACCCATCCCTCCCAGCACTCAGCCCACCACATCCTCAGGAGAGGGGTACCCAGCTTCGGGGTCAGTGCCTCCCTGGACACAAGTGCCTGCTTCACCATCCGCCCCTAAGGACACCTTCCGTGGCTTCAGCTGTTCTGCAAGGGGAACAGAGCACCAAGCACACAGCAGGCATCCAATCACTGCTCCCTACGAGGGCGGCCTTCCTTGGCGACAGGACAGGTGACCAGCGAGGGCTCCCCGTGCTCACGGGCCACTGTCCACAGCCTTGCAGAGGACACCGTGGGTTTTCTCTCCTCACTCCCCAGTTTTCACTCTTTTCCATGGACTTCCCTCCTGTGGAAACCTTCCAGTTCTCCTGCTTTTAACCCTCTGCCTGTGGAGATGGAGAGGCATCTGTGACGGGCCAGCTTGAACTGCCAGAACTGGGATTCTGCGAAGAACGCGTTTCCATAACTAGGTCGACTCCGAGACGGCTTGGTGCAAGTCAGCGATGGAACGTTCAGCTTGATAAAGCTGCAGGTCGGAAGGGCACCGACAGAAAAATCTTCATGTTGATCTTCCTCCCAACTCTTTAAACTGGTAATAATGACAGAACTGTTCCTATAATCATTTTCACCTTGGGGAAATCCAGGAAAATACACAAAATTATCTGTCATTAGATAGATGATGAAAGAAGTTACAAAGGAATGTCTATGACCCATAATGGAAATCTCACTGATGGAAGAGATCAACATGGTAGAAGGGATGCAGGAATCAAGCCCATTGGAAATAGGCTTGGATTTAACATTTTGGATAAACTGCAGATATTTCTTACTGATGGGATAGTATCTGAATGTAATGAAGTTGAGAGTTCTGTCAACAGTAGTTCCTCATTTACTCCACTTCAAAGAATTCCTCCTAGTGTCCAAACCAACGTTTCAAATACATATGGCAATGATTTCATGCCTCCTTCAGTGATGACACAAGACCACATCGAAAGACCTTACAAATGTAATGAGTGTAGGAAAACCTTTCTTAAGGACTCACTCCTCGCTGCACATCAGATAATCCATACAAGAGAGAAATTATACAAATGTGATGTATGTGACAAATTCTTTGTTCGAAATTCACAGCTTGTACATCATCAGAAAATTCACGGAGAGTCATGGTACAAATGTAACGTGTGGCAAAACCTTTAATGATAGCGCCACTCTCGGAAGACATCAGATAATCCACCCAGGAGCCAAATTACATAAATGTGATGTATGTGGTAAAATCTTTGGTCAAAACTCACAGCTTGGAATATTCATGCTGGAAGGAGAAGTTACAAATTTAATGACAGCTCAAACGTCAGGAGACATCAGAAAATTCAGACAGGAAAGAAATTGTATAAATGTGATGTATGTGGCAGAGCCTTTAGCCGAAATGCATACCTTGCCGATCAACGGGGAGTTCATACCGGACAGAAACCGTACAAATGTAATGAGTGTGGCAGATTCTTCAGTGTGCCTTCTAGCCTAACTTAGCATCAGGGGATCCATGCTAGTGAGAGCCCTTAAAAATACAATGAAGTTGGCGATGCTTTTAGCGTGGCTTGATAGCTGAGGCTTCATGAGAAAATTTATGCTGGGTAGAAGCCAGATAAATGTATTTAGTATAGTCAGGCCTTTAGAAGATGAACTCATTCTGGAAAGAATCCTCACAAATGCCATGAATGTGAAAAACCTATCCTCGTGGATCACATCTCACCAATAATCAGGAACTCCGCACCCGTCGGAGCATTTCAGATGTACTGAATTTAGCAAAGCTTCTTCCTTGGCTGTGCCTTTAACTCAGGGATCACCAAATACTTCATACTTAAAAATGCACACCACAACACCCTCATGTGGAACGCTTTTGACACTTTTGGTCACCAGTGTGTGGGGATTTTTCTCACAAGTAATTCCTGGGACACCAGCTGGGTATCCCACAATTCAACTCAGCTGAGACAGTGTCTGCACTGGGATCGCATGAGGCCCTATAGGTCTCACAGGACTGACATCCCTCTCAGCACACTTCAGATGGCAGGCACAAATCGAGGTTATCACCCATGCTTCTCACGAGTACGCTATAGATCCTAAGTTTCAACAACGCCCCCTGTCACCCTCCGTAAACCAGGAGAAATGCATCTGCACATGGAAGTCACGTATTCACGTGCATAAATGTCTGGTATATATTTTTGAACAAGTGAAGTTTGCATCTGATAACTGGAGTATATGGATCCCCTCTGCATCTGTTTCTATTTCTGTTCTTTCTGTCTCTTGGTCCTACTTGTTGTGACATCGTTTTTGTTATTTTAGTTGAGTGCTGGGTATTATATATGAAAAACCGTAGAGGTTCTGGCTGATGCTGTCTTCCTTCAGCGTTTCCTCTGACGCAGACCCAGAGTACGGACAGGCTCTCAGTTTAGTCAGGGACTGAGTGACTGGAGGCTGGGAGTCCTTGTAAGCCTCAGTCTCAGCTGCCTTCCCCCACCTTCCCCCCCACCCCAGGGTGGAGCCTTCCAGGGTCTCCATCTGGAAGACTGCGGTGCTTCCCACGGCCCCTCCTTCTTGCCAGGTCCTGAAGCCCAGTGTTTGTCTCCTGAGCACCATGAGGTCACTGCAACTCAGTTGCTCAGCCAGTTTCTGCAGAGTGTTGGGCTCATTTTCTGTGCCTTCCTTTTCTTGGGGAGCTTGGTCCCTAAAGTCCTGGCTGACTTGTCAGGCCTGCACTCGAATTTTTGTCTTCCCAGCCCCATGGAACTGTCCAGAGCTCTGTTAGCCAGTGCCCTCTGCTTGACTTTTCACTGCATTTTCTTCCCAGAGTCAGATGCCCCGAGTGAAGGAGCGGCCCTCTCAGTCTCCCGCTCCCTCACTGGGTTTCCCTTTTGTTTGGAATCTTGGACCCTTCGGTTGCGGATGCCTCAGTACCTCTTTGACGCCTTCAGACATCCTTTAAAAACATATTTAGCTTTTCTAGTTCTTGGTGGGCTGACCTACAGGCTGCTCACGTATAGAACTGGAAGTGGGGGAAAACTGGTGTTCCCTCCATCTGAAGCAATATGTAATAGTCATCGTAAATATACATCTTTATTTGATATGGGAGAAAGCAAGAACCACTGGTCCTTGCTTAGTCCCCGCTATTCTGTTTCTAATCAGAATCCCCAGGTTGCCCATGCTTGGCCACTTGAACTTGGAAAGAGGATGGAGCAAGTGGCCCCCTCTGCCCAGAGACAGAGGACCTGTGCTCTGGCTCCTCTCGTGGCCGCTGTGCTGTCGTCCCAGGCCCGCACTGGTCTCCCCTCGTCCCCTTGCCCTGTGCCAGCCCAGGGCGGGCTTCGTGGTGACGGGCGGTGGCTGAGGAGGTGGGAGGGGTTACGTGACCTTTTATTCTGTGAACTGATCCCATGTGGGTTTTCTCTTTAAGTGCTTAAAAAAAATGACTGCTTTTGGTCTTCCCTCCAATTTCATTTTAAAGGTGAAAATGAAGATTTTATTCTTAAAGTTGAGTGCAGTGATTTTAGTGTTTTTGAAAGCAACAGTTGAGATTTGAAAAAGACATCTCAGAGAACTCCAGTGTATAAAGCCGAGAAAAGAGAATGTGTTCAGGCTGAATTGTGGGCGGGACCCCAAACTGTGCCTCTGTGTCTCCCAGAGTCTGCTAATTCCTGAGATGGGTGGATATAGGACTCCAAACACCCTAAGGTGTTTAGGACCCTAAGGTCCTAAAATCACAACTTAGTCTGCCTGTGTCAGGAGTGTTGGTTGTCACAGCAGAGGTTTGGGTGGAGCCAGGAGCAGTGGAGCCTGTGCGGGGGGATCAGAGAGCAAGGGGGGTGGAAGCGCAGCCCAGGCAGGAGGGTGAGGGGATGGGGGATGACGTGGGGACAGAGGAAGGGGTGACACCTGGCGGGGTCTGAGGGGCCGTGGCTGTCACAGCTCAGGGCAGGGTTGCTCCTGAACATCTACGCGGCACCCACGGCACAGCAGAGGTCGAGAGGCTCTGGCGGGAAGAGTCCCCAGCCTGTCTCGAGTACCGCTGAGTTCACAGCAAGGTCCAATGCTCCACTGTGGGTTCATTTTCAGTGCCCTTAACAAGGCCGGATCCAGCACTTGCTGAGCTGAGTCAGGGGAACTGACCTCAGAATCAGAGTGAGGTAAAATTAGCTCAGGGACTCCTCACCCAGGGTGGATTCTAGGGATGCCCTTGAGTTTAGGTGGTGCCCTTCCAATAGCCTCACTGGCGGCGTTTTTAGTAGGAGGAGGTGGCAAAACCCCTCTTAGTTCTAGTGTTTTTCGTTTCTGAAACAGTTAATACTCTTCAGTAGCTTTGTGTTAATTTATTGTTAAAAATTTTGTTCAATTTTTAAAAAATTAACTTGTTTTATCTGTATGGCTGAGTCGGGTCTTAGTTGTGGCACGTGGGATCTTGAGGCATGCCGGCTCTTTCGTTGAGGTGTGCGGGCTTCTCTCTAGTTGCCGCACGCAGGTTTTCTCTTTTCTGGTTGCGGCGTGCGAGCGCAGTAGTTGTGGCGCGCGGGATTAGTTTCCCCACAGCATGTGGGATCTTAGCTCCCGGACCAGGGATCCAAGCCGCGCCCCCAGCATCGTCAGGCGGATTGTTTACCACGGGACCAGCAGGGAAGTCCCTCTTCAAGCACTACTTTCAAACAGTATCCTTTCCAAGCAGTGTTTGAGCGCTCTTCCCCGCACACTCATCCTGCCGTCTTCTTGGAAGTCGTCGTCCCCCCGCACCCCTTCTCTGCCCCGTTGATGGCGGCCTGAGCCGAGCCCTCCCGTCTCCATGGAGCCCCTTGTGACCGGGTCGGTTCCGGGTTCCGGGCTCCCGGGAGACAGTGGCGGAGGCGGAGCCATGGCGCCATTTCTTCTCCAGACGGCGGTCGCGGTGACAGTGGAGGTGGTGAGGTGCCCGCAGTGAAGCGGCAGCCAGAGGCGCTGCACCCGTCCCCGAGGGTGGGTGGTGGAAGGGGCCACCTGGGGGCGCATTTCCGGCGCCGCGACGCAGGGCCAAGGCCACGGAGAGGAAGAACTTGGCCTTGGCTCAAGTCACGGAAGCGGGGCGGGCGCCCCCGGCCCAGGAGCACAGCGAAGAGTGCAGGGAGGTGAGGGCGGCGGGGCTGCGGCCCGTCAGGCGGGGCCTGGCGAAGCGGCGGGGTTTGTTTCGTCTGGTAAGTACGGCTGCGGGCCCAGGGCGTTGTGGCCTCCGTGCGGAAGGATTGACACCCTCTGGTCGGACTCGGCAGCAGGTGGTGCGGACGCTGCGTGGAGGATGGTGGGGGTGGGGCAAGAGAGGGATTGGTAGAAACCACTGGCGGAGGAGTCGCTCGGCGTACACGGGTTGAGCTCTTTGGGCAAAACTTTTAATCCCCTCAACGTCACCCATCTTATGAAGCCCGGAGCAATGTATATAATACTTTAATTAAGTGTACATACTGCTTACGTGTATAACGTATATACCCTAACATCTTCAGATATTCACTGAGCGCCTGTTCTGTGTCAGGCACTGTTCCACTCACTATGTTGGAAGGGTTACGTGGCCCAAGATCTCTTTGTGCAGAGAGAAAAAGAATGAAAGACTCCGTGAGTTCAGTTTGAGAAAGGTCAGCGCGTGGATAGAACTGCTGCAGAAGCAGCGGCCGATGCTGGGTGTGTGCACGGGAGGCCTCGGCGTGGCAGCTCTCCTTGCGTTTCCAGAACCCTCTGTCCTCCCCGCTCTACTGCTCGAGCTCACACATCCTCACCTGGCACACCTCCATTTGGGTGGACTTCGGGCCTTTTGAATTCAGCACGGGCCCAAACTGTCTTTTCCTCACATCTATTGCTGCCCCTGAGATTGGTACAGTTTTGTACCTAGTCAGGTGGTCAGAAACCCAGGAGACAGCTTTGCCTTGTCCTCCTAGTCTCCAGGCCCTGTAGGAGGTACCTTTCCTGTGTCTTGGAGGCCGAGTCTGAGGTCCACTGGTGAGATCGGGACCCTCTTCTTCCATCAGGTTGACTCAAGGAGGGGCTGACCCTAGCGGCCTCTCTGACCTGCCCCAGCCATGCTGAGTTCCTCACCTGGGATGTTTTGTTTTCCTGTAGCTTCTTTGTAAATATGCTGTTCTCTCAGAGAAGGAGGCCTTTCTTCTTGCCCTGTCTTCTGCTGGCTAGCTCTTAGCGCTAGCTACTGCTGAGTAATTCGGTAACTAGCTCTTCTGGAGAACCAGTTTTGCTCTGTGTATAAAGATCCTCAAAAAATGCTCATATTCTGACAGGAGCCGTTTTATCTCTGCTAAGGAAATGGTTCTTATCTGGAGGAAACTTATGCGTAACGATGTTCACCATAACTTCCAATGTGATTTACATTTTTTACTGGTTAGAAACTTATAAGAGCAATACGCCACTTAGAAACCATTTTAAAGTATGAGTACTGTGTAGTTTGCGTTCCACAGGGGTTTAACGTCTCCCGCTTTGCCTCCCAGCCTTACCCCGTTTCCCCGTTTTGCCCTCATTTTGGGAGGGAATGATTTCTGGTGGTCCCGTTCTTGTGGTGGGTGGTGGACTCACTGGGCTGAGGCAGTGATTTCTGACCCCTCTTTGACTCTCTCCTGAGCGGCCACGAGAGTGTGTGAGCCCACTGCGTGCAGAAGGCAGTTTTGACCTTATCGATTTCCCGGAAGTGCCTTATTTCGTCCCTCACCAAACAAGGCTGTTTAAGGATTCTTTCCGATTGTTCCCTAAGCCACGAGGAAGACCTGGCTAAAGTGATCGAGCGCCAGGAAATCCTGGACGAGCAGTCAAGAGAGCAGAGCCAGGGACGTCCCTGGTGGTCCGGTGGGTCGGACTCTGCATTTCCAGTGCAGGGGGCCGGGTTTGACCCCTGGTCAGGGAACTAGATCCCACTTGCGTGCCACGACGAAGAGCCCACAAGCGGCTTAATCCAGACTCGATCTTCGGTTTACACACTGGGAAATTCCTCCACCAATGTGTATATAAGCTGATGCCCTTTAAAATCCGCTTGTTTCTGCATGTAAATCTGCTCGCTGAGTCCACCTGACAGTTAATGGCTGGTGACACTCCTGAGGCCCCCTGGGTCCTTTGTTGAACAGCAGTGGGGAAGGACCGTCTAACGAACGATGTCCCTGCCCTTCTCTGTACCTGTGAGTCAGCTCTGGTGACGGCGCAGAGTCCACTAGAGATGGCAGTGGGAGGCGACAGCCTACGGAGGCAGGGCACAGGCCACGCCCTTCGTCGCTCCTTGGCGTTTTTTTTTTTTCTTTATAAGGTTTATTTATTTATATACTTATTTATTTATTTTGGCTGTGTTGGGTCTTCGTTTCTGTGCGAGGGCTTTCTCTAGTTGTGGCAAGCGGGGGCCACTCTTCATCGCGGTGCGCAGACCTCTCACCATCGCGGCCTCTCTTGTTGCGGAGCACAGGCTCCAGACGCGCAGGCTCAGCAGTTGTGGCTCACGGGCCTAGTTGCTCCGTGGCATGTGGGATCTCCCCAGACCAGGGCTCGAACCCGTGTCCTCTGCATTAGCAGGCAAACTCTCAACCACTGCGCCACCAGGGAAGCCCCTCCTTGGCGCTTTTAAAACACCATACTTGTTCTTGAAGTCTGAGTTTTGTTTTTCCCATTTTAGGCAAAAAAATCAGTTACAAGAAATGCAACATAATCAGGTACTTAAATCTTTAAATCGTTTAGAACTCTGTTAAGAGGTGAATTGAGCTGGGCTCATAGTTACTATCATTACTACAGATGTTTAGCCGAAGTCTACACTAGTCCACTGCTGTAATGTATACAGCACCCTTGGATTTGTACACTGAATGTGTTTTTGCATTTCAGATGCATTTAGAGTCTGGCAGTTGTGTATGGTTCAGAATGCTGAGTCCCTTCTGGGTTCACTTGAAAGCTGACAGCCTAGGGAGCCAGGGCACAGGCCACTCAATGTCGTCGCTGCTTGGCGCTTTTAAAATAATGGCCATACTTGTTCTTGAATTTTAGAAGTTCTTGTTTTTCCTATTTTAGGCAGGGCAGAAAAAATGAATGGAAAATGTAATAAATGCTTATCAGACATTGTTGACAAGCTTCTTTCAGAATCTAACAAGAGGCTTCAGCTTCATCTTAAACGGCTGCTCGGGCAGAGACGGTGTGCTAGCACAGCGTCCCTGAAGTCCCCTTTACAAAGAGGGCGCCATTGGTCATGTCCATGCCGCAACGGAGATCCCCTGTGCTGCGACTAAGACCTGATGCAGCCAAATCAATAAATATTAAAAAAAAAAAAAATATATATATATATATATATATATATATATATATCTTTATCCACTTTAGCGTTAGGATTTACGTTCAGGAAAACATCTTGGACTTCCCTGGATCTTGAGAAGGTGGGGTTGCGTTCCCTTCTCACCCCGATCCGTGTGCATGCCGGGGTCAGGGGTGGAGGGGTGAAGGCTGGTCTGAGTTACGGTGGTCCGGGGGGTCTTGGGTGGACCCCCTCTTTCTCTGGAGGGTCAGAGGGGTCTTCCCACAAAGGCGGGAGGTGCCTTTGTGTGAAGACCGGAGAGGCTTGACCGGAGTCAGTCTTGAGGGTCTCTCACTCTCTTTTCTATTTCTGTTTTCCAGGATTTTGCAGCAGTTAAGAACTAAAGAACTAAACATACGCAGAGCGCAGCTCCTTGAAAAAGAAAAAGAAATCGCTGAACTGAAAGTGGAAAGGACCACCACCAGGGTTAGTGGGGTTCTTACTGGGTTAACATTTGCTTCTGGTCATGATTGGGCTCCGGTTACTGTCTTTAAACTCAAAAGATGATCCACTCTGCCTGCTTTTAAACACATTTTCCACATCTTCCCACCAGGCGGACTGGGGTTGACCAGTTCAGGGTTCTCATACCTTGCTTGAAATTTATGATGAGAGTTAATGTAATTTTAGTACATGTGAGGGGGAATTTCTCTAACTTGATTGACTGGCCACGCTGTGCACGCAGCATGTGGGATCTAGTCCCCAGGGATCAAACCCGGGCCCCCTGCATTGGGAGTGCCGAGTGTTATCCACTGGAGCACCAGGAAAGGCCCTTAGCTAATGATTCTTAAGGAGCAGAAAAACCAGAAGAAGACATTAACAGACGGGGGTGCTTGACATAAACCACGAGCAAGGAAACACGCCGAGCACGAACGGAAAGGCAAGTCCTTGTCTCCCTCTCATCTCACCTGTCCAGTCTGTGCAGGTCTGTTGGGAACCTGTGGCCAACACACCGCTTAGACCTGAGTGGCCGTGACAGTCGTGTGAGCCCGCAGCGTGCAGAAGGCAGTTTTGATCCTAGCGATTTCCTGGAAGTGCTTTATTTTGTCCCTCACCAAACAAGGCCGTTTAAGGATTCTTTCCCCCGTTAGAGATCCTCTGATGGTTCTCACGAGGAAGACCTGGCTGGAGTGCCCGAGCTCCGGGAAATCTCAGACAAACAGTCAAGCGAGCAGAGCCAGATGAAGGGGCTGGGCGCCTGGCAGCCCTCCGTACTCACGTGACAGAGCCGGAGGAAGGTCTGTACACGGCCAGAGAAGACCTCATCGCATCTGAGGAAGTGAACACGAAATTGCAACGAGATGTTTGTGAAGTGAGTGACAGCAGGTGTGTCAGTGTTGTCAAGGGAACCAGACATAATCAAAGACAAATATAGTGAATTGGCTCCGTGTGCACCGTCTGTGTGGCCACCCCCCGCCCCCGCCATCATCCCACGTGGTTCCTGTCACGCCCACGAGCTGGGTGATCTCCAGGAGCAGACGCTGAGGAGGCTTCCGTTTTCTCTGTGGGTCCACACACGACCCAGAGAACAGGGCGGGCAACGATCGTCTGCCTTGAGTCACTCAGCCTCCCCTAGACGTCCAGGCCTTACTGCCTCGAGCATTTTTGTGTGTTCGTTGTCTGGTCAGAAAGTTCGCCTTTACAATTTTCTTCACTCTCCCTGCAGATACTCCTCCACCTGTTACAGAAACACCTAACTTGGCTGTGTTGATGATTTTCTCTCAATATTTCGACCACTCTGCTTCCTCGTAGGTGGTATGTCAGAGACATAAAACTCATCTCAAGATGCCTTGGGCCTCAGCAAATTGGGAGGACAGGCTGAAAACAATGATAAGCTTCCAAAAAAGTAAGCTTTTTGTTTTTTGTCTATCTCACTGAACAGTTTTCAGTTGTTCCTGATTTTTCACTAATATTTATTGATTAAGTGGAATATCCAGCTCTCTCTCTATATTATCTTCTGAAAGCGTAACCCAAAGCCTTTTATTAAACTGCTCTTTCTGGAGGACTTAGAGCATCTGAACTAGATTCAGACTCACTTTTTCAAGCTGGGGTTACATGAGGTCTCCCCACCTAAGGCCACTGTCCCCTTATACATTGGGGCTTTATAGGAACTTGTGGGCCCAGGGAGGTGATTTCACTGCTGTGGCCCCAGGTTCAAAGATCCCACAAGATGCTTGGCTTGGCCAAAGAAAAAACAAAAGATAGGAGTTGTCTAGTGACATATTTTTGGATAACATTTTCCATTACCATTTTCATCCACGTTTGTTTCAGCATTTTTGAACAAGAATTACCTGCACTTAATTTAGTTTGTCAACATTATTTTTATACTGGTCTAGTAAAAGAAAAATGGTACAAACATACAGAGAAAAATATAAAACTTTCACTCCTATCTCTGTACAATACCAATATTCAAAAATATAAATACAGTTTTATCCACCAAAATTAAAACAGCTAGGTATTAACAAATGCAAAACAGAGTTTGTGTATTCCACTTACAAAACACTGACTCAAAATTAGAAGTTAATATGTTAAATTACTGTTACACATTAATAAGAAAAAGACTTATCACAATAATAAAAACTTCCTGGAGAATTAAAAATCATGACAAAAAGGAATATAGAAAAAAATATATTGTTATGAAGCAAGAACATTTCACCAAACAAACATCATAATCAGAAGAAAACACTGGATGCTTTTCCTCTGAAGTTGCAGTGAAGAGTGCTGGCCAGGGCTCCTGCCGTTCACCCCTGTACAGTGTGCAAGTGTGTCAGAGAGCTGCAACTATTAACAATCACAAATCTACAGCCATGGAAAGGCCAAGAGTGAAAGGGTGGAAAAAGACATTCCATCCTAAAGAGACCCGGGGTGACTACACAATGTCAGACAATATAAAGACAAAAGCTGATACAAGAGATGAAGGACAGTATATACTGTTAAAAAGATCAATTCACCAAGAAGATATACATCTAACATTAGAGCTCCCTCCAAAAATGAAGGAAACATTGACAGAAATAGCAGCACAATAATCGTATGAGACTTTAACATCCCAGTTTTTTCGATGGGTGGAACCAAAGAGAACATCAATAAGGAAACAGAGGACTTGAACAACGCTATAGACCGACTGGACCTAACAGACATGTGCAAATCACTCTACCCAACAACAGGAGAAAACACACACTTCCCAAGAACAAATAAAACATTCTCCATGAGAGACCACATGTTAGGACATAAAAGAAATCTTAATTTTAAGAAGACTGAGAGCATAATGCATTTTCTCAAACTACAAAGCAATGAAATTAGAAATAAACAGCAGAAGGAAAACAGAAAAATCCCCAAAATGTGGACGTAAAACAACGTATTCATAAATAACCAATGGGTCAAAGAAGGAATCACAAAGGAATTTTTTAAATACCTGGATGAAAATGAAAACATACAAAAATTTATAAAACGTAGTGAAAGCTGTACTAACAGGGAAGTCAAATCAGAAATCTATTTTTACTACTCAAGTAAGTAGAGAATACACTAAAATTTAATGAAAGGAAAGAGGTAAATAAAAAAGATTAGACCAGAGATAAATGTACGATAATGAATATAAAATATAAAAGTAAAAACTATGAGTTGGTGTTTTGAAAAAATTAAATTTACAAAACCTTGGCTAGAGTAAGAAAAAAAAGATTCAGATAACTAAAAACATATAAAGAGAGATTTCAACTGTTGTCACAGAGATGTTTTTTAAAACTGTAAGGGGTCCTGTGAACGATAATGCTTACGAATTACATAATCTGGAAGATACAGGTAAATTCATGAAACATACAGCCTACTAAGCTCTTATCTTTAATAAAAAAATTGAAAAGAATTATAACTAGAGAGGTTCAAGCAGTAATCAGAAATCTCAAACAAGGAAAAAGCCAAAACCAGATCACTTCACTGCATAATTCTACCAAACCTCTACAGAAGAATTACCTCTAATCCTGATTTGAAAAAAACTTCCAAAGAGCTGTAGAGCGAACACTGGCAAACTCGTTCAATGGAGCCTGCATGATTCTATACCAAGCCCAGAGAAAGACACACAAAGCAAAGTACAAACCAATATCCCTGATGAATACTGAAGCAAAAATCCTCAACAAAATAGTACCAAACCAAATTCAACAACACATGAAAATGATTTTACCTCATGACCAAGTGGACTTTAATCGATTTTTTTAAAATTTATTTTTATTTATTTATTTTGGCTGTGTTGGGTCTTCGTTGCTGCGCATAGGCTTTCTCTAATTGTGGCAAGCAGGGGCTACTCTTCATTGCAGTGTGCGGACTTCTCATTGCGGTGGCTTCTCTTGCTGCAGAGCACGGGCTCTAGGCGCGTGGGCTTCAGTAGTTGGAGCATGTGGGCTCAGTAGTTGTGACGCATGGGCTTAGTTGCTCTGCGGCATGTGGGATCTTCCCGGACCAGGGATCGAACCCGTGTTCCCTGCACTGGCAGGCAGATTCTCAACCACTGCACCACCAGGGAAGCCCCTAATCGATTTTTTATAGTAATAATGTGATACACCACATTAACAGAATAAAGGAAAAACATGTTCGTCTCAATTGATGCAGAAAAACGCATTTCACAAAATTCAGCTATATTTCAAGATATAAAAACTCTGGGAATTCCCTGGCAGCCCAGTGGTTAGGACTCAGCACTTTCACTGTTGTGGCCCAGGTTCAATCCCTGGTCAGGGAACTAAGATCCCAACGCAAGGCCAAAAAGAAAAAAAGAGAGAGATAAACACTCAACTAGAAAGCTTTCCTTCTCAGATCAGGAAGAAGGCAAGGATACACACTCTCTGCACTACTGTCCAGCAAAGTACAGAAAGCCCTCACCAGAGAAATTAGACAAGAAAAAGAAATCAGAGTTATCCAAATTGAAAAAAGGAAAATTATCTTTCTTCGTAGATGACAACTTTTATATGTAAAAGCAGTAAAGATTCCACAAGGAAACTGCTACAGCAAAAAACAACTCTAGGGCTTCCCTGGTGGCACAGTGGTTGAGAATCTGCCTGCCAATGCAGGGAACACGGGTTCGAGCCCTGGTCTGGGAAGATCCCACATGCCGCAGAGCAAGTAAGCCCGTGCGTCCTAGTGCCTATGCTCTGCAACAACAGAAGCCACCACAATGAGAAGCCCACGCACCGCAACAGAGTAGACCCTGCTCGCCGCAACTAGAGAAAGCCTGCGTGCAGCAACAAAGATTCAATGCAACCAAAAATAAAATAAATAAAATTTTTAAAAACCTCTAGGAAAGTTGCAGGATACCAAAAGTCAATGCGCAAAACATATCACGAAATAATCAAGATGGTGTGGTACTGGCATAAACACAGATATGTAACGTAACAGTACAGAACGCCCAGATTAATTTTGCATATAGGTAAAATGCATTTTCAAAGGTGCCAATACCACACAATAGAAAAAGCACAGTCTCAGTAACAAACGGTGCTGGGAAACCGGGTATCTACCAGCAAAAGTATAAAGCTGGAACCTTACCTGCATCAGAATGAGAAACTTCTGTGTGTCAGAGGAGGCAACCAACACAGTGAAAAGGTAACCTCCAAGGACTGGAGATGATCAAAATGGGTTAAGAATCTCCATGTGTCAGAGATTTAGGTTGATTTCAAAGTTTAAAATCAATAATAGAATGAAACACCCTCTATCACTGATGTATCTCTGAACTTTCCATTCCATTCCCAATCATTACAATTTTTAAATCAGTGACACACCCATTTCGCTTCTAATGCAGCATGAAGAGTCAGAAGGTATTTGCTGTAATTAGTCTGTTTCCTACAATTTACCAGCGTAAGTGCATATTATTACCTGACTTGCATGTGCAGCTTCTTTATCCTGGTTTACAGAGAGCAGACAGTGCATCCAGATGGGGCCTCTCAACAATCCCTGCTGCCCAGCAGCACTGACACCCCGTCTCCAAGTCCATGGGTGTGAAGTCCTGCCCAGGACTAGGCCCAGTGGACCCTCTTCACAAGTTCCAGGTCACTGGGTCATGGGGAGACGGGATCTAAGTGGAGATGACAGGCCCTGAGGGAAGGACCCGGGTGACTGTGACTGTACAGGTGTCAGGCGGGATACTTCAGAGTCAGACAAGATCAGCGAGTCCAAAGAAGGGCATTTCGGGAAGGACAGACAGAAACATCAACTGACAATATGACTTTACCTGAGAAAGAGCCATTTCTGACTCCTTTTCTTTTCCCTTCCTCCTCTTCCGGGCTTCTTCCTCAGGCAAGAGAGTCTTTAGAGGTCGATCTTGAAAGTTGGAAAGATGCTGTTTAATGCTTGGAATCGGCACACCCCCTTCCTGAGTCACCACCAAGCACACAGGGAAGACCTCAGCATACGGAACAGACAGTCCCCTGCTGCCCACTGTCCCAGGAGGGGCTCAGGACAGTAAACTCCCATACAGAGACCAACAAGTAAGTTCCTACACTTTTTTTTTGTTCAGTGCATGACAGATCTTTGAAGATCAAATAGTGTAGCTTATCCCTTTTTAAACTGAAGTATATATATATATATTGAATATATATTTTATTCATTCATTCATTTATTTATGGCTGCATTGGGTGTTCGTTGCAGTGCGTGGACTTCTCATTGCGGTGGCTTCTCTTGTTGCGGAGCACGGGCTCTAAAGCGCAGGCTCAGTAGTTGTGGTGCACAGGCCTAGCTGCTCCGGAGCATGTGGGATCTTTCTGGACCAGGGCTCGAACCTGTGTCCCCTGCATTGGCAGGCAGATTCTTAACCACTGCACCAACAGGGAAGTCCCTATATTTTCTTTTTCAGATTATTTTCCATTATAGGTTATTATAAGATACTGAATATAGTTCCCTGTGCTATACAGTAGATCCTTGTTTAATTATTCTATATGTAGTAGTGTGTATTTGTAAATCCCAAACTCCTAATTTATCTCTCCCCCTCCTTCCACCTTTGGGAACCATGTTTGTTTTCAACGTCTGTGAGTCTAGTTCTGCTTTGTCAATAAGTTCATCTGTACCATTTTTTTAGATTCCACATATAAGTGATATCATATGTGTCTATCTCTTTCTGATTTACTCCACTTGGTATTGTTACCAAAATTCAAGTCCCTGTGCCTGACACACAGTGAGGCCGAACAATACCAAAACGTTGGGATTTGGAACAGAAAGGTTTGCCGCAGGGCCATGCAAGGAGATGGGTGGCTCATGCCTTAAAAACCCCAAACTCCCTGAAAGCTTCCAGCAAAGCCCTCTTATAGGAACGGTGAGGGAGGGGTGTGGTTAGTTGTTGCAGACATCTTGGTGGCAGATCGTTTGTACCTGAGGTCAGGTCATGGTCAGGTAAAGATGTTCCTGTAAACCTCCACCAAACAAATGTTACTCTCTGTCCTGACAAGAAAGGGGAAGGTGCCAAGGCACACCTTTCACCCTCCGAGGTCCAGGCCTCGCTAAGAGAAGGGGGTCCCTGCAGGGGGGCCAGTTACCCTGCCCCAGAGCATTCGTCCAGAACCAGGTTTGGGTCCTACCGCCAGTGCCCAGGCCTGGCTAAAGATGATGATCTCAGTTGGCAGCTCCCTCAGGGCCAGGTCCCCAGACCCTGCCCAGCTGTGACTGCTGAGAGAGCCAGGCACCCAGGACCCAACTGGCCCTCCGGCTCCTCTGGCCGCCCAACAGCAGGGGGCCAGGTCCCGCAGACAGTGGCCCATGCAGACTGCCGCTGCCATTAGGTTGCAGAGGCGGGGATGGGGGAGAGGGTCACCGCTGCCTCAGGGCCCGGGCAGTGGGCGGCCTTGGTGAGGGCTCTGGAGCCCTGCAAGACACACCCCCAGCCTGTTCCCTCGGCCTCCCAGCTCCCCTGCCGGCCCAAGGAGAAGGGGAGGGGAGAAGGCCGGGATCCCTCTCTTACTTCACTCTCCGCCTGACCACCACCACTCTGCGGGCATTTGGCTGAATGGGTCCACTAAATGTCACTCATTGACAGTTGGTCGCTTGAGGGAGGGGCTCACAGTGGCGCCGACCAATGGCTGAATGGGAGCTCTAAGGCAACTCTAACCGTCCCTTCAGTGGTCTCCTGGTAACCGTTGCCTGGTAACGGGGGTGGGGGGCACAGCGTGCGCCAAGGGCCCTGTGCTAAGGGCTGCGCACTGCTGGGCTGTATTACAGAGTGATCACCTCCAGGTCTCCACCTGCACTGCTCTGCGTTTCCATTTCATTCTGTTTATCGGTCTCCCTATTGCTTTCTATGTCTCTGTCTTTCTGTTCCCCTCTACTCTCCTGCTGTTTCTCCCCTCCTATTTTCTCACTCCTGTCCTGCCCCACTCTGCGACTTGTGTCCCCTATTGATGCTCTTTCTCCCCGACCTTTCTGATGACCCTACATCTCTATGTATTTCTGCCTCTTTCTTCCCCCATCTCTGCTCCCTCTCTGCCCTCTGGTTACACCCCTTCTGTCCCTGTTATTCTCCCTGCCCACTCTCCAGCGCCCCCTGGTGGCTGTGCTTCCTTCCTGCTCGCTCTCTTCCTCTGCTCTCCTCGTTTCTCCTCTTCTTTTCCCCTCCCAGCATCAAGCTTCTCTGTAGGACATGGGTTCAACTCTTGTATCCCCTCCCCCGACTCTCCATGGGATATGCCTCACCACCGTTGACAATGCTGTTACCACTGATCAAGGGCTCCTCTCGTATTCTGCCTTAATCCCTTCACCTCCCTGGAGATCCCGATTTTCTGTACACTCTATTTTACCCATCTGCTACTTTCACTGCTTTTTCTTTCATTCTTACCATCTCTTTGAAAGACGCTCACCCAGCCTCTACATTGCCCTCTGATCTTGCCCACTCTTCTTTTCCCCTCTCAGTCCCTCTCTGTCTCCCCTGGTCCCCTTGCCCACACAGTAAGAGGATGTGGGATGGAGTAAGATGCCTGCTTCCTGGGAAAACACTGATGAGATAAAAACTCACAGTTTAAGGCAAGACAGGAAAAATTTAAACATAAATTTTTTCACTGCCCATTTTGTCCTCCTCCCTCCCCTCTCGTGTGCATTGTGTAAACCAGACCTCCCCAATGGCAGAAATGTCTTCTCAACCATAAAGATCAATTTTTATCCCTCTTGCCGCAGCCATGTAACATTCTCAATCCTCTAACGTGTCACAGTGAGACAGGAAGGAAGGTGGCAGGACGTGTCACAGTGAGACAGGAAGGAAGGTGGCAGGGCACAACCATTAAAAGAATGAAGAGGGGGACACAAGCATTGAGAAAAACAGGATATGACAAAAACTGGTTGGTTAGAACCAACTAGGCCCAAAATGGCGGAAGATTCGACTTCCAGTGGACCTCGAGCCTCGTTTCCCTCTCAGAGCAACGTATTAGCATATGCCAAACGACACGCCCACAGGCGCCATGACAGTTCCCAGGCTGCCCATAAAAGCCCAAAAAGTGGGCAGTGGCCCAATCCCCAGAAATCCTGCCCCTTCCCTAAAGTAGTTAACTATTCCTCCCAGTCATTAGCATATGAGATTACCCAGCCCATAAAAACCAACCAACCCCACATCCCAGCGCCACTCTCAATTTCTGAGAAGGCCTGTGTTCTGCCTACGGAATGTGCATCTCTTTGAATCAACTTGCTTTCACTTTACTATGGCTCGCTCTCGAAATCTTTCCTGCATGAAGCCAAGGACACTCACTTGGCAGTCTGTCCCGGGGGCTCACACACGTCCTAGGACATGCTGTTTCCTTCTCCATCAGTAGTGACTCAGCACTCACCTTGTATGTCTAGACATCTTCAGTGAACTTTATGTACGATAACAATATATCATTTACCTTAAAGATAACAATTGGTGCAGAAGAGACTGTTCAACAGACCTGGGGAGATACTGGGCCACACCTAATAGAAGTTCTTTTAAATACTTACTTATGACCTTATTAATGTTACTATACTACTTGTGTTCTGCCTATTTTACAAGATTGTTTCTTGGGCTTCCCTGGTGGCACAGTGGTTGAGAGTCTGCCTGCCAGTGCAGGGGACACGGGTTCGAGCCCTGGTCTGGGAAGATCCCACATGCTGCGGAGCAACTAGGCCCGTGAGCCACAACTACTGGGCCTGCGCGTCTGGAGCCTGTGCTCTGCAACAAGAGAGGCCGCGACAGTGAGAAGCCCGCGCACCTCAGTGAAGAGTGGCCCCTGCTTGCTGCAACTAGAGAAAGCCCTCGCACAGAAACGAAGACTCAACACAGCCAAAAATAAATAAATAAATTTAAAGAATAAAAAAAAAAAAGAATGTGATCTTTCCATTAAAAAAAAAAAAAGATTGTTCTTGCATTGCCAAGTGTGTGACTGAGCCTCTGGTAAAAATGATGACTAGGCGACTTGAAACAAGTGACCAAATACACAGTCTTATAAGACCAATGACTTGAATAGTATAAATATGGGAAGCAGCAACAAGAGAGGACCATTTCCTGGACCACAACAGGCTGGGGAGACACACCACGCAGAGGCTTTGGCTGCTGTTGCATCAGGGGCAGGGCGCGTGCGGGGCGTTGCCGGCGCAGTCGGTGCGGCAGTGGCCCTGGGGCCGCAGTCCAGCCCCCGTTTGCCCGCTCGCCCCCTTGGCCGGCGCGGTCACCTTGTCTGCAACAACCAGCCACGCAGCACCCCTCTGTATAAAAGGAGCCCGAAATCTGACTGGGGAAGACGGCTCGTGCAGACACTGGTCCGCCGCCTTCTTTTCCGAATGAGAAGTCGCTATGCCGTGCGCCAGCAACTCGCCTCTCAGTTACCGGCCTGTCGTGCAGCGAGCAGAACGACCTTGGACTCATCGATTTTGGCGAAGCCGGCCGGGAGCCTTGCTGCCTGTGGTCAGCCCCGGTGGGGAATTTTCAGGTAAGGCCCTAGCAGCGGACAGGACCACTTGTCCTGAGGATCTTCCCTTCAAAATCCCCTGAAGCGGCACCGGCTGCCCCAGCACTTGGCAGTGGGAGCAAGGAATCAACACCTGGGAGCTCCATACAGATGGAATCGACGGGCTCCAGACAGTAGGAATGTCTGACATGTACAACTGGGAACATAACTGCCCTCTCAATTTGGGCTTTTCCTATAAGGGAAAAGCCAATTTGTTTTGCATTTGACTGGGGTACCCTGTTGGAGAGGGGAATTTTTTGTTGGAACTCTGTAAACCAATTTGTTTGCTTTTGTTTTGCGTTCATTCACGATGGAATTTGTTTGTGCCTTTTGTGTTTTGTTGCTCTTGAACTTATAAATATATGTCCCTAAGGAAAGCCTTTTGG
The DNA here is from genome assembly GCF_965194825.1 of Balaenoptera physalus. Taxonomy (NCBI): domain Eukaryota; kingdom Metazoa; phylum Chordata; class Mammalia; order Artiodactyla; family Balaenopteridae; genus Balaenoptera; species Balaenoptera physalus. Next base: position 5,259,098 of record NC_138900.1, read on the forward strand.
GGCGTATCTTAAATGAATGGGCAAAATATAGCTGTGAGCCTATGACTAAAAAGAGATGCTATTCTATTGTATAGTGTGTGGCCCCAGTATATGTTAGGATCAGGAGAGCAATGGGCCCTGAATGGCTCACTTATACAACCTTGCAATTAGAATTGAGCAGGTAAAAATGATGAGATTCCATATGTAGAAGAATTTATGCTATTGCATCATGAGGAAAAGAAGTCAGACAACTGCCGCCTTTACGGTACAGTGGTCTGAAAGGAAAACCAGGGGAAAATCTGTTCTACAAGAGGGAGAGGGAGAAAATGAGACTGAGAACACATTATTTCAAAACACTGGCCAAGCAGGCGGCACCAGTGGTTGTTCCGACTGCCCCCATGCCACCAACATATTCATTCCTTTCACCACCTCCTGTTTCCCCTACTTATGGGGACCAATTAGAAGTTTCTATGTTAACCTCTGGGGCACAGGGGCCTAGTTTGTATCACCGTCTGTGACCCAGGAGGGCACCCCATTTGACCAGGAGCCACTTCTGGAGCAGGCAATTTCCCTTGCACCGATACCCCGTAGGAGGCCTTAATGCAGATGGCCAATCAGCTGGGTTTCTATGGATGCACAATCCATTCTCAATTTGATTTATTTAACTGGAAAAACCATAACCTACATACCTCCACATGACTGAACTTTTCACGTCTATCTTTGTCACTCATCATCCCTCTTGGGCGGACATTCACACTCTTATGAGTATGATGCTCACTGGGGATGAAAGGAGGATGGTCATTGACAAGACTAGAGAGGAAGTGCACCAGTGCCATCTGGCGGACCCAGGTGGAACTCCAGAAGCAAATCTGGCAGTTCCTCCTGAGCCTGACTGCGAACCTAATAACGGAGATATGCTGCACCTAGAGCGTTACAGGAAGTGTATCTCAGCGGGTCTTCGACAGGGAGTAGCTAGGCAAAAGAGCTTAAACAGAATTCAAGAGATACACCAAAAACCCAATGAGGATCCATCAGAGTTTCTAGAAAGAATTTATCAAGCTTATAGGCGTTACATTGGTGCAGACCCTGAGGCCCCCAAAATCGAGAATGGTAAATATGACCTTCATTGGGCAAAGCGCCCCAGATATAAGAAGAAAATTACAAAGTTAGATGGTGCATTTGGAATGAACCCTTCTCAATTGGTAGATGTTGTTTTTAAAGTGTTCAACAACGGGGAACAACGAAAGGAGCTCTTTGCAAGACTTAACGCCACTTATCTGTTGGCGGCACTGGATTCCCGGAAGGCGAGTAGCCTGGAGAGAAGTGAGCCCCGTTGGGGAGGGAACAATGTGCTTACTGTAAGGAGGGAGGGCATTGGAAAAAAGACGGCGCTCGGCTAAGGAATAAGAAAGAAAACAAAAAAAGAAAGACGGGAGCCTCTCCTATGGTAGAGAGAGAGCAACGCTCTGAAGAAGCCCCACAGGAGCCCCGGGTAACTCTGACAGTGGCGGACAAGTTGACTGACTTTCTGATAGATACGGGTGCAACATATTCTGTGGTAAACACCAAGGTGGCACAGAAAACATCTCAATCCATCCCAGTCACAGGCGTTTCTGGAGAAGGACAAAATCCTTCTTTCTTATAACCTCTAGAATGCTAATTAGGGGACCTCACCCTGAAACACAGTTTCTTATATATGCCGGCATGTCCAATCCGTCCCTCTTTTGTAAATTAAGCACTCAAACAACTTTTTCGCCAGAACAGCCTGACATCAGGGTCCCACGGGAGCATACTGTAAGCCTAAAGATGGCGCTCACAGACGCCCCAGAAAAGGAGGCTGAGCTCTCACCCACTCCACCCCCATTCCCCCGCTCCAGGTCTGTGAAAAGGTTAAGGCAGAAGTGTGGGTCGATGGCACCCCAGGGAAGGCCAAAAATGCATGGCCAATACAAATCATGTCAAAAAGGGACTCTGGGGGCTTCCCTGGTGGCGCAGTGGTTAGGAATCTGCCTGCCAATGCAGGAGACACGGGTTCGAGCCCTGGTCTGGGAAGATCCCACATGCCGCGGAGCAACTAAGCCCATGTGCCACAACTACTGAGCCTGCGCGTCTGGAGCCTGTGCTCCGCAATGGGAGAGGCTGTGACAGTGAGAGGCCCGCGCACCGCGATGAAGAGTGGCCCCCGCTTGCCACAACTAGAGAAAGCCCTCGCACAGAAACGAAGACCCAACACAGCCGAAAATTAATTAATTAAAAAAAAAAAAAAAAGGACTCTGGAGGGAATTCCCTGGTGGTCCACTGGTTAGGACTCGGCGCTTTCATTGCGGTAGCCCGGGTTCGATTTCTGGTCAGGGAACTAAGATCCCGATCCCGCAAGCCGCACAGCGTGGCAAAAAGAAAGGGATGCGCTGGGACACCTAATCTACAACAATACCCTCTGAGCCAAGAGGCCCAAAGGGAATTTAGCCAGTTCTCAAAAAGTTGGTTTAATCAGGTTAAACCTTGCAGGTCCCCATATAAAATCCCTATCCTCCTAGTCAAACAGCCAAACTCAACAGAGTATCTCTTTGTCCCAGACTTGAGGGCTATTAATGAAAAAATCCAAGATTTGCACCCTGTGGTACTTAATCCATACACTCTGCTCACAACTATTCCAGGAGCAAACAGCTGGTTCTGTTTTTGACTTGAAGGATGCTTTTTTTCTGCATTCCTATTGCAGGAGAATCACAGCAGCTGTTTGCTTTAGAATGGCAGGACCCAGAAAGACAGGTAGTCCAACAGTATTGTTGGACGGTCCTGCCTCAAGGATTTAAGGATTCCCCTACCTGGTTTGGGGAAATGTTGGCTAGGGACCTTAGAAACTTAATATTGGATGAAGGACTCTTCCTCCAAAATGTGGACCATTTGCTCATAGCGAGCCCTACAAATGATAAGTGTCTACAAAATACCATCAGAACCCTGAACTATTTGGCCAACTGTGAATGTAAGGTCTCCCAGAAAAAGGCTCAAGTATGTAAGCAACAAGTCACGTAGCTGGGTTTTATCCTTTCCCAAGGGCAGCAGGGTCTTTTGCCTGATAGAAAACAACTGCAGGCTTGGGAACACCCAAGAGTTGCAGATAACTGAGGGTGTTTCTGGGAATGGCAGGATTCCATCGGATCTGGATCCCGAACTATAGGCTCAGAGTAAAGCCCCTCTATGAGGCTTTAAAGGGACATGATTTTGAGCCCCTTACTTGGACTAAAGAGTGCCAAACAGCCTTCGAAACAATAAAAACAAAGTTAGTCTCAGCTCTGGCTTTGGGACAACCAGACTGAAAGAAACCTTTCAGATTATATATATCCATGACAGACAAATCTTGGGGTGTTAATTCAAACTCTGGGGAATATCCTTTGACCTGTTGCCTAATTCTCAAGACAACTAGAACACACTGTTAAGGGATGGCCACCTTGCCTTTGAGCTGTAGCAACTCCTTGAAACAGACTTCTGGAAGCTGAGCGGTTTACCCTGGGCAACCCCCCACTGTGTATGTCTCTCACCATGTCCTTTTCTTTACTGGAACAAAAAGGGGGGCTACTGGCTGCCTTCTGGGAGAATGGGAAAGTACCAGGCCATTCTCTTAGACAATCCCAGTGTAACATTTCCGGTCACTGCAGCCCTAAAGCCAGCCACCACTGCTCCCGACCGTTGCTGCACAATCCCCAGAGCACAGCTGCCTGCACGTCGTGGAGCTGGCGTACTCTAGCAGACCAGATGGAACAGACAGCTCCTGGCTGAGGCAGGTACGGAACTGTTCTCAGAAGCAGCATCATGGACCGAGGTAGGTGACGTGCTGGGTATGTGGTGGTAATCCTTGAAAGGATTGCTGAAGCAAAAGCCCTGCCCCCAGGGAGCTCAGCTCAGAAGGCAGAAATCATTACTCAGACAAGAGCCCTACTACTCCCTGAAGGCAAGCGAGGAATTATATACACAGACTCTCGCTATGCATTCTCCGTGGTGCATGCTCACGGCGCGATCTGGAAAGAAAGGGGGCTTCTCACTTCAAACAATAAAGACATAAAACATGCTTCTGAAATCTTGTCACTGTTAGAAGCAGTCCACAAGGCCTCACAAGTGGCCGTAATGCACTGCCCAGGCCACCAGACGGGTGAGACTCATATAACAAAAGGCAACCGGTTAGCTGACCAGGCTGCAAAGAAAGTAGCAAAGGCAGGCGATTACCAAGCCATCATAGGGTCACTTCTCCCGCAGACTGACTTGTCAAAATACCAGCCGGAATATTCAGGAAAGGACAAGGAGAGGGCCGAAGAGTGGGGATTCACTCTTGATCGCACCTCGCCTGGCTAGGAATGTAGTGCACATGGAACTGACTTGATTTCTGAGGCACTCGTGGACACCGTGCTGCGGCACATTCGTAACAGTACCCACCACGGGAGAGGTGCCACCTTACGATGGATTCAGAAATATATAATGGGGCCTAACCTACAAAGGGCCATCCAGGGAGTCACTCAGAATTGCATGATTTGTGCTGAAAATAACCCAAATACTGCGGTCAGATCTCCCCAGATGGGGAGCCAACACAGAGGACTCCACGAGCCACCAAGGACTGGCAGATAGACTTTACTCAAGTTGATAGGGACAGAGTAAAGGGACAAAGTAGGCGATTGGATAGTTAATCCCACTAGGGGACTGCAAGTAAAGAAAAAAGCATGCGAGACCCCTGTAAGTTAACGGTCACTCAAGAAAGCAGGTTCGCTTAACCACAAAACCATGCAACAGAAGCCTGAGACACGCCCCCGAAAAATAAAACAATGGTGGCATGAGACCCACATCTGCCCAGTGAGCTCAGGAAGTTGATGATTCCTAGTCACGCTCCTCTGCGCACACTAAAAACAAGTATATAAGGAAGAGGTGACATTATGCTGAAACCTGAGATGGTTTATCATATTTTAGTGTACGTTACCACCTTTTCTCCTCATTTCCGTTGCTCCATGACAGTCCCGGTTTGACTCTGCAGGGACAAGAAAAATCCCCCACCCGATGTGGAGGCGGAGCTGATGATGGAAGCTTGACGTCTACTCAAGAATGAGGAAGAAGGTGGTCCTCTCCCCCTCCCCACTTTTCCTTTGATTATAAAACAGGAGCCCACTAAGTTCCCGGGGCGGCACCCTCTCGCCCACCCGCAAGCCTCACAGGCGTCCTAGTCTAATAAATCACTTTGCCTCTTGCTGAAGAATGAGCTCCTCAGAGCCCCGCAAGACACATTTCAGTGGTTTCGGCTGGCGACCACAAAGGGGCAGTGGTAAGATAAGAAGGAGGGGGGTCGGGTCCTAGAGGGGCCGTGGATGCCAGGAGGACTGGGGAGGACACTCCCCCAGTGTGTGCCCCTTTTAGGCAGCTGGTCAACCCCGAATGCTTTAGGACTCCGATGCGAGATGTAGGTACCGACCAGAGGAACAACGCTGTGGATGTTTACAGACACGGAACCAGAGGAATGCTGGCAGTCAGCACGGCGGGCCACAGGAAGATGCTACGGGTGTTTAGGGACCCGGAGGGACACGTACGTTCTAGGTCTGTCCCTGTTATACTCAAGTCTGTAAACGTAACTGTTCCAACTGGTATTTATAGACTGGTAAGTTTTGTATTGCAATGCCTGTCTTATGAACAAGTCTTAAAATGAAACTATGAGATCTCCGTCTGTCTGGATAGATGTGTGTCTTACGTGGTCTTGTCTTTAGATAGTATTGCTAAGGTTAATTTGTAAAAGAGCTCAATTTAATTGGCTTAAAAAAAAAAGTAAGTGCTTACAAATTAAACATTTCTGAATATAAGAGAAACTAAGCTAAATGGATTTCAGGTTCACATGACCTGAGAAATATTTAATATTAAATTAATATCTGGTATTAAAGTTTGTTGTTATTAAAGTTTGTTAATTAATACAGACATGTCTTTAGAATCATCAACATTAAGTACAGTATTTTTATTGTACCTGGGTTTGCTGAATGTCACTAAGTTCATACTATTTTTGTTGTAAAATCTGTCAGCAAGAAAATTAACCCCTCATTGTCAGACTTTTGCCGTCCTGATGTCCTTGTAGCATGGCCACAGTCTGCTCCTAAATGAGAGAAATTAAATCGGTAAATAATAGCTGCAAATTGAACAGTCAGGGCTATGGGAAATCCAAGACAGCCACTTGGCTCTTCCCGGATCCCTGGCAAACCCCATTTTTTATTTAATGGTTTAAACCCTTTCTTGGCTACAAGGCTGATGCCCTCACAGTGGAAAAAAGAATGGTTTAAAAACGTGTTTTTCACTTGGGTATAGTTTCTATAAATTTTACTGATCAAGGCAACCACTTTACTGGACAAATTATAATACAAGCCTATGTTATTAATTAACCAGACTTATTTTACAAACAAATTAATCTTAATTTGGCTATATTTGGTAAAACTGAGGGTTATTTAGAAAAGAAAAATTATGTTTTAACAGATATTAAATTTTAGTTTTGCTAATTGAGGTATCTGCTGTCTTAAAACTCACTTTTCAAATAGCTCTTTGTTGCTATGTTATTCTAAAGCTTAATTGAGTTAAGATATTCTAAGCTTGTTTCTGAAGCTGATCACTGTGATCTATCTTTGGATGAAGATTAGATGCCCATAATCTATAACCAGGGGATTATACATACTAGAAAAAGCATCATTTAAAGGACTGTGTCCATCCTAGATAAAAGGCCTCTTAACAGGTATTCTTAAGCACGTCATGCACAAGGAAACTGAAGGGAATCAACTTCCAAGACTTAAGGTACTTTTTTCCCAATTACTAGAAGTGCCCAACGGAGGAGTGCCCTGATGTAAGGGTCGTAGGGAAGGGAAGACAGGGGCTGATCCTTTACTTCCAATTTACAGTCAGACCAGTTCCCATTCACTGTTAACACCACTGGGGACACCTTCTGTACTATTCCTTTGGGACAGTTTCTTGGCCATTAACACCAGGTTGAGAGACTACTTTGGAGGGGATACATCTAAAGTAATAAGTACAAATCTTGATTAAATTGCACGGTGGATTTTGACAAGGGAAGGAAACTTTTGGATAGCTAACTATTGCTCCGGTGGAAGGCGCTATAGCCATGTAAGTGGCTGCTCCAGTAAGGGCCATCTCACAGGCAGGAGCCCCTCCTCCAGCTGAGGCCCTTATCCCAGGGGAAAGCGCACCCAAGGGTGAGGAGAGAGGCCCCCACCATATTCAGGAGCTCCTTCTCTGTACCCCAAGGGGCCCAGTCTTGGACCAACTAGCACCCGCAGTGGCGTAAGTTACCAACCAACTGCCCCTACCGTTCTGCCTCTGAGAGAAAGTTCCTGATGGAAATCAAGGAAGAATAGAAGTCCATGTGCCTTGCTCAATGTCTGATCTAAGTCTGGCAGAAGATAAATTGGCAAGTTTTTCTGAGGACCCTGAACTTTTCACGAAGGAGTTTACCCGGTTAATGCGATCTTTTGATCTCACTTGGGGGGATTTGCAGACTTTACTATCCCGTGCTGCACCCCAGAGGAAAAACAGTGTTTAATATTGGCAGCCAGAGCCCAAGAGGGCCAGGCAGTACACCGGGTGGGGAACAACGCTGTCCCCAAGGCAGATGCACGATGCATTATCAGGTAAATTCCACTGATAGGGACAGATGAGACCATATGATTGTTCAGTAGAGGCTATGAAAAAATTTACAGTGAAACCTGTCAATTATGAAAAAGTGAAAGAAGTCCAACAGGAGTCAGATGGAAATCTGATAGTATTTCAAGAAAAGTTAATAGAAGATTTTAAAAAGTATATAACTGTGGATCCCTCCTCCCCAAGGCACAGGCCCTTTTGGCTATACATTTCATAGCCCAGTCTGCCCCAGACATCAGGCTCAAGATTCAAAAAGCAACTGCTGGCCCTCAGACCCCTATGAGTGATTTGCTCCAAATGGCTTATTCAGTTTTCAGTAATAGGGATATGGCCGAAAAGGCTGAACGCACCCAGAGAAATATATACAAACGGCCCAAATGATGGTAGTGGCTTTGTCCACTCAGAGCCCACCGAAGGGGAGGCTGGCCTTTCCGGGCCAATCTGGCTGTGGTGGACCACAAGGCCCAGGGGTACCCAGACAGGACCAGTGTGCCCTGTGTGGACCAAAGGGACACTGGAGGAAGGCCTGTGGCACGCGCCCTTTACAAACAGCCAGGGCACTGGAGGAGGGAGGGCCCCAGATGCCAGAGAGTGACGGGGGCCTCTGATGGTCTCACAATCAGAACACTGAGGGGGCTCGAGGCCGAAAGTGGCTCTGCCTATAGATACCGTGTACATCACTAGTGTCGAGCCCTGGGTGGTCACTAAGCGGTGGGCCATGATAGAATTTCTCATAGACGCCGGTGCAACCCTTTCAGTCTTAACCCAAAGGATTAGAAGCCTTAACAAGCATAAGAAATATGTAATGGGAGCGTCAGGAAAGAGACGGGCACACTTTCCAGGAACCCCTTTTGTGCAACAGCAATGGCCGGTCATTTCTACATTGCTTTCCGTTTGTGCCTGATGTCCTCTCTTTTTTTTTTTTAATTAAGTAATTTATTTATTTATTTACGGCTGTGTTGGCGCTTCGTTTCTGTGCGAGGGCTTTCTCCAGTTGTGGCAAGTGGGGGCCACTCTTCATCGAGGTGCGCGGGCCTCTCACTGTCGCGGCCTCTCTTGTTGCGGAGCACAGGCTCCAGACGCGCAGGCTCAGTAGTTGTGGCGCACGGGCTTAGTTGCTCCGTGGCATGTGGGATCTTCCCAGACCAGGGCTCGAACCCGTGTCCCCTGCACTGGCAGGCAGATTCTCAACCACTGCGCCACCAGGGAAACCCCTGTCCTCTCTCTTTAATGCAAGGGGCTTACTAACTAAATTAGGGGCCACCCTGTCTCTCGAGGGACAAGGAAGCCACCCTTATCACCAAATGATATTAACAAAAAACAACAGATTAAATCTATAACTGAGATAAAAGACTCAACAGAGCCTGAAGTACGAAACATTGAGGTTCCGGGCCTAGCTAAAAACAAACAGATTGAGGCCTTAAGTGATCCTCTTCCAGATTTGGAAACTGGGAAAAATGGTTTGAATCTTCAAACTTATGGTTACAGTCGCTTTTAAGGACTCTTCGAATGCTTACTGCTCTATTTACGTCTTTTGTAGACCCATCCCCTGACGCTTAACATCCAAGAGGGCTAAAGGATGGTGCTGACCAGAGTGACCTTGACGTGCGGTTCTCCCAACAAGCACAGACAGCCCGCCAGGCGCTTTATTCCTTCCAGGCAGGCCTAGGTCCCATCTCACCTCGCTCCTTACCTCCATTTTAAGCATAAAAGGGTAAACACCTGGAGAGGGGAATGATAGGGACAGAGTAAAGGGACAAAGTAGGTGATTAAATAGTTAATCCCACTAGGGAATCATAAGTAAAAAGTATGGGAGACCCCTGCAAGTTAATGATCACTCAAGAGGGCAGGCTTGCTTAGCAATAAAACCATGCAACAGAAGCCTGAGACACGCCCCTGAACAATAAAACAATGGTGGCACGAGACCCACATCTTTCCAGTGAGCTCAGTAAGCTGATGAGTCCTAGGACACTCCTCTGCCCACACTAAAAACAAAGTATAAGGAAAAGGTGACATTATGCTGAAACCTGAGATGGCTTATCATATTTTAGTATATGTTACCACCTTTGTGCTCATCTCCGTTGCTCCATGACAGTCCCGGCTTGGCCACGCAGGGACAAGAAAACTGCCCCTCTGGACGCGCAGGAGTTTTCCCTTGATTATATAAAACTGTAGCTAAGTTCTTGGGGCGGCACCCTCTCGCCCGCCCGCAAGCCTCACCAACGTCCTTATCTACCACCTTGCCTCTCACTGAATTCTTTCTGTGCTGAGACGTAAAAAAACAGAGCTCCCGGGAGCCCCCCAAGACACATTTCTGCAGCATCAGAATGCCTCGAGCCACAGGAAATTTCAGGTATCTGCTTGTGTTTGTGGACGCTTTTTCAGGATGGGTGGAGGCATATCCCACCCAGACAGAGAAAAAGCCTCTGAAGTGGTTAACGCCCTCAAGGAAATTATCCCCTGATGTGGACTGCCTAACACCCTTCAAAGTGATAACGGGTCTGCTGTTGTCTTGAGCAAAACCCAACAAGTGTCTAAAGCACTGCAAATTAATTGGAAGCTACATTCATCCTGGAGACCACAATCAACAGGAAAAACTGAGAAAATGAATCATACACTTAAAAAGGAGCATTGCTGGGACTTCCCTGGCAGCCCAGTGGTTAAGACTCCGAGCTCCCAATGCAGGGGGCGTGTGTTCGACCCCTGGTTGGGGAACTAAGATCCCACATGCCACGCAGCCAAAAAAAAAAAACAAAAAAACAAGACCCTACTCCTGAAAGGCCTAGAGAGCAATGGGTTGGTGAACCCTTAGAAGACAAGGCTGCCCACTGGACCTGGGAATGAGCATTCCTAGCACCGTGGGCCAGATTGGTCACAAAATGCCTCCCAAGTGTTGGATGAAATTAAGACCGAAGGGGAACGGATTGTAAAATACAGAATGTTGCCCACCATCCAGTTCTACAAGATTCAAGACATTAGCCACCGCGGTCACTGACCTGCAGCCGCCCTGACAGGAATTCAGGGCAGAGGGCAGGAGGCGGCACTCCCTGCTCTGGGAAAACTGGCAGAACCGGCCCACAGACAGTCAGGCATTTTCAGGGAAAATTGTTATGAACCTGGGTTCTTACATCTTACCGTAGTTAGCAAAGCACTGAAACCATTAACGAAGCTGTGTGTTCCTCAAGAACGGCAGTGAGCTCCTACCAAGTTGTGTGCCTGGCGGCCTGTACCCCTCGCCGACGTCGGCCATCCACCAGCCTCGCCCCTCCCTCTCAGCACAGTTCTCGCAGCTGTCTAAGGACCGTCTCCTGGGTTATGACCCTCGGGTCGGCAAAGATAAATTTTCCACTTCTTTCTTAGATTGACTATTGATTACTTTTCCGCTGACTACACATTTTCCAGCGGGTGGAATCTGAGACTGAAGAACACTGGATGTCACACGCCTGGCCCAGGTCACCTCCCCCTACGCGGGGTGAGGGGAAGGGCTGACTAGGAAGGGGAGGCCGGGGGAGCAAAAGGACCGGCCTGAGGAGACGCGAGGACAGAGGGGCGGGGAGGGAGGGAGGGGGTCTCCGGAGAGGGACGGGCTCTGCAGAATCCCAGGACCGGGGAGAGGACGCGGCCTGTCCGGGAGCGGGGCGGCCGGCGCTGCCCTCCAGGGGCCGAGGCTGGAGGTGCGCATTCACCTCGCGGAAGAGGACGTTACATGGGGAGGCGGGGGAGGTCGTAAAGGGTTTTATGGAGGAAAACGACGCTAAAGGCGATGTCTCGTGGACCGGAGACCGAAAAGCTGAAGGAGGCAGATACACGCATCATATCAATAGTACTAAGCCATCGTTTACACATCGTAACTCTCCGCCCGTTACCTCTCTTACTCCTATCATTAAATCCCCAAATCATTTTAGGACCTTATACTGTAAGTATAGTTTAAACTTAAAAAAGGACAAAACACTAGATTGTGAATCCAGTAACAGAAGACTAAATCTTATTTACCAAAAAAGTATGCAAGAACTGCTAATTCACGCGTTCATACCTAACGGGATGGCTTTTTCAAGCTTCTAAAGGACAGTAGTTATCCACTGGTCTTAGGAACCAAAAAACTGGTGCAACTCCAAGTAAAAATAATAACTTACTCACCTCCTTTACACTAGTCACACTATTCATACTAACAATGCCGATTATAACAAACTCCAACATTTACAAAAGTAATATATATCCATCCCATGTGAAAACCACTACCTCGTATGCTTTTATCACCAGCCTGATTCCAACAATGACATTTATTCTTACAGGACAAGAAATAATTATCTCAACTGACACTGAATCACAATCCAAACCTTAAAATTATGATTTAGCTTCACAATAGATTATTTCTCAATGTTTGTGCTAGTAGCACTAATTTGTCACATTTATCTATTATAGAATTTTCAATATGATACATGCACTCAGATCCTAATATTAATCAATTTTTAAAATATTTACTCCTGTTTCTTATCACAATACTAATTCTTTTCCCCGACCAGGGATGGAACCCAGGCCCTCGGCAGTGAAAGCACGGAGTCCTAACCACTGGACTGCCAGGGAATTCCCACAATACTAATTCGTGTTCCCACTAACAATCTTTTCCAAGTTTTCACTGGATGGGAAGGAGTCAGAATTATGTCTTTTCTACTTACTGGGTGACGACGTGACAGAGCAGATGCAAATACGGCCGCTCTTCAAACAATTTTATACAACGCACTGGAGACACTGGATTCATTGTATCAACAGCATGATCTCTATTCAACAAGTCTTTACACTTAACTTAAATCACCCAAATCTACCCGATAGGACAGACTTGCATTAGCCGCGACTGGAAAACCCGCCCAAATTGGCTTCCGCCCATGACTTCCCTCAGCAACAGAGGGTCCTAGTGCCGTCTCAGCCCTACTCCGCTCGAGCACGATAGTTGTAGCAGGCATCTTCCTGCTTACCCGCTTTTACCCTTTAATAGAAAATAATACATTTATCCAAACAATAACATTATGTTTAGGAGCTATCACCACATTATTTACAGCAATATGTGCTCTTACCCAAAACGACATTACAAAAATTGTTGCTTTCTCCACTTCGAGTCAACTCGGCCTTATAATAGTAACAGTCAGCATTTACCGGCCTCATCTAGCATTTCTCCATATTTGCACACACGCCTGTTTCAAGGTTATACTATTCATGTGCTCTGGATCGATTATTCACAGTCTAAATGATAGATAAGACATTCGAAAAACAGGAGGCCTATGTAAAGCAATGCCTTTCACCACAACAGCCCTCATTACTGGAAGTCTCACGTTAACAGGATACCACTCCTCACAGGTTTCTATTCTAAAGATCTTATTATCGAATCCGCTAAAACGCTGTATACCAACACCTGAGCCCTCTCACTAATCCCCATCGCCACATCCCTCACAGCTGTCCATAGCACTCGCGTTATTTTCCTCCCACTCCGAGGACAAACCTGCTTGTCCAATTAATTTTAATTAATGAAGACAACCCACTCCTAATCAACTCTATCATCTCACACATCTATTAGCTAGAAGCAGTTTCTCTGGATTTCTTATCTCCAACAGCATTCCCCCAACAACAATCCCACAATTAACTGTGCCTCCTTACTTGAAACCAACTGCCCTTGCCGTAACCATCCTAGGCTTTATTCTAGCACCTGAAATCAACCTTGCTGCATAAAATTTAAAACTTAATTATCCCTCAAACTTCTTCAAAATCTCCAAACTCTTAGGATATTTTCCCACTATTATACACCACTTTCAGCAAGCCAAAAATCAGCATCTTCCCTGCTGGATTTAATTTGACTAGAAAATATCTTACCAAAACCCACTTCTCTTACTCAGATAAAATTTTCTACACTTGTATCAGACCAAAAAGGCCTAATCAAACTATACTTCCTTTCATTCCTCATTATCCTTACCCTAAGCATAATAGCATTTAATTACCATGAGTGACCTCTATAATAACTATAAGCAATGACCAACCAGTAACAATTACCTTGAATCGACTACCATAACTATACAACGCCGCAATATCTATAGCCTCCTCACTAAAAACTCCAGAATCACCTGAATCATCAATTACTCAGTCCCCCAGTCCATTGAACAAATACAATTTCTACTTCCTTGTCCTTTAAAGCACAGAAAATTCTATCACTTTATCAATTTTCTACTGTAAATTCTATCATTAATCCCAAAAGAAATATACCTAAAACAGTTTTATTGGAAACTCAAATTTCAGGATATTGCTCAGTAGCCACAGCTGTTATATAACCAAATACTAACATTCCCCTTAACGAAATTAAAAACACCATTAAATCCAAAAGCGAACCACCAAAATTCAACACAATTCCACAACCAACACCATCACCCACAGTCAACCCAAGTCCACCACAAATAGGTGAAGGTTTAGAAGAAAACCCCACAAAACTAATTATAAAAATAGTACTTAAATACAATGTATGTTACCATTATTCTTACATGGAATCTAACCACGGCCAATGACATGAATAATCATCGTTGTATTTCAACTATAAGAACACTAATGACCAACATCTGAAAATCACACCCGCTAATAAAAATTAGCAACAATGCAGTCATTGATCTTCCAGCTGCATCAAACATCTCATCATGATGGACCTTTGGTTCTCTATTAGGCATTTGTTTAGTTCTACACATCTTGACAGGCTTATTCCTAGCAATACATTACATTATACATCAGATATAGTAACTGCATTTTCATGAGTAACACATCGACCAAGATGTAAACTAGAATCATCTGATATCTACATGCAAATGGAGCTTCCATGTTTTTTATTTGCCAATTCATTCACGGAGGACGAGGCTTATACCTTTTCTGAAACATGAAATACTGGAATCATTTTACTATTTACAGGTATAGCCACAGCATTCATAGGCTATGTCTTACCTTGAGGACAAACAGCGTTCTGAGGAGCAACAGTTATTACCAATCTTCTCTCAGCAATTCCCTATATCGGCACAAGCCTCGTGGAATGAATCTGAGGCGGTTTTTCAGTACACAAAGCAACTCTAACACAATTCTTTGCCTTCCATTTTACCCTCCTCATTGCAGCACTAGCAACTGTTCACTTATTATTCCTTCCAGAAATGGCCTCTAATAACCCCACAAGAATCTCATATGACATAGACAAAATCCCATTTCACCCCTACTATACAAAGACATCCTAGGTGTCTGATGACTGATTCTAATCTTAGTATTATTCTCATCTGACCTGCTAGGAGACCCAGACAACTACATCCCAGCAAATCCCCTTAATACACCACCACGTTATCAAGCCAGAATGATACTTCTTATTCGCGTACGCAATTCTACGATCAATTCCCAATAAACTTATAGGAGTACTAGCTCTAATTTTTTCAGTCTTAATCCCAGCATTTACCCAGTGCTCCATACATTGAAACAACGAAGCATAACATTCCAACGCCTCAGCCAATGCCTCTTTTGAGTACTAGTAGCAGACCTATCGACACCTGAATTGGAGGGCAAACCCTAGAACACCCGTTATTATCGAACAACAAGCATCCATTTTGTTTCTTTTAAATTCTAGCTCTAATACCAGTAACTAGCGTCATTGAAAATAATCTCCTAAAATGAAGAGTCTTTGTAGTATATTTATTACCCTGGTCTTGTAAACCAGAAAAGGAGAAAAATAGACCTAAGACTCAAGGAAGAAGCTCCACTATCAGCACCCAAAGCTGAAATTCTACTTAAATTATTTCCTGAACATTTGTTACGGGACGTTTACAAAATTAAGTACCACGTCGGTATTAAAATGACTTCTTTTTTCTACAAGTTACTACGTATTTCTTGCATTATACGTATTACCTCTGGATTTTACACCGAAGGGAAATCAGACCCCAGGCCTCTCACGGCCACAACTGAATTAACTTGGGGTGGAGGAGCGGGAGCGGATACTTTAAGGTCCGTAGCGACCCCAGACCTCGGATATGGAGAGGGGACCACCAGGCGCAGGTTTAACTAGAAAAAAACGGTTAACTCACACTGCCCACCGCGACCTCAGCTCCGCGTTCACTGCTTCGGGATCTGCAGCAAACTGCGCGACCGTGGAGTAGGGACGCCAGAGGCGGCTGGGGGCGGGGCCTGAGCAGAGCGCCACGGCGAGGGGCGGGGCCTGAGCAGAGCGCCACGGCGAGGGGCGGGGCCTGGGCAGAGCGCCGCGGCGAGGGGGCGGGGCCTGGGCAGAGCGCCACGGGGAGGGGCGGGGCCTGGGCAGAGCGCCACGGCGAGGGGGCGGGGCCTGGGCAGAGCGCCACGGTGAGGGGCGGGGCCTGAGCAGAGCGCCACGGCGAGGGGCGGGGCGTGGGGCCCAGGCCAGCGCCTAGACCGTGAGAGGGGAGGGCAGGGCAGGGGAGGGCGGGGAGGGCGGGGCGGGCGCTGCACGTTTCTCCGTTTGATCTTGTCTGGGTTTAGGAATGCTTGAGGGTCTTGTGTTGCACCATCGCTTCCTCCTTGGTCTAACTGTAACAGTTTTAAGGTCAAAGCTTAAAGTAGCGTGGGATACTTATGTTGGAAACTAAGATGTTTTCCTCTTAACAAGTTGAAAACTGTTTAAGTCAACTGAACACGAGTCCTGCTGGTGAGGCTGCAGCAATTCAGAGGTCTGGGAACTGAAGTCTCGGTGGGGGCTTGATGTGGGGTGATGTTTGGACCCAGGAACATTCCTGCAATTAGAGTTAATTTAAGCAGTTTAAGGAAACAAGAGCTGGATTTGTCTGTGTAGGGATTACAAACTATGTGAAACCCAGAACCCTTAGGATGGGCTATTTCATACTAACACCGGTAAGGACAAAAATGTTGCCGTGCCATTTCAGTTCTACAAGGATAAAGCTCATTGGTCACTGCAGTGGCCCTGAGTGTGTCATACAAATACAAATGGGGAAGGGCAATTCGGTAAAGGAAACAGAAGGAGAAAATTGCCAGGATGGGAACATATTTACAATGATTGAGGAATAGCCATAATTATTGTGTGGCTTGGTGAGGTGTGATATTAATTTTCTATTGGAGACATTTAAAATTTGGGACTTCTTGTAGTTAGAATTTTTTTTTATTTTTCAGGACTTAAAAAGCCACCCTATATAAATAGGCTGTGTATACTTCTGCATGTTGAGTCTTCGTTTTAAAAATGATATAATTCCCTATAGAGCTTAAGATATAAGTAATGGATCCAAAATCATGATTACCTGTTTGAAGGACACACAGACATGTTTCTTTATAGCATCTTCAGTATTGCCGAGAAGACATGGGGATGGGGCAGTACAATGAATTAATGGAAAGATAGTTAATATTATTTGTCAAAATTGCCTGAGAGATTTGATCCCAGGACTAGTTATATACACACTTTTCCTGTATCGACCCCTGTAGCTATGTAGGGGTATGTTGCTAGTTCCACTTATGAATGCATGACAAGTAAAGTGAGTGGGCGCTTTTAAGCCTCAGTTGTACCTTCAGCGTCAATGTCATCAAAATATTTTAACGTATAATAAGACATTGTACGTTCGAATCAAATCGCAACACAATCTCATATCACTTGTATTTCCCCTGAACGAGTACAAGACCTACTGACTGCCAATTATTTCCAGTTTTACTTTTCCAAGTAAGAGCGATCCTGTGTCACAACAACATGGATTGACCTAGCGATCATCATACTAAGTTAGTCAGAAAGACAAATACCATATATTATCACTTATATGTGGAATCTAAAATATGACACAAATGAACCTACCTACAAAACAGAAACAAACTCACAGACATAGAGAACAGACTTGTAGTTGCGGGGGGTTAGTAGATGCAAACTATTATATATAGGTTGGATAAACAACAAGGTCCTACTGTGTAGCACAGGGAACTATATTCAATACCGTGTGATAAATCATAATGGAAAAGAATATGAAAAAGAATATGTATATGTATAACTGAATCACTTTGCCATACAGCAGAAATTAACATTATAAATCAAGTATACTTCAATAAAATAATTTTTTTTAAAAAAAGAGTAATTGCTGTGTCACCACTGCCTAATACCTGAGGACCAGATTGACTTTTCCGTATCCGTTATGTCCCAAATTTTATAGTAATTGAGATACGAAATCAAAATGTGACACTCCATGAAAAGTCAGCAAACTTTTTTGTAAAGGGGCAGGTAGCAAGTATTTTATTCTTTGTAAGCCGTACTGATTCTGTTACAACTATTCTACCCTGCCCTTATTAGATCCATAGTACCTAGACATAAGTGTATTCTAATTACATTGATACAGCATTTAAAAACAGATGGTAGGTTGTATTTGGCTCCTGTTCTGTAGGTTGCTGAGCCATGACCTACACAAAGGAATGAAGGGCACCAGAGACAGAAACTACACGGGTAGATACATAAGTCATGCCTTTCTTATTTTTAAGTTTCTTTAAAATATAATTGTTTAAAAAACTTAACCATCTAGTTTGGGTTTATAGTATATGTCAAAGTAAAATCTATGATAATGATCACACAAAGGGCAGGACTGGAGAAATGGAAGTATATGTGTGTAAGGGTCGGATGCTCTATAGAAAGTAGTGTGAAAGTCCTTGAATGTAGACTGTGGTAAGCTGTATAGTAAAACCCCTAGAGCAAACACTTAAATATAGTTACAGCTAACAGTGAGGAACCGAAAAAGGAGTGTCAGAATTGAGTTTAAGTGAAAAACACCTAGTTGGTGTTGCAGAGAATTGCTTGTTGTGGGGAAAAACTTCCACATTTGGTGACCAAAAGTGTGAGAAGTGACGTGTTCAGAGTGAAGGTCGTAACAGTGTGAGCACAAAGGAAACACAGAGAAAAGAAACACACAGTAGGATGGACTGGATCTTTCTCTCCACAGGAGGAGGGAAACTGAGTTTTTCCTTTATAAGAACAATCCAGCTAATGAGAATTTTAAGCAATCTTTCAAAGTGCACGTAGTACTTTACCAAGACAAACCGCATCCTGGCCCATGAAGCAAGTCTGGATAAACTCTAAAAGAATCCTATACAAAATATCTCTATGACCACAATGGAATTAAAACAGAAATCATTAACAAAAATATCTGGGAAATCAAATACCTGAAATATAATGACCGACTTGCGACCAACCCTGGGACAGAGAAGAAATTAGAAAGGAAATTAGAATGTATTCTGAATTGAATAAAAATGAAAACAGAACGTATCAAATTTATAATTTGCTACTGTAGCTGGAGAAATTAAAAAGAACACCCTTGGAGAAGGGAGAGCAATTTAACAAAACACCTAAAAGCCTAAGGGCTCTTTCAGTTTCTTTGTGTGCTTGGGCTTTTTGGCCCTCAGTGTGAACTTCCTGCTTGTAACGGGACTTAAGTCTTAACTGAGCTCACCCAGTTCTGAGGCTTGTTTAGGCAGGTGAAGGCGTCACAGTGAAAGAGGGCAAGTTTCTTGAGGCTGTTACAAATATCTGATAGGACAAACCAGTTAAACATGTTAACACTGAGAACACACGATCCATTAAGGGTAGTTAGACAATGAAAGGTAATATATTTCTAGATGACTTAAAATTAAATGGATATTCTAATGCAAACAGTGACTATATGATGGAAGGAATGAGGGTAATATTTAGGAAGGGAATCTTGAAATCAAGATTTCAAAGGTGGAACAATTACTGGGAATAATGAACTCCCATCTGTAACCTAAACCTTGGGTGGTTAAGGTGGGTAAGGAAAAAAAAAAGGTCATTGAAAGTGTACCAGTCAGCTTTCTACAAGTTTTCCTGTGGTAACAAATATCCCTGAATTCTTACTGGCTTATAACAACAAACATTTATTTCTTGCTCATGTGATATCTATCATTATTCACCTCTTGCTTGTTTCTCTAACTTGGTTCTGGGATTCAGGATAAAATTCCAGTGTATCTGGGATCTACCATTCTTGCAGCAGAAAGAGAAGGTTCAAAAAAGCAAACAAAGCTTTTGAAAGCTTCCATTTAAAGTTGAAACATACCATTCTACTCACACCAGGAACTCACAAAAGCCAAGCTTGCATAAAATGGGCAGGGAAGTGCAGTCCTCTCAAAGGGAAGGAAGGTTTGGTTGCCTAAGTCAAGTGGCCAAGTTTGATATCAAAGGGCAGACATGTATGATCTCACAGGATGGTGATAAATGATTGGAAATAATATTACAATATATGTTAGTGCCACTTCTATCAGAAATAATTTGTCTGTCCTTTGTTCACACAAAATATATTTACCCCAGTCCCAGAGGAAAGAAAATACATTTCTACCTAGACATGAGTTCAATCACAAATGAGAATTTCATAATAATCTCATGAGATTCCTCTGAATTCAGAGCCCCATGTGGAGCTCTCCTCACTCATAACACATTATGGTGGAACAGAGAAATAAAATCTCAATAAACACTCTCATTTAGAAGAAGAAAAGAAAAGAGGTACCCAGTAGTCTCGGGTCCACAGCAAATGTGCAGTTCTGCTGGGCAGATGCAGTGGGGCCCTGTTCTGTGGGGGCAGGAATGACAAATGACCCTTTTCTTGAATCCAGCTCTTCTCCTGAGAAGGGACATCCAGTGGTTTGTATTTCGTTGCTCTTGGCTTCACCTAGTTACATCTAACAGACTATTGGAAATGTTGCCTTCCTTGTGCAATGAGCTGCTTGCTCCGGTTACTCCCTTCGCATGCATATTTACAGTCCCAAAGATTATCGGGTTAATTGAAAAAAATAAAACTGAAAACCCACTATCAAAACTACCAAAGAAAATAGGAGAGGGACTTCCCTGGTGGTTCGGTGGTTAAGACTCCAGACTCCCAAGGCAGGGAGTCCGGGTTCGATCCCTGGTCAGGGAACTAGATCCCACATGCACGCCGCAACTAAGAGCCCTCATGCTGCAACTAAAAAATCCTGCATGCCACAAGGAAGATCCCGTGTGCCACAACTAAGACCCGGCGCAGCCAAATAAATAAATAAATATATATTTTTTAAAAACGAAGGAAAATAGGAGAAACACAAATAACTAATATCAAATGAAACAGGGAACATTACCGCTGTTAAAAAGAAAACCACAGGCCAAAATCGAATCACTCATGCTAGGCCACACCACTAAACTGGGGCTTGAGGGACTTCCCTGGCGGTCCAGTGGTTAAGACTCTGCACTTCCACTGCAGGGGGCACAGGTTCGATCCCTGGTGGGGGAACTAAGATCCTGAATGCCACGTGGTGTGGCCAAAAAAAAACCAAAAACCGGGGCTTGATAACTTAATTGAAGCTTCAACCTCCCCCAGAAATGCTGTCTTAACAGGTCAGTCAGGAATTTTCTGGTCTGCACCAGTGAGGTCATGTGTCACGTGGGCCCTCTCCATTCTCCAAAGGAACATGAGGTCCTCTGCCACACAGACCCCTTCTGTCCACCACAGGTGAGTGACATAAGCCTGAAGTTATCTTTTTTGTTTATGACTTCTTGCCTCGCCTTTAAAAAAACCTCTCCTTTTCTGTAGCCCTTTACAGCTCCCCTCACCTCGCTGTACGGGACGCTGCCCGATTCCTGTATCAATCGATGAAGCCAATTAGATCTTTAAAGTTTATTCAGTTGAATGTTTGGTTAACACTACAGAGGGGCTTCCCTGGTGGTCCAGTGGTTAAGACTTCGCCTTCCAGTTCAGGGGACACAGGTTCGATCCCTGGTTGGGGGGACTAAGATCTCACATGCCACGGGGCAACTACTGAGCGCACGCGCTCTAGCGCACTCCACAACTAGAGCGAAGCCTGCTCGCCACAACGAAGAGCCTGCACACCACAATGAAAGATCCGCAACTAAGACCTGACGCAGCCAAATTAATTAATTAATTTTAAAAAAATGGTCCATATTAAAAAAAAAAAACCAACTTAAAAAAAAAATACTACAGGGACTTCCCTGGTGGCGCAGTGGTTAAGAATCCGCCTGCCAATTCAGGGAACACGGGTTCGAGTCCTGGTCCGGGAAGATCCCACATGCCGTCCAGCAACTAAGCCCGTGCGCCACAACTACTGAGCCTGAGCTCTAGAGCACGCGAGCCACAACTCCTGAGCCCATGTGCCAAAACTACTGCAGCCCGCGTGCCTAAGAGCCCGTGCTCCCCAACAAAGAGAAGCCACGATAATGAGAAACCCGCACACCGCAACAAAGAGTAGCCCCCGCTCACCGCAACTAGAGAAAGCCCGCTCACAGCAATGAAGACCCAACGCAGCCAATAAATAAATAAATAAATTCATAAAAAAAAAACCCTACAATTTACAGACATAAAAAGGATAGTAAGGGACTACTACAAATGCTCCACACACATACACTTGACAACTAAGATGAAATATTCTTTTAAACATACAACCTACCACACATCACCAATGGGAAGCATATCATTTGAATAAATATTTTGAATTACGAAGTGAATTTATAATTTTAATATCTCCCCTCCCCCCCAAAATAAATCGGCAAGCACAGTGACTGTTGAGTGTTTAGCTAAACTGCTTGGTAATACTGCTGCCTTGGCATTTATTTTCTGTGGCCAAGTGGCCTGCATGGGTCTTGAACTGACACCAGCCCCTCCCTTGAGGACATGTCCTAGATAACAGCCCAAGGGTCACAGTAAATGTTAAGTTCCTGATATGACTCCCCCAGCTGCCCTTGTGATAAGCATTGTCCCCTGTTACCCAGGGCCTTCCCCTTGTTTCCCTTTAGATAAGACCCCCCACCCCTGAAGTTTACCAAAACCCTGCTCTTTTGGGTTTGAATTGACCTATCTGACCTTAGCCCCAGAACCCAAAATCACTCCATCCATGGAGCCTAATAAAGGTCCTGCCCTGTGCTCCCTGACTGCACCCTGCTCCCTGCCTGGACCTCCTCACATGGCCCAGGAGGTGTGTGCCTCAGGACCTATAATAAACGTCTGCATTTTGTTTTCCCTTGAAGTCTTTTGTTGAGTAGGGGCTCAACATCCAACACCTGGGGGCTCTACTTAACAAATATTAACAAAATCACAACAGTGACACTAGACAATTCTATCAAACGTATAAAGAAGAATAAATAGCAATTATATACAATTTCTTTCGGAAAATAGAAATGGAGGGAATACTTCCCAACTCAATTTATGAGGCCAGTATTACCATGATGCTAAAACTAGACAAAGACATTAGAAATAAATAAATAAATAAATAAATAAATAAGGAAGAAGAAAGATAATTACCAACTGAATCACACATGTAGATGTAAAAGTTCCTAACAAAGTATTAGCACTAGAAATCAACAGTACACAGAAAGAACTATACACCATGACCAAATGGTGTTTATCTGAGGGATAGAAGGCTGGCTTTAACTTCCAACCAATGTCATCCATACTGTTAAGAGGATGAAGAAGAAAATTCAGGGGCTGTATCAATAGATGCAGCAAAAGCACTTCATAAAATCCAATGCCCATTTATTATTATATAAACTTCAGAAAACTAGGAAGAAAGGGAACTTCCCTCAACTCAGTAAAGAACACCTATGAAAAACATACAGTAAACATCAAACTTAATGGTGAAAAACTGAATGCTTTTCCCCAGAGGTTAGGAACCAGGCAAAGATGTCCACTCTCACTACTGCTATTGACATTGTATTAGAAGGCATAGCCAGTGAAATAAGGGAAGAGTAAATAAAAGTAATAGGGAGAGAAAAAGAAGATTAAAATAGTGTACCCACTTACAGAAGACATTATGGTTGTGGTAGGCTGAATAATGCACCCCCCAAATATCCACATCCTCATAGCTATAACATATTGAGTGTTACTTTAAATGTCTAAAGGGAGTTTGCAAATGTGATTTACTTAAGATCATGACATGGGAGATTATCCTGGATGACCTGGTAAAATGTGTTATAATCCCAAGGGTCCTTATATGCAGGGTACGGTGGAATTAGACTCATGTAGAAGCTGGTGATGTGACAGAAGCAGAGGGACAGAGATGAAGAGATTTTAAGAGGCTACCTTGCTGCCTTTGAAGATGGCAGAAGAGGACCATGAGGCAAAGGATCTAAGTGGCCTCTGGAACCCAGAGGGAATGAATTCTAACCTCAAGTATCCAGAAGGAGCACAGGGCTTTGGATCCATTTCACACTTCCGGCCTCCAGAACTGTAAAAAGAATAAATGTTGTTGGTTTAAGCCACTCAATTTTTGGTAATTTGTTACAGCAGCAATAGGAAAACTTAGAGAAATACTATATGTAGAAAATCAAGGTGATCTACATAAATTTCTAGAAAAATAAAATTTGCAATGTGTCAGTATGTAAGAACAACATACAATAATCTACTGTACTTCTACAAACTAGCAATTTATACATGGAAACTGAAATTAAAAATACAATACCATGTATGAGTGCTCAAAAAAGAAAAAGTAGAAGAAATATATGTGTGTGGGGTGGGATGAATTGGGAGATTGAGATTGACATATATACACTATTGACACTACGTATAAAACAGACAACTATTGAGAACCTGCTGTATAGCACAGGGAACTCTACTCAGTGCTCTGTGGTAACCTAAATGAGAAGGAAATCCAAAAAAGAGGGGAAATATGTATATGTATAGCTGATTCACTTTGCTGTACATTAGAAACTAACACAATATTGTGAAGCAACTAGACTCCAATTAAAAAAAAAAAGAAATATGTGTAATTTTATATGTCTTTTAAGTCTATTTCAACAATTATTACATTATTTCCAATTTAATTTCTCTTAGCAGCCCTCCACTAATAATTATATGATCTGTAATCAATAATAATCTCCTAAATGTTTGATCCTAAAATGTTTGATCTCTTCCTCATGGTTTTGTTCTACTCCTCAGCTAGCCACAATCTTGGGGAATTATTTCCACAGTTAGAATCTCTCCACCCTTGTTCCTGACTCAAGGGAAAGAGGTCTTCTGTATCCATCCTAATAGTGAACCATTCTTGCCTCAATAAATCCAACTTCATCTTGGATAATCTTCCTTGTAGGGTTATGTGGGTATCAGTGTATTTACATCTTATTTAACAATTCACTCATTGGTAATACTGGCCTATGAAATAAAAGTACAGACAGAACAGAAAGTCCCCACAACCATAATTATATATAAAGA
The DNA here is from genome assembly GCF_965194825.1 of Balaenoptera physalus. NCBI lineage: Eukaryota > Metazoa > Chordata > Mammalia > Artiodactyla > Balaenopteridae > Balaenoptera > Balaenoptera physalus. Next base: position 5,283,946 of record NC_138900.1, read on the forward strand.
TAACCCATAAAAAAAGTCAAGAGATACTCACAAAATTAAATACAGATGTTGAATAGTTGAAGGATAGAAATAATTTGCCTTGTTAGTGTAGCATCATGGTTAAGAGACGTCTTTACAACCAGACAACATGGACTCAAATCCAGATTCAGCCACTTGTTGGGATGGGATTAAATGAGCTTTCAAATTTGCCTCTGTCCTAACTTCCTTCATCTGTGAAATAAGAATAACAACAGTACTTAGCAGAGAGTTGAAGATTCCAGCAGTTATCAAACGTAAAGCGTTAATAACAGTGACTCTTAAAATACGATAGAAAAGATATCAAAATTAATATCACTTATTAAAGGAAATATACTTATTATATTGGGATGGGAACAAATTCTAAGTGGAGGATATTGGGTGTCAGTTGCCGTGGTAAAAGTAGCACAAATCTCATTTTCCCTGCAAGACCCTCTGGCTTTGAATGTGAATACATCGCTGGGAAAGGGCAGAATAGCCTCGAGGCATTTGCCAATGGAGATTATCTCCTTGTCACAAACTGTAGTTGGAATCTTGGAGACTTCATATCTTATTCATCATTGTATTTTCAATTACTTCACTGTGTGATTGTTAACACTTGATTTTCAAGCACCTGACCGTAGCCAGGTCCCACATTAAAGATTCAGTTCACCGTTTTGCCACTCCAGTTAAAGGCTTAAAGGAACTCTCTTTCTTCATGTTTACAGAGCACCTGCTTTGCACCTGTCATTGCCTTATGTGCATTTTCATGTCTCAAAAGTGTCAAAACAACACAATGATATATATATCCCTTGGTGTAAAAGGGGAAAAATGTAAATTAAATATATAATCTGGGTCACATTGTGTGGAAGAAAAAAATAATTATAAGAAAGAATTATATTAAAAAAAAGAAACAGGGCTTCCCTGGTGGCGCAGTGGTTGAGAATCTGCCTGCCGATGCAGGGGACACGGGTTCGAGCCCTGGTCTGGGAAGATCCCACATGCCGCGGAGCAACTGGGCCCATGAGCCACAATTACTGAGCCTGCGCGTCTGGAGCCTGTGCTCTGCAACAAGAGAGGCCGCGATAATGAGAGGCCCGCGCACCGCGATGAAGAGTGGCCCCCGCTTGCCACAACTAGAGAAAGCCCTTGCACAGAAACGAAGACCCAACACAGCCATAAATAAATAAAAACTAAATAAAAAAAAAAAAAAAAAAAAGAAACAAATTTTACTACAGTTGTAAATGAACCATGTAACATATTGCTTAATACCGATATGTGAAATCAACACTTTAACATCCTTTGGGATATTGCTTTGTAAACTTACTTAGTAATGTTTATTATCGGTAAACATGTCCAAACATTAATTTTCATTAAACTAGTGTAAAAATATCTTAGGAATTTATCCAAATAGTATTTTCACAAGCATTTTCAACAACCAGATAATACAATATAACTTATGTGTGCAGTAGGAAAAGGAATGTAATAAAATATTGGCCTAAAGGATCCAAATAGAATCCAAACAGAATCCAACAATACATTAAAAGGATCATACACCATGATCAAGTGGGATTTATCCCAGGGATGCAAGGATTCTTCAATATATGCAAATCAATCAATGTGATACACCATATTAACAAATTGAAGAATAAAAACCATATGATCATCTCAATAGATGCAGAAAAAGCTTTTGACAAAATTCAACACCCATTTATGATAAAAACTCTCCAGAAAGTGGGCATAGAGGGAACCTACCTCAACATAATAAAGGCCATATACGACAAACCCACAGCAAACATCATTCTCAATGGTGAAAAACTGAAAGCATTTCCTCTAAGATCAGGAACTAGACAAGGATGTCCACTCTCACCGCTATTGTTCAACATAGTTTTGGAAGTCCTAGCCTCAGCAATCAGAGAAGAAAAAGAAATAAAAGGAATACAAATTGGAAAAGAAGAAGTGAAACTGTCACTGTTTGCAGATGACATGATACTATACATAGAGAATCCTAAAGATGCCACCAGAAAACTACTAGAGCTAATCAATGAATCTGGTAAAGCTGAAGGATACAAAATTAATGCACAGAAATCTCTTGCATTCCTATACACTAATGATGAAATATCTGAAAGAGAAATTAAGGAAACACTCCCATTTACCACTGCAACAAAAAGAATAAAATACCTAGGAATAAACCTACCTAGGGACACAAAAGACCTGTATGCACAAAACTATAAGACACTGATGAAAGAAATTAAAGATGATACCAACAGATGGAGAGATATACCATGTTCTTGGATTGGAAGACTCAATATTGTGAAAATGACTATACTACCCAAAGCAATCTACAGATTCAATGCAATCCCTATCAAATTACCAATGGCATTTTTTACGGAACTAGAACAAAAAATCTTAAAATTTGTATGGAGACACAAAAGATCCTGAATAGCCAAAGCAGCCTTGAGGGAAAAAAATGGAGCTGGAGGAATCAGGTTCCCTGACTTCGGACCATACTACAAAGCTACAATAATCAAGACAATATGGTACTGGCACAAAAACAGAAACATAGATCAATGGAACAAGATAGAAAGCCCAGAGGTAAACCCACGCACCTATGGTCAACTAATCTATGACAAAGGAGGCAAGGATATACAATGGAGAAAAGACAGTCTCTTCAGTAAGTTGTGCTGGGAAAACTGGACAGCTACATGTAAAAGAATGAAATTAGAACACTCCCTAACACCATACACAAAAATAAACTCAAAATGGATTAGAGACCTCAATGTAAGACCGGACACTATAAAACTCTTAGAGGGAAACATAGGAAGAACACTCTTTGACAGAAATCACAGCAAGATCTGTTTTGATCCACCTCCTAGAGTAATGGAAACAAGAACAAAAATAAACAAATGGGACCTAATGAAACTTAAAAGCTTTTGCACAGCAAAGGAAACCATAAACAAGACGAAAAGACAGCCCTCAGAATGGGAGAAAATACTTGCAAACAAATCAACAGACAAAGGATTAATCTCCAAAATATATAAACAGCTCATGCAGCTCGATATTAAAAAAACAAACAACCCAATCCAAAAATGGGCAGAAGACCTAAATAGACATTTCTTCAAAGAAGACATACAGATGGCCAAGAAGCACATGAAAAGCTGCTCAACATCACTAATTATTAGAGAAATGTAAATCAGAACTACAATGAGGTATCACCTAACACCAGTTAGAATGGGCTTCATCAGAAAATCTACAAACAACAAATGCTGGAGAGGGTGTGGAGAAAAGGGAAACCTCTTGCACTGTTGGTGGGAATGTAAACTGATACAGCCGCTATGGAGAACAGTATGGAGGTTCCTTAAAAAACTAAAAATAGAATTACCATATGATCCAGCAATCCCACTACTGGGCATATACCCAGAGAAAACCACAATTCAAACAGACACATGCACCCCAATATGCATTGCAGCACTATTTACAATAGCCAGGTCATGGAAGCAACGTAAATGCCCATCAACAGACGAATGGATAAAGAAGAGGTGGCACATATATACAATGGAATATTACTCAGCCATAAGAGGGAAAGAAATTGGGTCATTTGTTGAGACGTGGATGGATCTAGAGACTGTCATACAGAGTGAAGTAAGTCAGAAAGAGAAAAACAAATATCGGATATTAACGCATATATGTGGAACCTAGAAAAATGGTACAGCTGAATCGGTTTGCAGGACAGAAATTGAGACACAGATGTAGAGAACAAACGTATGGACACCAAGGGGGGAAAGCGGCTGGGGGGTGGGGGTGGGGGTGTGATGAATTGGGCGATTGGGATTGACATGTATACACTGATGTGTATAAAATGGATAACTAATAAGAACCTGCTGTACAAAAAAAAAAAAAAAAAGAAAAGTGGGGTCTTTCCCAATACAGTAAGTCCCCTGCATACAAACGAGTTCCATTCCAAGAACGCGTTTGTAAGTCCAATTTGTTTGTAAGCCCAACAACGTTAGCCTAGGTATCCAACTAAAACAATCAGCTATATAGTACTGTAATAGGTTTATAATACTTTTCACACAAATAATACATAAAAAACAAATACAAAAAGAAAACATTTTTAATCTTACAGTACAGTACGTTGAAAAGTACAGTAGTACAGTACAACAGCTGGCATACAGCGGCACATTCGCATCTTTGGAAGTTCGCAACTCGAAGGTTCGTATGTAGGGGACTTACTGTAATTTCCCACCTTTTAAGCCTCACCATCAACCTCTCCCTAGTCTGCCGATCTGGGCAAGCTAATAAAAAAGCCTGAATGCTCCCTCCTTTGATACCAGCTGGAAGTTCAAACCATAAGCAGGTACCCTGCCCCCGGAACCACACAGTTCCCACCATAACACACCAAGCCAGTCACCAGTCCCTGTTCTTCACTATGTAAACTAACAAACATTCTGGTAACACTCCAGTGTTTAATACCAGTCTCAATATCCAAACCAAATTTCGGGTGGGATTCCATCCTATTCCAGTAAATGACCAGAAGTACAAATTAGCAATGACAAAAAAGTCTGGGGAGTGAATATAAAAAATTTCTGGTTATCTATCAAATAAGAGAAAATTCATGAACATTGATCTTTTCAAGTTACTTTACTGAGTGCTCCAAGCACAAAAAAGGGATTGTATTATTTTTTTTTAATCCTTATTTGTGAAATTTTCTTTTATTTCCTAATACTTTTCATATGCTTACTATATTCTTATTTTCTCTTCATGTAAATCAAGCTGTAAATCAAGGGATACAAAAAAGGACGTGAAGAAATGTATTCATACGGTGCGCATTCACCAATGCACGGCAAGGTTTAGGTGGCGATAAAAAGAGACAACAGGCTCTAGGTAGTCACCGCCCCCAGGAGAGCAAAGCAACACTTAATTGTAGTTTCAGCCCTCTAAGAAACGTGACCTTAAGCCAATTGCTCTGGAATTTCCAGATCAACACTAGTGAGGTAATCTGCAGGGTTAGGACCCTTGCTGAACTCCCCCTAACCTCCAAATGGATCTTACCTGAGACAACCTTTCTTTCTCTTTTCTTTCGGCTAATAACTTTCTTGTGCCATCCAGTTTCTGCCTACAAAAGCCTTCCATTTTGTACAGCTCCTTTGGGCACCTCTTTATTAACTAGATGGAATGCTGCCTGATTCATGAATCATTCAATAAAGTCAATTAGATCTTTAAATTTACTTAGTTCAATTTTCGTGCTTTTTTTTGGAGGGGGGAGGGGACCGTGCCGCGTGGTTTGTAGGATCTTAACTCCTCGACCAGGGATCGAACCCATGCCCCCTGCAGTGGAAGTGCGGAGTCCTAACCACTGGACTGCCACGGAATTCCCCAATTTTTGTACTTTAATATCAGAGTCTGAAAATGCACTGCTATGGTATTTTTATTACAGCCAGGTGAATATTCTAAAGCAGAGTGTGGAGGAGTTAACTCAAGTGCAAATTAGGAGAATGTAATCCCCAAACTGCATGTTCTTTGATTCCACCACGGAAAGGAACTGTCATAGATTCTTTCAGCCCTAAGAGCCTAATGGCGCACTGTTAGCTTCTAGTACAAAGTACTGACGTGGGATAAAACTGTGTTGGTGGGAGGAACATGATTCACCCAGGGTTCTGACAAAAGTGATTAAATTTTATTAATCAAAACGGGAGACCTGTGATTCATGCTGAATAAAACAGTAGCAGATGGCAACGGCAGCAGTTAAATGTGAATCATACACATATACATACGGTTTGATTTCTATTGATTAAATTCCACTCTCAAGATAACTGCTCTCTCTTCACGGTCAGATAGTAGAGCACCCTTTCCTATAACCCAGGGGTTCCCAACCCCTGGGCTGCGGACTGGTACCGGTACCTGTTATGAACTGGGCCGCACAGCAGGAGGTGAGTGGTAGGCGGGCGAGCGAAGCTTCATCTGCCCCTCCCCATTGCTCGCATTACCGCCTGAACCATCCGTGGAAAAACTGTCTTCCACGAAACGGGTCCTTGGTGCCAAAAAGGTTGGGGAGCGCTGCGGTATAACCCCCAGTGGCCTGTCTACGGAAGGGCAGCCTGAACGTAATAAGCACGATGAGTCATGTCCCAGTTTTACAGTATTCTCTGCCCTATGCTGATGCTAATTCACAAAAATTATTACTGAATGTAACAATTCAGTGTTCCTGTTTTCCCAAGAAAGATGGATATGAAGGAACCATACCTAATGAAGTCGGCCCCTTCATCTTACTGATTTCTTTGCAGAGACCATCACGAAAGGCCTGCAAGAAAGCTTTACCATAAAAAGATTTCAAACTTCTGCAGAAAAGTCATAAATAGTAATGTCGCCTTCTCAAGAAAACTCAAAGAAATAATTACTTGATACACTGAAGATAATGGGCCATTTCCACACGTCCTTGATCCTGTGTTATACACATCATAAGTTCCAACATATTTAACTATTCTGCAGTATGTAATATTGTAAGTTAGTATTGGAGAACTAAAGACTTATTTATTCCTAATATGAACTGTCTGATGTGTGGCCTATTGTAAGAATTGGTCTCAAAATTTACCAAATTCGTTACATTTCTCCCCAGTATGAATTTTTTGGTGAATCTTCAGGACATACTGTTCTCTTAAAGGTGTTTCCACATTCAGTACATCTGTACAGTTTCTGATATGCATGAATTACCTCATTACACCCAAGGTGTGAATATTTGATGAAAAACTTTACAACATTCATTACCTTTGAAAGCTTGCTCTCCAATATAAATCCTCTCCTGTTCCACAGTTCTGATCTCTGGGTTAAAGCTTTAGCATGCACATTACTCTTGTGTGGTTTCTCTGAAAGACGTATATTCTGAAGTCCAGTGCACTCTGAAGCCTGGGGAAAGTGCCTGCCCACACATTTCCAGGACTTCTCTTCAATATGGACTCTTGTTGCCTAATACTTCAACTCAAGGTGAAACTTTTGCCACTCCCATTGCATTTGTAAGGGATCACTCCACTATGTTCCCCAACCTTTGATGTTTGGGTAAAATCCTTCCCACAAACATTATATGTGTGTGGTTTGTCTCCAGGATATATATTCTTACATACCTGAAGAGTGAGCAATAATTTTTAAAACTGTCATATTCATAGCATTTGTAAGTATAAAGTATTCAGTAAACCCTGAGTTTAAGACAGTACCTAAAAGCCTAGCCACATTCCGTACACTTTTAAGGGTCTCTCCAGTATGGATTATCTGATGACTGGTGAGATGTGAGCCCTGAGTAAAGGTTTTACACACTCGTGTCACTTGTAAGCATTCTCTCCAGAATGAACTCTTTACTGAATCCTGAGTTCAGATGATTGTCTAAAAGCCTTGACACACTCATTACGTTTATACAGCTTCTATCTAGCATGAATTATCTTATGAAGCCTAAGATGTAAAGGCCTGACAAAAGCCTCGCCACATTTATTACACTTGTAAGGTCTCCCGCGAGTATGCATCACCTGATGTCTTTTTAGGCCTGAATGCACCCTGACGCGTCTGCCACACGCATTGCACTTGTACGGCTTCTCTCCTGTATGAGCTCGCTCACGCTTCGTAAGGTGTGAACGCTTTCCAAACGCTTGCGACATTCACTACGCTGGTAAGGTTCCAATTCGGGATTAATTACCTGATGGTTGGTTAACCAGGTCTGAACACAGAACCGAAGCTTTGCCGTGACACCCACATTTGTGTGGCTTTCCTCCAGCTTGACTTTTCCGAGGGTCCAACAGACTATACCCTTTACCACACTCATTACGTGTGTAAGGTTTCGCTCTAGTGTGGATGCTCCAATGATGTGCAGAGTGAGTCCTCTGACTGAAGGCCCTGCCACGCCCACCACATTTATATGTTTTCCCTCCTGTATGGATTCCTTGACGTCTACTGAGGTCTGAGCCCTGAAGAAAGGTTACGTCACACTCATTACACTTGTAAGGTTTTTCCCTGTGTGCTTCTTGGTCTTGTGTCAGTACCGAAGGATCATTCTCATATATATTAGAAATGCTGCTGCAGCCACCAGGAGTTCTTCGAAGTGGTGAAACTGAGGCAATACTGTTGACAGTCTTCACAGCCTGATTACATTCAAAAATTTTCCCTTCAGTTTGAAGTATCTGCAGTTCATCTTGAAAGCTTGATCCATGCCTATTTTCAATAGGCTTATTTCCTGCATCGCTTCTACTATGTTGATCTCTTCCAACAGTGAGATTTTCGTTATGGTTTATAGACATTCCTTTGTAATTTCCTTCATCATCTCTCCACTGACACTCAAAATCATGCATATATTCCTGGATTTCCCTGAGGTAAAAGCCTTTGATTTCATGGCTTTCAGGGCTTCCCCCCATCACTGTTTGAAATACTTCTCCTTTATCACTGTTTGCTTTTGGTTGTAATTTCTTGATTATATGTATATGAGACATATCTACAAGATATAAAGAACCATAGGTATCCTATTAATTACAATTCATAAATAAATTGTTTCGGGCTTCCCTGGTGGCGCAGTGGTTGAGACTCTGCCTGCCAATGCAGGGGACACGGGTTCGAGCCCTGGTCTGGGAAGATCCCACATGCCGCGGAGCAACTGGGCCCGTGAGCCACAACTACTGAGCCTGCGCGTCTGGAGCCTGCGCTCCACAACAAGAGAGGCCGCGACAGTGAGAGGCCCACGCACCGCGATGAAGAGTGGCCCCCGCTTGCCGCAACTGGAGAAAGCCCTCGCACAGAAACGAAGCTCCAACACAGCTAAAAATAAGTAAATAAATAAATAAATTAAAAAAAAAAATAAAAAATAAATAAATAAATAAATAAATTGTTTCATGTTGAAAACATGATACTACACAAGGAATAATTACCCATCCTGAACAGAATCATGAATCTTCTCAACGATGATCTTCAAAATTTAAGGAACGCTAAAGGAATAGAACTCTTCAATAAAGAAAGAGTGATCACATGTAGTTCAAATTGATTTTAGGGTAGCTTAGTTTCAAACGCATTATGAGAAAAACATTCATGTTGTGCAAACTTATTTAGCTCTCAAACAAAGGGTATTTTCCCATCACGACCCCAAAGCACATTCTAATTGGCAGTAAGCACACTGCTGTCTCATAATTGAGGAGAAAAAGTATTATATTATACACACTTTAGGCATACTTATTATACATAATTAAATGCTAAAGAACAGACAATATATTATAATGGTAAATAATCCAAAAGAAGCTATCTAATGTTTAAAAAAAAAAAAAAAAAAGGCAGTTTAGAATTGTACGACCAATATAGCATTGAGAGAATAAAGAATTCATCTAAAACAATTTTTTTTTTTCAATCCTGACCAGGGACTGAACCCGGGGCCCACGGCAGTGAAAGCGCTGAATCCTAACCACTGGACTGTCAGGGAATTCCCTAAAACAATTTTTTAAAAAACAAAATACTTTTCTAAATACCTGTTATAAATCTACCAGTAGATAGAAGAATAGGCATTTCATGACATTAACAAATAGTTTGGACTTCCCTGGTGGCGCAGTGGTTAAGAATCCTCCTGTCAATGCAGGGGACATGAGTTCGAGCCCTGGCCCAGGAAGATCCCACATGCCGCGGAGCAACTAAGCCCATGAGCCACAACTACTGAGCCTGTGCTCTAGACCCTGAGAGCCACAACTACTGAGCCTGCGTGCCACAACTACTGAAGACCACGCACCTAGAGCCCATGCTCCGCAACAAGAGAAGCCATCGCAAAGAGAAGCCTGCGCACCGCAACGAAGAGTAAACCCCGCTCGCCGCAACTAGAGAAAGCCTGTGCGCAGCAACGAAGACCCAGCACAGCCAAAAGTAAATAAATTAATTAAAAAAAAAAAATGGTTCATATCAGTTACATTGCATAATACACACTGAAAGACCATCACCTGTAAATCAAAAAAATTTTAATAAATGAAATATTCTCTACTTACATAACAGCCATTCGATACAGCAATTCCCTATCTATACAGTAACCTCAAATTACCCAGTTCATTGGCCCCAACATATAGGTAAAGGAAAATGCTTTGAAAATTTATTAACTAGAGTCAGAGACAATGTTCTTGGGAAAAAATGCAAAATAACAACATACAAGATGTAATGTAGTGCTTCCCTGGTGGTGCAGTGGTTAAACATCCGCCTGCCAATGCAGGGGACACGGGTTCGAACCCTGGTCCAGGAAGCTCCCACATGCTGCGGAGCAACTAAGCCCGTGCGCCACAACTACTGAGCCTGAGCTCTAGAGCCCGCGAGCCACAACTACTGAAGCCCGCGTGCCTAGAGCCCGTGCTCCACAACAAGAGAAGCCACTGCAATGAGAAGCCCGTGCACCACAACGAAGAGTAGTTGCTCACCACAACTAGAGAAAGCCCACACAAAGCAATGAAGGCCCAACGCAGCCAAAAATAAAATAAATTTATTTTTTTAAAAAAAGAAAAAAAAGCTTTACTCTCCTCACAAATTTCAAGTATACAGTAACACAGTATTGACTAATTATAGTCAGCATGCTGCACATCAGCTCCTTAGAACGTCCTCATTTTACAACTGAAGGTCTGTACCTTTTGACCAACATCTCCCCATCTTCCCCACCTCCCAGCCTCAGATAACCACCATTCTGCTCTCTGGTACTATGGGTTTGACTTTTTTTAGATTCCACATATAAGCTAGATCATACAATACTTGTCTTCCTCTGTCTGGCTTAATTCACTTAGCATAGTATTCTCTACGTTCATCCATATTGTCCTAAGTGGCAAAAATCTCCTTCATTTTTATGGCCGAATGATATGTCATTACATATATATGTGTGTGTGTATGTTACCAACCTGGGTCCTTGGGCTCTTTAATCAACAGAAACTGGTAGGAGGCCGTAGGAGAAATTCAGGCAAGGCTTTACTGGGACTCATGCTGCAGTAAGAGGGAGTGAAAACAAGAAGTAGGTGCCCTTGCTTGCTCCCCAAGACGGGGGGCACGGGGACGGGCACCGAGCCAGTCCTTTAAATGGGGTGACGGTAGGGGCGGAGTAGGAGAAGACCGGTGGGTCCGCTTAGGTAGTCTGCCCACCCCCTTGGTGGTGCTGTGTGCAGGGATCATGCACTGTACCCTGCTCTTGCTTCAGCACCTCACAAATAGCAGCTGGTCTGTGGCCTTTTTGTATCTTATTGTTCACAACTGCCCTGACTGCACATGTGTGCAGTTATTTTTAGTCCTCTATAGTTTCTTTGTATCCAGGTGCAAGCACTGCAGCAAAGGGCTCCAGATCCCAGCCTATCTCATATATACATATATCATGTTTTCATTACCTACTCATCTGTCAACAGACATTTAGGTTGTTTCCATATCTTGGCTGTTGTGAATAATGTAGTATTGCTCATAAGAGTGCAGGTAACTCCTTCAAAATACTGATTTTGCTTCCTTTGTATATACCATCAGAAGTGGGAATGGGGACTTCCCTGGTGGTCCAGTGGTTAAGAATCTGCCTTCCAATGCAGGGGGCGTGGGTTCAATCCCTGGTGAGGGAACTAAGATCCCACAGGCCACAGGGCAACTAAGCCCACGCGCCACAACTACAGAGCCCACACGCTCTGGAGCCCATGCACCACAGCTAGAGAGAAGCCCAGACGCCACAACAAAAGATCCTGCATGCCTCAACTAAGACCTGATGCAGCCAAATAAATAAATAAATATTAAAAAAAAAAAAGAGAAGTGGGATTGCTAGATCGTATGCCTGTTCTATTTTTAATTTTTGAGGAACCTCCATACTGTTTTCCATAAAGCTGTACAACTTACATTCCCACAGTTCACGAGTTACCCTTTATCGGTATGCGTGCGTGTGTGTGGGCACGCGTGTGCACGCACACACACGTTTTGGAAAGACATGGAGAGAACAGTAGAGTAACCTCACTGCATTGGCAGCAAGAAAGCAGCAGCTGCATCATCTCCAAAATAAGCCTTTGTACTGCAGGTTGCTGTGGTGTTGATGGCCCTCTGATTCTTGGAATAATCTTTCCCTATATCCTAAGATTTTATGGCCCCTCACTAATGAAGTCCTTCTGCCATCAAAGCTTAGGACCAACCATTTCCCTTCGAGGCTGAAGGAAACTTAAAACTTTCATCTGGTCCGGCACACTCCCCAGACACCCGGTAATAATCCACCCATCCTGCTCTGCAATCCCCAAAAAAGATTCCAAGACCTAACGACTCATGCATTCATGAAGGAATAATACACATGAAGACACCCAAGCACCAACTAGACCCAAGACGTCTTCTTTTCATTCAGTGACCAGCCAGCCCGGACACCGCCACCTACAAAATGTAATAATAAAAGACAGATGCATATGCTGATGCGCATGCCCTAACGAGACTTCAACATCTTCCAAGGAAACACTTGCAAGTTATCTTTTCTTTACCTTCCAAATGCATCTGAAACTTTCTTCACTAGCAATCCAAAATAACACAAAATACCACAGGTAACCCACAAAGTGACCTCTGGGGTTTTCCCTATAATCATTCCACGAGTTGCATAATGATTCTTGCCCTCCCAAAAGACCCCACAAAATTCACTGTGTGGAGTGGATGCTGTGGGGAACCTTCTGGATCCACCCCCCCAGGACCAGTGCATTCATCCTCCTGCACCCAGAGCTCCCTGTGGGCTCAGCTCAGGCCTTGGTTCTAAGGACACTGAAGGATGACATTCTTTTTCCTAATGCTACTTCCTTCATTCCTCTTCAGGTGTGCCCACGAGTTCTCCAATTAAAACCACGCATGCAAATCTCAGTCACAGTATCTGTGTCCCAGGGAAACTGAGCTAAGGCACTATGGCACCTCCCACCATTCCATGCAGTCCACACTTAGCCATGACCCCACTTCCAGGTCCTTCAGCCAGAACTGAGACATCCCTTCTCTTTCCTTTTCTTTTTTGGCCGCACCGCATGGCTTGTGGGATTTTAGTTCCCAGACCAGGGATTGAACCCCGGGGATCGAACCCCGGCCCTCGGCAGTGAGAGTGTGGAGTCCCAACCACTGGACAGCCAGGGAATTCCCAAGACATGCCTTTACAACAGATCCACACACCCCGTGATCCCACAACTACGCTTGGGACACATACACACCACTCACTGGGCTCATCTAGAGGCCCACCCTTGCTGTCATATCCCTCCTGCAGCCCCCTACGGGCTCCCCTCCACTTTTCCCCATTTTTCTACCTCTCCTCCATGCATGACTGAGCAACAGGGACCACTGGGCACCACATCACAACAGAAATGCACACAAGCTGCCGGCCAAAGGCCAATGGGCATTCAGTATGCAGATCAAGAAGATGGCCCTCCTGGGAAAACCTGCCAGCAACTGGGGACATCACAGAATCGAGCTTTAAAGGCCCTTGAGGTTTGGTGGGATTGAGTTCACTGAAGAAGTCCCAAAGAGAGAGAGCGCCCAATCTCACTGCCTCCTGTTCTCCCCACTCACATCTAATTGGAAGATACCCTAACTCTTTAAGGGGTGGCCTCCTCCATGCCCCCTTAGGTTACTGATCTCCTGGACACTCTTACCACAGTGAAATCACTATCCCCCACTCTGAGTAGATTAATTGCTGGAAGGCAAAGCTCCTGTCCAAGATGGCAACTGGTCGCTAGACGTATAGAGCTTAGAAGACCTGGGGGCTATAGCAGATGAGTGACACAACAGACTAAACATGGGGACAACTCAAGACACTGCATGAGGACACCAGTTCCATAGGGCTTTTTAGGACTCCCTACATCTTTTTGCTTTTGAGTAATTAAGTAGCCAAATGGGATAAGGATGAATTTAGAGCTGAAATGTCCAGAACAAACAAGGGAACCATCCTGATCACCTACCCTGTTCCCCTGGTCTCCCCTGAGGATTATTCAGCCCAACCCACAGTCCCAGCATCTAAACACATCCCCACAGTGAGATGAGGCCATCATCCTGAGAAGAGGAGGAACACGGTGCACCCTACAAAGAAGGGAAAATGGGAAGGACTCCAAATGATCAATGGAGAAGGGCATTTCTGATGAGGGCGATTAATATAGAGGCAATAAAACCTGGTTAGTGTAACAGAGATTGTCAGGAGGGGATGGGGAGATATCTCTGGCCTAGACCTGAAGGAACAGAAAGGGCAAGAGCCACGGTGATTTAATGACAAAAGGTAAGAGCGGGAACTAAGAGCCAAGACAGAAAAGGTTATGGTGTTTGTGAACAAAGAAAAAGTAAACGTGACCAGGGCAGAGAGAACCATGAGAAAAGGTTAAGCTCCCAGGATGAGGCTGGAGACAACGGCAGGGCCCTGAGGACGACACAGAGCTGTGTAGCCACTGTGAGGAGTCGGGATTTTGCCCTGAAGACGTATGGAAGCCAGTGGAGGTCTGAGTGCCAGAAGTGACAAACCCTCCCTTCCCATTTATCCTTATTCATGGAAGACACCTGATGATGGTCTCTCTGGCTTGGAGCCTATGTTCCTGCCTCCACCCTACTGTTTTTCTTTTAGTTTTTCATTTTGGGAGGCCTGGGACCCACTTAATATTCTAATTACAAGCGGGCACTCCCTCCGAGAAGAACCGCCACACACAGACACACGCCCAATCTGGCCAATCATTTCAGGGGTCAGCGTTGCGCAGCCTCAGAGTTTCTGGTCTAGTCTCTCATCTCCATGTTACAAGCGGGCTCCCTGAGGCCCAGACGGGAGACACTTCTGAGAAGGTCTGAGTTGAGTGAACAGAAGCGGTTGTACTTGAATTCTGAAGTGGGAGGCTGATGGCCCAGTGGGCAGAGTTTGTCCTCATCGCCTGTCCCATTTAACACCAGGACCATCTTTCTTGTTCCTGAGCAAAGGAAACTTCTCTTTCAAGGTCTGATCACAATGATACTAAGCATGTAATTCTTTGCAGAAAAATCACAGTAAAATAATTTTGCAAAAACATAGCTACTGGCGCGGAAAACACTGAAAGGGGACAGCTTACAAATAAGCTGTGAGCAAACTTCTTCATCATGAATAGAGCGGCTGTGGGAATTGGCTGTGGGAATTCCCTGGTGGTCCTGTGCTTAGGACTCTGCACTCTCACTGCTGTGGGCCCGGATTTGATCCCTGGTCAGGGAACTAAGATCCCACAAGCCACGCAGCAATCAATCAATCAATAGAGGGGCTCTGTTGGAAGAAGGTTCCAAGTCAATCCAACCCATGCTTCATCATTTGCAGAGAACAGACAAGAGGGACCTGAGGGAAACTTCATCATATCATCTCATAGATTACTATTTTACCAGATCACATAAAAGAGAAGAAAATGAAATATCTGGTTAAATTAGGTTGTGACTGTTAATATAAAAGATCATTGACATCCTTACCAAGTAGTCATCAAAATAGTCTAAAATTATTTACTAGTTACCAAAATACATTTCCAAGCTATAACATAAAGAGGAGACAGCAAACAGGCCTCAAATAAATTAAAACAAGCAAAGAGAATCAGCTTGTTAAAATTTTTTTCATGTAAAGAATTCTGGGGCAAAGTGAAAAAAAATTTTGAGAATAGAGCATATTTAGAAAAGAATGATGTGAATTAATTGTAGGAGACCACCAAATCTTATTGCAGAAGTGAATAATTATTTACAGGAAAGTAGATATTGAATGAACTAATTTTTATCTCAAACTACAAAAAGAACTAAATGTAAAGAAAGGAGAAAGAAAAAAGTAAAACCATTACCAAAAACACCCCACGTTTAATGTTCCTTTAAAAAGGCACCGTGGGGCTTCCCTGGTGGTGCAATGGTTGAGAATCTGCCTGCCAACGCAGGGGACACGGGTTCGAGCCATGGTCTGGGAAGATCCCACATGCCACGGAGCAACTAAGCCCGTGAGCCACAACTACTGAGCCTGCGCGTCTGGAGCCTGTGCTCCGCAACAAGAGAGGCCGCGATAGTGAGAGGCCTGTGCACCGCGATGAAGAGTGGCCCCCACTTGCCGCAACTAGAGAAAGCCCTCGCACAGAAACGAAGACCCAACACAGCCATAAATAAGTTAATTAATAATAAAAAAAAGGCACTGTGTAGTGACAGAGTCAGTCATTCCTGTCCCACTTCTCTCCCCACCATTCACCCACCCACCTCTACCTCATGCCAGGAAAATGGAAGGGGGTGACCTACAACTGTCTGGGTCAAGTCACTGCGCCTTGGCCGAACAGGAACTGCAAATGGAAGTTATCTTCTCATACAAGTAATTACAAAATACACGAACCTTTCCGTTTTGGCAGTTCTCAACCTCATCTGTCTAATTTAAGCAAATAAATTTTAAATTCGTTAGATTCTAAAGCTACAAATCAGCGTATCACAACATAATCATTCATGTCCAAACAACTCACCGCCCATCTGGACCCAGTTTCTCGCCTCTACCTGCACTACTCTGTTTCCATTTCCTTGTTTACCTGTCTCCCTAGTTCATCTCGGTCTCTGACTCTCATTCTCTTCCCCTCTGCTCTCCTGCCGTTCCTGCCCTCCTCTCCATTTCCTCCCTCACACCTGTCCCACCCCCACTCTGTGACCTGTTCGCCCTCTCGACGCTCGTTCTCTCCAACCTCTCTGACTGCCCTAAACCTCCATGTATTTCAGCCTCTCTCTTCCCCCACCTCTGCTCCCTCTCTGCCCTCCGGTTACACCCCTTCTGTCCCTGTTACACGCCCTTCCTCCCAACTCTCTGGCGCCCCCAAGTGGCTGTGCTTCCTTCCTGATCGCTTTCTTTCTCAGCTCCTTCAATCAGTAGTTTTCCTTTCTCTCCCAGCACCAGGTCGCTCTGTAGACCAAGGTTCCAACTCGTATCCTCTTCGCCCACTCTCTGTGTGAAGTGCCTCACCATTGGGCCCTCTCTCCTACCGCTGATTTACAGCCCCTCTCCCTATTTTGCTCACCTTCGTCTGTCTCCCTGCAGATCCCACTTCTATAAACTTGTTTTATTCACCTGCTTTCACAGGTTACCGTCTTTCAAGTTGCTGTTTCCAAGTCCATCGGCCCATCGTCTATGTTTCCATCGGTTCTCCCTCATTCTTTTCTCATCTCAGTTTTTCTATTTCTCTCTCAGTCGCTTTCCGTCTCTGCTTCTCCTGATGCCCCTCGCCCACGTATTTACAGGGATGGCGACTGAATAAGATACCCGCCCACCGCCAGACAGCATTTTCCATCCGGTGGAATTTAAGACAGAGGAACACTGGGTGTCACACGGCTGGCCCAGGTCACCTACGCGGGGTGAGGGGAAGGGCTGCCTAGGAAGGGGAGGCCGGGGGAGCCGAAGGACCGGCCTGAGGAGGAGGCGAGGACAGAGGGGCTGGGAGGGAGGGAGGGGGTCTCAGGAGAGGGGCGGGCTCTGCAGAACCCCAGGACCGGGGAGAGGACGCGGCCTGTCCGGGAGCGGGGCGGCCGGTGCTGCCCTCCAGGGGCCGAGAGGGCGAGGCTGGGGGGCGCGAATCCACCTCGTGGAAGGGGACGTTACATGGAGGGGGAGGGAGTAAAGGGTTTTATGGAGGAAAACGACCCTAAAGGCGGTGTCTACGGGAACCGAAGGTCGAAAATCTAAAGGCAGGGACCAGCCTCAGAGCAATTTCAAACCCAAAGGAAAACACAGCCGACCTGTAACGGCGACGTCTGGGTTTACTGCGGCGCAAGCGCAGGTGCGGGGATTTAAGATCCGTAGTGACACCGAGACCCTGAGGATGGAGTATGGGGGAGCCGCGCAGCACAGATTTACACTAGAAAACAGAAACGCCCTGCCGTGTGACCTCCACTCCCTGCCCCCTGCTTCTGGTTCCGTAAGAAACTGCGCCCGCGGAGTTAGAGGCGGGGCTTCCAGGATCGGGGGGCCTGGGCGGGGCGCTAGCGGCGAGGGGCGGGGCGTGGAGAGCCCAGGTCTGCGCAGGGACCCGGAGAGATCGGTCAGGGGGCGGGGCCTGCACGCCACCCACCTGGCTCTGAAGACGTCTTTTTCGGGTTCAGAAATGCTCAAATGTCTTTTGTTCCTTTGTGCAGCAGAGTTCCTCTCTGCTTCAAGTTACTGTCTGCAACGGTTTTAAGGCAAAAGCTTACAGTTGTGTGAAACACTTACGTCGGAAACTGAGATCTTTTCCTCTTGACAAGTTGAAAACGGTTTAAGTCAAAAGCTGTTTTTGCCAGCGGGTGGCTAGAAGTCCTGCTAGTGAGGCTGAAGCAATTCAGCGGTCTGGGAACTCGGGTCTTGGGAGTTTGATGTGAGAAGGTGGTTGGATCCAGGAACATTTCCTGCAATTAAATTTAAGCAGTTTAAGTAAACAAGAAGTAGAGTTCTCTCTGCATTACAGACTAGAATGTGAAATACAAAACTCTCCCTGGGTAGAATGGGCCATTTCATACTGACACCGTACAGCACAGGTTTTTCTGTCTATTCCCCACTCACTCAGGAAGCCAAACTCAGCACTGCTCAGTTGCAGACTCATAGGGACAAGACCTGGGGTCTGAGACTGGAGGACTAAGGCATTTGATAATTTAGCACACTAACCATTGCTTTAAAAAGAGCAATGCATTTTGGGAATTTCCTGGCAGTCCAGTGGCTAGGACTCCACCTTCTCACTGCCGAGGGCCGGGGTTTGATCCTGGTTGGGGAACTAGGATCCTACAAGCCGCCCGGTGCGGCAAAAAAATGAGTAACACATTTTATTATTTTTTTAAAATAAATTTACTTTTGGCAGCTTTGGGTCTTCGTTGCTGTGCACGGGCTTTCTCTAGTTGCAGCGAGAGGGGACTACTCTTCTTTGCGGTGCGCGGGCTTCTCATTCCGGTGGCTTCTCTTGTTGCGGAGCACAGGCTCTAGGCGCACAGGCTTTAGTAGTTGCAGCACGCAGGCTCAGTAGTTGTGGCGCACAGGCTTAGTTGATCCGCGGCATGTGGGATCTTCCCCGACCACGGATCGAACCCGTGTCCCCTCTGTTGGCAGGCGGATTCTTAACCACTACGCCACCAGGGAAATCCCAACAATACGTTTTAAAACATTGTTATACATTGCATTTTATTTTTTGCTGAAGTGTTTTGACTTTTTAAAACCAGCACCTTCCTCCCCCAATTTTGAGATATAACTGACATAGATCGAGTTTAAGGCGTACAGCAGAATGGTCTGACTTACATATATTGTGAAATGATAACTCCATCATCTCATATAGATACAATAAAAAGAGAAAAGAAAAAATTTCCTTTTAATGAGAACTGCCTTCTTTTTGGCTGCACAGCAGGCAGCACGTGGGATCTCAGTTCCCCAACCAGGGATGAACCCGTGCCCCCTGCACTGGAAGCCCCGAGTCTTAGCCACTGGACCACCAGGGAAGTCCCTGCATTCTTCTTTAAAACAGTTTTTCTGTTCCACACTGGTGAATTACCTTCAAATACCTTTGAGAAAAAGTTGTTTACATCATAATATACTTCAGTCAATAATTCCTAAACATAATGTAACTTCAAATTACTATATGTTCATTTGAGGGTAATTAGGTAGTTGACTTTTATTTAAAAATTATATTTTCTCTCTTTTCTTTGTTCTCTATTTCTGAAAGCTGTGTCAGATGTGGATAACAAAGCAGCCGGTAAAATATAAGGTCTTGAGAAGACACTGGAATTTACTTTCACCAAAATTATCATCAATTTTGCAATATTTCTAAATATTTCTATGTGTATTAACTGATTGAACTAAAGTCCTAAAGGAAGTCTTTCTTCATAGTGCATCTACTATGTACCTGACATTGTCTTATGTGCATTTTCATGTTACAAAAGTTTCAAAATAATCCATTGATTTATGTATTCCTTGGTGTAAGACAGGGAAAAAATGTAAATTAAACATTAAATCTGGGTCACAAAATGTGGATGGAAAAAATAATGCTGAGGAAAAATTGTACTAAAAAAACAAAAGAGGACTTCCCTGGTGGCACAGTGGTTAAGAATCCACCTGCCAATGCAGGGGACATGGGTTCGAGCCCTGGTCCTGGAAGATCCCACATGCCGCGGAGCAACTAAGCCCGTGTGCCACAACTACTGAGCCTGTGCTCTAGAGCCCGCGAGCCACAACTACTGAGCCCATGTGCCACAACTACTGAAGCCTGCGCGCCTAGAGCCCGTGCTCCACAACAAGAAGCCACTGCAATGAGAAGCCCACGCACCGCAACGAAGAGTAGACCCCGCTTGCCGCAACTAGAGAAAGCCCGCATGCAGCAACGAAGACCCAAAGCAGCCAAAATTAAATTTTTTTAAAAAAAGGAATTTTACTATAGCTGACAATGAATCATGCAGCATATTACTTAATACTATAATTTGAAATCAACATCTTAACATCCTATGGAAAGCTGATCTTCTATTAAAATTATTTAGTATTTATTACCCAATAAATATTTCCAAACATTAATGTTCATTAGGCTAGTGTAAAAATATCTTAGGCAATTTATCTAAATAGTAATTTACTAGCATCTTCAACAACCATATTGCACAATGGAACCTATGTGTACAGCAGGAAAAGGAGTGTAATAAATTCATAGCATGAACTAAAGTGTGGTCTTTCCCAACCAAGAAATCAGAAGTGTCAGGAGTAAACATTCAATGTTTCGTTAAACAGTCTGACTGCATTTTTTTTGATGTCTGACTACTGACACCTTGAGAGTTTCAAAACAACCTCTTCCTATGCTGCCTATCTGGGCAGGTTGATAAAAAAAGCTAAGGGCTCATTCTTTTGATACCAACTGGAAGTTCACCATAAGCAGGTACCCTCCCCTCATCCTCATCCAGTAATCACCTTAACAGACCAAGCCAGTCACCATTCCGTTTTGTCAAGCCATTTTTTAAACAGCTTGGAAGTCTACTCTGCTCCCCCTAGAAAGTTTCAGAAGGTAACAAACGTTCTCGTAACACTTTAGCACACGGCCTCATCTGTCTCAACATCCAAACCAAACTTTGGGTGTGGTTCCATCCTGTTCCAGTGGACGACTGCAACTGCAAATGAACAAGAACAAAAATGGTGGGGAGTGAATATGTGAAATTTCTAGTTTATGAAACAAAAAAAGTTCCTATTACATAGTGTTCATTCTAAATTATTTTAGAGTGCTCCAAGCTCAAAAAGAGATTACTTTTAACCTTTTAGTTTTTTATTTCCGAATTTTTTCATTTGTTTGTTATTGCTATTTTCACTTCAGGTAAATCAAGGTGCATACTATGGGCTTTATTTGGGCACAAAAGAGGACATCAGGAAACATTACATGGTGCACATATAATATAGTGCACATTCATGAACAGGGGTGTAGGCTTTAGGGGGCCAGAGTCTATAATTGCACTGCTATGGACAGAGTGCGGAGAGAATAACTCAAATGCAAATTATGAATATATAATCCCCAAACTCTATGTTCTTTGAATCCATCATGGAAAGAAATTGTTATAGATTCTTTCAACCTTGAGAGCCTATGGTGCATTGTTCGTTTCCGTTATGAAGTACCGAAGTGGGATAAAACTGTTGGTGGAAGAAACATGATCCATTCAGAGTTATGGAAAAAAACGATAAAAATTTTATTAAAGCACGAGACTTACGATACATTCTGAATAAAACAGTAGCAAAATGTAATGGTAGCAGCTAAATATGAATCATACACATGCACATACTTTTCTGGTCCTTTTGATTACATTTTCCTTTCAAGATAACTGCTCTCTCTTCAATTTCCAATAAGGCTAATTTTTCATTAATCACTGATGCACAACAACTATTGCCAGTCAATGGAGAAAATGACCACCATTTCACCTGTATTATTTCTACCACATAATCAGTACCTAATAACCTGTAACTCTCCTCCCATGAAAAGCCCAAGTCCTTTAATGTCCAATCTGCTCTGTTCATGGTCAGTTGATAGAACATTCTTTCCTAATAACCCACACTGGCCTATCTACAGAAGGGCTCCCTGAACATAATAAGCATGATGAGTCATGTCACAGTTTTACAGTATTCTCTGCCCTTCCCTAATGCTAATTCACACACTACTGAATTTGATAATTTTCTGTTCTTATTTTTCCAGGGAACATGGATGTCAGTGAACCACACCTAATAAAGTCAGCCCCTTCACCTTCTTGATTTCTTCCCAGAGACCATCATGAAACGACTGTAATGAAGGCATAAGTTCAACAGACTTCAACCTTCAGGTTGAAAGTCACGAATAGCAAATGTACTCTTTCAAGAAAACTCAAATATTTAAATATTTTATACACTGAATGGGCCATTTCCGCATGAGTCCTTGCTCCTGTGATAAACATCATGTCGTTGAGTTTTAACAGATTTTGATTTTTAATTATTCTGCACTGTACAATTACCTCAGGCTAATCTCAGAAAACTGAAGACTTAGGTATTCCTAGTATGGTTCCTTGAAGTGCAGTCTGTTGTGAGAAGTGGTGAAGAAATTTACCAACTACTTTTTTTTTTTTAAGATTTTTTTTATGTGGACTTTTTAAAAAATTAATTAATTAATTAATTAATTTATGGCTGTATTGGGTCTTCGTTTCTGTGCGAGGGCTTTCTCTAGCTGTGGCAAGCGGGGGCCACTCTTCATCACGGTGCGCGGGCCTCTCACTATCGCAGCCTCTCTTGTTGTGGAGCACAGGCTCCAGATGCGCAGGCTCAGTAATTGCGGCTCACGGCCCAGTTGCTTCGAGGCATGTGGGATCCTCCCAGACCAGCACCCGAACCCGTGTCCCCTGCATTGGCAGGCAGACTCTCAACCACTGCGCCACCAGGGAAGCCCCACCAACTACTTTTATAAAGATTCTCCCCAATATGAATTGTTTGGTGAATCCTAAGGACACAGTTTCTTAAAGGTATTTCCATGTTAAGTATATCTGTATATTTTCTGTCCTGCATAAATTCTCTCATTATGCCAAAGGCATGCACGTCTGAAGAAGCCTTACAACATTCATTACATTTGTAAGGTTGCTCTCCAACGTAAATCCTCTGATGCTCCATCGTTTTGATCTTTGGGACTCTGCTGTTGCCTCATACTTAACTCAAGTGAAAGCCTTTGCCATGTTTATTGCATTTTAAAGGTGTCCATCCAATATGTTCCCCAACGTTTGATATTTGGATAAAATATCCTTATCACACACACTACACTTGTATGGTTTCACTCCAGAATATAGATCCTGTCACTTGGTGAAAAGTGTGCAGTAAGTTGAAAATTTGCCACATTCATTGCATTTGTTAAGTATGGACTATTTGGTGAACCCTGAGTTTAAGGCAATACCTAAAAGCCTTGCAACACTCAGTACATCTGTAAGGTTCTGTCCAGTATGGATTTTCTGATGACTGGAGAGGTGTGAGCCCCGAGTAAAAGCTTTGCCACAATCACAGCATTTGTAAGGTTTCTCTCCAGAATGAATTCTTTGGTGAATCCTGAGGTAGGATCACTGTCTAAAGGCTTTGCCACACTCAATACATTTGTATGATTTCTCTCCAGTATGAATCTTCTCATGAAGCCTAAGGTGTGAACGCCTGCTAAAAGCCTTGCCACACTCATTACATTTGTAAGGTCTCTCTCCAGTATGAATTCTCTGGTGATTTACAAGGTGTGAATTTTGACTGAAGACTTTGCCACACTCATTACATTTGTATGGTTTCTCTCCAGTATGAATTCTCTGGTGATTTACAAGGTGTGAATTTTGACTGAAGACTTTGCCACACTCATTACATTTGTACGGTTTCTCTCCAGTATGAATTCTCCGATGACTTGCTAGGTGTGAATTTTGACTGAAGAGCTTACCACATACATTGCATTTATATGGTTTCTCTCCAGTATGGATTATCTGATGTGTAGTGAGGTGTGAACCCTGAGTAAAAGCGTTGCCGCACTCACTACATTTGAAAGGCTTCTCTCCAGCATGAATTCTTTGGTGAGTAGTGATGTCAGACCATTGCTGAAAAGTCTTGCCACACTCAATACACCTGTATGGCTTCTCTCCAGTATGAATTCTCTCATGATGCCTAAGATGTGAACTCTTGATAAAAGCCTTGCCACATTCATTACATTTGTAAGATTTCTCTCCAGTATGAATTACCTCATGGTAAGTTAGGCTTGAACGAACAATAAAGGCTTTCCCACACTCATTACATTTGTATGGTTTTTCCCCAGTATGAATTCTCCGATGACTTGCAAGGTGTGAATTCTGACTGAAGACCTTGTCACATACATCGCATTTATATGGTTTCTCTCCTGTATGGATTACCTGATGTCTAGTGAGGTGTGAGCCCTGAGTAAAGGCTTTGCCGCACTCATTACATTTGAAAGGCTTCTCTCCGGCATGAATTCTTTGGTGAATCCTGATGTCAGACCATTGCCTAAAGGCCTTGCCACATTCAATACACCTGTATGGCTTCTCTCCAGTATGAATTCTCTCATGAAGCCTAAGGTTTGAACGTTTGAGGAAAGTCTTCCCACATTCATTACATGGGTAAGGTTTCCCTCCAGTGTGGACTACCTGATGGTTGATTAGGCTTGAATGCACAATAAAGGCTTTGCCACATTCGTCACACTTGTATGGTTTCTCTCCAGCATGACTTTTCTGATGGTCAGCCAGGCTTGAACTTTGGATAAAAGCTTTACCACATTCATTACATTTGTGTGGTTTCTCTCCACTATGAATTCTTTGATGTTTTACAAGTTTGGAACTATGGAAAAAAGCCTTGTCACATTCATTACATTGGTAAGGTTTCTCTCCAGTATGGATTACTTGATGGTTCGTGAGGCTTGAGCACATACTAAAGGCTCTGCCACACTCATTACATTTGTAAGGTTTTTCCCTGTGTGCTTTATGGTCTTGTGTCAGTATTGAAGGATGGATAAAATCATTCCCATACACATTAGAAGTGTTGGTTCCGACACTAGGAGTAATTCTTTGGAGAGCTGAAATTGAGGAACTATTGTTGATGAACTTCTCAACTTGATTACATTCATAAATTTTCCTTTCAGTGTGAAATATCTGCAGTTCATCCTGAAAGCTTAATGCAAGCTTATTTTCAATAGGCTTGTTTCCTGCATCACTTCTACCATGTTGATCTTTTCTATCAGTGAGATTTTCATTACGGGTTACAGGCATTCCTTTGTAATTTCTCTCATCATCTCTCCACTGACACTCAAAGTGATGCATATTTTCTCGGATTTCCCTTAAGTAAAAACCTTTGACTTCATGGCTTTCGTGTCTTCCCAAAATCACTGTCTGGAATATATCTGTTGAATTAGTGTTCTCCTTTGGTTGTAATTTCTTGATAACATGTGTGGGAGAGATATCTACAAGATACAAAATACCATAGGTTTCTTATTAATTACGATTCATGAATAAATATTTTATGTAGAAAACATAACATTATACCAAAAATAACACACTGAATGTAGTTAAGAAACTTCCCAACCATGATCTTCACATTTTGAGAAACATTGAAGAAACAGGATTCTTTAATAAAGAAAGTGTGATCACATGTAATTAAAATTAATTTTAGGGTAGCCTCATTTCAAGCAATCTATGATAAAAACACTCACATTGTGCAAACTTATGTTTAGCTCTCAAAAAACGGCTAATCCCATGACCAAAACCCCAAAGCACATACCAACTGACTGTAACTGAGGAGAAATAGATCAGACATATTTTCTGCATACTAATTATACCTAATCTGCATACAGTGTTTACATACTTATGCTATCAATACATAAATAAATGACAAAAAGTAGACAATATATTGTAATGGTAAATAATCCAAATCAAGCTTATCCAACAGAAAACGTAAATAAAAACAAATACAGCGCTGAGAAAAAGAAGAATTTAATAAAACAATGTTTAAAAAATGAAATATTCTTCTAAATACCTGTTATAAAAGTATCAGTACCCATGAAGAATAGGCATTTTATAACATTAACAAGTACATGTCAATTATATTGCATAATACATTCTGAAAGACCATCAATTGTAAATCACAATAAAAATTAATAAAAAGGGACTTCCCTGGTGGTCCAGTGGTAAAGAAATCGCCTTCCAATGCAGGGGATGCAGGTTCGATCCCTGGTCAGGGAACTGAGATCTCACATGCCACGGGGCAACTAAGCCCACGTGCCACAACTACTGAGCTCACGCGCCTCAACTAGAGCCCACATGCCGCAAACTACAGAACCCACGTGCTCTGGAGCCCACTCCACAGCTAGAGAAGAGAAAAACCTGCATGCCACAACTAGAGAGAAGCCCACACGCCACAACAAACACCGCAACGAAAATCCCATGTGCCGCAACAAAAACCCGATGCAGCCAAATAAATAAATAAATAAATAAATATTTTTTTAAAAGATTAATAAATGCACTATTCTAGTAACCCATGATAAAACGAGCAGTAATAAGTAACCATGTTATAGAATATCATATTCTATGGAACGCTAAACACTCCCCCTTAAGAATAAAGAAAAGACTTTTACTCCAGAAAGAACACACAATATGAAAACTGTAAAATGTGTTGAGATAACTGACTCCTAAAATATCAGGTCAGGAAAATATATGGCATTATAAAGAATAAGAACTGAAGAAAGAAGTCGGAAGTCACATGATTTCATGACTGCTGTTATATAACAGCCAAGCAGAGCAATTCCCTCTCTATGCAATGCCCTTTAATTCTCCAGTTCATTGTCCCCAAAATATATGTAATATGAAGTGTGTGCTTTAAAAAATCTATGATCTAAGGTCAGAGACAACATTGTTGAGAACAAGTTGCAAAATAAAAAATTACAAAGTATAATGCAGACAAAGGGATATCGCATAACAAACATGAGAGAAAGTTGATATATCTAATTAAATAACAGTAACTTATGAGTCTTTCCATAAATGTGCAATATTATAAGCCATCTGACAGTACTTATTTGTTTTAAAAGCCTGCGGTAAACTACCATTATTTTTCAAATAAGGGAGGTAGACTTAGAGGGTTTATGTACATAACCCCAATTTACACAGAAAGTAAGAGAAACAGGAGTGTGATGGTGGAGTTCCCTGGTGGTCTAGTGGTTAGGATTCAGCACTGTCACTGCTGTGGCCCAGGTTCAATCCCTGGTCAGGGAACTGAGATCCCACATGCTGCCCGGTATGGCCAAAATAAATTTAAAAAAATAAAAATAAATTAAAAAAAATAAATTAAAAAGACTATCTTTTCAAGATACATGCACCCCTATTATAAATAGTAGCACTATTTACAATAGCCAAGACATGAAAACAACCTAAATGTCCATCGACAGATGAATGGATAAGGATGTGGTACATATATACAATAGAATACTATAAAAAGCCATAAGAAAGAATAAGATAATGCCATTTGCAGCAACTTGAATGGACCTAGAGATTCTCATACTAAGCAAAGTAAGTCAGAAAGAGAAAGACAAATACCATATGATATCACTTATATGTGGAATCTAAAATACAGCACAAATGAACAGATCTATGAAACAGAAACAGACTCACAGACATAGAGAACAGACTTGTGGTTGCCAAGGGTGGGTGGGTGGGAGGGGACAAATTGGGAGTTTGGGATTAGCAAATGGAAACTACTACGTTTATATAGGATGGATAAACAACAAGATCCTACTGTATAGCACAGGGAACTATATTCAATATCTTATAATAAACTATATGGAAAAGAATAGATATGTAGGAACTTCCCTGGCGGTCCAGTGGTTAAGACTTCACCTTCCAATGCAGGGGGTGCGGGTTCGATCCCTGGTCAGGGAACTAGGATCCCACATACCTCGTGGCCAAAAAACGAAAACATAAAACAGAAGCAATATTGTAACAAATTCAATGAAGACTTTAAAAATGGTCCACAACAACAACAAAAAAGAATAGATATGTATAACTGAATCACTCTGCTGTACAGCAGAAATTAACATGACTTTGTAAATCAACTATACTTCAGTAAAATTTGTTTAAAAAGACTATCTTTTCAAAATATTCTGGACGAAGGGTAGGATTTAGGGAAACTGCTGATGAGCCACATCACCATCACTAAAGAAGGAAATAGTGTAAAATATATAAAAGAATGTTCATTCCCCAATTCAACCCTCCCACACACTGCAAATATAAAACAAAGAACACTAGGCGTATCATCGTTCAGCTTCGTAAGCTCAGTCATTAAGATGCTTCAAAATAATATGTGTTGAGGAAGGATGAACAATGGCACTTACAGGGGACGAAAAATGTGGTATGGACAATAGTTTAGTCAACAGCCTCAGAAATACGAGGATATGAACTTGGACAATGTTGTTCCCAGGAGAAATTCCTGTATTATTTAGTGTGGCTCAGATGGCATGATCACCAGTATATGTGATCAACGCTGTCATGGTGCCCTCGAGAGATGCTCCACTGACAGTCCTCAAAGACCAGAAAACTGGAAACACTTATCAGTCAGGCTCTTGTGTACCTTCCAACTCAGTATCCTGGGACATGCTGACCACTCTACTGAGTGGCTTCAAGTGGTGCTTCTGTATGTAGCAGGATAACGTTGCAACATACTACTCAAAGTGTTCTCCCTCAAGAGTTTTCTGTCAGCAAATAAACCCACCCCACAGGAGAGTCCCAAGAGTCTGTCTATCCCCCAAAAGTGGATTGTCACAGCAAAAAAACAGAGGATGAAATCTCAGATCCCAGGAATGTGTATTTCAAAAGCAAGTTTCAGAGGCAAAATCATGCAAATTTAACACAGTATGAAATCAGGGAAGAGTTTACATTCCCAGATCAGATAGAGCAGTGGAAGAATGAGAAAAATATAAGATATGGGGGTCAGATATTGTAGGATCTTGACATAGGACTGTGTGTTCTACCCACAGACACAAAGCTAAGAGCCTGAAAGGCTGACATATAATCCTCATGTAGGATTTGGGATCAAAAAAGAGGACCACTCTGCCCACTGTCTTTATAGTTTTCTTAAGTAACAATCACAGATGATCCAACGCACGTCCCACTACACACCCCCAAGCTGTGTGGCAAAAATGGAACAAAAGGAAGGTCTGAGGGATCTAAACAGGCAGACGGGGCTTGAGACAGCTCCATGCAGGTTCTGGGGTGACAGACGGAATCAAAGAGCAGCCAGTGTTTTCTCATCTTCTGATTAGGTCTCCCAAGTACAGCAAATGGAGATGGAACCAGGATAGGTCCACGTGTTACCACTACAGAGGTGTCAGCTCTTACCTATATGGGCTAAGAACTGAGCAACCAATGAAATCAAGTTCAGAAGGGGAGACAAACCTCTGTAAAACATCCCGTCCCACGCTCCTCAAAGTCAGGGACCAAAGAGTTCACAGGGGCCAGGTGGCAGAGTGTAGATCATGAGAAAAACTTTGCCTTTGTCTCTGTAGGAGCTGCAGTCCCACTGGAGAGTGAAAGAATACATTTTACATGTTGACAGACAGACTGATAAGTTGGGGAGAAGAAAAATTTCCTCTGAGAACTCAAATAATAAAAAAAACTTCTGTAGTCCCATAGAACTCTCCCACTTGGGGAAGAGTTTCCCCAAAACTGTTAATGGTGTGGCCTCCTCTCTGTCCATCTGAGATCTGACCTGTGTCCACATTTTTGATAATTTTCCACCCCTTTGGTTTTTTTTCCACTATTTTCACTTCCCTCTCCAGAGTCCAGCGCTCTTTCCCTTACACTAAAATGGAGATAATAATAATCAGGTCAGAAACAGTAATTACTGCTAATTGCAAGAAAGGAAGATCATGTGCTGTGTCATTTCCAGAATGCCAGCTCTTTGTTCAGCTAATGTGTGAGGACATTACAGATGGGTCTAGGAAAATATTTCACAAATTCATCCACTGCTTGCCCCCTCCTGAATGCAATAAGGAACAGTGTAATATACAGACATCTAGCTCTCTTTCAAGGACTACTGAATCAAAAACACAGGGGTAGCAGAGAGGGAAGTGGATATTCTAAGTTCGCTATAAGGCTTTATGCCTATTTAAGCTCTGGAACCACCCTTGATGTATCATAACACGGGCAGATCACATGAAGAAAGGCAAGTTCAAAGTCCTCACGCCACATTATGAAACTTTTCATGTCTGAGTCAACAGGGCTTTGATCTCAGTCAAGCAAAGGCAGGGGCTCCCAAGAGGCACATGAGGGAAAATGCAAAGATACCCAAGGACAGATCCCAACTTCAGAGGGAAGTTATCCTCACCCAGGTAGAGCAGGTTCCTGTAGGTCTCCAGCATCACGTCCCTGTACAAGGCCCTCTGACCAGGGTCCAGGCATTCCCACTCCTCCTGAGAGAATTTGATGGCCACATCCTCGAAGGCCAACCGTTCCTGAAATGAAAACACATTTTCACCAAAGAGCCCTGAGGAGAGTTCTTATCTGCATACAAAATGAGAAGAAGAGAGACGGGTAAGGATCGATTCAGTTGAAGTATGTATTCTGACAGATCCATGTAAAGGTATTTGGGGCACATTATGCCTCTCTAATTTCTTATGCTTTTCCATAGGAGATTATGATAGCCTCCAAATCAATGTGGATTTCTCATTTTTCTGTATGATACATGAAATACACAAATAAAAATTCAACACTGAGTCGTCTATACAGAAGTGTTAAAGAAAGGTCGGAATCTAAAAACCGTGATGACGATAACAGCAATGACCACAAGTTTCTGAACACTTCCTACATGTTACGTGTTCCTCTAAATGCTCTACCTGAATTAACTTGTTATCAATGTAACAGCTCATTAGAGAAAGATGTTTCCATTCTACAGAGTAGAAAACTGTGTCACAGATGGAATCTAAGGCTACTCTAGATTCAGAGATTAGCAAATGCAAAGAAGGAAGAAGAAACAGAACAATCAACCAAGAACATCACTTTACCTGAGAAAGAGCCATTTCTGACTCCTTTTCTTTCCTCTTCCTCCTCTTCCGGGCTTCTTCCTCAGACAATATGAGTCTTTAGAGGTCGATCTTGAAAGTGGAAAACATGCTGTTGAATGCTTGGAGTCAACACACCCCCTTCCTGAGTCACCACCACACACACAGGGAAGACCTCAGCACGTGGAACAGACAGTCCCCTGCTGCCCACTGTCCCAGGAGGGGCTCAGGACAGTAAACTCCCACACAGAGACCAACACAGGAGTTTCTCCACACTTTCCTTCAGATCAGGCTCCCCTCCTGGTGAGGCCCCCACGTACACAGCAGCAGCGGGCACCTCAGCTGGACCCGACAATCCCCTGCAGGTCACAGACCAGCCCTGATCCACCCCCACGCAGAGCAGAGCCCCTCAGCCTCAGCCCAGATCCCAGCCCTCAGGAACGGGGGGACCCAGAGTCACAATGCTCAGTGATGGATACACCAGGGCACCTTAAGTATCACTGAGGCTGGGCCCCGCACAGACTTTGTGAAGCGGAATCTCTGGTCAGGTAACAAAGGTATTTGCAAAATGCCTCATCGCTGTCATGTGCAGCCTGGATGAGCGACCCTTGGAGGGGGCAAGCCTGGCACACCTTGCACCTTCTCCTTTTCCAGCTTTATCGAGGTATAACTGACAAATAAATATTGTGTACATTTAAGACGTACAATGTGATAGCTGACACATGCATATACTGTGAAATAATTACCCAAATGAACTTCTGCCTCTTCCCCAAAATAGCTGGAATAATCTTCTCACTTGTTAGTGCATGAAATTACCCCAGCCCATAAAAACTCATCACCCCCACAGCCTGGAGCCACTTTCACCTTCTGAGACAACCACATCCTGCCTATGGAATGTGCATCTCTCTCTTTTTCTTTTTTTTTTTTAATTTATTAATTTATTTATTTTTATTTTTGGCTGTGTTGGGTCTTCGTTTCTGTGCGAGGGCTTTCTCTAGTTGTGGCGAGCGGGGGCCACTCTTCATCGCGGTGCGCGGGCCTCTCACTATCGCGGCCTCTCTTGTTGCAGAGCACAGGCTCCAGACGTGCAGGCTCAGTAGTTGTGGCCCACGGGCCCAGCTGCTCCGCGGCATGTGGGATCTTCCCAGACCAGAGCTCGAACCCGTGTCCCCTGCATTGGCAGGCAGACTCTCAACCACTGCACCACCAGGGAAGCCCGAGAACGTTTTATTTTAAAGATGAAAGACAGAGTGTATAAAAAGTTGTGGGAGGGACTTCCCTGGTGGTCCAGTGGCTAAGACTTCACCTTCCAATGCAGGGGGTGTGGGTTTGATCCCTGGTTGGAGAGCTAAGATCCCACCTGTTTTGCAGCCAAAAAACATAAAAGAGAAGCCAAACCAAATATTGTACCAAATTCAATAATGACTTTGAAAGTGGTCCACATCAAAAAAAAAATCTTAAAAAAAAAAAAAAAACAAGTTGTGGGGTGCATGTGTGTGTGCATCTTTGTAAGTGTTTAAGATAGACAATGCTACCATGTTTGTATACTGATCAAAGTAACTTCCAAGAAGTAAAAACACATCATGCGGGACTTCCTTGGTGGCGCAGTGGTTAAGAATCCACCTGCCAATGCAGGGGACACGGGTTCGAGCCCTGGTCCGGGAAGATCCCACATGCCGTGGAGCAACTAAGCCCGTGTGCCACAACTACTGAGCCTGCGCTCTAGAGCCCGTGAGCCACAACTACTGAGCCCACGTGCCACAACTACTGAACCTATGCACCTAGAGCCCGAGCTCCGCAACAAGAGAAGCCACCACAATGAGAAGCCCGCGCACCGCAACGAAGAGTAGCCCCCGCTCGCTACAACTAGAGAAAGCCCGCATGCAGCAACAAAGACCCAATGCAGCCTAAATAAATTTATTTGTTTATTTATTTATTTATTTATTTATTTAAAAAAAAAAAAAAACCCACATGATGCCACACCGTCCTGACCCTGAGAGTGGGGCTGGGAACTGTGGTACAATTTCAGCGTCAGCCGCAGCCAGGAGCAGGGACAGACTTCACAGTCGATACTGAGGAGAGAACACAGGCCCTGAGGCAGATGGGTGAGCCAGTTAGAGGAGGTCTCTTCCCTTCGCTCCAGGGGCTCCATGAAGAAGAAACAGGGTCTCTGAGAGGAAAGATGGGAGAGGATGAACTGGGCTGGTGAGGGCCTGTAAAGGAAAGGTATGCAGCAGACACAGGGAACGTGAGGGGACAGAGCTGGGAACCTGAAGTGAGACCGGTCAGTCTGGGGCTGTGCTTTTCTCCAGCGGTGACGAGCCCCACGGGGACAGCAGAGGAGGCACAGCTGGGTGTGATGGGGATGCCAGGAGGGCAAGGAAGTGGAGGGTCACAGGAGAATGAGTGCACCCGTCCTTTGCTTTGGGGCATCTGACTTGCACGGCTGTGAGTAAGTGACAGGGTGTGCTTGGCTCCATCGTTTTTTTGTTTGTTTCTTTGGCTGCACCACGTGGCATGCGGGATGTTAGGTCCCCGACGAGGGACTGAACCCGTGCCCCCAGCAGTGGAAGCTCGGACTCTTAACCACTGGACCACCAGGGAATTAATTCACTGTCTCCATCATTTAAAAATAACCCGCATGAACTTCGGAATATTACTCAGCCATAAAAAAGAATAAAATAATGCCATTTGCAGCAACATGGATGGACCTAGAGATTCTCATACTGAGTGAAGTCAGAGAAAGACAAATACCATATGATATTGCTTATATGTGGAATCCAAAAAAAGGCTACAAATGAACTTATCTACACAACCAAAACAGAGTTACAAATGTAGAAAATAAACTTATGGTTACCGGAAGGTAAGGCGGGGGGAGGGATAAATTGGAAGATTGGGATTGACACAGACACATTACTATATATAAAATAGATAACTAATAAGGACCTACTGTATAGCACAGGGAACTCTACTCAATACTCTGTAATGGCCTATATGGGAAAGGAATCTAAAAAAGAGTGGATATATGTATTTGTATAACAGATTCACTTTGCTGTACACCTGAAACTAACACAACATTGTAAATCAATTATACCCCAATAAAAATTAAAAATAACAACCCGCATGAGGTAGAGGAGTATATTCCATTAGTGCACCATTTTTTATCCCCAGTGTAAACCAAGACAAAAAGCCTGGAATATGGTATACACTCCACATGTAGTGAATAAATGAATGAGAAGGACACAAAATTACACTAGTACCCACTCTGCCATAGTCTTCACTTTGTGGGACAGATGTGTGCAGGGGTCATTTGCCCTGGAAAGAGTGAGGAGGGAGCTGACCAGGAACAGCAGAGGCGGGGAGAGCCAAGGGTCCTCCATGCAGACAATGCTCCTTGCCCTCAAAAGGTGCAAAGGACAAGCGTGGTTCAACTAGAAGCACAGTGAGCTCATCCAAGGGGTAGCCGCCTGCGGCTGACCAGACCGATCTGGGCAATAGGAAGGCTAAAATTGGGAATTCCCTGGCGGTCCAGTGGTTAGGACTCAATGCTTTCACTGCCGTGGGCCTGGGTTCAATCCCTGGTTGGGGAATGAAGATCCCACAAGCCGCACAGTGTGGCCAAATAAATAAATAAATAAATAAATAAAATGAAACAAAATCAATAGAAAAAGCAGAAGCCTCTTGGCTGCCTAGACCCTAATATGGAGAGGAGTTCTTGGAATCTAAGGTTTCTCACTCTGCAATGACATTAGCTTAAAAAAATCACAGCCTGAAATCCTGACTTGACTGGGTTGGTTGGATTGTGCAAAGCAACAGCAGAAGCAGAGCAGGAAGCTGGTGTCTGACAGAACAGCAGAGGGGAAGCTGGAAGACCTGAGGGAGGAAACGCAGGCAAGGGACAGACAAACCACTTCTCTTCCTCAAGTCTCCTACTTGGGAAACCACCATCACTGCCATCCTAGAGAAGACAGTGAAGACATGTGTATGTAGGGTGAGTGTGTGCTGGGTAGGAAGACAAGATCCTTTCTCTAAATGTGGCCCCACTAGCTCACCCCCTTCTGTTCTGCTGACTGCTGAGCACTGGGTCACCGGGTGAGTATGAACAGAGCTTTTCCTTCTTCTAGTTCCTGAGCCTTCCTGCTGCTACTAGGGCTCTAAATCCCCAAACACCGCTCCCCTTCCTGTCTCCAAATTCCCTTCCCAGAACGCAGTGGCCCTCCTCCTTGGAGAAATATACTCGTTCCACAGTTAGTTTAAAACACCTTGCCCCTCCCCTCCACAGCTTCCTTTTGACTGTAGAGTGTGTGTGTGTGTGTGTGTGTGTGTGTGTGTGCGTGTGTGCATGTGTTCTGGGACAGGCAAGGAGCGATAGCAGACTAACCGCCACTGGCCTGGCAGGAAGACAGCAGCAGCTGCACCTTTCCAAGGATGAGACACTGTACTGCAGGTCTCTGTGGTGTTGATTACCCTTGATTGTCTGAACAATCTTTCCACAAGTTAAGGACACCTCTCGCCCTTCTCAAGTTGTATCCTCCCCCGGTAGGCCCTCCCTAATGAAAACTTTCTGCCATATGAGTCTTAAGACCCAACGTTTCCCTCCTTGACTCAAATCGACAGACTTCCATGGGGTCTGACACACTCCCCAGAGACTGCGTAACGATCGCCTTCTGCTATGCAATCCCACAAAACATTCCAAGCCCCGATGACTCAGGCATTCACGATGGACTGATACTCATGAAGGCGTCCAAAAACCACTAGGCTTGACACCATATTTTCATTCACAGTGACCCCAGCCCAAGCACTGTCACCTCCAAAATCTACTAATAAAAGAGAGATTTATCCAAAACTGCAATGAGGTACCACCTCACACCAGTCAGAACAGCCATCATTAAAAAGTCTACAGGGCTTCCCTGGTGGCGCAGTGGTTAAGAATCCGCCTGCCAATGCAGGGGACGTGGGTTCGAGCCCTGCAGGTCTGGGAAGATCCCACATGCCGCGGAGCAACTAAGCCCGAGTACCACAACTACTGAAGCCCGCACGCCTAGAGCCCGTGCTCTGCAGCAAGAGAAGCCACCACAACGAGAAGCCCTCGCACTGCAACGAAGACCCAACACAACCAAAAATAAATAAATAAATAAATAAATTTATAAATAGGCATATCATTTAAGAAAAAAAAAAGTCTACAAATAACAAACGCTGCAGACGGTGTGGAGAAAAGGGAAACTTCCTACACTGTTGGTGGGAATGTAAGTCGGTGCAGCCACTGTGGAAAACAGTGTGGAGGTTCCTCAAAAAACGAAAAATAGAATTACCATACGATCCAGCAATCCCACTCCTGCGCATATATCCAGACAAAATTCTAATTCAAAAAAAAAAAAAATGCACCCCTATGTTCATTGCAGCACTATTAACAATAGCCAAGACATGGAAACAACCTAAATGTTCATTGACAGATGAATGGATAAAGAAGATGTGGTACATATACACTATAGAATACTACTCAGCCATAAAAAAGAACTAATGCCATTTGCAGCAACATGGATGTAACTAGAGATTATCGTACTAAGTTAAATAAGTCAGAAAGAGAAAGACAAATACCATATGATATCACTTACATGTGGAATCTAAACCATGACACAAATGAACCTATCTATGAAACAGAATCACGGACACAGAGAACAGACTTGTGGTTGCCAAGGGGGAGGGGATTGGGGGAGGGATGGAGTGGGAGGTTGGGGTTAGCAGATGTAAGCTTTTATATACAGGATGGACAAACAACAAGGTCCTACTGTATAGCACAGGGAACTATACTCAATATCCTATGACAAACCATAATGGAGAAGAATATATTTTTTTAAATGTATATAAAAGAGAGATTTGGGACTTCCCTGGTGGCACAGTGGTTAGGAATCCGCCTGCCCGTGCAGGGGATGTGGGTTTGATCCCTAGTCCAGGAAGATCCCACGTGCCGCGTAGCAACTAAGCCCATGCGCCACAACTGCTGAGCCCGCGTGCCACAGCTACTGAAGCCAGTACTCCTAGAGCCCGTGCTCTGCAACAACAGAAGCCATTGCAATGAGAAGCCAGCGCACCACAACAAAGAGTAGCCCCCACTCGCCGCAACTAGAGATAGCCTGCACGCAGCAACGAAGACCCAACGCAGCCAAAAAATAAATAAATAAAAATTAATTAATTAATTAATTTTTTTTAAAAAAAGAGAGAGAGATTTGTCCAATGATGCACATGCCCCAATGAGACTTCAACATCTTCCCAGGAAACACTCCAAATTCTCTTTTGCATCTTTCAAAATGCATCTGAAACTTTCTTTGTTGCAACCCAAGATACCCCAATATACCAAAGGTAAGACAAAAACTGATCTCTGAGGTGTTCCCTGTAACTACTCTGTGGGTGGCACGATGATTTCTGCCCTCCCAAAAGACCCCACAAAGCTCACTGTGTGGAGTGGATGCTGGGGGGCACCTCCTGGATCCACCCCCCCCAGGACCAAGGCACCCATCCTCCTGCACCCAGAGCTCCCTGTGGGCTCTGCTCAGGCCTTGGTTCTAACATCACTACAGGATAACATTCCTGCTCCTAATTCCACTTCCTTATTCCTCTTCAGGTGTGATCGTGAGCTTCCAAATTAAACCCATGCATGAAAAGCTCAATCTCAGCATCTGTGTCCCAGAGAACCTGAAAAAAGACATTATGGCACCCAAACCCAATCCATGTAGCCCCACATCTACCCATGAATCCACTTCCAGGTGCTCCAGCCAGAACTGAGACATCCCTTTTCAACAGTTCCACACACCCCTTGAACCCAAAACCACGCATGGGACAGGTGCACACACCGTTCACTGGGTTCATCTAGAGGCCCATACTTGCTGCCATATCACTCCTGCAGACACTTAAAGGCTTCCCTCCACTTTTTCCCATTTCTTGACATCTCCTCCACACATGCATGAACAAACAGGGCTAAAAGGCACAGGGACCTATGAGCATAGGCGTCGCAATTGGCGTGGACAGAGCTGCAAATGGAAGGACGCTGGGTGTTCAGTATGAAGATCAAGAAGCTGGCCCTCCTGGGAAAACTTGCCAGCAACTGGGGACATTATGGAATCTAGTTTTAAAGACATTTGAGGATTGGCTGGATTGTGTTTGATAAGGAAGTCACAGAGAGAGAGAGAGAGAGAAAGAGAAAGAGAGAGACAGCCCAGATCTCATTGTCTCCTGTGCTCCCCACTCACAGCAAACTGCAAGGTACCCTAGCTTTTTAAGGGGGGGCCTCCCTCATGCCCACCCCACAGGCTCCCAAGCTTCTCCCCATCCTTACCAAAGTGTAATCAGTATCCCTGACGCTGAGCAACTGAACTGCTGGAAGGCAAGGCTCCTGTCCAAGATGGCAACTAGCCCCTCGATGTGCAGAATTTGGAAGACCTGGGGGCTACAGTGAAGCAGTGACACAGCAGTGACACTTTAGTTCAGTTAGAGTTGAAATTTCCAGAACAAATATGGGAACTAACCTCATCATGTGTCCCAGCCCCTTGGCTTTCCCTGAGGAGTACTCTGCCCAACCCAGTCCCCAGCATCTAAACACCCCCAGAGTAAAGTGCTGCAGGTGTCCTGGGAAGAAGATGGAGACAATGCACCCCCCAATGGAGGGAAAAAAGACCCAAAATAATCAAGGGAGAAGAGCATTTCTTATAAAGGAGCTTGATGTGGAAGCAATAAAACCTGGGTAATGAGACAGAGAATGACTGGTGAAGGGAAATCGAGATGACTGGCTGGAGAAGATGGGGAGATATCTCTGGCCGAGACCTGAAGGAGGAGAAAGGGCCAGAGCAGAGATGATTTAAGGACAAAGGGTGAAGGAGGAAGTAAGATCTGAGATAGAAAAGGTGTTGGGTGTTTGGGAACAGAGAAAAGCTGAATGTGACCAGGGCAGAGTGAACCATGAGAAAAGGATGAGGCTGGAGACAACGGCAGGGCCCTGAGGACGACACAGAGCTGTGTAGCCACCGTGAGGAGTCGGGATATTGTCCTGAAGACGTATGGAAGCCAGTGGAGGTCTGAGTGCCAGAAGTGACAAACCCTCCCTTCCCATTTATCCTTATTCATGGAAGACACCTGATGATGGTCTCTCTGACTTGGAGCCTACGTTCCTGCCTCCACCCTACTGTTTTTCTTTTAGTTTTTCATTTTGGGAGGCCTGGGACCCACTTAATATTCTAATTACAAGCGGGCACTCCCTCCGAGAAGAACCGCCGCACACAGACACACGCCCAATCTGGCCAATCATTTCAGGGGTCAGCGTTGCGCAGCCTCAGAGTTTCTGGTCTAGTCTCTCATCTCCATGTTACAAGCGGGCTCCCTGAGGCCCAGACGGGACACACTTCTGAGAAGGTCTGAGTTGAGTGAACAGAACCGGGTGTAACTGAATTCTGAAAAGGTCGCTTGAAGGGCCAGTGGGCAGAGTTTGTCCTTATCAACGTTCCCACTTAAAATACCGGGACCGGACTTCCCTGGTGGCGCAGTGGTTGAGAATCCGCCTGCCAATGCAGGGGACACGGGTTCGATCCCTGGTGCGGGAAGATCCCACATGCCACAGAGCAACTAAGCCCGTGCACCACAACTACTGAGCCTGCGCTCTAGAGCCCGCGGGCCACAACTACTGAAGCCCGTGTGCCACAACTACTGAGCCTGCGCTCTAGAGCCCACGGGCCACAACTACTGAAGCCTGCGTGCCTAGAGCCTGTGCTCTGCAACAAGAGAAGCCACCGCAATGCGAAGCCCGCGCACCGCAACGAAGCATAGCCCCCACTCACCGCAACTAGAGAAAGCCCACGCGCAGCAACGAAGACCCAACGCAGCCAAAAATAAATAAATTAAATAAATAAATTTATTTTAAAAAAATTAAATTAAAAAAATAAAATAAAAAAAAATACCGGGACCATCTTTCATGTGCCTGAGCAAAGGAAATGTCTCTTTCAAGAAGTTTCAAAGGAAACTTCTCTTTCAAGGTCTGATCACACTCATACTGAGCATTTAATTCTTCTTTTCCAGAAAATCACAGCAAAACAGTTTAAAAATACATAATTGCAAAAACATAGCTACTGGTGAGGAAAACACTGAAAAAGGGTCAGCTGTGAAAGAAGCTCTGAGCAAATTTTTTTTGTTTTTAATTTCATGTTTATTGAAGCTTTTCTGTTTTGTTTTGTTGAGCACATTTCTTTATCGCAAATAGATAGGCTCTGTTGGTAAAAGGTTCCAAGTCAATCCAGCCCATCCTTCAACTCTTCCAGAGAGTGGACAAGAATGACTTGAGGGGAGTATCTGCTGAGTAGCTCATGGCTATTTTAATAGATCACATAAAAGCAAAGAAAGCTGAATATCAGACTAACTAGGTTAAATTAGGTTTCAACTATCAAGATAAAAGATTACTGACACCTTTACTCAGTACTCATTGAAATAGTCTAAAATTCTTTACTAGTTACCAAAGAATATTTCCAATATATAAGATAAAGAGGAGAAAGCACACAGGCTTTCTCTAAACCAGAAACAAATTTAAAAGGGAAACAATTAGTAATTTTTTTTTAAAAAAACCTACACAATTCTGGGGTCAAAGTCAAAAAATATTAAGCATATATATTTAGAAAATGACATGAATTGATTATAGGATGCCCACCAAAGCAATTTCATAAGTTATTATTTATAGGAAAGTAGACATTGAATGAACTAAGATTATGCTCACGCTACAAAAAGAACAATGAAAAAAGAAATCCCCATTACAAAAAAAGAAAAAGGAGGAATTTTAATGTCCCTTTAAATAGGCACCATGAAGTAACAATTTTTTCTTGCTCCAAACACACACACACACACACACACACACACACACACACACACTCCCTATCCCACGCCAGGAAAAGGGAAGGGGGTGACCCACAACTGACTGAGTCAAGTCACCGGCCCCTGGTTGAAGGACTGCAAATGGAAGTTTTCTTCTGATAAAAATAAATATAAAACGCACAAGCCTTATAGAGTGGAATTCTGCAATTCTCCTCCTCATCTATGTAAATTAAACAGCTTTTAAATTTATTAGACTATAAAGCCACGATTCAATATATCACAATTGAATCATTCATATCCAATCAATTCATATCCAACCAACTCATCTGGGTCCAGGTCACTCCTATTTCGTCACTACTGTGGGTTTCCCTCTCATTCTATTTATCTCCCTATTCTTTTTTTCCCTCTCTCCCTCTCTCTCTGTCCTTTTGTTCCCCTCTACCCTCCTCCTGTTTCTGCCCTGTTTCTTCTCTCACACGTGTCCTGTCCCACTCTGCAACTCATTACCTCTCTGCAGCTCTTTCTTCCCAACCTGACTGTCCTTAATCTCCATGTATTTCTGCCTCTTTCTCTCCCATCCTAGCTTCCTCTCTGCTCTCCTTCCCTTCTACCCCTGTTACATTCCCCTAGTCCACACTCTCTGGCATCCCCAGGGGCTGATTTCCTCCCTGCTCTCCAGGTCTTCCCTCTTCTCTTTCTGTCCCAACACCACCACGGCTCCAACTCTTTCATCCTCTCGCTTACACTATCTGAAGTGCTTCACCATTGTTGCCCAGCTGCTACCTCTGATCGAGGGCCCCTCTCCTATTTTGCTCACCTTCATCTCCCTGGAGATCTCGCTTTTCTCTAAACTGCTCTCTTTTACCCACCTGCTACCTTCAAGGCTTACTCTCCTTAATGCTGCTGTCTCTTCGCAAGTTCCTTACCAATCCTCTACGTTGCCATCGGTTCTCCCTCCTTTTCTCCTCAATTTTCTATTTCTCTGAGTCGCTCTCTGTCTCTGCTTCTCCTGATCCCTCTGGCCCACGTATTTGCAGGGATGGCGACTGAATAAGATGTCCCCCACCAGCAAGAGCACATTTTCAGTGGGATGTAATTTGAGACGGAAGAACCATGGGTGTCACATGGCTGGCCCAGGTCACCTCCCCCAACACGGGTCAGGGGAAGGGTCACTACGAAGGGGAAGCCTGCGGAGCAGAAGGGCCGGCCTGAGAAGGACTTGAGGAGAGAGGGGTTGAGAGGGGGGGGGGGGTCTCAGGAGAGGAGCGGGCTCTCCAGAACCCCAGGACCGGGGAGAGGACGCGGCGTGGCCTGGAGCGCGGCGACTGAAGCTGCCTACAGCGGCCGAAAAGGGCGAAGCTTGGGGGCCGCTGAGCGAATAAATCCACCTCGCGGAAGAGAATTTTATGTGGTGTGGAAAGGGCGGAGGGGTCAGTGAGGTCAGTAAAGGGTTTTAAGAAGGAAAGAGGGGTGAAAGGCGGTGTCTAAGTGGACCGAAGGCAGGGACCGGCTTCAGAGTTTAAACCGAAAGGGAAGCGCCCCTCGGCCTCTCACAGCGACGTCTGATTTATTTATGGTCGGTAGCGACCCTCAGACCCCGGGTACAGAGGGAAGGAGACTGCGAGGCGCAAGTTTAAACTACAAAGACAAACTCACGCTGGGTAGCGAGCCTTCCTCTCCACGCTCTCCGCTTCCGAGTCTGTGTGCAACTGCGCGCGCGCGGAGTGAAAAGGCGGAGCGGTCTGGGGGCGTGGCCTGGGCGGGGCGAGACCGTCAGGGGGCGGGTCGTGGAGAGAAGCCGGGTCTCCGTGGGGACCTTGCCTGGGAGGGTGAGGCGGGCCCTCGGGGCGCGGTGGGCGGGGCCCCGGGCGCGGCGGGCGGGGCCAAATAATTGAGCAATCTTTGGGAATTTGGAGGGTCTGTCTCTGGCTTTTTCCCAGGTAAACAAGGGGCTGAGTGTGAGTCTTCATGCAGTGACATGCAGAAGGGTGGGTCTTGGCAGTAAGCCGTTTCCTGGAATGTGAAGTGGGAGAATTCTTTAACCTTTGCTCTTTTCCACAATGACAGGGTTAAGGAAGCTTCAACCTTGTCACCACAAACTGTAACACCAAGCAAAAGTCAAAAATGATAAATACACATGTTATAGTTGAAAAATGGAACATTAGAAATGCTAAACTAGGGACTTCCCGGAGTTCCTGGCTGTCCAGGGGTTAAGACTCCGAGCTTCCAATGCAGGGGGCCCGGGGTTCGATACCTGGTGGGGGAACTAGATCCCTCATGCTGCAGCTAAGACCCGGTGCAGCCAAAATAAATAAATATTAAAAAAAAAAGAAATGCTAAACAAATAATAATAATGGCGACAACAACAAACTTGCCCAGGAACCTCAGTGTACATGCCTTTGAACGACGTTGAAGGGCTCTGCATGTTCATTTGTGGCTGTGTTGTGTCTCATCCTGTCACATCCTAGAGACATCATTACGTGTTGAAAGATGATCCTCTAAATCAAGTCAGAGGTCCCGGTTGCTGTTAAATTGTACAAGAACCCAGAGTTTATATTAAGAAAAATATTTTTCATTTTGCCATTTCTCTGGTGATCATGAAAAAAAATCTTCGGACAGCATCATGGATTTTATGTTCATGATTAGACAATATAAGCAGTAATGAAAATGTCATACTTATGTAACTAAATTATCCAGGCATCTCCTGTATCACCAGCTGAGCGCTGCTGAAGAAATCAGCTGGTGAGAATAAGCTT
The DNA here is from genome assembly GCF_965194825.1 of Balaenoptera physalus. NCBI lineage: Eukaryota > Metazoa > Chordata > Mammalia > Artiodactyla > Balaenopteridae > Balaenoptera > Balaenoptera physalus. The sequence goes on from NC_138900.1 coordinate 5,327,495, forward strand.
TTCTTGATTAATTATGCGAAAAAACGTCTGTTGTTTTCCGTGACTTGAGAAAGAAAGCTGTATGTGGGACTTCCCTCGTGGCGCAGTGATTAAGAATCCGCCTGCCAATGCAGGGGACACGAGTTCGAGCCCTGGTCCGGGAAGATCCCACATGCCGCAGCGCAACTAAGCCCGAGCGCCACAACTACTGAGCCTGTGCTCTAGAGCCCACAAGCCACAACTACTGAGCCCGTGCACCACAACTATTGAGCCTGCGCTCTAGAGCCCTCAAGCCACAACTACTGAGCCCACAAGCCACAACTACTGAAACCCACACGCCTAGAGCCCGTGCTCCGCAACAAGAGAAGCCACCGCAATGAGAAGCCCGCGCACCACAATGAAGAGTAGCCCCCGCTCACTGCAACTAGAGAAAGCCTGCTCGCAGCAACAAAGACCCAACGCAGCCAAAAATAAAATAAATAATTTTTTTAAAAAAGAAAGAATATTGCCCACCATCCAGTTCTACAAGAATCAAGACATTAGCCACCGCAGTCACTGACCTACAGCCGCCCTGACAGGAATTCCAGGCAAAGATCAGGATAAGCCACTCTCTGCTCTGGGAAAACTGGCAGAACCAGCCTTCAGAATGTTAGATATTTTCAGGAGAAATTTTTTTATGAACCTGAATTCTTTCATCTTCCCATACTTAGAAAAGCACTGAAACCATTAACAACCATTAAGATGTCTGTTCCCTTTGACCAGCAGAAACCTTCTACCAAGGTGTGTGCTTGATTGCATGTAGCCCCTTCCCCAAATCCACATATATACTGGCCTCCACCCTGACTCTCAGAACAGTTTTCAGAGCTCCCTGGGGGACTGGCTCCTGGGTTACAATCCTCAGTTTGACTGGTATAAAATTTTCCATTTCTTTCTTTACATTGACTACTGATTAATTTTTCTTTGACACCACAGTATAAATATCTTCCTTTTCCCTCTTAAGCTGGACATATTGTTTAAAATGGATGCTGTAATTTTATCTCCACGTGGGTTTAAAAACAAACAAACAAAAACAAAAAAAACCTGTGCTCTGATTATGGTGAAACTATTATTCCTCTTGAAATTAGGCACAGACCGGGCAGGTGCAGGCAGCCTTGGGCTGCCTGGGGGATGCGGGGTTTAGGGAGCCCTTCAGCCAATAGCCACTGGCAGGGGTGGTGCACGCTGTTTATCTGCTTTCTTCCTCCCTGGCCTGGGCAGGCTGGGCCGAGACAGGGAGTCCGGCCTCTAAGCCCACCCCCCGTCCCCATCGCGCCTCCCCTCCCCCCCTCCTCTTTCCCCTCCTCTCCGCTCCTGTCCCCTCCCTCCCTTCCTCCATCCCTCCTCTCCTGTCCCCTCTCCTCTCCCTCCCCTTCCCTCCTCTCCTCCCCTTTTCCCTCCTCTCTCTCTTTCCTCTCTCCTCGCCTCCCGTCCCAAGGCACAAGCTCCCTTCACTGTGGCTACCCGGCTCTCCCCTCCTCTCCCTACCCCTCCCCTCTCTCCGGCCGAGATTCTGCAAAGTGCTTTCCCAACAGGGACTAGTTGCTCCTACGCAGACCCATTTGTTTTCTAGCCAGCAATTCACAGGGGATTTCAAAGCACCTTATCGCTTGGTTAACGGGCCCGACCGCCCCCCACTCCTGGAAGGAGCGCTAAGGATCGCTACCTGTCAGAGTCAGGTTTCCAGAGGAAGGGAGAGTCCTAGTTCAGTTCCTTGGTGTCTTAGTTCATTCAGTTCACTACTCACAGACCTCTGTCGTCCCGCCTTCGGGCTCCTCCCCTGGTTTCAAGGAGGCGGCCACAGAGCTCTCCTCTCTGGGTTTTCTGGAGACCTATCTAAGGGCCTTGTCTGGGTCACGAAGATAAACTCAGTCCCGCGTGGATTTTTTCCCCTTTGCTCTTAGAGCAAGTGAAAGGCATCAGCAAATATTCATTATCCACTTTAGCTGTCTTCCTTGTGGATTTTTGCTCAGAAATTTGGAAAAACAATAAAAGAAGAGATCACACCCTCCCACCCCCCACCCCCCTAAAAAAAGAAATTAGGCAATGACCATTTCAGAAAACAATTAGCATTATGTTTGTGGGTTTCAGAGCAAACGATCTGGGACTTGACAGTTTGCAGCTTCAGATGTATCTTCTGATATTTCTCTGTTAAGAATAAATGTTTTAATGTCAACTCCAGGCTCACACCAAATCTAATATTTAAACTTATTCATTGCACTTGTTTCCATGACTTCTGGATATCATTTGGAATACTTGTATTTGAGTCTATTTCAATAATTATTATACTGTTCCTCACAGAGTTTCATTTAATCCTCCTTCATTGTTAACCAATTATATCCTATGTAATCAATAATAGTTTAATCTCTATTTTACAGTGTTTTGTCTCATACATGTTTCAAAGCCCAGAGATTAGCCCATCATATTATAGTACAAAGAGTCTGGTGGTTGCTCTCATTTTATGCTTGTTCTTGGGATAAGGACAAATGCATCTCTGTTACCATCATCACATCAAACCATTATTGCCCCTATAAACCCAACACTTGGTCTGGGATGATCTTTCTTATAGGATTTTATCGTAGTTGGTGCATTATCATCTTATTTGCATTTTAAAGATTTATTCATAGGTAACTTTGGCCTATAAAATAAACTTACAGACATAATTATAAAATTGCCACATCACAATTATTAATGAAGATAAAACCATTTAAGTATGGCAAAGGACATCAGTAAAAAAAAAAAAAATACAGATGTTGAGGACGTGAAGAGTAAAACTGACTACCTTTCTTCACGTAGGATCCTGGTGAAGAGGCTTGTCTGCAGCTAGAAAACACAGATGCAGTTTCTGACGCTGCCACCTAGGGGGATGCGAGTTGTGATGGTTCTTATAATCTGTACTTAGGGTCGCCTTGTCTGGAAAATGACAACAACAGTACTTATCTCAGAGTTGAAGATTCAGTGTTGTTACATACAAAACAATATCACTTATGCAACCACTTGCTAATGGAAAATAGGAGTGTTTCTGAATGAAGAATAGTGAATTTCAATTGCCATGTCACCAGTAACATAAAACTCACATATTCCTGCAGTGCCATCTTACTCTGAATATGAATCTCAGTATCTGGGAGGTGGCCAAAGGCCTCCAGGGATTTGGCAATAGGGGTTATCTCCTTATCACAGACTTGTAGTTGGAATCTTAGGGAATTTCTATTTTCTTTATCAGAATGTCATCATTCACCTCAAGGGATACAGGTTAAAATCCCTAGATTTGATTCTCAGGCACCTGATTTTTGCCAATACCTTGGTACTCCTTTCTAAAGGACTTCCCCACACAATGGCAGCCTTTGGGTTGAAACATTTCCTCAGTGACTTCGGATGCAAACTTGTTTCCTATGTTCACAGAGTGGCCACGGCTGTGTCCTTCACCACCACCTGTCTCTTAAGTATCTTACAGGCCATCATGATCAGCCCCAGAAACTCCACATGGACGAATCTTAAAGTAAAGGCTCCCAAGTACACTGGCTTCTTTATTTACCTGTGATGGATTTTGCACTTGCTTGTAAATATAGTTGTTTTCACATGTGTCTGGTAAATGGAGCAACACGAACATTACAAAGCAAAAAGATTTGGGATACTGCTCTAGTACTCTGCTTGACAAAATAACATCCACACTATTGGCAGCTTTTTTAAGCCCTCCTAGTACTTTGTCTTTTGGACTCATGATCTTGGCCAGTGGATACATGGTTTTCATTCTGTACAGACACAACCAGCCAGTCTGACACATTCACAGGACCAACCATTCACCCAGATCCTTTCCTGAGACCAGAGCTTCCCCAAGAATCCTTGCCTTGGTGAGCACCTTTCTTTCCTTCTACATCCTCTGCCCCATTTTTGCAACTTATATGGTGATTTTCAATAATCCCAGTTGGTGGCCGATTAACATCTCTGCACTAATGCATTCACGTTTCCCCACTGTCAGCCCCTTTTCTTCTCATGAGTCCAGGCACCGATGAACCCAGGCTCTGCTGTACCGGCTGCAGAAGGAATACCCAAGTCCCTAATCTGGTCAGAAAACTCTAAATTTTCTATTTGTACTCACAATATAAAGTCCTTTACTCATTCAGTGTTTGCTGTGTTCAGCACTACAATGACCAGTCACATCACAGAGAGTGCTGAGCAACAGGCTGTCTTCAGAACTTGAAATGTATTGGTGGGGGCTTCCCTGGTGGCACGGTGGTTAAGAATCCGCCTGCCAATGCAGGGGACACAGGTTCGATCCCTGGTTCGGGAAGATGCCACATGCCGCGGAGCAACTAAGCCCGTGCGCCACAACTACTGAGCCTGCACTCTAGAGCCCGCAAGCCACAACTACTGAGCCCACGTGCCACAACTACTGAAGCCCGTACGCCTAGAGCCCATGCTCCGCAACGAGAGAAGCCACCACAATGAGAAGCATGTGCACCACAACAAAGAGTGGCCCCCGCTCGCCGCAACTAGAGAAAAGCCCGTGTGCAGCAACAAAGACCCAATGCAGCCAAACATAAATAAAAAAATAAATTTATTAAAAAAAAAATTTTGTTGGTACAACCACTACGGAGAACAATATAGAGGTTCCTTAAAAAACTAAAAAGAGAACTACCATATGATCCAGCAATCCCACTCCTGGGCATATATCTGGAGAAAACCATCATTTGAAAAGATACATGCATCCCACTGTTCATTGCAGGACTATTTACAATAGCCACGGAAACAACCTAAATGTCCATTGACAGAGGAATGGATAAAGATGTGGTACATAGATAAACAATGGAATATTACTCAGGCGTAAAAAAGAATGAGATAATGACACTTGCAGCAACATGGATGGCCCTAGAGATGATCATACTAAGTGAAGTAAGCCAGAGAAAGACAAATATCATATAATAGCACCTATATGTGGAATCTAAAAAAAAATGATACAAGTGAACTTATTTACAAAACAGAAACAGACTCCCAGACTTCAAAAACAAACTTATGGTTACCAAAGGGGAAATGTGGAGGGGGTGGGGTGGGGATAAATTAGGAGGTTGGGATTAACATACACACACTACTGTACATAAAATAATCAACAAGGACCTACTGTACAGCACAGGGAACTCTACTCAATATTCTGTAATAACCTATATGGGAAAAGAATCTGAAAAAGAATGGATATATGTATAACTGAATCACTTTGCTGTACACTTGAAACTAACACAACATTGTAAATCAACTATACTCCAATATAAAATAAAAATTAAATTTAAAAAAAGCAAAAATAAGGAGGTCTAATTAACACAAAAAAAATAAAATAAAATATATTGGGGAAGGGCTTCCCTGGTGGCGCAGCGATTGAGTGTCTGCCTGCCAATGCAGGGGACACGGGTTCGAGCCCTGGTCTGGGAAGATCCCACGTGCCGTGGAGCGGCTGGGCCCGTGAGCCACAATTACTGAGCCTGCGCGTCTGGAGCCTGTGCTCCACAACAAGAGAGGCCGCAATAGTTAGAGGCCCGCGCACCGCGATGAAGAGTGGCCCCCGCTTGCCACAACTAGAGAAAGCCCTCGCACAGAAACGAAGTCCCAACACAGCCATAAATAAATAAATAAATACTTTAAAAAATGACTCCCTTCTTTAAAAAAAAAAAAAGTATATATATATATATATATATATATGCTGGGGAAGACACTGAACCAGCTATTTACTAAGCAAAATGCAATGTAATTTCATTTTCATGAGCTGTTTCAATATAATACTTGAGTCTAGGAATTTGTAAAAAGTGTGGCCTGTATTATTTGGAGAAAATAGAAAGTTTCTCTGAGTATGTATATTTCAGTCTAATAAATCAAAATGTCCCTAGAATTCAGGAGGCAGTGAAATGTGAGAAGAGTTTATGGAAAGAAAGAGCCTTTGGTTTTGATTATTCACATACCTAGGATGGATCTGGAGGAGGGAATAAGGTGTCAGACACTGCCTAACACTGAAGGTCCAGCATGTGTTTTTACCTCAAAGCCTAAGAGGAGACCTTGCTATTTGAGTTGTTTTTGGATGGGAAGAGATTGCCATATGTTTTTTCTGTATTTTCTGGCAAAAAATCAGCTGAATGATGAAGGTAAGGCAACAAAGTAAACACAGATGTCTTGGGATTTTTAAAATAATATTTTTAGTTGTGATGAAATACACATAAAATCTAACATTTTAACTATTTTTAAGTGTACAGTTCAGCGGCATTAAGTACCTTGATATTGTTGTGCAACTATCACCACCACCTATCTCCACGATTCTTATCTAGTAAACTCTAACTCTGTACGCAATAAACAATAACTCCCTGTTGCCCTCTCCCTAGGCCCCTGGCAACCACCATTCTACTTTCTGTCTCTACAAATTTGACTGGTCTAGCTACCTCATATAAGTGGAATCAGACAGTATTTGTCCTTTTGCGATTGGCTTATTTCACTTAGCATAATGTCCTCAAGGTTCATCCATGTTGTAGCATATGTCAGACTATCCTTTTTAAGGCTGAATAATATTTTATCGTTGACCACATCATGTTTCTCTTTGTGTGTCAGTGGACATTTGGTTGCGTCCACCTTTTGGCTATTGTAAATAATGTTGGCTACTGTAAATAATGTTGCTCTGAACATGCCTGTACAAATTTCTCTTTGAGTCTTCTCTTGGTTCTTTGGCGTATATACCCAGAAGTAGAATTTTTGGATCATATGTTAATTCTAGGTTTAACTTTTTGAGGAACCATGTGTTTTCCAAATTAGCTGCACCATTTCACAATCTAACTAACAGTGGATAAGGTTTACAGTTTCACGACCTCCCTGCCAACATTTGTTATTTTCTGTTGTTTTTTAAATAATAGCAGCCATCCTAATGGATGTGAGGTGGTATCTCATTGTAGAATGTTTTTAAGATGGGAAATCGACAAGTAAAACTATCAACCGGGTACTGGGATATTTAGAGGCTGAAATATTTTGTATTAAGTGATATCTCAATTAGTTTGAGGGAAGACAGGAGTCAGTTCGGACTCCCATGTCCTCTACTGAGGGAATACACGTATGGTGGAATCTTCACATTTCTAGAATAGCAGAGGAGGAGGGTGTGGGTGAATAACTTTTTTGCTTATGTGGATTTTTCTTTAGGAAAAGAGCCAAGGGAACAAAACAGGAGAATCAAAAAGTGGGGGAAATGGACAATTCCTCAATCACATAGAAAGATTAGAATATACCCTTATTTGTGATTGCTAGATTTGAGGATCCAAAAAATTTAAAGGAGTTTCAACAAATGGACAATATATTCAAACTTGTGTCAAAAAATATATATATAAAGAACATTTCTCAGCAGTTGTTAGACCGCAAAGTTTCAAACACTAAAAAAAATTTTTAATAAGACAGATAGTATTTTATCATCAAATAATACCACTTGGAAAACTGTACATTCAGAAATTTTAAAATATTGAAAACCTTAAAGAGTCACTATTTGTTTAGATAATTAGAATTTATGTATATGAAAAGATAAGAAAATTCTTGTGTCAACCTTGTGATATTTATTTAATGAAAAAAATTATTTAGAGGAAATAAGATAGCTGCAAATTCACATATTGGAAGTTCACTGGACAATCCACGTCCTATGGGTCCAATTCAAGAATTTTTAAAGAAAGGTATAGTGTAAACCCAACAAAAGGCAAAAATGAAAATTATATTAAATATAACAAAATGTTCTTTTGAAACATTAGCTTTAAAATGTGCAAAAGGCTTCCCTGGTGGCCCGGTGGTTAAGAATCCGCCTGCAGGGGACATGGGTTCGAGCCCTGGTCCGTGAAGATCCCACATGCCGTGGAGCAACTAAGCCCATGCACCACAACTACTGAGCCTGCGCACCACAACTACTGAGCCCACGTGCCACAACTACCAAAGCCTGCACACCTAGAGCCCGTGCTCCGCAACAAGAGAAGCCACCGCAATGAGAAGCCCGCGCACCGCAAGGAAGAGTAGCCCCTGCTCACTGCAACTAGAGAAAGCCCATGTGCAGCAATGAAGACCCAACGCAGCCAAAAGTAAATAAATAAAATAAATTTATTAAAATAAAATAAAATAAAATGTGCAAAGACACACTTGAACAATACTAACCATAGTAGATGACTATTGATAGAGATTTTCAAAAGATGTAGAGGTTACTAAGAACTTTATATTAATTAATTTGAAAATTGAGAAGAATGATTTCTACAAATATAGATCACTAAAACTGAATTAAGAAGAATTAGAAATGAGAGAAACATAAATAACTTCAAAACTTTGAAATATTCAACAAGACTGATTGCTTTATAGGAAAATTTCCCACATTTGCAAGGTATTGGCAGTTCTCTTCATTTACAAACTTTTTTCAATACAGAAGATATGAAAATGTGTAATACTGCTATTATATCCCTCATGTTAAGACATCAAAAAAAAAAGCAGTTTGACTTCTGAAGTTTGATGCAAAATGGATCATTAAAATACACAATGTGACTGATATATGTTATTCTAGTAATACATGATATTTTAATATGTGTGGTATTACACAGCCTGTTGTGGTGTGAACATTGACTTCCATTATGCCAACAGCTTCAGAGAAGCACTTGAAACGTTTCAACACTCTGTTACATTTATAGAAATCTGCAACACAACATTGTAAATCAACCATACTTCAATAAAATTTAAAATAAAGTAAAATAAAATAAACATACACCCAGCATATAGAATCAGGAGGAAAATTAATCTGATCTATAGTATCCATCAACAATGAATATAGAACTTTATATTGATGGTCAAATGTTGAGAGAGTGTTATGGACTTATATACACTACCAAATGTAAAATAGCTAGCTAGTGGGAAGCAGCCGCATACCACAGGGAGATCAGCTTGGTGCTTTGTGACCACCTAGAGGGATGGGATAGCGAGGGTGGGAGGGAGACGCAAGAGGGAGGAGACATGGGGATATATGTATATGTATAGCTGATTCACTTGTTATAAACCAGAAACTAACTACACACCATTGTAAAGCAATTATACTCCAAGAAAGATGTTAAAAATGAAATGTTAACAAGCATATCTGTTTAGGTCAGGAATAAATCGAGAATTGATCTCTGAATATCACTTCTACTCAAAAGAGTATGTAGAATTTGTAGCCATTTACAGCCAGTAGGTCAGAAGCATGGGAGGCCTAGGACCTGTGATTGGCATCTGAAGTGGGGGTAAAGGTTGTGCAACTGAGTCCTTAATTCTTTGGAGTCTGTACTTACTCCAAGTAGTTGGTATCAAAATTCAATTGTAGGACACCCAGCTGGTGTCTGAAGAGCTGGAGAATTGCTTGGTGTGGGGAAAACCCCCATACGTTTGTTGTCAGAAGTGCTGTAAGTGAAACAGCTCACCCTATCACTGATCATTAAAAAAGATCTTACAGGACTTCCCTGGAGGTCCAGTGGTTAAGACTCCACACTTCCATTGCAGGGGGCACGGGTTCAATCCCTGGTCAGGGAATTAAGATCCCACATGCTGCACGGCACAGCAAAAAAAAAAAAAAAATCAAATCAAAATGAATTAAATACTTAAGTGTCAGACCTGAAACTGTAAGACCCCTAGAAGAAAACAGGGGAAAAGCTTCTTGACAACGGCCTGTGGAATATTTTTTTTTTAATTTGACACCAAAGCTAATTAGACAAATGTGACCACATCAAACTAAAAAGTTTCTGCACAGCAAAAGAATCAATCAAGAGTGAAAAGGCAGAGACTTCCCTAGTGGCGCAGTGGTTAAGAATCCACCTGCCAATGCAGGAGACATGGGTTTGAGCCCTGGTCTGGGAAGATCCCACATGTTGCAGAGCAACTAAGCCCATGCACCACAACTACTGAGCCTGCGCTCTAGAGCCCACGAGCCACAACTACTGAGCCCATGTGCCACAACTACTGAGCCTGTGTGCCACAACTACTGAGCCTGTGTGCCACAACTACTGAAGCCCACACACCTAGAGCCTGTGCTCTGCAACAAGAGAAGCCACCACAATGAGAAGCCCACGTAGCGCAACAAAGAGTAGCCCCCGCTCACCACAGCTAGAGAAAGCCTGTATGCAGCAACAAAGACCCAACGCAGCCAAATAAATAAAATAAATAAATTTATTTTTAAAAAAAGAGTGAAAAGGCAGGGACTTCCCTGGTGGTCCAGTGGCTAAGACTCCACGCTCCTAATGCAGGAGGCCCAGGTTCGATACCTAGTCAGGGAACTAGATCCTGCATGCCACAACTAAAGATCCTGCATGCTGCAACTAAGACCCGGTGCAGCCAAATAAATAAAAATATTTTTTAAAATAATAATAAAAAAAGAGTGAAAAGGCAATCTACAGAATGGGAGAAAATATTTGCAAACCATGTATTTGATAGGGGGTTAATATCCAAAATATGTAAGGAACTCAACTCAGTAGCAAAACCCCCCAAATAATCCAATTAAAAAATGGGCAAAGGACCTAAACAGACATTTCTCAAAAGAAGACATACAAATGGTCAGCAGGTATATGAAAAGTTACCCAACATCACTAATCAGGGAAAAGTAAATCAAAGCCACCATGCTATATCATTTCATACTTGTTAGAATGCTTATTATTTATTTTTTTAAATAAATAAATTTATTTATTTATTTATTTATTTATTTTTGGCTGCATTGGGTCTTCGTTGTTGCACGCGGGCTTTCTCTAGTTGCAGAGAGCGGGGGCTACTCTTCGTTGTGGTGTGTGAGCTTCTCATTGCGGTAGCTTCTCTTGATGTGGAGCGAGGGCTCTAGGCACACGGGCTTCAGTAGTTGTGGCACGCGGGCTCAGTAGTTGCGGCTCGCGGGCTCTAGAGCGCAGGCTCAGTAGTTGTGGTGCGCAGGCTTAGTTGCTCTGCGGCACGTGGGATCTTCCCAGACCAGGGCTCAAACCCATGTCCCCTGCATTGGCAGGCGGATTCTTAACCATTGCACCACCAGCAAGTCCCTAGGATAATTCTTAAAGAGACAAATGATAACAAATGTTGCCAAGGATGTTTGAGAAAAGGGAACAGTGGTACAGCCACTATAGAAAACAGCATGGTGGGTTCTCCAAAAATTATAAATAGAACTACCATATGACCCAGCAATCCCACTGCTGGTTATATATCCAAAGGAAATAAAATCAGGATCTCACAGAAGTACCAGTACTCCTATGTTCATTGCAGCATTATTCACAGTAATCAATGTATAGAAACAACTTAAATGAGCATCAACACAAGAAAGGATAAAGAAAATGTTTTATAAACATACAATGCAATCTTATTCAGTCTTAACAAAGAAGGAAATCCTGTTATTATTCAACAATATGGATAGCCCTGGAGGACTCTATGCTAAGTGAAACAAGACCGATGGAGAAAAATACTGTATGATCTCACTTTTATGTGGAACCTAAAATAGTCAAACTCATAGAATCAGAGTAGCATGTTGGTTGCCAGGGGTTAGCGGGAGAGGGAAATGGGGAGATGGTGTTCAAAGGGTACAAAGTTTCAGTTATACAAGATAAATAAGTTCTGGAGATCTACGATATGGCATACTACCTATAGCTAACAATACTGTACATGGTAGTACTCATGTTGTATTCTTACCTCAAAAAAAGTGCCCCTCCCAAACTTATTGCTAGACTCAACTGGTGACACTAGGCAATTCTATCAAATGTATGAAGAAGAATAACAGCATTTCATGAAAAAATATACAATTTCTTCCAGAAAATAGACCATGAATATTTTAAACTCAATTTCTGAGACTACTATTACCATGGTAACAAAAATAAAGGCATTTGAAGAAAGCCATAACTACTAACTAAATCCCACATAAAAAATATGCAAACATTCTTACAAAATATTAGTGATAGAAATTAGCAATATATAGAAAGAGGGACTCCCCTGGTGGTCCAGTGGCTAAGACTCCAAACTCCCAATTCAGGGGGCCCAGGTTCGATCCCTGGTCAGGGAACTAGATCCCACATGCTGCAACTGAAGATCCCGTGTGCCACAACTAAGACCTGGTACAGCCAAATAAATAAATATTTAAAACAAACAAACAATATACAGAAAGAACTGTACACGATGACCAAAAGGGGTTCACTTGAGGGATGCAAGGCTGTTTTAATGTTTAAAAAACAATCAACATAAATCACAGTAGCAACAGATTACAGTGGTAAAATCATAGCATCCTATCAATTGATGCAGAAAAAGCATTTGACAATATTCAACACTCAGTTTAAGCTTTCAGAGAACCAGGAATAGAGGGAAATTTCCTCAACTCAATAAAGAACACCTAAGAAAGCTTACCTTACAACAAACATCATTCTTAATGGTGAAAGACTGAATGCTTCCCCCACAGAGAATGGGGATAAGACAAGGATGTCCGCTCTTACCACTGTTAGTCAACATGCAATTAGAAGTTACAGCCAATGAAATAAGGGAATGAAAGGAAATAGAAGTGATAAACATCAGAAAGAAGATATACTAGTGTATCCATCAGCAGGAGGTATCATTGTGGTGGTGGGTTGAATAATCACCTCCCGCCACCAAAGGACAGCCACATCCTCACCCCTGTAACCTTCAAGTGTTAAGGATCTTGAGATGAGAGATTATCCTGGATTATCCGATAAACATGGGATAATCAGAAGGGGTTGAATAAGAAGGATGCAGTTGGACTTAGTCACAGAGAAGCTGCTACTGTGGTGGAAGCAGGACGGAGATAAAAAGATTTAAGATGGTACCTGGCTGACTGACGATGGATGAAGTGGCAAAGCATATAAGCAGTCTGCAGAATTTGCAAAGTGCATGGAAATAAGTTCCTCCCTGGAATGTCAGGGTTACGGTTCTGTTAACATACCCATTTTATACGTCTGACCTGAACTGAAAGAGAAGAAATTTTATTGTTTTAATCCACCTAGTTTGTGGTAATTTCTTACCACCTGATGAAATAAAATTTATATTTTAAGGCAAGACAAGAAAAAAATTAACATAAAATTGTTTGGGCCTCCTCCCTCCCAAATGTGTAGCGTGCATCTGCATTACACATTAACCACAACTCCTCAAACTGGGAATGCCTGCCCAACCAACCAGAAAGGTCAAATTTTTTCCCTTTCTTTTGACACTAGCAATTTAACTTCTTAAAAGAATAGCGTTCTTTCCCAACTCTGTAGGGGGTCATGGTGACTTGCTGCTCGCGTTGTATGTACTTACCTGGACTACGTACCCTTGGTGAACTTTATGTAAAATATCAGTATGTCATTTTGATGCACGATCCTTTGTCTCGAAAATGTGTATGACTGTACCTTGAACGCTAACAGCTGGAACAGTTCTCAGAGCTTTCTGAGAATCTGCTTCCTGCATTATAGCCCTCAATCTGGCGCGAATAAAATTCTCTTTTTTTTTTCTTCTTGATAGATAATTGAATTTTCGTCAACAAGCCGCATTAGGAAACTAATGAAATGATATATACAGACAAGTCCAAGTCCAAGGAATCTATGAAAACCTCTAGAATAAGTGAGACTAGTAAGTTCTGAGGATAAAAGATCAACATTCAAAAATCTATTGTATTTCTATATAGTAGCAATTAACACATGGAAACAAGTTAAAAATAACATGTCCGATTATTTAAAAAAGAAAAAGTAGAAATGTGTTAATCAAATAAAACGTTGATGGGATTTTGATGCTGAAATCCATAAAATACTGGTGAAAGAAACCAAAGATCAGACAAATAAATAGACATACTACAGCCATTTATTGGAAGGCATAACATAGAAATGATGTCAAATGATCGCCAACTCATAGGCTTAATGCATTTTCTATCAAGATATTTTGTAGGCACAAACAAGATTTTTCTAAAACTTATATGGAAAGGCAAAGGAACTAGAATAGCTAAAATATCTGAAGAAGAATAAATTGGTTGGAATCACTCATTCAATTAAAAACTTCTAATAAGATAAAAAGTAATCAAGACTGGTATTTGTGGAGTGAGACATACAGAACGATGGAACAAAACAGAGAACCCAGAAACAGCCCCACACAATTACTTCCAACTGAGTTTTGACAAAGGTACCAAGAAAACTGAACGAAGCAAGAATCTGAAAAAATTACACCATATCAACTGATCTTCCATACTAGGAAAAAAAAATGAAATAATCTCCACCAAAACTTCACACCTGTACAAATATTAGCTCAAAATTGGTCATAGCTTTAAACGTGAAATGTAAAACCATACTACTTTAAACTGTAAGAGATTTAGAAAAGAAACCATAGGATAACATCCTCAGGATCTATCTATATATCTACCTAAGTTTTAACATATTTTGACTTGTAATTTTATTTTGCAGTATGCAATATTTCAGACTAAACTTGAGACTTAGTTATTCCTCATGTGAATGCTCTGATGTGGATTCTGTTGTGAAAAGTCTTGAAGAAATTTTAAATAGGCATTACGTTTGTAAAGTTTCTTTCCATTATGAATTCTTTGGTGAATCCTGAGGGGACACTTGCTTAAAGGCCTTTCCACATTCAGTAAATTTCCCTGGTTTCTCTCAGGTATAAATCCTCTCATGACATCAAAGCCATGAATGTTTAATAAAAAGCCTTCCCACATTCATTACACGTGTAAGGCTGCTCTCCAGTAGGAATCTTGTGATGTTCTGTAGTTTTGATCTACGGATAAGAGCCTTTATACACACATTATGTTCTTGTGGCTTCATCAAAGATGTATATTCTGATGTCTAGTCAGTTGCGAAGTCTGTACAAGTCCTCTGTCCTATATGTTACCCTGATGTAATTTCTCTTTAGTGTGGACTCTCTAGTGTCAATCCATGCTTGAACTTGTATTATTTTGCCACACTCGTTACATTGGTCAGGTTACTCTCTAGCATGAATTCTCCGATGACTTACGAGGCTTGAGTTTTGAGTGAAGACCTTGCCACACTCACTACATTGGTAAGGTTTCTCTCCAGTGTGGATTTTCTTATGTCTGTTGAAGTTTGAGCAATGAATAAAGGATTTGCCGCACTGATTACATTTGTAAGGTTTCTCTCCGGTATGAATCCGGCGATGACTAGGAAGGCTTGAACTCTGACTGAAGACCTTGCCACACTCATTACATTTGTAAGGTTTCTCTCTAGTATGGGTGACCTGATGATAAGTAAGACTTGAATACACACCAAATGCTTTGCCGCACTCGTTACATTTGTACGGCTTCTCCCCAGTATGAATTCTCCGATGACTTACGAGGCTTGAGTTTTGAGTGAAGACTTTCCCACACTCACTACATTTGTAGGGTTTCTCTCCAGTGTGCATGACCTGATGTCGAGTGAGGTGGGAGCTCTGATTAAAGGCTTTGCCACATTTATTACATTTGTATGGTTTCTCTCCAGTATGAATCCTGCGATGATTAGTAAGGCTCGAACTCTGACTGAAGACTTTGCCACACTCATTACATTTGTAAGGTTTCTCTCTAGTGTGGACGACCTGATGATAAATAAGACTTGAATACACACTAAAGGCTTTGTCACACTCGCCACACTGGTAGGGTTTCTCTCCGGTGTGAATTCTGCGATGACGTACAAGGTGTGAACTGTAACTGAAGCCCTTACCACATTCCTCACACTTGTGATGTTTCCCTTTCGTGTGGATTCTTTGATGTCTAGTGAGATGTGAGCTCTGATTAAAGGCTTTGCCGCATACGTTACATTTGTAAGGTTTCACACCTGTGTGGATTACCTGATGGTTAGTGAGTTGTGAGCCATGATTAACTGCTTTGTCATACTCATCATATTTGTAAGGTTTTTCCCTAATGTATGCTTTCTGGTCTTGTGTGAGTAATGAAGAATGCCAGAAATCATTCCCATATTCATTAAAAATGTTGGTTTGGACACTCGGAAGAATTCTCTGAAGTACTGAAAATGAGGAACCACTGCTGTTAGACTTCTCAACTTGATGATACTCATAAAATTGCCCTTCATTTGGAAATATCTGCAGTTCAGCCAGATGTGACTGAAGTCCGATCTTGTTTTCAATAGGCTTGTTTCCTTCATCTCTTCTACCATGTTGATCTCTTCTACCAGTGAGATTTTTCTTATGGGTGACAGGCACTCCTCTGTAATTTCTTTTGTCACTTCTCCACTGGTACTCAAAGTCACGCATATTTCTCTGGATTTCCCTATAGCCATAGTCCTCAGTCTCACAGCTTTCATGTCTTTCCAACAACACTGTTTGCAACATTTCCCCTGTATGACTGTTCTCTTTTGGTGCTGATTCCTTGATCACACATTTAAGAGAGGTATCTACAAGACATAAAGAATCATATGTCTCCTATTAATTACAGTTTGGAAAGAAATATTTCATATTGAAGAACATAATATTATACCAGAAGTACTACATATTTTGAACAGTTAAGAAATGTTGCAACCATGATCTTCAGTTTTTAGGAACACAAAGGGAATGAGATTCTTTCATAAAGAAAGGGTGGGACTTCCCTGGTGGTGCAGTGGTTAGGAAGCTGCCTGCCAATGCAGGGGACATGGTTCGATCCCTGGTTCGGGAAGATCCCACATGCCACAGAGCAACTAAGCCCATGCACCACAACTACTGAGCCTGCATTCTAGAGCCCACGAGCCACAACTACTGAGCCCATGTGCCACAACTACTGAAGCCCGCGTGCCTAGAGCCCATGCTCCACAACAAGAGAAGCCACCACAATGAGAAGCCCGCGCGCCGCAACGAAGAGTAGCCCCCGCTCACCGCAACTAGAGAAAGCCCACGTGCAGCAACGAAGACCCAACGCAGCCAAAAATGAATAAATTAGGGGAAAAAAAAAAGAGAGAGAGAAAGGGTGATTACATGTATTTCAAATTAATTTTAGGGAAGTCTACTTTAAACAATCAATGGCTGAAACACCCACAGTGTACCCATGTTAGCCCTGAAAGAAGGGGTATTTTTGTACCATGACCCCAAAGCACATACCACTTCACAGAAAACATATGGCAGTTTCAGGTTTGAAGAGATAAAGATATTACACATATCTACTGCACATCGATTGTGTACCAATAAATGCTAAAGCACAGTACTCTAATGGTAAATAAGCCATAACAATTTTAACTAATGAGTAATATAAATAAATGGCAATTTAGAAGTAGAAATGAAGTTTAATAAAACGATGTTATAAAAATACAGTAATTCTCTGAATACCAGTTATAAAAGTTGTAGAACTATATTCACTCAGAATGGCCATTCTGCAACACTAACCAGTGATGTGAGTCAGTTATACTGCATGATACCCACTGAAAAGCCATCATCTATAAGTCATAATTAAAATTAGCAAACAGTGATAAAACATGATGGAAAAGAATATGGAAAAGAATGTATATATGTGTAGGCATAACTCAGTCACTCTGCTGGACAGCAGTAATTAACACAACATTGTAAATCAACTATACTTCAATTAAAAAAGAAAGAAAATTAGTAAATAAAACATTCTAGTAACCTATGATAAAATCAGGGTATAAATAATAAGTAACCACAATTACACAAAACTATTGTTTGTGAAATTCTCAACAAAGCCTTCTGAAGAAAAAAAAAAGCAAGGGCTTCTGTTCCAGAACCAACACAAAACGAGAACTGAAATTTACATTAAGACCACTGACTTTTTGAAAGAGAAAGACAAATACCATGTGCTATCACTCATATGTGGAATATAAAATATGGCGCATGGGACTTCCCTGGCGGTCCAGTGGTTAGGACTCTGTGCTTTCACTGCCGAGGGTGAGGGTTCAATCCCTGGTGGGGGAACTAAGATCCTGCAAGCCACATGGCAAAAAAAAAAAAAAAGGCACAAATGAAACAGAAACAGACTCACAGACATAGAGAACAGACATGTGGTTGCCAAGAGGGAGGGTGAGTGGGGGAGATATGGATTGGGAGTTTGGGATTAGCAGATGCAAACTACTATATACAGAATGAATAGACAACAAAGTCCTACTGTACAGCACAGGGAACTATAGTCAATATTGTGTGATAAATCATAATGGAAAAGAATATAAAAAAGGATATATATATATGTATAACTGAATCACTTTGCTGTACAGCAGAAATTAACACAACACTGTAAATAAACTATACTTCAATTTTTTTGGCCAAGCGGCTTGTGGGATCTTAGTTCCCCGACCAGGGATTGAACCTGGGCCCTCAGCATTGAGAGTGCAGAGTCCTAACCACTGGACCTTCAGGGAATTCCCAACTATACTTCAATTTTTAAAAAGTTTTTTTAAAAAGACACTGTTAAGAAAATGAAAACACCAGCTACAGACTAGGGGAAAATATTTGCATGATAGATATCTCATCATGGACTTGTGTCCAGGTTATACAAAGAACTCTCAGAACTAAGAAAACAAACAATGTGTTTTGAAAAATAAGCAAGGGAACTATATTCAATAACCTGGGGTAAACCATAATGGAAAACAATGTGAAAAAGAATGTATATATATATGTATAACTGAATCACTCTGCTGAACAGCAGAAATGAACACAACATTGTAAATCAAGTACACTTCAATTAAAAAAAAAGAGAATAAAAAAAAGTTAAAAAGCATAGAGGCTAGGGAGTAATGGCATGTGGGCAGTGTTTGTACTTGCCAATCTGTGGGAAGATAAATGTATTCGGACACTTAAAATGTTGACTTAGGAAAAAAGAGAAGCTGACTTAGCAAGTAGCATAATATTGTCCCATTCTTAACTATAGGACATGGGGCAAAAAGGAAGAGATCTAAAAGGGAGGGAGTGCAGGGACTTCCCTGGTGGTCCAGTGGGTAAGACTCTGCGCTCCCAACGCAGGGGGCCTGGGTTCGATCCCTGGTCAGGGAAGTAGATCCCGCATGCATGCCGCAACTAAGGAGCCCGCATGCCGCAACTAAGACCCGGCGCAGCCCTCAATCAGTCAATCAATGGGAGGGAGTACAATGATGAGGGAAGAAACCAGGTCTAGAAACACAGAGTAGAATAACTGCTGCCTGGGGCTGGGGGTTATGGAAATGGGGAGAGGTTGATAAAAGGGCACACAATTTCCGTCATAAGATGAATAAGGTCTGAAAATTTCATGTAAAACGTGATGACTATGGTGGATAATACTATAAAACTGAAATGTGCTACGAGAGTAGAACTTAAGTGTTCTCCCCAAGAAAAAAAAAAAAAGTAAGTATGTGAGGTAACGTATGTTAATTAACTTGATGGGAATCCTTTCACAATGTATATGTATATCAAATCATCACGTTGTATGCTTTAAATATATTACAATTTTATTTGACAACTATACCTCAATAAAGCTAAACAAACGATTTCAAAAATTCACCCACTGATTGTCTCCTTCTGAACGCACAGAGTGTAGTATAATATGCAGACATCTAGCTCTCTTCCAAGAACTACTGAATCAAAAGCACAGGGGTAGAAAAGGGGGAACTGGATATTTTAAGTTTGCCATAAGATTTTATGCATATTTAAGCTCTGGAATCACCCTTTATCATGAAATGGGAAGATCATACAAAGAAAGGACAAGTTCAAAGTCCTCATGCTACATTATGAAGCTTTTCATTTCTGAGTCAACAGGGCTTTGATCTCAGGCAGGCAGTGTAGGGGTTCCCAAGAGGCACACAAAGGAAAATGCAAAGATACCCAAGGACAGGTCCCGACTTCTGGAGGGAAGTTATCCTCACCCAGGGAGAGCAGGTTCCTGTAGGTCTCCAACATCACGTCCCTGTACAAGGCCCTCTGACCAGGGTCCAGGCATTCCCACTCTTCCTGAGAGAATTCTATGGCCACATCCTTGAATGTCAGCTGTGCCTGAAATGAAAACACATTTCACCAAGGGGCCCTGAGGAGAGTCCTTATTTTCACACACAATGAGAAGAGGAGAGAGAGGGGAAAGGATCGATTCGACTGAAGTGAGTATTGTCACAGATCCACTTACGGTATTTTTGAGCAAGTTATGTGTCCCTAATTTTGGTTTATTATACTTTTCCATAAGAGGTTATGATAGCCTCTAAATCAGTGTGGATTTCCCATTTTTGTGGACAATACAAGAAACACATACACACAATCAACACAGGATGATCTGTATAGAAATGTGAGATATGCTCCTCACACCAAGCAATATTCAATGTCTAGAGGAACAAGAGCAGGAATGACATCTTCAAAGATGACAATGTTTATAGTGGCTTTAAAGAAACTGTGATGACAGCAACAGTAATCTCAAAAAGTGTTTGAACACTTCTCATGTGCTACGCATTCCTCTAAATGCTCTGCATGTACTAACTCATATAATAACATAATACCAAATTTAAAAATATCTGACCCAGCGATTCCACTACTGGGCATATACCCTGAGAAAACCATAATTCAAAAAGACACATGCTCCCCAATGTTCACAGCAGCACTATTTACAATGGCCAGGACATGGAAGCAACCTAAATGCCCATCGGCAGAGGAATGGATAAAGAAGATGTGGTACATATATACAATGGGATATTACTCAGCCATAAAAAGGAACGAAATTGGGTCACTTGTAGAGACATGGATGGACCTAGAGACTGTCATACAGCGTGAAGTAAGTCAGAAAGAGAAAAACAAGTATCATATATTAATGTATATATGTGGAATCTAGAGAAATGGTATAGATGATCTTATTTGCAAAGCAGAAATAGGGACATAGATGTAGAAAACAAATGTATGGATACCAAGGGGGAAAAGGGGGAGAGTGGGAGGAATTGGGAGATTGGGATTAATACATATACACTACTGATACTACATATAAAATAGATAACTAATGAGAACATACTGTATGGCACAGGAAACTCTACTTAATGCACTGTGGTGACCTAAATGGGAAGGAAATCCAAAAAAGAGGGGATATATGTATATGTATAGCTGATTCATTTTGCTGTACAGTAGAAACTAACACAACATTGTAAACCAACTCTAGTTCAATAAAAATTAATTTAAAAAACTTAAAAAAAAAAGATTTGAAAAGAATCTAAAAAAGAGTGGATATATGTATAACCGATTCACTTTTCTGCACACCTGAAAGTAACACAACATTGTAAATCAACTATATTCCAATAAAATTAAAATATTAAAATAAATAAATAAACAAAACAGAAACAGACTCACAGACATAGAAAACAAACTTAAGGTTACCAAGGGGAAAGGTGGGGTGGGGGTGGGGATAAATTAGCAGTTTGGGATTAACATACACACACTACTGTATATAAAATAGATAAACAACAAGGACCTACTGTATAACACAGGGAACTTTACTCAATAGTCTGTGATAACCTATATGGGAAAAGAATCTGAAAAAGAATGGATATATGTATATGTGTAACTGATTCACTTTGCTGCACACCTAAACTAACACAACATTGTAAATCAACTATACTCCAATAAAAACTATTTTTAAAATATATAAATAAGTAAAATTTAAAATAACATAATAAAAAGATCTGGTCGGAGAGGGGGGAGGGATAAATTGGGAGTTTGGGATTGACAATGCACACAGTGCTATGTTTAAAATAGATAACCAGGGCCTTCCCTGGTGGTGCAGTGGTTAAGAATCCACCTGCCAATGCAGGGGACACGGGTTCGAGCCCTGGTGCAGGAAGATCCCACATGCCGCGGAGCAACTAAGCCTGTGAGCCACAACTACTGAGCCCGTGCGCCTAGAGCCCGTGCTCCGCAACAAGAGAGGCCACCGCAATGAGAAGCCCACACACCGCAAAGAAGAGTAGTCTGTACTCGCTGCAACTAGAGAAAAGCCCATGCGCAGCAACAAAGACCCAACGCAGCCAAAAATAAATAAATAAATACATAAATTTTAAAAAATAAAAAAATAAAATAGATAACCAGCAAGAACCTACTGTATAGCACAAGCGACCATGCCCAATATTCTGTAATCACCTAAATGGGAAAAGAATTTGAAAAAGAACAGATACCTGTGTATGTATAACTGAATCACTTTGCTGTACACTTGAAATTAACACAACATTGTTAATCAACTATACTCCAATATAAAATTTAAAACAATTTTTTTAAATTAAAAAAAAACAAAAAGATCTGGTCCCATCCATCTTAAGGCAGAGACAGCTGTGTCACAGACATTCTAAGAAATCTGCCTCAGGTCAAACTGCTAAAGATGGTAGAACAAACATATAAACCCAGGGGTTTAGATTCTCAATTTAAACGTAAAGAATTTAAGTCATATAAAAGCATCAAAGGTACATTGACAGAGGGTTCCCTGAGGAAACTTGAAACAAGTTCAAGGCTAACAACCTAGAACTACATAAAATGTCATCATGCAGACATGCACACACACGCACATACATGTTACTCTTTTTATAACTATTTAACTCATTAATGTCATAGTGTAGAAAAAATTTAACACAATGAAAAATACTTAAGATATAATTTCAACAACTAAATAATATATAACTTACTTATTTATTTATTTTTAATTTTTTTGGCCGCGCCACGCAGCTTGTGGGATCTTAGTTACCCGACCAGGGATGGAACCTGTGCCCCCTGCAGTGGAAGCGTGGAGTCTTAACCACTGGACCGCCAGGGAATCCCATACCTAACTTATTTAGAAATAATGATATGTATTTTATAAAAACCACGGGCTTGTGCATCCAAGCACTCACGCAGACACATATACACACTTAAATTTACTGAAATAAGAGTTGTCTCTCGATGACCACCATGGAGCTTCTTCAAGTTCCACGTCACTGGGTCATCATGAGACAGAATCTAAGTGGAGATGACAGGCCCTGAGGGAAGGACCTGGGTGGGTGTGAATGTACAGGTGTCAGGCGGGATACTTCAGAGTCAGACAAGATCGGCGAGTCCAAAGAAGGGCATTTCAGGAAGGACAGAGAAATCAACTGAGAATATGACTTTACCTGAGAAAAAGCCATTCCAGACTCCTCTTTCTTTCCTCTTCCTCCTCTTCCGGGCTTCTTCCTCAGGCAATATGAGTCTTTGAAGTCGACCTTGAAAGTGGAAAAGATGCTGTTGAATGCTTGGAATCAACACACCCCCTTCCTGAGTCACCACCACACACACAGGGAAGACCTCAGCATGTGCAACAGACAGTCCCCTGCTGCCCACTGTCCCAGGAGGGGCTCAGGACAGTAAACTCCCACACAGAGACCAACAAGGGAGCTTCCCCACACTTTCCTTCAGACCACTCTCCCCTCCTGGTGAGGCCCTCACGTACACAGCAGCAGCGGGCACCTCAGCTGGACCCGACGACCCCCTGCAGGTCACAGACCAGCCCTGGTCCATCCCCACGCGGAGCAGAGCCCCCTTGCCTCCCCCAGGGGCTAATCTCAGCCTCAGGAATGGAAGACACAGAGCCCTGGCGCTCAGTGCAGGACACAGACCAGGATCACCTGGGGGCACTCTAAAACATTTCTGGGGCTATGCCCCACCCAACTAAATCTGAGGACACTCTTTGATGGGGGAGGGGTACAAAACACGTATGTGCAAAATGCCTCATCCATCTAACGTGAAGCCGGGGCTGAGCACCGCTCAGAGGGGGCAAGCCGAGCCCGTCTCCCACCTTCTTTCTGTCTCTTTTCGACCCGTGGTGAACTGCTGTCACCAGGACCCAGCCGCGGAAGGGGAAGGGGCAGAAGAAAACACGTCAAGCACGCATCATGGACCAGACGTGGGGGGGAGGGTGTGGCTGGCATGTGAAATGGGAGGGAGGTGGTCAGAGAAGGCTCCACTCAGACGCTGACATCAGACCAAAGGCCTGGGGGAGGAAGCGTGTTTGCCACCTGCGTCTCCTGAGTCCGATAGTTCTAGGCAGAGAGACACCCCCGTGAGGGCCCTGAGAGTACAGACTTCATCCTTGGAGAGGGAAAGAGGGCTGGGTGGCTGGAGCAGGGTGAGGAGGAGGAGACGGCGGGAGGGGAGGTCCGAGAGGCACGGGGGGAAGCTGATGAGAAAGGGCCTTGGTCTCCAAACACGTTTCTCCCATCTCTCAAAAGAATTTTAGAAACTATGTATTGTTCCTCTCACTTCGAGTAAACATCTAATATTTCTTTTATCTTACACATTAAAACACTTACAAAGAATGTAATACATACTTCAGATCATGCCAAGATATTCACAGGGTCGCCCTTAACTGAGATGTGGAGGACGGCAGGGGGAATAGGGCTGGGGGAGGTCAAGACCAGTTTCGGACAAATTAAGCTGGAGATGCCTGTTAGACGTCCCCAGCAGAGATGTCGAGGAGACAGCTGGACACAGGATTGACAGTTTAAGGCAGAAGTCTGGATGGAGAGGATAAATTGCAAGACACGTAGGTGGTGCTGAAAGCCATATGACGAGATGATGAGGAAAGGCAGCGGGTATAGACAGAGAAGAGGTTCCAGGACTCAGCCTTGGGATGCACCCACATTCAGAGACCAGGGAGGTAAGGAATTCAGCAGAGGGAACTAAGAAGTGAACAGGGAGGGGAGAAGAAAATAAAACGAATAGGTAGACAGGCTTATAAAGGTTAGTGGGACGTCCTCAAAACCATGGAAAAAAAGTGTTTCAAGGAAGAGGGAGTGAGGACCTGTGCCACCTGATGCTGACAGGAAAAGCAAATGTGCGCAGGAAGTTAAATACTGGATTTAGAAACGAGGTCATACACTGTTGGTGGGAATGTAAACTGGTGCAGCTACTATAGAAAACAGTACGGAGGTTACTCAAAAACTAAAAAATAGAGCTGTCATATGATCCAGCAATCCCACTTCTGGGCATATATCCAGACAAAACTACAAGTCAAAAAGATACATGCTGGGGCTTCCCTGGTGGCGCAGTGGTTGAGAATCTGCCTGCCAATGCAGGGGACATAGGTTTGAGCCCTGGTCTGGGAAGATCTCACATGCCGTGGAGCAACTGGGCCCGTGAGCCACAACTACTGAGCCTGCGCGTCTGGAGCCTGTGCTCCGCAACAAGAGAGGCCGCGACAGTGAGAGGCCCGCGCACCACGATGAAAAGTGGCCCCTACTTGCTGCAAATAGAGAAAGCCCTCGCACAGCAATGAAGACCCAACACAGCCATAAATTAATTAATTAATTTTAAAAAAATATTAAAAAAAAAGATACATGCACCTCTATGTTCATAGCAGTATTATTCACAGTAACCAAGACATGAAAACAATCTAAGTGGGTTCATTGACAGATGAAAGAAGATATGGTGTACACACACACACACATACACACACACACACAATGGAATACTACTCAGCCATAAAAAAAAATGAAATACTGCCATTTGCGGTAACAGGGATGGACCTAGAGATTGTCATGCTGAGTGAAGTAAGTCAGAGAAAGACAATATATGGTATCACTTATATGTGGGATCTAAAATATGACACAAGGGGCTTCCCTGGTGGCACAGTGGTTAAGAATCCACCTGCCAATGCATGGGACATGGGCTCGAGCCCTGGTCCGGGAAGATCTCACATGCAGCGGAGCAGCTAAGCCCGTGCGCCGCAACTACTGAGCCTGCGCTCTAGAGCCTGCGAGCCACAACTACTGAAGCCTGTGCGCCTAGAGCCCGTGCTCCGCAACAAGAGAAGCCACTGCAATTAGAAGCCCGCGCACCACAACAAAGAGTAGCCACCCACTTACCAGAACTAGAGAAAGCCCGTGCACAGCAACGAAGACCCAACACAGCCAAAAATAAATAAATAAATTTATATTTAAAAAAAAAAAAAAAGAAAAGAATCCACCTGCCAATGCAGGGGACACAGGTTCGAGCCCTGGTCCGGGAAGATCCCACATGCCATGGAGTAAATAAGCCCGTGCACCACAATTACTGAGCCTGTGCTCTAGAGCTCATGAGCCACAACAACTGAGCCCGTGCGCCTAGAGCCCGTGCTCCGCAACAAGAGAAGCCACCGCAATGAGAAGCCCGCGCACTGTGATGAAGAGTGGCCCCCGTTCACTGCAACCAGAGAAAGCCCGCACGCAGCAACAAAGACCCAATGCAGCCAAAAATAAATAAATAAGTTATAAATAAATAAATAAATAAATAAAATACGACACAAACTTATCTACAAAACAGAAACAGAATCATGGAGAACAGACTGGTGGTTGCCAAGGGGAACTATATTCAATATCCTGTATTAAACCATAACACAAAAGAACATGAAAAAGTACATATATATGTATATATATATATTATATATAAATGAATCACTTTGCTCTACAGCAGAAATTAACACAACATTGTAAATCAACTACACTTCAATAAAATAAATTTAAAAAAAAAAGAAACGAGGAGGTCATCAGTGACTCTGAAGAAGAAAGTGTCAGTGACACGGAGGATGCGAAAGCTTAATTGGATGAGGTTCAAGTGAAGAACTGAAGAATATAAACAAGTTTTTAGGGCCTTGTGCTCTGAAACGGAGCACAGAAAAGGGGTACTTACTAGAGAGGGAAATGTAGTTAATAGAGAATGTCTTGTTTTAAAGACGGAAGAAAGGAGTGAATAAAAACTTTGGGGAGGGTGTTTAAGATGGACAATACCACCATTACAAATGACCAAAACACTGGGGTTAACACATACACACTACTATGTCTAAAATAGATAACCAACAAGGACGTACTGTATAGCACAGGGAACTCTATTCACTATCTTGTACAAGATAGTGAATAGAGTTATTCTTTTCTATAACAGAAAAGAATCTGAAAGAGAATATATATATATATATGAATAACTGAATCACTTTGCTGTACACCTGAAACTAACACAACATTGTAAATCAACTATACATCAATAAAAAACACAAACAAAAAAACAATACAAAAACGACAACAACAAACGACCAAAACAATTGCTGAGATAGGCAAACTGAAGATGCAGTGGAGGAAGGATGCCATACTGTCTGGAGACTGTGAGTGGGGCTGGCAACTGGGGCACAACTGCCAGGTCAGACACACACCAAGTGCTACCTGTATGCCCTCTGGCGTGGCCTTCATTCTGGGGGACTGATTAGCCTTCATCACAAGTGAGGGGGGAGCTGACCAGGAGCAGAGGGGGAGGGTGGTCAAGCTGAAGGTCCTTCACTCAGATCACTCTCCTCCCTCTCAAAAGGTGGCAAGGGCAAGTGCAAGTTCCGCCAGGATCGCAGTGAGCTGATCCACAGGTGGCTGCCACAGGAGGAGAGGAGATGCACGTTAGCAAAGAAAGAGGCTATCCTCGGCAGAAAGAGAAGAGGCCTCCTGGCTGCCCAGACTCCGCAATGGAGGAAGGATCCTGGTGTGTAAATTCTCACTTTGCTATGACATTGGCTTAAATGGTCACAGCCCCCAGTCCCAGGGTCTTGGGATTGTGCAAACTGAGGGTTGGACAGCAGGAAGTGTGTGTGTCTGAACAGAACATTAGAGAGGAAGGTGGAAGGCCTGAAGGGAGGGGACACAGGAGAGGCACAAAGAGACAAACCATGTTTCCAACCTCAGGTCACTCACCTGCGGAAGCATCAACTTCGCTGTTCTAGAGAAGAGAGCAAAGGGAGAGGGAGAAGGGAGTGCTGAGGGCAAGTGAGCTGGTCGGAAAGAAGATACCCTTTCTCTGAATATGAGCCCACCGGCTCACCCTGTTCTATACTAGTCACTGCTGAAGAGAGGGTCCCCCAGTGAGGATGAACAGAGCTTCCCCTTCTCCAATTCCCGAGTCTCCCTGCCACTACCAGGGCTGTCGCCCCCGAAAGCCAGCACTCGCCATCCTCTCCCCAGCTGCCTACCCAGGATCTCGCGCTCCCCCTCGCTGAAGGTATATCCTTGTTGCAGAGTGAGTTTGGAACATCTGGCCTCTGTGCTCCCCCAGGTGCACGGTGGCGCTGCGTGGCTGGCTGGGTGGTGGTACGTGTGACCACCAGAGAGTAATCCCCACTGGCCCAGCAGCAAGGAAGCTAGGCTGTATCTTTTCAAGGAGAGTGTGACCTAGACCTAGAGATCCTCATACTAAGTGAAGTAAAGCCAGACAGAGAAAGACAAATATCATATCGGTTATATGCAGAATCTAAAAAAAAAGAAATCAATTATATGTGGACTCTAAAAAAAAAAGAAAAATATACAAATGAACTGATTTACAAAACAAACAGACCCACACAGAAAACAAACTTATGGTTACTGAAGGGGAGAGGAGGGGGGAGGGATAAATTAGGAGTTTGGGATTAAAATATTCACTACTGCATATAAAACAGATGACCAATAAGGACCCACTATATAGTACAGGAAACTATACTCTATATTTTGTAGTAACCTATAAGGGAAAAGAATCTGAAAAAGTATATATATATATATATATATATATATTCTTATATATATATTCTATATATATATGTATAAAACTGAATCACTATGCTGTATACCTGAAACTAACACAACTATAAATCAACTATAGTTCAAAAAAAACCAAAAAGAGTGAGGAGCCTTTCTGCTGCAGGTGTTTCGCTGGGGTGTCACTGCCCTCTGATTTTTCACAGATCTTTCCCTGCATCATGGCCCCCCTGTAAGCTCTCTTTTCGTGTTTTGCCTACCCACTCCCAGTAAGTTCTCCCTAATGGAAACCATCTGCCAGCTGAGCTGCTGCCCTTCTGGAATCAGACGCGCTTACAAACTCCCATGGGGTCTCACAGCCTCCCCAGATACTCCGTGACAAACCCCGCTCCTGCTATGAAATCCCACAAGCCCCAATAACTCATGAACTCACGACGGAATAACACATAGAGAGACACCCAAGGACCTACTGAAACAAGACATCATGTCTTCATTCATGATGACTCCACCCCAAACACTGGCACGACCAAAATCTACCAAAGAAAAAGAGAAGTCTACAAGGATGCACATGCCCCACTGAGACGCCAACATCTTTCAGAAACACTCCGAATTCTCACGTGAGTCTTCCAAAATGCGTCTGAAACCTTTTAGCCTTGCGACTCAAAATAACCCCAGATACCAAAGGTACCCCCCAAATATGCTCTGAGACGTTCCCTATAAATCCTCTGGGTTGGGCAGTGATTCCTGCAAACCCCACGGAAGTCACCGTGTGGAGTGGGTGTTGGGGGGCGCCCGCTAGATCCAGCCCCTCAGGACCAAGGCACCCGTCCTCCTGCACCCACAGCTCCCTGTGGGCTCAGCACAGGCCTTGGTTCTAACGTTGCGGGATATCGTTTCTCTCGGCCGAATCCCACTTCCGTCATTCCTCAAGTGTGCCCATGAGTTTCCCCGTTAAACCCACATATGCAAATCTCAGTCTTGGCATCTGTGTCCCAGTGAACCTGACCTAAGACAGTGGCACCCCAAAACGCGGCCCCGTAACTACCCATTAACCCATTTCCACGTGCTCTTCGCAGATCTTAGACTCCCTTGCCAATGCTTCCACACACCCCTTTAATCCCGCAAACACACTTGGGACAGGTGCACACACTATTCATTGGGCTTATCTAGAGGCCCACTCTAGCTTCCACGGCCCTTCTGTAGAGGCCTACGGGCTCCTCTCCACTTCCCCCCTTTTCTACTCTGCCTCCACACGAGTAAACTGGGCTGAAAGTCACAGGGACCTCTGGGCACAGACAGTGCAGTACTGCATGCAAACTGCAAACAGAAGGACACTGGGCCTTCAGTATGGAGGCCAAGAAGTGAGCCCTGCTGGGAACACCTGCCCGCAACCGGGGACAACACGCATTCCGGTTTAAAAACAGTTGAGGGAATTCCCTGGTGGTCCAGTGGTTAGGGCTCCAAGCTCTCACTGCCGAGGGCCCGGGTTCGCTGCCTGGTCAGTCGAGAACTAAGATCCCACAAGCCGAGGGGTGTGGCCAAAAAAACCCCCAAAAACCCACAGCTGAAAATTGGCTGTAGTGAGTTCAGTGAGGACGTCACAGAGAGAGAGACAAGCCCCAGATCTCTTCGAAGAGGCTACCATTGTCTCGTCTTCTCCCACTCACAGCAACTTACAAGAGTCCCTACCTCTTAAGCGGGTGCCTCTTTCACGTCCCCTTAGATTCCTGACCTTCTCCCCACCCTTGCTGAAGGGAAATTAGCGTCCCTGACTCTGAGAAGGTGAGCTGGTGGAAGGCAAAGCTCCTGCCCAAGATGGTAACTGGTCCCTGGTGACACGCACAGTCTGGAAGCCCTGGGGGTTAAAGTAAGACAATGACACAGCAGGCCGAACGTGGGGACACCTCAGCACACTGGGTGAGGGCACCAGGTACTCAGGGATTTGCTCCTTTTTGAGTAAAATAAGGAAGCACAGGAGGTTTAGATTAACTGGTGTTGAAATTTCCAGAAGCAACATGGCACCCATCCTCATCCCTGCCTCTTGATCTATGCTGAGGAGTACTCAGCCCAACCCACAGCCCGAGCGTCGAAGCCCAACCCCAATGTAAGAGGCGGCAGCTGTTCTGTAAGCAAGACAGACTCTGTGCCCTCCAATGCAGGGGAAACGGAAACGACTGAAAATAATCAACAGAGAAGAGCATTTCTGATATGAGTGACCGATCTGGAGACAATAAAACCAGCGTTAACGTGACAGATATTGCCTGGTGAAGGGAACCTTACATGAATGGCCTGGAGGGGTGGCGACACATCTCTAAGCCTAGACCTAAAGGAGGAGAAAGGGCCAGAGCCAGGACGATTTAGGGACACAGGGTAAGAGCAGGGACTTAAGACAGAAAAGGTTTTGGTGTCTGGGACCAGAGAAACGGCAAATGTGACTGCAGCAGAATGAACCGAGAGAACAGGGTCAGCGCCCAGGATGAGGCTGGAGACCCTGGCGGGGCCCTGAGGATGACACAGGGCTGAGCAGCCACAGGGAGGAGTCGGGATTTTGTCCTGATGATGAGGAGAGCTAATGGAGGATTCAATGCCAGGTAGTGGCACGATTTACCCACAGACTTACCCCTGATAACTCTAAGACAGGGATAAGCCCTCGAAAGATGGTCTCGCTGTCTGAGCCCGTGCCCCTGCTTCCAACCTTCCCCCCTCCGCCCTCGTTTAGGAGGATTAGGACCCATTAAAAAAATTCTCATGGCAACTGGGCACTCCATCCAAGAACTGCCACAGGCAGACACACACTGAATCTTACTAACCATTTCAGGGGTTGGTATCACTCAGGTTCAGAGCTGCTGCTTTAGCCCATCATCTCCTCGTTGAGGTGGGCTCACTGGGCCCCGGAGAGGGGGTCATTTCATCTAGTTACCCTGAGAAGGTCTGAGCTGAGTAAGCAGAACCAGATGGAACTGAATTGTGAAAAGGTGGCCCGGAGGGGCCAGTGGGCAGAGTTTAGCCTTATCGATCTCCCTTAAAAATTCCAGGACTGGGACTTCCCTGGTGGCGCAGTGGTTGAGAATCTGCCTGCCAATGCAGGGGACACGGGTTCGAGCCCTGGTCTGGGAAGATCCCACATGCCGCGGAGCAACTAGGCCCGTGAGCCACAGCTACTGAGCCTGTGCTCTAGAGCCCGCGAGCCACAACTACTGAGCCTGCGCTCTAGAGCCCGTGCTCCGCAACAAGAGAAGCCACCGCAATGAAAAGCCCGAGCACTGCAACGAAGAGTAGCGCCCGCTCACGTAACTAGAGAAAGCCCACACGCAGCAACGAGGACGCAACGCAGCCATAAATAAATAAATAAATAAATAAATTTAAATTAAAAAAAAAAAAATCCAGGACTTCCCCGGCGGTCCAGTGGTTAAGACTTCACCTTCCAACGCAGGGGGTGCAGGTTCGATCCCTGGTCGGGGAGTTGGGATCCCACATGCCTCGCGGCCAAAAAAACCAAATCATAAAACAGAACCAATATTGTAATAAATTCAATAAAGACTTTAAAAATGGTCCACATCCAAAAATCTTAAAAAAAAAAAAAATGCCAGGACCATCTTTCACATGCCTGAGCAAAGGAAACTTCTATTTCAGGTTTGATCACATTGATCTCAAGCAATGAACTCCTCTTTTCCAGAAAAATCACAGTAAAACATTTACAAAGTACATAATTCTGAACATAGCAATTGCTGCTGACAGCACTGCTAGAGGGTCACCTACAGAAATAAGCTCTGAGCAAATCATGAACTACTGGGCTCTGTTGGAAGAAGGTTCCAGGTCAATCCAGACCATCCTTCAACATTTGCAGAGAGCGGACAAGCGGGACTTGAGGGAAACATCTACTTGGTAGCTCACAGCTCACTATTTTAATAGGTCACATAAAAATTTTTAAAATGTAATTTTACAGTAGCAGGTTAAACTAGGTTTAGACTGTTAAGACAAAAGATCATTGACATCCTTACCAAAGTATACATTGGAAGAAGCTAAATTTATTTACTAGAGTCCAAAGAATGTTTCTGACAAAGAGCAGAGAGCCTGCAGGCCTCAGTCTGTACTGGACACAATTTAAGAGGGAAATAGTGTAAAAATTGAAGGAAAAAAATATCTAATGAATTATGTAGTCAAATTTTTTAAAAATGAAAGTATGTCATATTTTGAAAAGAATGCCATGAGCTGCTTATAGAAGGCCGCCAAAGCTTATGTCAGAAGTTAAAAATTATTTATAGAAAAGTGTAAACTGAATAAACAAAGATTTCTTTCAAGCTTCAAAAAAAGCAATGTATTAACTGTAAAGGAATTAGGAAGAAGAAAGTAAATCTAGGGGCTTCCCTGGTGGCGCAGTGGTTGAGAATCTGCCTGCCAATGCAGGCCACACGGGTTCGAGCCCTGGTCTGGGAAGATCCCACATGCCGCAGAGCAACAAGGCCCGTGAGCCACAACTACTGAGCCTGCGCGTCTGGAGCCTGTGCTCCGCAACAAGAGAGGCCGCGATGGTGAGAGGCCCACGCACCGCGATGAAGAGTGGCCCCCGCTCGCCGCAACTAGAGAAAGCCCTCGCACAGAAACGAAGACCCAACACAGCCATAAATAAAATAAATAAATAAATAAATTTAAAATGACAGCTTATTAAAAAAAAAAAAAGTAAATCTATTATGAAAAACAGCACTTTTAATGTTCCTTTAAAAAGGCACCATGGGGACTTCCCTGGTGGTCCAGTGGTTAAGACTCCACGCTTCCAATGCTGGGGGCACGGGTTCGATCCTCGGTCGGGGAAATAATATCCCACATGCTGTGTGGTGCGGCCAAAAATAAAAAAATTAAATAAAAGCTTTAAAATACAAAAAATAAAATAAAAAGGCACCATGTAGGGAATTCCTTGGCAGTCCAGTGGTTAGGACCCTGCGCTTTCACTGTAGGGGACATGGGTTTGATCCCTGGTCGGGGAACTAAGATCCCGAAAGCTGCGAGGTGCAGCCAAAAACAAACAAACAAAGGGCACCACATAGTGACAGTCATTTCTTGCCCTCCTTCTCATCTCCCTGACCCTCTACCCCATGCTAGGAAAAGGGAAGAGGGTGACCCACAACCGAGTCAAATCACTGCTCCGTCAACTGCAAATGGAAGTTATCTTCTGATACAAATAATTACAAAATGCACAAGCCTTTTA
The DNA here is from genome assembly GCF_965194825.1 of Balaenoptera physalus. Classification (NCBI taxonomy): domain Eukaryota; kingdom Metazoa; phylum Chordata; class Mammalia; order Artiodactyla; family Balaenopteridae; genus Balaenoptera; species Balaenoptera physalus. The sequence continues at coordinate 5,361,119 of NC_138900.1, forward strand.
GAAAGGAGTTTTGCAAATGTCATTTTCATGCATATTTTAACCACATTTTCAACGCACTATATTAGAAGTCACAAATAAATATATCTCGCCACTTCATCACCCACATCCAATCAACTCACCACTCATCTGGCTCCCTCTCTTCACAGCTACCTGTTTCCCTCTCCCATTGTTTCTGTTGGCTGGTCTGTGTTTCCCTCTTAGGTTTCTGCTCATTTTGGTCTCCTCCCCTGTCCTGCCGTTTCTCCCCTTCTCTGTCTTATTCCTCCTCTCACACCTGTTCTACTCCCTTCTGGCAACTTGTTTCCCCGCTTGTTGCTTTCTGCCCAGTCTCCCTGGACAGTCTCAAATCTTCATGTATTTCTGCCTCTTTCTTTTCCCCCATCTTTGCTCTCTGTTATGTTCGCTCCTTTCCTGTTACACCCGACACGTCCCCACCCTTTGGCACCCCCGGCTTGCTCTGCTCCTCTTGTCTCCCGTTGCTCCTTCTTTCTGTACCAGCTCAAAGTTGCTGTCTGCCCAACTGTTTTATCCTTTTTCCCCACTCTGGGTAAAAGGCCCCGCGTCCCCCTTTATTATCCGCGCTCGTCTTGCTGATCAAGGGCCTCCTCTCCCTATTTTGCTCCCCTTCATCTCCCTAGAGGACCCTCCACACACACTCTAAATAATTTGTATCTTCTTTTCTCCCCCTGCTACTTTCTCAGCTTGTTCTTTCACTCCGTGAAACAGAATAAGGAAAACCTCATCAATCTGGAGGCTTTAAGGGAAAGCCCTCAGGCACTACCACTAGCAGTCAATTACAAACGCCAACAGGAAGACATCAATTACAGATCTCAAACAAGAATTACTCTCCTCGCTGCCCAGCAACAAACCCAGCCAATGGGAAACGCCTCGCCAACTCCAAACTCTCCGCTTCCCTCCAAGGGACTTTTGTTCAAAACAACCACTCCCAACTTCCTCCTTTTTCTCTATAAAGCAACATTCCTCTCCTTGACTTGTTGGACTTGCCTATGATGTTTTGCTACTGTCTGCCTGTCATGTATTGCAATTCCTTAATAAACCCATTCTGCTGGTAAAATAATTGGCTGTTCTATTTTTTAGGGCAGTAACTCTGTCTCTTTGCAAGTTCATCCATCTATCCTTCACTTTGCCATCTATTTATGGTTCTCCCTCATTCTTCTTTTCTCATTTTCCTCATTCTCTCAGTGGGTCTGTGCCTCATTCACCCAGGAATGGGATGTGTGGATGAAGAATGTCTCCTGCCATACCATTAAACAAAGGACGTTGCAGCCATCAAGCCAAGAGCCACTGCAGCCACCCCGACTGTACTCCCTAAGGGGATTCAGGGTGGAGAAATGCAGGATGCCGGCCCTAGATAACTAAGGTGCGTACCAAAGGAATGATTTCAGTGAGCCCAGACTCGCATCTTCCCATACACAGAAAAGCACTAAATTCATTAACTTGAGATGTCTGTTTTTCTTAAAGTAACTAATCTTTTGATGTTCTAACTACCTGGTTTTTGTTGCAAAACTCCTATATACCCTGGCTCCTCCCTTACCTCTTGGGAGCGGTCCCTCAGAGCGATCTGAGAGGCTGTCTTCTGGGCTTAAGTCCTCAGATCTGTCTGCCAAATAAAACATAATTCTCAACATCTAGGTGGTGTTTTTTTTTTTTTTTTCAGTCAACAGATGGGATTAGATGCCCGCCTATTAATTCCACATTAATAGAGCACATTATCCAGTGGGGTAGAATTCGGGACAGAAAAACTCTGGGTGACTCAAGACAGGCCCTTTTTTAGCCTCTTCCCCCAACGTAAGGTGAGAAGAGGCGGTGACTATCAAGGGGAGGCCTGGGGAGCGGAAAGACCTGGCTGAGGAGCGTGCGAAGTGAAGGGAAGTGGGTGTGCTTAGGAACCGGGGCGGACTCTCCAGAATCCCAGGACCATAAAGAGGACGCGGCCTCTTCTGCAGCGGGGCAGTTGGTGCTGCCCTCCAGGGGCCGAGAGGGCGAGTCTGAGGGGCGCGCAAGGCAGGGATTCAGCTCGCGCATTTCAAAAAGAAAGAGAAGCGGTACCTCCCCACCCCCACCCCCTCCCCCCTCTCACTGGCGACGTCTGCATTTACTTTGGGTGCAGGAGGAGTGCCAGGATTTTAAGATCCCGATAGACCCTCAGACCCAGGTATGGAAGACGGGGTAACGTAAAGCGCAGGTTTAAACAAGAAAGATGAAACTCACGATCCCGTAGGGCGACCTTCGCTCCGCGGTAACCGCTTCCGGGGTCTGCAGGAAACTGCGCATGAGCGCCAAGGGAAGAGGCGGGGCAACTTGGAGGCGGGGCCTGGGCTGGGCGGGAACGTAGAGACGTAAAAGAGGCCGGGCTTGGGCGGGCCCAAAGCAGGGGTGGGGCCAAAGCAGGGGCGGGGCCAGGGTTTCGCTTTCAGTGCCTCTGGGTTTTCAGGGTTTGGAAGTGCTTGCCTGTTTCTTCTGTGTAGCCCTGTTGCTTCCTGCTTACTTTAAGTTACTGTTGAAACAGCAGGACACTGTCGGGCCCTACCGGGTACAGAGCCTTTCTATGTCCCCCTTCTTGTTTATAGTAAATAGGCTTCAGCCTCCTAGACCTTCCTTCAGTACCAAAAGGCAGATTCACATAGTTGCTAATCAGAGAAGTAAGGGAATGCAGAAGCAAAGCAGGAGCAATCAAGAAATAATAGTGCAGAGATTAAAGCAGGATCCTGGTTCCTTCTGAAGGAATATATATATAACAATATGAGTTCCTCTGCAGGAACTCAGGCCGCCACTCAGGTGGAGGATGGTAACTTCAGGCTAAGCGCAAGATTCCTGGACCCCGCCCTGTTAACTCACCACCAACCAATCAGAAGAAAGTCACACACCCTGCAGCCCTCACTCCAAATTTTGCCTATTAAAAACTTCTCCCTGAAAACCACTGGGGAGTTGTTTTTTTTTGCACATTAGCCACCCTTTCTCCTTGCTTGGCACTGCGGTAAAACTTTCTCTCCTCCAAACCCTGACGTGTCAGTTTGGCCTCCCTGTGCATCGGGCACACGAACTTGAGTTTGGTAACACTATCTCTCACAGTTTTAAGGTAAAAGCTACAGTTGTGCGGGCCACATATGTTGGAACCTAAGATGTCTTCCTCTTCCCAGTTGAAAACAGCTTAAATCAAAAGCTATTTTTGTGAGCATGTTGGAGTCCTGCCAGTGAGGCTGAAGCAACACTGTGGTCTGGGGAACTGATGTGGAGTTAAAGTGGAGCAGGACCCTATGGGGCCCTCCTGGGTACACGTCCTTTCTGTGTCCCTGGTTCTTGTTTGTAGGAAATAGTCATCATTCAGCCTCCTTGACCTTCCCTGAGTTCCAAAGGGCAGATTCAAACAGTTGCTAATTAGGGAGGGGAGGGAATGCAGAAATAGGGAGGAGCAGTCAAGAAACAATAGTGCAGGGCTTCTCTGGTGGTGCAGTGGTTAAGAATCCGCCTGCCAACACAGGGGACACAGGTTCAAGCCCTGGTCCGGGAAGATCCCACAGGCCGCGGAGCAACTAAGCCCGTGCGCCACAACTACTGAGCCTGCGCTCTAGAGCCCACGAGCCACAACTACTGAGCTTGCGTGCCTCAACTACTGAAGCCCGCGCGCCTAGAGCCCGTGCTCCGCAGCAAGAGAAGCCACCGCAACAAGAAGCCGGCACACCACAACAAAGAGTAGCCCCCGCTCGCCGCAACTAGAGAAAGCCCACGCGCAGCAACATAGACCCAATGCAGCCAAAATAAATAAATAAATAAATTTGTTAAAAAAAAAAAAAAGAAAAGAAAAAGAAACAATAGTGCAGCCTTGGGGCAGGGTCCTGGTTCCTCCTCAAGGAACATATATAATAATATCTTTGAGTTCTTCTGCAGAGGATGGTAACTTCAGGCTGAGCACAGGATTCCTGGAGCACCAACCCTGTTATCTCACCACCAACCAATCAGAAGAAAGTCACACACCCTGCAGCCCTCACCCCAAATTCTGCCTATAAAAACTTCTCCCCCAAAACCATCAGGGATCAAAAAACAGATGCCAATTATTAAAGATTTAAAAATATGAAGGGAGTTCCCTGGTGGCCTAGTGGTTAGGATTCCAGGGTTTCACTGAGTGGCCCAGGTTCAATCCCCGGTTGGGGAACTGAGATCCTGCAAGCTGCACAGCACAGCCAAAAAAGAAAGAAAGAAAGAAAGAAAAACATAAGGGACTAATTTTTTGTTGTTGTTGTTTGTTTGTTTTTATTTTTGGCCACACTGAGCAGCTTGTGGGATCCCTGACCAGGGATCGAACTCATGCAGTGAAAGCACAGAGTCCTAACCACTGGACCACCAGGGAATTCCCACAAGGAACTATTTTGACCTAATGATTATATGTTGATTATTATATGATTATAATATTAAACCTTGTTTAATTATTATATTATTATTATATTGAAACAGGAGGGAAGGAGGCAGGGAACAACCTTTGAAAGAATGACATAGCCCGAGGACATGACATAAACTGATTAGAACCAAATGGGTCCAAAACAGTGGACAAGCCTACTTCCACTAGACCTTGAACCTCAGTATACACTCACTGTAACACATCAGCAAGCTAAATGACACACCCACAGGCGCCATGACAGTTCCAAGACCCACCATAAGAATCAGAAAGTGGGTGGTGGCCTAATTCCTGGAAATCCCCGCCTCCTCCCAATATAGCTGGAATACTCCTCCCACTCATTAGCCTATGAAATTACCCACCACTATAAAAACTGACAACCCCATACCCTGGTGCCTTTTCTCGCCTTTTGAGATGGCCCACACTCTGTCTGTGGAGTGTGTTTCTCTCTAAATAAATCCACTTCTTACCCATCACTTTGTCTCTCACTGAATTCTGTCTCACTGAATTCTTGTCTCACTGAATTCTGTGTGATCTCAGTTGGAAGACTTTGGTTTTTAGCCGGGTTTCGGTCCCGGCTCGTGGGTTCAAGTCCCAATCTGAGGTGCCTGGTTTCAATACGACTGTAATATTAAACGCTGTGACACAAAAATAGAGAATATACATTTTCTAGCACAGATGAAACAACTAAAATAGTTACCACTGCCAAAAATAAAACAAATTTGAACTTAGATAAGGAGAGGTTTTGTTTGAAAGGATTATTGCACTAGAGAGAATGCTCCAACCTTATGATCTGCAAAAGTCTCAAAAGCCAGACAGACAAGAGCTTTTCTTTATAAGGAAGGATAAACAAGGCTAGAAAAACAAAAAAACAAAAAACAGGTGAGAGTGGGACTTACCTGGCTGTCCAGTGGTTAAGACTCCATGCTTCCACTGCAGGGGGCGCCCGCTCGATCCCTAGTCAGGGAACTAAGATCTACAAGCCACGCGGCGAGGCCAAAACAAAACAAAACAAAAAACAGGTGAGAGTAGATGAGGATGCTGCATTACCTGTAATTGATCAGGGAATGTTCTACCCTGAAGTTGCCTACTCTTGGGCTGTTGTCATGGAAGGGTTGTTCTGAATTACAGTGCTCAAAAGTGATCCAAAGTTCAGGGCACTGGGGAGAGGAGAGAATCTTAAGTAAAGTTTGACTAAATCCTATTAACAAGTATTGTTCTGTAGGGGAGGAAAAATTCTCCTTTACCATCTTTGGATCTCTGGCCTAAGAATTAAACTGCTATAAGACAGATTAACAGGAGAAACACATAAAAGTTTTATTAAATTCTCACTCTACGTGGGAACCTTCACAAGAGAGTGAAGACCCAAAGAAGTGACCACAGCAGGAAGCTTTTATACCTTTTAGACAAAAAACAATCAATTTGTGAAGAATTGACAAAACAAAGGGTTTGGGCTAGGGGCAGTAAGTGGTAAAGAAGAAAAGAGAAAGATACGGATTCGTTTAACACGATTAGTTTGTACAGATTTCTTGGCCCCAAATTTCCTGTCTCTGGTGATAAGAATGTCTTTCTTCCTCCTGGTACGAGGAGGGATCATTTTACATGGGAGATCCTGCTTTCAGGAAGACAATGGACGGTCAGAATGTCTTTCTTTCACTGGCTGTTCTTGAGTGCATTTAATTCAAAATAATCGACATGCTGAAGTGGCATTTTTTGGACTTACATAGTTTGGTTTTCTTTAGTTCCTATTGATCAGTGGGGACAAACAATTCAGTAAATATTGATGAGACAAAGAATGGTGATTTGAAGGGTCTGTATCTGCCTCGTTCCTAGGTAAACAAGGGGACTCTCATGAGTCTTACTTAAGTCAAATGGGGAAGGATAGTCCTTTGCAGTAAGCTGTTTCCTACATGTGGGTGGGGGTGAGTGGTTCTTTAACCTTAGCCATTTTCCAAAATTATACAGTTGGAGAAAAGTTCAACAGTGTCACCACATATTAATTCAACAAATTCAACACTGACACCAAGTAAAATTCCAGAAATAATAAGTACACATGCTATATCTGAACAACAGAACATTAGAAACTTTAAACTAATGATAATAATAACAAATTTGCCCAAGAACTTTGGTCTATATGCTCTTTGAATAGCACCGAAGGGTCCTGTGTCTTCACTGTGTTCTTGTTGTGTCCCTGTCTGAGTTGGAAAAACACATTCCTGTGTTTCTCTTTTATTCACACACAATGCTTCTGACACTTCTTTAGAAATTTATTTATTTTTTATTTATTTATTTTTGACTGCGTTGGGTCTTCGTTGCTGCGCGTGGGCTTTCTCTAGTTGCGGCGAGCGGGGGGCTACTCTTCGTTTTGGTGCGCGGGCTTCTCATTGCGGTGGCTTCTCTTGTTGCAGAACACAAGCTCCAGGCGCGCGGGCTTCAGAAATTGTGGCTCGTGGGCTCTAGAGCGTAGGCTCAGTAGTTGTGGCGCATGGGCTTAGTTGCTCCGCGGCATGTGGGATTTTCCCGGACCAGGGCTCGAACCCGTGTCCCCTGCATTGGCAAGTAGATTCTTAACCACTGCGCCACCAGGGAAGTCCCTGACACTTCTAACATAGTGTTTTCCCCACCAAACAATCCTCTGACACCAGCTGGGTGTCCTACAATTCAACTCAATTTTGACGCTACCTACCTGGAGATAGCGTTGGATCCCACAGGTTAAGGGCTCAGTCCTACAAGACTGCCCCTCCCCCACTGCAGAGGCCAATTACAAGTCCAGGTTGTCATCTGTGTTTCTGGCTGACCAGGTATAAATCGAAGGCTCCTATGACCCCCTCCTTTAGTTCAATTAATTTGCTAGAGTGGTTCACAGAACTCAGGAAAATAGTTTACTTGCTAGATTGCTGGCTTATTATAAAAGGATATAACTCGGGTACAGCTAAATGGAAGAATGCATGGAGCAAGGTATGTGGAAAGGGACTTGGTGCTTCCATACACTTTCTGGGTGTGCCTCTCTCCCAGCACCTCCACGTGTTCACCAGCCAAGAAGCTCTCAGAACCCCATACTTCTGGGATTTTTATGGTGGCTTCATCACATAGGCATGATGGATCATTAACTCCATTTTCAGCCCTCCTCTCTGTGGAGAATGGGGGCAGGAGGTGAGGGAGGTATGGAAAGTTCCCACCTTCTAATCATAGATTGGTCTTTCTGGTGACCAGCTTCCGTCTAGGAACCCACCAAGATTTGTCTCATTAGAACAAAAGAGATTCCTATCACCCGGGAAATTCTAAAGGATTTCGGAGCTCTATGGCAGGAATCAAAGACCAAATATTAGAACAAAAGATGCTCCTAGTGCTCTTTTATCACTTAGGAAATTTCAAGAGTTTCAAGGGCTCTGTGCCAGGAACCAAGGGCAGAGACCAGTAAATGTATTTTCTATGATTTCACACTATCACACATAAGACATCATTGTCTGTTATAACACAACATTGTAAATCAACTATACTTCAATAAAATAAACAGAAAGGAAAGACATCATTATCTGTTGGAAGACATGGCTCTAAATCACCAAAGTCAGAGGTCTCTGTGACTGTTAAGTTGAACAAGAACCTAGGGGCTGGGTGGGGGAGGGAAGTATTGGGAGTTTGGAGTTAGCAGATGCAAACTATTATATATAGGATGGATAAACAATAAGGTCCTACTGTATAGCACAGGGAACTATGTTCAATGTCCTGTGATAAACCATAATGGAAAAGAATATGAAAAATAATATATATATATATACATATATACACACACACATATATCTGAGTCACTTTGCTGTACAGAAGAAATTAACACAACATTGTAAATCAACTATACTTCAATAAAATAAAATAAAATAAACCTAGGAGCTATATTAAGAAAAATATTTTTTCCCTTTGTCATTTTTCTGCTGATCATGGGGAAAAGAATTCTGAAGACAGCATCATGAACTTTATGGTCACGATTAGATTACAAGCAATATAAAAAAACAGGGGCTTCCCTGGTGGCGCAGTGGTTGAGAATCCGCCTGCCAATGCAGGGGACATGGGTTCGAGCCCTGGTCTGGGAAGATCCCACATGCCGCGGAGCAACTAGGCCCGTGAGCCACAACTACTGAGCCTGCGCGTCTGGAGCCTGTGCTCCGCAACAAGAGAGGCCGCGCTAGTGAGAGGCCCGCGCATCGCGATGAAGAGTGGCCCCCGCTTGCCACAACCAGAGAAAGCCCTCGCACAGAAACGAAGACCCAACACAGCCAAAAATAAATTAAAAAAAAAAAAAGTTACTCTTTAAAAAAAAACAAAAAAAAAAAGAGTCACTGGGAGAAGGCAGGATCTCACCTGGGCACAGGTCTTTGGGCCGTAGCTTCTCCAAGGAACTTAGGAAGGGACTTCCTTGGGCCACCAAGCCCCCAAAAAGCATCTGGCACATACACCCGCGCATGCGTCCATGAACTTTATGTAGCCCCGCCCCTCGTGGGACCAGACTCCGCCCCCTGGAGTCATTCCCCAAGGCGCCTGCGCTGCTGTAGGTTCTGCCCAGATTGTATACCTCTGCTCAGAAGTCTTGTCTTAGTACCCCTTACCCAGGATCCAAACTTGCAGCAACAACTTGGTCCCTCTATCGACTCAGGGCTCTGATCACCCAACCAGAATGCAATCTGACCCAAGCCCACGGGAAGAAGCTGCAGGGTTCAGCCCGGTCCGGACGTAAATCTGTAGCACAAACCAGTCCTACCACCATCCCGCGCTGTACTTGATCTCCTCTCCCCCACCCTCACCCTTTCTGCCTCTTCTTTCCTGCCCAAACCCTCTGGCATGGACACACAGAAAAGCCGGCAGCCCCTCAGGGCCTGAATCCAGCGCGTCCTACAATCCGTGTGTCTCCGGAACAGCACCAGGGCTGGCCACACAGATTTACCCTGCACTGCATAAGCGTACAAGGCGCCCACAGGCCCTAGCTAGAGCTGCTCCCCCCTGCAAACTTGCTAGGTTTCTACTTCACACTTCTGGCCTAACACAGTTGTGCACACAAAGCTCAGCTGCCTGCAGAAGCTGCACCCAGGAGGCGATCTCCTCTGCCTAGCTGGGGTCTCTGGCCCTAACAGAATCCTCAGGTACCCTCTAAAATAACTTCTTAGATACGGAATTTGCCTCTGGAACCTCTCTGGTCCTCTCCCCATCCTCAGGTCCTCCCTTCTCAGAACTGCTTAGAGGAGAACTTAATTTAGGGTGGCTTCTGCTGCTGCTTACCCGGAACTGGCACTCAGAATTTCCAGTTTCCGGAAACCTGAGGAAGGAAGCCCTTCATTTTAAATTATGTTACCCAACACCACCCGCTGGCAAAAAGCTTTGACTCAAACCACTTTCAACTTAAGAGGAAAACATCTCAGCTTGTAATTTAAGTCGTCCTCACAACTCTAATCTTTTACCTTCAACTGTTTGAAACATTAACTTAAAATAGCGAGGAAGGGACCTCCCTGGTGGCGCAGTGGTTAAGAATCCGCCTGCCAACGCAGGGGACGTGGGTTTGAGCCCTGCTCCGGGAATATCCCACATGCCACGGAGCAACTAAGACCGTGCGCCACAACTACTGAGCCTACGTTCTACAGCCCGCAAGCCACAACTACTGAGCCCCCATGCCACAACTACTGAAGCCCGCACGCTCTAGAGCCCGTGCTCTGCAACAAGAAAAGCCATCGCAGTGAGAAGCCCACGCACCGCAATGAAGAGTAGCCCCCGCTCGCAGCAACAAAGACCCAAACCAGCCAAAAATAAATAAATAAAATATTAGATTACTTTAAAAAAAAAAAGTAATACATGCCCATGATTAAAAAAAAAAAAAATAGCGAGGAAGCGGCTGGGTCCACAGGACACCAAACAGATTCAAAGAATTCAAAAGCAGAAGTTCAGGTAATGCTGGGCAGAAAACCAGTTCTCCAAAGGTCCGGGAGCGGGGCGGAGGTCCAGACCCTGCTCCCTCCAGGCCCCGCCCCAGGCTTTCTGTTCAGGCCAGGCTACTGCCCACGCCCCGCCCCTCACCACGCCCCACCCCTCCTCGGCCCCGCCTGCTGCACAGTCGCGCACGCGCAGTTGCCTGCAAAACCCGGAAGCGGAGAGAGGGGCACAGTCCTCGGTTTCTCTGGTTCAACCCGGGTCTTTGGGACGCCCCCAGGCCCCCGATCCGCCACACCCGAGGTTCAGGGATTGTGACGTACGTTAAAACCCCTTCATCCGCTCGTTCCGCACCTGGTAAGTCCCGGCAGCACCGTGAGACATTCTAGGTCTCCGCCCTGGCCTTTCCGCCCTAGGTCCAGGTAGACACCGCTTGCCGCGTCGCTTTCCTGCTCAGAACCCTTCAGTGACTTCCGCAGGCTCGGATCCCCCCTCCCTCTCAGACGCGCTGTTTCAAGTCCTCACTCCGGAGGTGGATTCTCGTCCTCCCATTCGACCCTTCCCGGGCAGAGATGGCCGTGCAGACCCGGAGGCCACATCTTCTCCTCGGCCTTGGGGTCGTACAGACATCACCCCTCTCCTGACACCCTCCCCGTCTACGCGACCTCTGGAGTCGGCCCGGCCCCTCCTCTCCCTAGTCATCCACTTTGCACTCACCGCCTTGGAGATCTCTGCCCCACGCACTGGAACAGGTGACATGCACCCGTTCGGTGACACTCTTTGTGTTTGTTCTGGACAAAACGCATCCCACTGTCTGCGCTTGTCGTGGTGTGTTTACATTCCCGAAGCCCCACTGGAAAATGCACTTCGTGGGCAAGGGACATCTTTCTCTCTCTTCCATACCTGTGAATGTACAGGGCAGGGGATGGAGCAGAGTCCGAGAGAGAGAATGAGAAAGACTGAGAGAGAAAGTAATAGTGAAAAAGAGAGGGTGAAATGGAGGATGGGGCAGGTGGATGTGGAGATACAGTAAGAGCAAAAGAGTGAACCAGAGGAAGAAACCTAGATAAAAAGGCACCTCCAGAAAGACAAAGGGAAGCAAATTGGACGAGAGGGACCTTGATGGGGTCGAAGTGGGAGCAGCAAGGGGCCGGTATATCAAACTGAGAGAGCGGGGAGGGAATCAAAGAGTTCAGGCCATGGACACCAGAGACACGTGGTGCTGGGACAGAAAGAGGGGCAAGAGGTGACAGGGAGAGCAGAGGGAGAAACAGAGCAGGGAGGAAATTCCCTGGCATTAATCCCTTCAATGCCTTCTCATTGCCCTCCGGACGAAAATCCAGACTCCACTGTACGACTTTATAGCTGGGAGCTCTGGAGGTGGGGTGACCCTCCGGAGTTGGTCCAATTCGGGGGAAGGAATAGGCTTTTCTATCCTGCACTGATCAGACATTGGACACTGGCTGTCCAATGAGGTGCCGTGATTTGGGGGCGGCAGCTCCCTGTGGCTGAGCCCAGTTTTCAAGGGGAGGCGGGGTGTTGAGCTGTGAGCCATCAGCAGCCAAACTCCTGGCTGTGAGGAAGCTCGTGTCTGGATCCTGAGGGGGTGGATTCAGGAGGTTTACTCTACATAGTAACTTCTGTGGGGTCTCTTAGGAGTGTGAAGTTCACCGACCCATAAGGGGTTCAAGGGAAAATTTTCACAGACCATTTTGGATGGGGGAATCTCATCATTACTGACCAAGCATTACTGAAGGTGTCACGTGGGTTCTGTGGGATACAGATGACATTTTGAAGGGTTTCACTGGAAGATACTGGAGTCTCGTCGGAATATGTGGATCGTTGGAGACATTACTCTTGCATTATGACATTATGGCAGTGCCTGACTTTAGGGCAAGGTCTCCAAGAAGGAATATATGGGATCCTGGGTTGGTGGGTGTCTTCCTGCCAGAACAAAAGCTACCGACGTTTGGAACGTGGTGTGGGATGCCATGGCAGAGTGTGCAGATGAGTAGGGGATTCTGTCCTGTAACATTGTGGGGTGCCCACTGGGAGCCTGTAGGAGTGTGGGGCGGGAATGGGGTCAGGTGATGGGGGTTTTCATTGGGGGGGGGCTCGCTAGGGGTGGATCTCTGGGCACAAACCTGGAGGAGCTGTAAGTCAGGACAGGACGGCATCCTTCGGCCACTGCCACTGTGTCATCAGTTTGTATCTCTGGGCAGTTATTTTGTTCAGCATATACAGATGGTGATATTGTCCCATCTTAAAAAGAAACAGCAAAAAAGAGCCCTTTACTACATTTGCCCATCCTTAAAACAAAAAATCTTCAATTAGCAACGTTTCCCACTCTAGTAAGTGCCCTTTCTTACTCTCCATTTCAGAACAAAATAAACAAGTAAAAAGTTGTTTATTTCACTGCTTCAATTCTTGCTTCCAATTCTCATTTGAAACCCATTCAGTCCAGCTTTCACACCCACTGTTCCACTGATACTTTGCTTATCTAAACGTATTTCTAAATCTAGTGGTATATTCTCAGTCATCATCTTGTCCTTTCAAAAACTTGTTGCACTCCGTCTTCTGGAAGCACTTTTTTCTTGGCTTTCACATCACACTGTTTTTAGAAAATAAATTTAGCTAGCTACCAGCCGTCTGTTTTAATTTTCTTCTCCGTGTTCACGTCTCAGTTTCCTGTGCCTTTTTCTCCGACCTCCCTGGTCCCTGACTGTGGGAGTATCTCTGGCCTTAGTCCTTGAATTTCTTTTCTCTGTCTGCACCCACTGTTTCTATCTCATGTCATAACTTTAAACACTGATGTCTCCTTTCACGTCTCCACCCAGACCTCTCCCCTGAAACCGCAGTCCTGTACCCAGCTTATCCAGCTGTCACCTCAGCATCTCTGCTGGGACAGCCAACTGGCATCTTCACCTTAATATGTCCAAAAATGATCCCCCCGAACCCTCCCAGATACATTCTCTTGCCGTCCTCCACGTCTCAGTATAGGGCGACCCTGTACTTAGGTCCTGGGGCTTACGTGAGCATCTCAGCATGTTTTAAAAATATACATTGCTTTACTCGCTAGTGTTTTAACTAATGACAAAAAAAAAAATTAAAAATAGATGTTTAGTTAAAATCGATAAGGGAATAATACATGGTTCTAAAATCTCCTGGGGTATGGGGAAAAAGGTTTGAAGACCACAGCCCTTTCTTATCTGCTTTCTTTAATACCCTTTAAAATATATGTATATATATATATAATTGAAGTATAGTTGATTTACAATGTTGTGTTAGTTTCAGGTGTACAGCACAGTGATTCAGTTGTATATTATATACATATTATATATATATTCTTTTTCAGATTGTTTTCCCTTATAGATTATTACAGGATATTGAGTATAGTTTCCTGTGCTATACAGTAGGTCCTTGTTGGTTATCTGTTTGATATATAGTAGTGTGTATATGTTAATCCCAACCTCCTAATTTATCCCTCACCCCTCTCCCCTTCGGTAGTCATAAATTTGTTTTCTGTGTCTGTGGGTCTATTTCTGTTTTGCAAGTAAGTTCATTTGTACCTCTAATACCCTTCTGATCTTTTCTCCTACTTGTCCCCTCCTCACTCACTCTACTGAAGCCGCACAGGCCTGCTGGCCCTTTCCGGGACCAGGACACTACCACTTCAGGGCCTTCCCATGGTGTCCCTCTGCCTAGAAGCCTCTGACCCTTCACTTGCGGGTGGCAAAATCTCTTCTTTCCTCAGGTCTTTGTTGTGCTGTCACCTCTCACTGGCACCTTCTCTGGCTTCTCCCTCCTCCCCCGCCCCCTAATCACATTCCAGCCACTCCCTCACCCCTACTTGCGGTGCATATCGCCTGCTCTGCATGTTTCTCTGCTGCTTCCCTTCCCCGTCCCCTTCCCCGGGCTGGATGCGCATGACAGCAAGGCCCCAGGAGACAGCAGAGCCACAAGGTGGGAGGCGGGCTGGGCTTGCCTCCTCTGAGCGGTGCTGAACTCTGGCGTCACAGTAGATTGCTGCGGCATTTTGCAGATACATCTTTTGTGCCTCCTGACCAGAGATTCCCCTTCAAAGAGTCATGTGGAATGGAACCTCCATAACGTTTCAAGTGCCTCCGGTGATTCCGACCTGTATCCAGCTCTGAGCACCAAGGCTCTGGGTCCTCCGTGTATGCAGCTGAGATCAGCCCATGATCCAGAGAGGTGAGGGGGCTCAGTTCTGAGTGGAGTTTGATCAGGGCTGGTCTGTGACCAAGGGGAGGGTCGGTCCAGCCCCGAGCCCCCCTGCTACAGCGTACGTGGGGGCTTCAGGAGGGGAGCGAGATCTGAAGAAAAGGGTGGGAAAACTCACCTCTTGGTCTCTGTGTGGCAGTTTACTGTCCTGAGCCCCTCCTGGGACAGTGGGCAGCAGGGGACTGTCTGTTCCACATGCTGAGGGCTTCCCTGTGTGCGTGGTGGTGACTCAGGAAGGGGCTGTGTTGATTCCAAGCATTAAACAGCCTATTCTTGACACTCAGGATTGACTTCTCAAGACTGATCTTTGCCTGAGGAAGAAATCCGGAAGAGGAGGAAGAGGAAAGAAAAGGAGCCAGGAATGGCTCTTTCTCAGGTAAAGTCATATTCTCAGTTGATTGTTTTGTCTGTCCTTCCTGAAATGCCCTTTTTTGGACTCACTAATCTTATCTGACTCTGAAGTGTCCTGCCTGACACCTGTACAGTCACACCCACCCAGGTCCTTCCCTCAGGGCCTGTCATCTCCACTTAGATCCCGTCTCCCCATGACCCAGTGACCTGGAACTTGTGAAGAGGCTCCACTGGGTGTAGTCCTGGGCAGGGCTTCACACCCATGGATTAGAGACGTGGTGTCAGTGCTATTGGGCAGCAGGGATTGTTTAGGGCCCCATCTAGATGCATTGTCTGCTCTCTGTAAACCAGGATAAAGAAGCTGCACTATATATATATATAGTGCTCAAACTTCCAACAAAGCAGCAGCTTAGGTACTAGGATGTAAAGCATCCCCTTCCCTATCTCCATGCCTCATGTTTCAGTGGGGAACCACTGTTGCAGGTTTTGTGGCAAGACTCAGCTCAGATCTTGTAAGAGTGCATTTCACATCATTATGCAATTTTAGGAAAAATTCTTCATTGAATGTTTGTTGTAATATTTTATTCTGCAAATTTTAAAAACACACACAGTGTGTGTCTAGAAGTGGTTTTCACATTAGTAAACACAGATACAGCTTGATCTTCATTGGAACTTTCTCTTAATGAAGACTCATGGGACCTTTACAATTTCTTGCCGACATAAAGAACGTGTCAGTGGCTGCCTTGGAGCAGGCTGACTTCTCTGCAGATGTCTGACGATTTCTCTGGGCAACCTGTGACTACTGGGTCAAGAATGGTGCATGTCATATTTTGATAGATTTTGTCAGATGTCCCCCCCTAAAGCTGCAAAGGTTCCTTCCCCGCCACCAACATGTGAGATTTTCCTCAATGTAAGCAAAACTTGATACTGTATTCTTTTTGTATTTTGAAAATTTGGGGGAAAATGACAATCCTTTGTATTTCCATTTCCAACTACTTGTGAGTCAAGTTCATTCTTTTATGGAAATAAAACATGGATTTTCATACTTTTGCTCAGTTTTCTTTTGATATATTTTTAAAAGCTATTTTATATTTTGTAGTTTAATTCTTTACACATGCCCTGGTATCCTTCTTAGTTTAGCATTTCTTTGCAGTGAAACATAAATCTTTCCTTCTTGCCCTCTGCTTTCTGATCTTGCTTGAGAAGGTCTCACCTCACATAATGTTAAAATACTGTGTTCCGTGTAGTCCTAATCGTCCCTGTTTATAATTATGTCTTTTTTTTTTTAATTGAAGGCAAGCTTTTTTTCTTTTCTTTTTTTTTAAATTTAATTAATTAATTTATTTATGGCTGTGTTGGGTCTTCGTTTCTGCGCGAGGGCTTTCTCTAGTTGCGGCAAGCAGGGGCCACTCTTCATCGCGGTGCGTGGGCCTCTCATTATCGCGGCCTCTCTTGTTGCGGAGCACAGGTTCCAGACGCGCAGGCTCAGTAGTTGTGGCTCACGGGCCCAGCTGCTCCGCGGCATGTGGGATCTTCCCAGACCAGGGCTCGAACCCGTGTCCCCTGCATTGGCAGGCAGACTCTCAACCACTGCGCCACCATGGAAGCCCTATAATTATGTCTTTAATTTGGATTTAACTAAATCTCTAATTTGGCTTTTTTGTGTATATCTTGCAGCTATTTTATTTCATTCATTTTAGTTTCAGATATTACCCACACTTGTGCATACCCCCCCACACACACACATTCACGCGTGTCAATAGGTTCACATGTAATTTGGCAAGGCCCACCATTTTGTTTTTCTCTTCAAAATTTTCTCTCTCCTAAATACAATGCAGACTTTTTATTTGAAATCCCACATTCCTTTTGCCTTTGAATTGCTCTGAATTTCTAAATCCCTGAGGTCTTTACGCCACCACATCTTCCAGCGAAAAGTAGGTTTTCTGGTCTTGGATCGCGTCTTTGTTACATCCTTCAGTAAAGTTTTTAAAATTTCCTCACATATGTCTTATGAATAGGTGTCACAGTGAAATCGCTAATGGGAATTTGCTTCTCCCTCTTCTGGTCCCGGCTTAGGCGTCCTGCGCAGTGGGGAATGGCAGGAGCCTGCTGGCCCACTTGCCTCAGCCTTACCTTTAGTGGAAATGCCTCCACTGCTTCCAATGACTGTGATGCCTGGTGAAATAGTTTTGCTTAATTACAGTTCCTTTAATTTCCTATTTGGCATAATTTTGGGGGTGGGTAGTTTACCATATCCACTTTTTAAAAAATTTATTGAAGTATAGTTGATTTACAATGTTGTGTTAATTTCTGCTGTACAGCAAAGTGACTCAATTATACATATATATATTCTTTTCCATTCTGGTTTATCACAGGATATTGAATATAGTTCCCTGTACTATACAGTAGGACCTTGTTGCTTATCCCTACTTGGCATCATTTTATTTATTTGTTTATTTTTTTGGCTGCATTGGGTCTTCTTTGCGGCACACGGGCTTTCTCTAGTTGTGGTGAGTGAGGGCTATTCTTTGATGCGGTGCATGGGCTTCTCATTGTGGTGGCTTCTCTTGTTGCGGCACGTGGGCTCAGTAGTTGTGGCACATGGGCTTAGTTGCTCCATGGCATGTGGGATCTTCCCGGACCAGGGCTTGAACCCATGTCCCCTGCATTGGCAGGCGGATTCTTAACCACTGCGCCACCAGGGAAGCCCGGCATAATTTTAATCATCCAGTATTTCTTCAAAGGTCTACTGCCGTGATAAACATTTTTTCTATTTAATCTGCTAAATTAACCTACAACATTAGTAAATTTCCTCATCTTGAATCACTTTTTTTTTTTATTAGTGGAATAAACTCCACTTGACTTTTGTTGGTGGCTGAATATCTGAGTTAAATGGATAGACCTGTATTTATGCTTTTGCATGTATGTGGACTCTGTCATGCTTGAAGATACCACTCATACTCTAGCTCATCCAGGTACTGAATATCACTTAGTGTGTAGAACATAATATGTATCTCCTCCACATAAACAATCCTGTGTTGAATAATTTCATTTGTATATTTCTTCCATTGTCCTCAAAATGGGAAATCTACAGTGATTCAGTGGATCTGATATCCTCTGCTGGAAAAATATAATAAAATTAGGGACATATAAATTACTCAAAATGATCTGTCACTTCAACTGAATCAATCCTTACACCTCTTTCCTACTCACATTTTGTGTGAAGACAAGAACTCTCCCCATGGTCTCTTAGTGAAACATGTTTTTTATTTCAGGCACTGTTGACATTCAGGGATGTGGCCATAGAATTCTCTCAGGAGGAGTGGGAATGCCTGGACCCTACTCAGAGGGCCTTGTACAGGGACGTGATGTTGGAGACCTACAGGAACCTGATCTCCCTGGGTGAGGATAACGTCCCTCCAGAAGTTGGGATCTGCCCTAGTGAGTCTCTTGAGAACCCCTGCCTTGCTTGACTGAGATTGAAGCTGTGTTGACTATGAAATGAAACGCAGGATAATGCAGCATCTGGAGTTTAACCTTCCCCTCTCTTTAGATGGTCACACACATCAGATTAGTAGTGGCTCCAGAAGATGAGTAAAAACAAAATCTTATGGCAAACTTTAAAAAATTTCCAATTCTGGATCCACTCTTATCCCTGTAGTTTTCATTCAGTAGTTCTTGGAAGACAACTAGGTTATCTTTTTAAAAGATGCTCCTTAAGCATTCAGAATGAGACAGTGAGTGAACAGATTTGTGAAGTATTTTTTTAGACACATCTGTAATGTCCTCTCAAAAGAACAAAGCGCTAGAATTGTATTCTGGAAAAGCCACAGCACATTATGTTCCTCTCTTATAAGCAGAAAACTCTTTTTCTGACCTGAATATTATTTAAATTTTGGAGCAAGGGAGAAAGCCCCAGAATGTGGAGAACAAAATGAAAGAAGTGAAAAAAGTAAGTGGGTGGGAAGGTATCAAAGGTGTGAACATCGGTAAGAGCTCAGAAGGGCAAAGAGGAAGCCACACCATTAATAGTGTTTGGGAAAGTCCCTGTAAGTGGGAAAGTTCTATGGGAAAACAAATGTTTACTTCTTGTGAGCTATCAAAGGAAATTTTTCTTCCCTTCCACTTTTTGCTTTCTTCTTCAGACACATAAAAGTTCATCCTTCCAGCCTCCAGGGTTGCTCCAGCTCACGCAAAGACCAAGGCAAAATTTTGATCATGACCTATGACACTCTTTGTGGGGCACTGGGAGGGCTGGTTATAAGAGGTCCTCTTTCTTCTTTGGTCTCATTTTGTACCCAGTTTTCAGTCCACACAGATCAGAGCTGAAGCCTCCCCAGTCCTGGCCCCAGTTCTTCTCCAGGTTCCATTCCCATTTCAATACTTGGGAGACCTTCTCATGGGATGGGAAAACATTGCCATCTGGGGCCCCAGGAGAGTGCATGGGGCTATCTCAAGTCCTCTCTGCCTCTTTAGGACCTCCAGCCATTTCTTCAGTTCTGCTTTTGCCACACATCAAGGAGTATGGGTAACAGAAGTGGTGTGGGTCTTTTGATCCAGCAGTAAAATTGCTTTTACTCAAGCGGGAGTATATGCAGTACCATAACATACCTTGAGTTCTGGTGTGTTGTGCTTTTGTTTCTTTCTTAGAGTATTTTCTAATTTCCCTTGTGAGATCACCTCTGACCCATTGGTTGTTTTAAGAGTGTTTTAAAATTTCCATATATTTGTGAGCTTTCCAGTTTCCCTTAAGTTAATCATTTCTATTTTCATTCTACTGTGGTCGGAGAAAATATTTTGTATGATTTCGGTCTTTTTCAACTTATTGAGACTTGCTTTATGGTTTAATATATGGTCTATCCTAGAGAATGTTCCATGTGCACCTAGAGAAGAATGTGTATTTTGCTTTTACTGGGTGGAGTGTTCTATATATGTCTGTGAGAGCTAGTTGGTTTATAGTCTTGCCCAAATCCTCTGTGTCCTTACTGAACTTCTGCCTGGCTGTACTCCCTATTAAAAGGGGGAAATGGAAGTCTCTAAATGTTATTCTAGAACTGTTATTTCTTCCTTAAATTCTGTCGGTGTTTGCTTCATATATTTGGGGGCCCTCTTGTTTAGGTGTGTATATGTTCATATTTGTTGTAATTCCTTGTTATCCTTTTTTTAAATAAATAATGTCCTTCTTTGTCTCACAAAAAATTTTGACTTAAAGTTTATTTTGTCTGATAATAGTATAGCACTCCAGGTCTCTTTTGGTTACTATTTGCATGAAATTTGTATTAGTTTGCTAGGGCTGCCATAACAAAGTAGCACAGCCTGGGTGGCTTAAACATCAGAAATGTATTTTCTCACGGTTTTGGAAGCTAGAAATCTGAGATCAGGTTGTCAGCAGAGTTGTGTTATCCCAGGTTATGCTCTTTAGCTTGTGGCTGGCTGTCTTTTCCTACCCGTGTCTTCACATGGTCTTCCCTCTGTGTGTGTCTGTGTCATAATCTCCTCTTCTTATAAGGACACCAGTCATTGGATTAGAGCCCACTCCATTGACCTCATTTAACCTTAATTACTCCTTTAAAAGCCCTATCTTCAAGTACAGTCATATTTTGAGGTATTTGAGGTTAGGACCACAATTTTGGGGGGGGACACAATTCACCCCATAATTTTGAGTGGGGACACAATTCACCCCATAACAGATTCATTTCCTGTTCTTTCATTTCTAACCTATTTGCATCTTTGTATCTAAAGTGAGTCTCCTACATATAGAATATAGGCATACCCTGGAGATATTGTGGATTTGGTTCTAGACCACTGCCATAAAACAAATATCACAATAAAGTGAGCCACAAATTTTTTTGTTTCCTGGTGCATGTGAAAGTTACATTTGCATTATACGGTAGTCTATTAAGTGTACAATAGCAATATGTCTAAAAAAAATGTACATACCTTAATTAAAAAATACTTTAGGGAATTCCCTGGTGGTCCAGTGATTAGGACTCTGCGATTCCACTGCAGGGGGGCACAGGTTCAATTCCTGCTCACGGGACTAAGATCCTGCATGCTGTGTGGCACGGCCAAAAAAAAAAAACTTTATTGCTAAAAAACGCTAATGATCATCTGAGCCTTCAGTGAATCATAATCCTTTTGCTGGTGGAGGGTCTTGCCTGGATGTTTGGTGGCTGTTGACTGATCAGGGTGGTGGTTGCTAAAGGTTGGGTGGCTGTAGCAATTTCTTTTTTCTTTTTTCAAAATTTTATTTATTTATTTATTTATTTATTTTTGTCTGCGTTGGGTCTTTGTTGCTGCATGCGGGCTTTCTCTAGTTGCGGCGAGCGGGGGCTACTCTTCGTTGAGGTGCACGGGCTTCTCATTGCAGTGGCTTCTCTTGTTGCGGGGCAAGGGCTCTAGGCGTGCGAGCTTCAGTAGTTGTGGCACGCAGGCTCAGTAGTTGTGGCATACAGGCTTAGCTGCTCCGCGGCATGTGGGATCTTCCCGGACCAGGTCTCAAACCCGTGTCCCCTGCACTGGCAGGCGGATTCTTAACCACTGCGTCTCTAGGGAAGCCCTTCTTTTCTTTTTCTAAACATTTTTATTGGAGTATAGTTGATGCAGTTTCTTAGAATAAGACAACTAAGAAGTTTGCCTCATCGGCTGACTCTTCCTTTCATGTAGCAGGCAATGTTGTTTGGTAACATTTTACCCACAGTCGAACTTCTTTCAGAATTGGAGTCAGTCCTCTCAAACCCTGCGGCTGCTTTATCAACTAAGTTTATGTAATATTCTAAATCCTTTATTTAACATTTCAGTGGTCTCCACAGCATCTTCACCAGGAATAAATTCCATCTCAAGAAACCACTTTCTTTGCTCATCCATAAGAAGCAACTCCTCATCTGTTAAAGTTTTATCATGAGATTGCAGCAATTCAGTCACATCTTCAGGCTCCACTTCTGGTTCTCTTGCTATTTTCGCCACATCTGTAGTTACTTCCACTGAAGTCTTGAACCACTCAAAGTCATCCATGAGGGTTGGAATCAACTTCTCTCAAACTCTTGTAAATGTTGATATTTTGGCCTCTTCCCATGAATCGTGAATGTTCTTAATGGCATTTAGTATGGTGGCTCCTTTCCAGAAGGTTTTCAGTTTAATTTGCCCAGCTCCATCAGGGGAATCACTGCCTATGGCAGCTATAGCCTTACAAAATGTATTTCCTCAATAATAAGACTTGAAAGTTGAAATTACTCCTTAATCCATGGGCTGCAAAATGGATGTTGTGTTAGCAGTCATGAAAACAACATTAATTTTGTACATCTCCATCAGAGCTCTTGAGTGACCAGGTACATTGTCTGTGAGCAGTAATATTTTGAAAAGAATCTTTTTTTCTGAGCAGTAGGTCTTAGTACTGGGCTTAAAATAATCAGTAAACCATGTTGTAAACAGATGTGCTGTCATCCAGGCTTTGTTGGTCCATTTATAGAGCACAGGCAGAGAAGATTTAACATAATTCTTTAGGGCCCTAGGATTTGGGGAATGGTAAGTGAGCATTGGCTTCAACTTAAAATCACCAGCTGTATTAGATCCTAACAAGAGAGTCAGCCTCTCCTTTGAAGCTTTGAAGCCAGGCATTGACTTCTCCTCTCTAGTTATGAAAGTGCTAAATGGCATCTTCTTCCAATATAAGGTTGTTTTATTTACATTGAAAATTTGTTTAGTGTAGCCACCTTCGTTAATTATCTTAGCTAGATCTTCTCGATAACTTGCTGCAGCTTCTACATCAGCACGTGCTGCTTCACCTTGCACTTTTATGCTATGGAGATGGCTTCTTTCCTAAAACTTCATGAACCAACCTCTGTTAGCTTCAGACTTTTCTTCTGCAGCTTCCTCACTTCTTTCAGCCTTCTTAGAAGAGAGTTAGGGACTTACCCTGGATTAGACTTTGGCTTAAGGGAATGTTGTGGCTGGTTTGGTCTTCTATCCAGACCATTAAAACTTTCGGCACATCAGCAATATGGCTATTTTGCTTTCTTATCATTCATGTGTTCACTGGAGTAGCACTTTTAATTTCCTTCAAGAACTTTTCCTTTGTGTTTACAGCTTGGCTGTTTGGTGCAAGAGGCTTAGCTTTTGGCCTGTTTCAGCTTTCAATATGCCTTCTTCACTAAACTTAGTTGTTTCTAGCTTTTGATTTAAATTTAGAGATGTGTGACTTTTCCTTTCACTTGAACACTTGACCTAATTTCAATATTGCTATGTGTCAGAGAATAGGGAGGCTGAGAGAGAAAGAGAGAGAGAGAGATGGGGGAATAGCCAGTCAGTGGAGCAATCAGAGCACAACTCATTTACTGATTTAAGTTAGCTGTCTATATGGGGTGCAGTTCATGGTACCTCAAAACAATTACAGTAATAACATCAAAGATCACTGATCACAGGTCACCAAAATGAATATAATAATAATGAAAAAGTCTGAGATACTGCAAGAATCACCAAAATGTGACACAGAGATACAAAGTGAGCAAATGCTGTTGGAAAAACGGTGCCAGCATATTTGCTCAACACAGGGTTGCCAGAAACCTTCAATTTGTAAAAAATGCAATATCTGTGAAGCACAATAAAGAGAAGTGCAATAAAAGGAAGTATGCCTGTATAGTTGGATCCTATTTTTTTAATCCCTGCTGCAAACCTCTACCCTTTAATTGGAGTTTAATCCATTTACATTTACTGTAATTAGTGATAAAGGAGGACCTCTGTCACTAGCTGTTTGTTTTCCATGTGTCTTATATCTTTTCTCCTCAAGTCTTCCATTACTGCCTTCTTTGTGTTAGATAGGTATTTCCTAATGTACAATTTTGATTCCTTCCTGTTTCCTTTACTATACAGTTGGCCCTTGGATGATGTGGGGGTTTGCGGTACTGACCCTCCACACAGTTGAAAATTGTTTATAATTTATAGTCAGTCCTCCGTATATGCAATTCTTCTGTATATGTGATTTCTTCTTATCTGTGGTTCTGCATCTTATCTGTGTTTGTTTGGTTTTTTTGTTTTTTGGTTTTTTTGGCCATGCTGCACGGCTTGTGGGATCTCAGTCCCTGACCAGGGATTGAACCTGGGGGCCACAACAGTGAAAGCTCCAAATCCTAACCACTATAACCTGGCTTTTCAATGTGTCTGCTCTTTGCCCCAACTTTAATCTCTTGCGCCAAGTGTCAGCAGCTAATACATTTCCCTTTATATATGGCTGTTTTTTCTTTTTCCTTTTTTTTTGGCTATGCCATGCAGCATGCGGGATCTTAGTCCAACCAGGGATCAAACCCATGCCCCCTGCATTGGGAGCACAGAGTCTTATCCACTGGACCACCAGGGAAGTCCTTAAATATGTTTGATAAGTGCTCCCTGCATAGCATCTCTGCCCTGGGAGAGTTTTGAGTTATGCAACATTTTCCAATTCTCATATTATGTGCTCCTTTGAATATAAGTCCTTTTTCTTGTTCTTAAGGGAGAAATCATTAGATTTCCACAGTCCGTAATTTTGTATAATTGTGGTTACTTACTATTTACCTGTTGGTTTTATCTTGGTTTATTAAAATTTTTTATTTATTAATTTGTCATTTACAGATTATGGATTTCAGTATCTAGCATAGAGCATGACTGCAGTTCACCAACTGTTAATGTTGTATAATGCCTATTCTGCTTGAATATAGATAGTTTTAGAGTAGATATTCAGAATATTTTGTCACACCAACGATATTTTATTAAATTCTTCCTGATTTTGCTACTACCTTTTTAGTTTTTCAGTTTGTAATTTTCATGTATTTATCTTAATCATTATGTTTTATTGGATTATTTATCATTACTTCATATGGTGCTATCCGTTAGCACTGATTTGCATGCAATAATTTATGTAGTAAATCTGCATTTGTATAATACCTGTTTCTCTTCAAATATGAGACAACCATTTGTCTACTGCCAATTGGTGTGTTCTTTGGTGTGGTAGTCAAAGAATACACTTTCATAGATTATGTAAGTTTACATAGTGTGAGTGATTTGGTTTTAGTGTGTTTGAAAGTAGGCTTCACTTAAAATAATTTAAAATGCATGTATATTTTATTAAAGGATTCTATTCACTTTTTATTCTTAAAGATTTATAGAGTTTGGTTAAGAAGTTTTTCATCTCTTCAATGTAAGTATTACTTTTAGTGTAATATTCATCTTCCAACTCTACTTAATATGAAGACTATGGTTATCTTTCAGATATCTCCATTAGTTTTATGACCAAGGAATTACTAAAGAAGAAAAACATTAATAACAGAGAATTATACCAACCAGTGGTCTTGGGAAGACATGGAAGCCATGGTATTGAGGATTTTGACTTCAGCAAAGTCTGGGGAACTGTGTATGAATTTGAGAATAAGTGTGGATGTGAAGAAAGAAATTCCAAAGGAGAGCTTATGACAGATAACATAAATCACACTGGTAGAAAAGATAAACAATACAGCAAATCCTGGATTAACTTACCTTTAAAACAAAGTGTTTCTTTAAGAAAAAGTGCATGTCACTATTTAAAAAATAGGAAGTCATTTATAAAGAATTTGTTAAAAATTAAAAATAACATAGTTTATGCAGGAAACAAGTATACAGAACATTTTGAAAATAGAACTGGATTAAGCTTTCAGTCATATCTGGCTGAATTGCAGAAATTTCAAACTGAAGAGAAAATTTATGAATGTAATCAAGTTGAGAAGTCTGTCAAAACTTGTTCCTCAATTTCATCACTTCAAAGATTTCCTCCTAGTGTCAAAACCAACATTTGTAACACATATGGAAAGGTTTCTTCCTTCATTCCTATGTATCCTTCATTGCTTACACAGCAACAGAAAACAAACATTAGAGACAAATTATACAAATGTAATGAATGTGGAAAGACTTTTATCCATCATTCAGTCCTTACTAGTCATCAGAGAATTCATTCTGAGCAGAGACCTTACAAATGTAATGAGTGTAGTAAAGCCTTTAAACAGTTCTCAAACCTCACAAGACATCAGAGAATCCACACTGGAGAGAAACCATATAAATGTAATATATGTGACAAGGTCTTTAATCAGAATTCCCACCTTACAAATCATTGGAGAATTCATACTGGAGAGAAACCACACAAGTGTAATGAATGTGGTAAGGCTTTTATCAAATGTTCAGACCTTTGGCGTCATGAGAGAATTCATACTGGAGAGAAACCTTATAAATGTAACGAATGTGGTAAGGGTTTTACCAAACGTTCATATCTTTGGGATCATCAGAGAATTCATACTGGAGAGAAACCATACAAATGTATTGAATGTGGCAAGGTTTTTAGGCAGTGGTCTACCCTCAGGATTCACCGAAGAATTCATACTGGTGAGAAACCTTATAAATGTAATGAATGTGGCAAAGCTTTTAAGCAGTGCTCACACCTGACTAAACATCAGAATGTACATCCTGGAGAAAAGCCACACAAATGTACTGTGTGTGGCAAGGCTTTCATCCACATTTCAAGTCTGGTAAAACATCAGAAAATTCATACTGGAGAAAAACCATACAAATGTAATGAATGTGGTAAGGCTTTCATCCAAAGTTCAAGTCTTATGGAACATCAGAGAATCCATACCGGTGAGAAACCTTATAAATGTAATGAATGTGGCAAAGCCTTCACTGTGCGTTCAAGCCTAACTAAACATAAAAGAAACCATACTGGAGAGAAACCTTACAAATGTAATGAGTGTGATAAAGCCTATACACAATTCGTACACCTTACTAGACATCAGAAAATACATACCAAAAAGAAAAATCATGAATCTAATGTACCTGATAATGCTTTTATTCAGAGCTCAAGCTTGGAGGATCATCAGAGAATTCATGGTAGAGAGAAACCTTACAAATGTAACGAATGTGGCAAATCCTTTAACTGGTGTTCACGCCTCACCCGACATCAGAGGATCCATACTGGAGAGAAACCATATAAATGTAATGTATGTAGCAAGGCCTTCAGTCAAAACTCAAACCTAACAATTCATCAGAGAATTCATACTGGAGAGAAACCTTACAAATGTAATGAATGTGGTAAAGCCTTTAAGCAGTACTCAAGCCTCACCAGACATCAGAATATACATCCTGGAGAGAAGCCACACAAATGTAATATGTGTGGTAAGGCTTTTATCAAACGTTCACACCTTTGGGGTCATGAGAGAATGCATACTGGAGAGAAGTCATACAAATGTACTGAATGTGGCAAGGCCTTTAGACAATGGTCTGACCTTAGGATTCACCAAGGAATTCATACTGGAGAGAAACCCTTAGAAATGTAATGAATGGTGTAAATCACTTAACCATTTTAAACAACGGACTATAATCAGATAACTTATACTAGGGAGACTAAGTCTCTAGTCCTAGATTAATCAATTTCACATGTTAAGTTCTTCACAGTTATTAAAAGTCAAAATCATTTCAAATTTATGAAATGATGGGTATTGGTAGAGCAAGGAGATCTTTGGAAATGTACCATTTCCTCTTTTTAAAAATACTTTTATTATATGAAGTTTCTTGAAAAGGCTGTATTACTATTGATGTTTTTCAACCTGAAGTTTAAAATTTATTGATGTTATGCCTTCATCACATGCTTTTATGTGTTACCATGATGGGCTCTGCTAAGGGATCATTAAGATAAAAGGGTCTACTTGTATTAGGTGGGGATCATTCATATTCATGTTTTCTGAAGGAACAGGACACTGAATTTTAACAAACAACATTGTGTTTTTGAATGAGAGCTTGGGAAATATATGTAAAACAATGATGTAAATCATAATAATTTCAGATCCTCTTCTACAGATTTGTTGGTACAACAGAGGACCCACTGGATTATCAGAAACCAGTGCTCTGTCAGTTGAGGGTGAAACAGAGCAGTCCTTAAGATTAAGAGACTGAGATTTTCATGAGAATAGGATGATAGGTTAATAGGGACTGCTTATGTGGTAGAAATAATGGAGAAGAAATGATGGTCCTCCTTTCTTTTCAAATAAAATAGCTGATGTCAAAGATGAGAGAGGGGCTTCCCTGGTGGCGCAGTGGTTGGGAGTCTGCCTGCCAATGCAGGGGACACGGGTTCGAGCCCTGGTCTGGGAAGATCCCACATGCTGCGGAGCAACTAAGCCCGTGAGCCACAACTACTGAGCCTGCGCGTCTGGAGCCTGTGCTCCACAACGGGAGAGGCTGCGACAGTGAGAGGCCCGCGTACCGCAATGGGGAGTGGCCCCCGCTCGCCACAACTGGAGAAAGCCCTCGCACAGAAACGAAGACCCAACACAGCCATAAATAAATAAATAAATAAATAAATAAATAAATTTTTTTTAAAAATGAGAGAAAATATAGTCTTATTCTTAGTAACTAAAGAGAACAATTATCAGAAAGGAGAACTTAATCAAAATACCCAGAATGCAGTGTACATGTGTAGGATTCATGTTTAACCACTGTATCACTTTGATACCATTTTACTCAAAATGTGTCAGAGTTGTCATGTTTTATTAATACAATTTAATCATTTTAAAACTCTAAATGAATTTTTTTCTATCTTATCAAGCCTATGCCACCTCACTGTGGTACTTCGTAACAAATACTAACAGTACATCTTTAGGACGTTAAGATTGAAAGGCACCTGCAACGATTTGTTTGCATGATGGAATCAAACAACATACAATCTTATGAATATATATTCACAACATCCTTGAGTTATTCTTTCTACACTCTGCCCCTTGGGTATTTATGTGGATATGATTAAAATACCATAGCAGTACAACTTTAGACTCTGCCCTCTTTAACATTTGAAGTACTATTTGTAAATATGCACCATATGATTATATTTCAACATGCCCCGTTTTTTGTCTGCATAAGACCCATGGCTTGCAATGCCTTGATTTATCAGTACACAAGGTAAAAAATAACATATTAAGCATATGAAGTGTTAGGAAGTAGAAAATTTAAGGAATAAAGATAGGAACAGTATTTTATTCTCGGAGCTCTTACTGGAGTAATTTGAAAAGATCACTGATCATAAGTTTCCCCTTAAGAATGAACAGACTCGGGACTTCCCTGGTGGTGCAGTGGTTAAGAATCCACCTGCCAATGCAGGGGACAAGGGTTCGAGCCCTGGTCTGGGAAGATCCCACATGCCGTGGAGCAACTAAGCCCATGTGCCACAACTACTGAGCCTGCACTCTAGAGCCCACAAGCCACAGCTACTGAAGCCCACATGCCTAGAGCCTGTGCTCCGCAACAAAGAGAAGCCACCACAATGAGAAGCCAGTGCACCGCAACAAAGAGTAGCCCCCACTTGCCGCAACTAGAGAAAGCCCCTGCGCAGCAACGAAGACCCAACGCAGCCAAAAATAAATAAATAAAATTAATAAAATTAAAAAAAAAAGAACAAACAGACTAACTTAAGGAGGAAAGGTTGGTCTATTTTGTTTTATTTATAGGCCAACTAGGAACTGACCATATGGACCCCCCCCTCAAAAATAGTTAACTGCACTTTTGGATATCCCACAGATATAAGATGGACCCTCCAAAAGTTAATACAGAAATCTCTTGTAAAATGGAGTCGGGAGGCCAGAAGGGGGAGCTCTCATGTCCTCCCACTTGACATCAACTGCAAAGCCAATAGGAAGAGAAGTTTCTTCCGTCCACCTGGAGAAACGTTACTACTTTACTACCCAGCAGGAGGAAGGAATCATTTATCCTTGCCCAGCAACAGCCCAGCCAATGAGAGACTGTCACAACTCAGCCAATGGGAAGCCTTTATACTTTGAACTTCCAGTTTCCTTTAATGGACTTTTTTTTTTGTATGACAGCCCTTCACAAGTTCCCCTTCTCTTCTATGAAAAAGTTTCTCTCCTTTGTTTCTCCGGACTTGCCTGTGGTCTGCCATAGATTGCATGTCCCGAATTGCACTTCTTTGCTGTTTCTGAATAAACCCACTTTGCTTGTAAAATAACTGGCTGTTTTATTGTTTTAGGTCAACAACTAGAACCCAAAATCTGGTTTAGATGTCAAGACTGGTAATGCTAGACACCAAATGAGGATGAAAATGTTTTAAACATAATTAGACTTTTTGGATACAGCAGTGCAGGCTTCCCAAGTTGGCACAAAATGGCTTGAGAGAGTAAGGAGAGGAGACCTGTTTTAGGTTTATGTAGAGTTTATGAGTCCTGCAAGAGGTCTGATTTTCCTGGGGGCACCAAACAAAGGAGCACCTTGGCTTATAAGCTTCCCCATTGTAGAGTATAGAGAGGACACAATAAATATGTGCTTTTTTTTTTTTTTTTGGTATGTCAGTTTTACCTCAATAAGCTGTACTAAAAATGGGGAGAGGGGTTGAGGCTTAAAAGCTGTCTATGGTCAGTCTCATTCCACCATGAGGGGTTTGTGAAGTAGTCAGCAATCTGCAACCTGGAAGAGGACGCTCACCAGAATCAGACCATGCTGACACAACAATCTTGAACTTTCATCCTCTAGAACTGAGATCAGTCAAGATGGTGGAGTAGAAAAACCTTGAGCTCACCTCATCTCATGGGCACACCAAAGTCACAACTATTTACAGAACAACCATTGATGAAAAAGACCAGAACCAGCCAGAAAAGACCACTAAAGACATAAAGAAGGAACTATAACAAGATGGCTAGGAGGGGCAGAGTCGTGATATAGTCAAGTCTCAGAGTATTTGGCTTAGAAAGCCAGTGGGGCTTTCAGGAGTCCCAGAAGGCTGGGGGAGATAGAGACTTCACTCTTAAATGGCACACACAAAATATCACATACTCCGGGACCCAGGGCAAAAGCAGTAATTTGACAGGAGCTTGGGTCAGACGTACATGCTGATCTTGGAGAGTCTCCTGGAGAGACAGGAGGCAACTGCAGCTCACCCTGTGGACATAGACACTGGCAGCAGCCATTCTTGGAAGCTCCTTCTACTATGTGGACAGTGGTGCTGGCAAGCGCCATTGTAGAATCCTCCCTCTAGCTTATTAGCCCCAAGACCCTGCCCTGCCCTGGTGCAACAGCCTGTAGGTACCAGTGCTGGGACACCTCAGGCCAAGAAACTAACTGGGAAGAGACACTGCCCCACCTATCAGCAGATAAGCTGCCTCAAGACCCCCTGAGCTCACATCCACCTCTGGACATGGCCCTGTCCACCAGAGGACCCAGGATCTAGCTCCACCCACCAGTGGGCAGGCATCAGCTCCAGAATCCTCTGGGCCCTGACCCTGTCCTCTAGGAAGTCTGCTGTAGTCTCTGGACCAGCCTCATTCACCAGGGAGCAGACACCAGATATAGGAAAACCATAGTCCTGCAACCTGAGGACCCAGCCTTCTCAACAGGAGGCCAATTGTAAATATATATGCACCCAACTTAGGAGCACCTAAATACATAAAGCAAATATTAACAGATGTAAAGGGAGAAATAGTAACAATAACAGTAGGGGACGTTAACACCCCAATTAGATCAATGGACAGAAAATCAATAAGGAAACACTGGCCTTAAATGACATTACACTAGATGGACTCTCTCTCTCTCTCTCTCTCTCTCTCTGTCTGTCTATATATATATATATATACACACACACACACACACACACACACATATACACATAACATTCTATCCAAAAGGAGCAGAATACACATTCTTTTCAAGTGCACATGGAATATTCTCCAGAATAGATCACATGCTAGGTCACAAAACAAGGCTTGGTAAATTTAAGAAAATTGAGATCACATCAAGCATCTTTTCTGACCACAACTCTGTGAGACTAGAAATCAACTACAAGAAAAAAACTGCAAAAAACACAAACACGTGGAGGCTAAACAATAGGCTACTAAACAACCAATGGATCATTGAAGCAATCAAAGAGGAAACCAAAAAAATACCTGGAGACAAATGAAAATAAAAACATGATGATCCAAAACCTATGGCACACAGCAAAAGCAGTTCTAAAAGGGAAGTTTATAGCAGTACAAGCTTACCTCAGGAAATAAAAATCTCAAATAACCTAACCTTACACCTAAAGGAACTAGAAAAAGAAGAATAATCAAAACCCAAAGTTAGTAGAAGGAAAGAAATCATAAAGATCAGAGCAGAAATAAATGAAATAGAGACTAAATAAACAATAGAAAAGATCAATGAAACTAAGAGCTGATTCTTTGAAAAGGTAAACAAAATTGATAAACCTTTAGCCAGACTCATCAAGAAAATAAGGGAGGGGGCCAAATCAATAATATCAGAAATGAAAAAAGAAAAGTAATAACCAACACCACAGAAATACAAAAGATCATGAGACTGCTACTAACAACTGTATGCCAATAAAATGGAAAACTGAGAAGAAATGGACAAAGTCTTAGAAATGTACAATCTCCCAAGATTGAACCAGGAAGAAATAGAAAATATGAGCAGACCAATTACCAGTAATGAACTTGAATCAGTAATTTAAAAACTCCCAATAAACAAAAGTCCAGGACCAGATGGCTTCATGGTGAATTTTATCAAACATTTAGAGAAGAGTTAACACCTATCCTTCAACTATTCCAAAAAACTGCAAAGAAATGAACACTCCCAAACTCATTCTAAGAGGCCAGCATCACCCTGATACCAAAACCAGACAAAGATATCACACGCAAAAAAAAAACAAACCCAAGAAAATTAGAGGCCAATATCACTGATGAACAAAGATGCAAAAATTCTTAATAAAATATTAGCAAACTGAATCCAACAATACATTAAAAGGACTATACACCTTGATCAAGTGGGATTTATCCCACGGATGCAAGGGTTTTTTAATATCTGCAAACCAATCAATGTGACACACCACATTAACAGACTGAAGAATAAAAATCATATGATCATCTCAATAGATGCAGAAAAAGCTTTTGACAAGATCCAACATCCATTTATGATAAAAACTCTTCAGAAAGTGGGCATAGAGGGAACAAACCTCAACATAATACAGGCCATATATGACAAACCCACAGCTAACATCATACTCAACAGTGAAAAGCTGAAAGCAAATCCTCTAAGATCAGGAACAAGACAAGGATGTCCACTCTCACCATTTTTATTCAACGTAGTTCTGGAAGTCCTAGCCACAGGAATCAGAGAAGGAAAGAAAGAAAAGGAATCTAAATTAGAAAGGAGGAAATAAAACTGCCACTGTTTGCAGATGACATGATACTATACTTAGAAAATCCTAAAGATGCCACCAGAAAACTACTAGAGGTCATCAGCGAATTTGGTAAAGTTGCAGGATACAAAATTAATATACAGAAATCTGTTGCATTTTTTACACTAACAATGAACTATCAGAAATAGAAATTAAGGAAACAATCCCATTTACCATCTCATTAAAAAGAATAAATACTACTATACATATATAAATATATATACATACATATATATATATATATATATATTTTTTTTTTTTTTTTTTTTTTTTTTTTTGGCTGTGCTGCATGGCTTGTGGGATCTTAGTTTCCTGACCAGAGATCGAACCCAGGCCCATGGCAGTGAAAGCGTGGAGTCCTAACCACTGGACTGCCAGGGGATTCCCCAAAATACTACTATATTTAAAATAGATAATGAACAAGGACCTACTGTATAGCACAGGGAACTCTACTCAATATTCTGTAATACCTGAATAGGAAAAGAATTTGAAAAAGGAATAGTTATATGTA
This sequence comes from Balaenoptera physalus, assembly GCF_965194825.1. Classification (NCBI taxonomy): domain Eukaryota; kingdom Metazoa; phylum Chordata; class Mammalia; order Artiodactyla; family Balaenopteridae; genus Balaenoptera; species Balaenoptera physalus. The sequence continues at coordinate 5,394,764 of NC_138900.1, forward strand.
TATGTATAACTGAATCACTTTGCTGTATATCTGAAACTAACACAACACTGTAAATCAACTATACTCCAATATAAAAAAAATTTTTTTAAACAATAAAATATCTAGGAATAAACCTACCTAAGGAGGTAAAAGACCTGTACTCTTAAAACTATAAGTCACTGGGACTTCCCTGGTGGTCTACTGGGTTAGACTCCGTGCTCCCAATGCAGGGGGCCTGGGTTTGATCCCTGGTTGGGGAACTAGATCCTGCATGCATGCAGCAACTAAGAGCTTGCATGGCACAACTAAGAGTCCGCATGCCGCAACTAAGTGTCCGCATACTGCAACTATGAGCCCACATGCCACAACTAAAAGATCCTGCATGCTGCAACTAAAAGATCCAATGCAGCCAGAATAAATAAATAAATGTTTTTTAAAAGATCTTAAAAAAAAAAACTATAAGTCATTGATGAAAGAACTTGAAGACGACACAAACAGATGGAAAGATATACCACGATTATGGATTGGAAGAATTAATATTGTTAAAATGAACATATTGCTCAAGGCAATCTGCAGATTCAATGCAATCCCCATCAAAATACCAAGGACGTTTTTCAGAGAACTAGAACAAATTTAAAAATTTGTATGGAAACACAAAAGACCCCAAGTAGCCAAGATAATCTTGAGAAAGAAAATAGCACAGGAGGAATCACGCTCCCTTACTTCAGACTATTGTACAAAGCTACAGTAATCAAAACAGTGTGGTACTGGCACAAAAACAGACAAATAGATCAATGTAACAGAATAGAGAGCCCAGGAATAAACCCACACATTTATGGTCAGTTAATCTACAACATAGGAAGTAAGAATATACAATGGAGAAAAGATAGTCTCTTCAATAAATGGTGCTGGGAAATCTGGACAGCTACATGTAAAAGAACAAAAATTAGGACTTCCCTGGTGGTCCAGTGGTTAAGACTCTGTGCTTCCAAAGCAGGTGGTGTGGGTTCAATCCCTGGTTGGGGAACTAAGATCCCACATGCCATGTGGTGCGGCCAAAAACAAAAAACAAAACAAAACAAAAAACAAAAACGAAAATTAGAACATTTTCTAACACGATGTACAAAAATAAACTCAAAATGGATTAAAGACCTTAATGTAAGATCTGAAACCATAAAACTCCTAGAATATAATGTAGGCAGAACACACTTTGACATAAATTGTAGCAATAATTTTTTTTTGGATCTGTCTCCTAAAGCGAAGGAAATAAAAAGAAAAATGAACAGATGAATGAAAACTTAAAATTTTTGCACAGCAAAGGAAACCATCAACAAAATGAAATGACAACCTACTGAATGGGAGAAAACATTTGTAAATGATATGTTCAATAAGGGGTTAATATCCAAAATACATAAACAGCTCATAGAACTCAACATCAAGAAACCAAAAAAAATGGGGAGAACGCCTGCACAGACATTTTTCTAAAGAGGACACACAGATGGCCAAGAGGCAAGTGAAAAGGTGCTTAACATTGTTAATCGTAAGAGAAATGCAAATGAAAACCACAATGAGATATCACCTCATTCTTGTCAGAATGTCTATCTTCAAAAAAAACACAAATAACAACTGTTGGCAAGGATGTAGAAGAAGGAAACCCTCGTACACTGCTGTTGAAATGGAAATTGCTGCAGTCACTTTGGAAGACAGTATGGGGGTTCCTCAAAAAAACTAAAAATAGTACTACAGTATGATTCAGCAATTCCGTCCTGGCTGTATATCTGAGAAAAATGAAAACAATAATTCAAACAGATACGTGCACCCCAATGCTCATCACAGCATTATTTACATTTGCCAAGATATGGAAGCAACCTAACGGTCCATTAACAGATGAATGGATAAAGATGGCATGGTATATGTATATAATGGAATACTACTCAGCCATAAAAAAGAATGTAATTTTGCCATTTGCGACAACATGGATGGACCTGGAGGATATTATGCTATGTGAAATGAGTCAGACAGTGAAAGACAAATACCATATGGTAGCACTTATATGTGGAATGTAAAAAATAAAATAAGCTAGTTAATATAACAAAAATGAAACTGACTCACAGATATAGTAAACAAACTAGTGGTTTCAGTGAGGAGAGGGAAGGGGGAGGGGCAAGATTGGGGTAGGGGATTAAGAGCTTAAAACTACTGTGTATAAAATAAGCTACAAGGACGTATTGTACAATATAGGGAATACAGCTAGTATTTTATAACAACTATAAATGTAGTATAACCTTTAAAAAATGTGAATCACCAGGTTGTATACCTGTAACTTATATAATATTGTACCTCAACTGTACTTCAATAAAAAACTTTAAGAAAAGCTGTCCAGTGCTTGCTTCGGCAGCACATATACTTCCAAGCATAAGGGAAAGCAAATGTTTAAATAAGCAGTTCACCTCCTAGTTATGGAGTGACTTCACTTACATGCAGGAGTTTGCTAAAATCAGGTACCGAGTCACTTACAGAAACAAGTTTATCAACATGTGTGATATTTTCCAAAGTAAGAATATAGGAAAAAATATGTGTGTATGTCCCCTCTGTGTGTGTTTGTAGAGAATAAGAAACACAGGGAACTTATCTTTCATGGGAGGAATAATCTCAGACCTGTTCTTGTCACTGAACTTCCAGTGGTGTACTCCCCAGCTTGGATTCATTCCAGTTTGTAAAGTCAGTAAAAGTCTTGAGTTGAAAGCTTCCATGGAAAGGCATTTATAATTCAAAAGTCCTCATACATTCAAAACCCAGACCTCAATTTTGCTCCTTGGATGGCACTGCCCTGGGGCCTCCTCCCTTTGTTTTGCTCTGCACACAGAGAGAGGAGGCAGAGCCAAGGAAGATGAAAGTTTCTGACACTAATGCCTGGCAGGACAAGTCTGGCAACTTCCAGAACAATGCAAATTAAATGGCCAAATTACTCACTTTTCCCAAACTGAAATGACTTCTTCACCAGAGGTGGTTATACTTGGTGTAAACTTGCCAAACACCACTGTAACCCATTGAGGGGCAGCTGTAGTTGAGCTCTATTAAGTTTCCAGGTGCTGCTGGAACAGTATTAGAATTAGCCCCCCAGGTTCGGTAATGGATGGTGTGAGGTGAGGGATATTCTTGTAGGCTTCCTGCTCAAGGGAAGTTTGAGGTTTATTTTTAAATACTTAGAAAGAAACAACACTTCTTGTTTTTTGTCTTCAGAAATGGACAGATTTTCTTGAGGGTGGTAGGGATCATGGTGGGATAGCTGTCCTTGTTTTGTTTGGATGAATCACCAAGAAACAGAGAATGTCATGGTGGGAAGGCACCCTGAGGACTTAGGCCAACCCCATGTGTTAACAATGAAGGGAGAGAAGCCTTGGTGAGCAGCGGCAGCTCTGGAAGTAACAAGACCTTAGATGGAAGCCATGAGTGAGGCACATGTTAGTATTATGTCTAACATGACTAATTTTTCTGTGTCATATTCTCTTTTATGATAGCCTTTTTTTAAAATAAGCAAAATCTTATATTTAAACAACAGCCAGGAAAAATCAACTTTTCAGTTGACCTCAGTTACTGCTAAAGTTTAGTTTCTGAATTTTAGTCCCACGTATGAACAATTACATGTGATCATCAAATGATGGAAGCATTGTTGAGTTCTAGTTAGTTGAATTTACTTGTCTTCCAGTTGGTCTGAAAATCACTCATTCCTAAGTTGTGACAGCTGTTGCTGTGAGGCAATCATATGTAGATTTTATATTTTTCACTGGTTCTGAGTTTTAATTTATTCTAAATTATTATTTGGAGTCTATAATTGAAATGCTCCCAAATACACTGTATTCTTTAAAATGTAGCTGAAAATATATGACATTTATACAATGATTTATAAACCTTATTTACGTGAATTACAAGGGAATAATGTATGATGCTTACGTACATTTGTGTGTCAGGGAAGGTGAATGTTCATTTTCCTTTAGCCTATATTCAAACTAAGGGTCAAAGCGTTGACTAATTTGTTTAGTGTGTTTTGTTTGTTTGTTTGTTTTTGAAGGAATAAATATTTAAGATACTTTTTATACAAAAACAAATATGATTTTGAAGATGGACTATTTTAAACTGTATCATACATTAAAAACTACCAAACATATTAATAGCAAAAACTTTAAGCACTTTTTAAAAACTACTGCAATTACATGGTTATACACACATATACCTTTTTCTCTATTTACAATAAACAACTGTCTAACAGACAAGTCAGATTCCATCAGATTTTCTTATAAAACCAGTCTTAACAGCAAGAGCAAGTAACTTGTCTGGAGCGTGTGTAGTTTAAGAAGACAGAGTAAGAGGAAGCATGATTATTGCTGAGTTACTCTTCCTTTCACCACAGTCATCAAGTTTGTTTTCTGGATACCAACATTAATTAATTGAAGCAACAATGTTTAGTGTGTTTTGATCAACAGTTTTAAAAAGAGAAACAGAATGGGTTGGAATGGCATGAAACATAATAAAACAGAAAATACCAGAATGCATGTAGTAGAGGTGAATACTGTTACATGTAATTCTAATTTTAGTCTCATGTGTAGATATGAAAGTGTTATTCTGGATCACAATGTAAAATTTATGTGTTTCTGAGGGTCACAATAAAAAAATTTTTAAATTCTCTTTGTCAAAAAAAAAAAAGAAAAAGAAAAGAAAAGCTGTCCATGGTCAAATGTCAAAAACTGGAGTAAGACTCTTATACAGCACATAATATTTACTGTTAAACATCTTGATTCCTTGGTTAGGAAAAACCAGTTTTTCTCACGTTAGTAACTTCTTGCATACACTTTCCTGCTGCACACCTAGGACCCTTTACCCAGTACAACTGTCAAAAGTGCTTCTGGGGCTTCCCTGGTGGCGCAGTGGTTGAGAGTCCACCTGCCGGTGCAGGGGACGCAGGTTTGAGCTCTGGTCTGGGAGGATCCCACATGCTGCGGAGCAACTGGGCCCATGAGCCATAACTACTGAGCCTGCGCGTCTGGAGCCTGTGCTCTGCAACAAGAGAGGCCGCGATAGTGAGAGGCCCGCGCACCGCGGTGAAGAGTGGCCCCCGCTTGACTCAACTAGAGAAGGCCCTCGCACAGAAACGAAGACCCAACACAGCCAAAAATAAAATTAATTAATTAATTAATTTTAAAAAAAAAGTGCTTCTGAAATACTGTTTAGATAAATTGCCTAAGATATTTTTACACTAGTTTCATGACAATGCATCAGGCAATAAATATAATTAAATAATTTTACTAGAAGAGCAGTTTTTCAAAGGCTATAAAAATCTCAGTTTGTGAGTATAGCATTATATGATTCTTTTTAACTCTAGTAAACTTTCTTTTTTTAGAAAATTTTCCTTACCATTATATTTTTCTTCCACATCTTTTAACCCACTTTATAGATTTAATCTACGTTTCCCTGTGTAACTACAGTGAAAAATTTTAAAGATATATGAATTAAAGATTGTTTTTGAGTTTGAAACATCAAAATGTACCCAGGACTATAAGAAGTACAAAGCAAATGCTCTATAGGTAAGAAGAATGAGAGTCCTTTTATATCTTTAGTTCAATGAAAGAAGTGGGACAATACAAAATGGTGAACTGAAATCTATTAAGTTGGAACTAGGAGGCCTTTTGATACCCCACAAATCTAGTACTGGGATTTAGGGAACACAATATTTATTTTACCTTAAAAGCATCTCCAGGGCTTCCCTGGTGGCGCAGTGGTTAAGACTCTGCCTGCCAATGCAGGGCACACAGGTTCGAGCCCTGGTCTGGGAAGATCCCACATGCCGCGGGGCAACTAAGCCCGTGAGCCACAACTACTGAGCCTGCGCGTCTGGAGCCTGTGCTCCGCAACGGAGAGGCGGCGACAGTAAGAGGCCCGCGCACCGCGATGAAGAGTGGCTTCCGCTTGCCGCAACTGGAGAAAGCCCTCGTACAGAAACGTAGACCCGACACAGCCAAAAATAAAAAAAAATAAAAAAAAAGCATCTCCAATTCTTCTGTTTATTATCATTGTCATAATAATCATCTCTGACGTCCATTCTTTTTAATTGAAGTATAGTTGATTTACAGTATTATATTTGTTCCAGGTGTACAGCATAGTGAATAAGTATTTTTGTTGATTATACTCCATTTTAGGTTATTACAAGATAATGGCTATAATTCCCAGTGCTATATAGTATATTCTCATTACTTATCTATTTTATACGTAGTAGTTTGTATCCCTTAATCCCATGCCCCTATTTTGTCCCTCCTCCCTTCCTTCTCCCCTTTGGTAATCACAAGTTTGTTTTCTATACGTGTGAGCCTGTTTCTGTTGTGCATATACAGTCATTTATACTATTTTTTAGATTCCACATATAAGTGATAATGATAATACAGTATTTGTCTTTCTCTGACTTATTTCACTAAGCATAATATTCTCTAGATCCATCCATGTTGCTGCAAATGGCAGAATTTCATTCTTTTTTTATGGCTAATATTCCATTGTTTATATATATTCCACATCTTCTGAGTCCAGTCTTCTGTTGATGGGTACTTGGGTTGTATCCATGTCTTGGCTATTGTAAACAGTGTTGCTATGAACATTGGGGTGCATGTATTTTTTCAAGTAGTGGGGTTTTTTTTTTCTTTTGGATATACACCCAGGAGTGGAATTGCTGGATCACATGATAGTTTTATTTTTAGTTTTTTGAAGAGCCTCCATACTGTTTTCCATATGGCTGCATTATGGTTTTAGGTCTTACATTTAGGTCTTTAATACATTTTGAGTTTATTTTTGTATATGGTGTGAGGGAATGTTCTAATCTCATTGTTTTCCATGTAACTATCCAGTTTTCCCAGCACCACTTGTTGAAGTGACTATCTTTTCTCCATTATGTATTCTTGATTCCTTTGTAATAGATTAAGTGACCATAAGTGCGTGGGTGTATTTCTGGGCTCTCTATTCTGTTCTATCGATCTATGTGTCTGTTTTTGTGCCAGTACCATACTGTTTTGATGACTATAGATTTGTAGTATGGTCTGAAGCCTGGGAGGGTGATACCTCCAGCCTTGTTCTTTTTCCTCAAGATTGTTTTTGCAATTTGGGGTCTTGTGTGACTCCATATGAATTTTAGGATTCTTCATTCTAGTTCTGTGAAAAATATCATAGGTATTTTGATAGGGATTGCATTACATCTGTAGATTGCTTTGGGTAGTATGTGCATTTTAACAATATTAATTTTTTCAATTCAAGAACATGAGATATCTTTCCCTTTCTTCATATCATATTTAATTTCCTTCATAAGCATTTTAGAGTTCTCAGAGTACTGGTCTTTCACCTTCTTAAGTTTTTTCCTAGGTATTTTATTCTTTTTGATTTGATTTTAAACGGGATTTTTTTTTACTTTATATTTGTGATATTTCATTAGGACTGTATAAAAATGCAACAGATTTCTGCATATTAGCCTTGTATCTTGCAACATTTTTGAATTCATTTATCAGTTCTAATAAGTTTTTGGGTGGAGACCTTAGGGTTTTCTATATATAGTATCATGTCATCTGCAAATAGTGCCAGTTTTATCTTTTCCCTTCTAATTTGGATAGTTTTTGTTTTTCTTGTCTGACTGCTATGGCTAGGACTTCCAATACTATGTTAAGTAGAGGTGGCACGAGTGGGCATCTTTGTCTTGTTCCTGAATTTAGTGTGAAGGCTTTCAGCTTTTCATCTTGAGTATGATGTTGGTTGTGTGTTTGTCATAAATGGCCTTTATTATGTTAAGGTATGTTCCCTGTATACCCACTTTGATGAACGTGTTGATCATGAATGTATGTTGAATTTCGTCAAATACTTTTGCTTCATTTATTGAGACTGTCATGTGACTTTTATTATCTTTTTGTTAATGTGGTATATTTCATTGGTTGATTTGTGAATGTTGAACTGTTCTTGTGTCCCTGGAAAAGTCCAGCTTGATCATTGTGTATGATCGTTTGTATATATTGTTGGATTCAGTTTGGTAACATTTTGTTGAGGATTTTTGCAGCTATATTCAGCAAAGATACTGGCCCTTAATTTTCTTTTTTTGTAGTGTCTTTCTTTGGTTTTTGTATCAGACAGGGTAATGGTGACCTTGTGTAATGAATTTGAGGGTGTTCCTTTCTGTTCAAGTTTTGGGAATAGTTTGAGAAAGATAGGCATTTGTTCTTCTTTATATGTTTGCTAGAGTTCCCCTGTGAATCTCTCTGGTCCTGGACTTTTGTTTGCTGGGAAGGAAGATATAGAACTGTCATGGTTCACAGATGACATCTATATAGAAACTTGAAGAGAATCAACAACAACTTATGGAACTAATAAGTGATTATAGCAAGATTGAAGGATACATGGTTAATATTATCCAAAGGACTGAATGTTTGTATCCCCTGCTCCATTCACATGTTAAAATTCTAACCCACAATGTGATGGTATGTGGTGGTGGGCCCTTTGGGAGGTAATTAGGTTGTGAGGGTGGAGCCCTCATGAATGAGATTACTGCCCTTATAAAAGAAACTTCAGAGAGCTCTCTTACTCTTTGCCATAGGAGGATACAAGAAGACAGCCAGCTGCAACCAGGAAGAGGGCTCCCACCAGACACCAAATCAGACAGCACCTTGATCTTGGTCTTCTTAACTTCTAGAACTATGAGAAATGTCTTCTGTTTATAAACAACCCTTTCTGTGGTACTTTGTTATGGCAGCCCAAACTGACTAAGATAGTTAATATACAAAACTCAATCGCTTTCCTATAAGTCAGTAATAAACAGTAATTTGAAATTGAAAGCTCAATAACATTTACACTAGCACCTAAAAAAAAGATATACTTGGGTATAAATCTAACATGATATGTATAAGATCTAGATGAGGAAATCTACATAACTCTGATAAGGGGAATCAAATAACTAAATAAATGGAGAGATATTCCATGTTCATGGAGAGAAAGACTCAGTATTTTCAAGGTGACAGCTTCTCCCAACTTGACTTATAGATTAAATGCATTCCAAATCAAAATGCCAGCAAGTTATTCTGTGGATATCAACAAACTGATTCTAAAGTTTAATTGGAGAGTCGGAAGACCCATAATAGCCAAAAACACATTGAAGGAGATGAACGAAGTCAGAAGACTGACACTACTCAACTTCAAGGCTTACTACAAATATACAGTAATCAAGACATTGTGCTATTGGCAAAAGTATAGACAAATAGATCAGAGGAACATAATGAGAGTCCAGGAATGGACCTACACAAATAGAGTCAACTGATCTTGACAAAGAAGCAAAGGCAATACGATAGAGAAAAGGCAGTCTTTTCAACAAATGGTGCTGTAACAATTGGACATCCACATTAAAAAAAGAAAAGAAAAGAATCTAGATATAGACCTTATTCCTTTCACAAAATTCAACACAGAATGGATTATAGATGTAAATGTAAAGTGCATAACTATAAAATTCCTAGACGATAACATAGGAAAAAATCTAGATGACCTTTGGTTTCACCATGTCTTTTTTTTTTTAATATTTATTTGATGTATTTATTTGGCTGCACCGGTCTTATTTTCGGCATGCAGAATCTTTAGTTGTGGTGTGTGGGATCATGTTCCCTGACCAGGGATCGAACCCAGGCCCCCTGCACTGGGAGCGTGAAGTCTTACCCACTGGACCACCAGGGAAATCCCCACAATGTCTTTTTAGATATAACACCAAAGGCACAATCCATGCAGTTAATAATGAATAATTTAGACTTCACCAAAATTAAAAACTTCTGCTCTCCAAAACACGCCAAGAGAATAAGAAGACAAGCCACAGACCCGTAGAAAATACTTGTAAAACAGAATTCTAATAAGGACTGCTACTCAAAATACACAAAGAACTGTTAAAACTCAACAATAATGAAACAAACAAGCTGATTTGAAAATGCGAAAAAGACAGGAACAAAAACTTCACCAAAAAAGATATACAGATATTTTCATAAGCATATGAAAATAAGATTAACATCATGTATCATGAGAGAGTTGCAAAACAAAACAACAATGAGATGCCACTACACATCCAGTGGAATGACCAAAATCCAGAACAATGACAACACCAAATGCTGGGAAGCATGCTGAGCAACAGATACTCTCATTTACTGCTGTGGGAACACAAAATGGTAGATAGAGCCATTTTGGAAGACAGTTTGGCATTTTCTTATAACATTAAATGTACGCTTATCATATGATCACATTCCTTGGTATTTACACAAATTAGTTGAAAACTTATGTCCATGCAAAAACCTGAACACAAATGTTTATAGCAGCTTTATGTGTAGTTACTGAAACTTGGAAGCATCCAAGATGTGCTTCAGTAAGTGAATGGTTAAAGAAATTGTGGTACATCCAGACAATGGAATATTATTCAGTGCTAAAAAGAAGTGCGCTATCAAGCCAAGAAAACACAGGTAAAAACCTTAGATGTATATTATTAAGTGAAAGAAGCCAATCTATAAGGCTACATACTGTATGATTCCAACTGTATGACGTTCTGGAATAGGCAACACTGTGGAGACAGTAAAAAGATCAGTGGTTGCTAACAGTTAGGGAGAAGGAAGGATGAATAGGTGGATCACAGAGGATTTTTAGGGCAGTGAACCTACTCTGTATTATACTGTAATGATGGGTATATGTCATTACACATCAAAACTGATAGAATATACACTAAGAGTGAACAATAATGTAAACTATGGACTTTGAGTGATAATTTTGTGTCAATGTAGGTTCTGCAGTTTTAATAAATGCACCACTCCGGTGTGGGATTTGGATAGTTGTGGAGGCTGTGTGTATGTGGGGGCAGGAATTACAGGGGAAATCTCAGTACCTTCCACTCAATTTTGCTCTTAACCTAAGTCTGCACTAAAAAACAAAGTCTATTAAAAAACAACAACAACAGAAAAAACCGCAGAGACTTTATTATTAACGGCACAGCAGTCTCAAGAACATCCTGACTTCATCAGTTCCACTCGCCTCCCTAATTCCAATCAGGATGATATGGCGAGGCCCTGGTGGATATAGCACATGTAATGGGATTGAATCGCAGCTGAGGAACTCCGTGTAGAAAAACCCAATCTTTTAAAGGGAACCTGACCTACCATTTGCCCCAAAGGGAAACATCCTTATTTAACTGTACAGCAAACAAACCTATCCACCGTCCCAGAGGGTGACACTGTCTCTTTTTTCCCCAAAGCTCTTTCTTATGCAAACATTCATGAAAACACAGTCCAAAACAAAAACTGTCCATAAGACAGACACATACATGAGAAATCCATAACTAATTGTCTTCCAACAATATCTACCACTCATTTCTTCACCGTATTCACTACTGGCAAATTTTCCCATATGTACACCAGTTGGTCAGCCATGCTTTTTTTTTGACAGGAGGTAGGACCAGATCTATTCATTTGCCTCAAGCAACATTTGATTAAGTTTACTATCTACAGGATCCTGTGTATCAGGTGGAGGCTTAATTCACCTTAATTGCTTAATACTGTAGCAATGTAGGTGCCACATTCAACCCACTGAAAAGCCCAATACCCACTAGCAGGTACTGAAGAAAGACTTTTGATTTCTCCATAAGTTTCTGAATCGACGTTCTCAGGTGATAAGTGAATAGACAACTGATTATTGTGCCAAAACTAACAATGTACATATTTCTGATAAAGAGTAGCAGATTTTGTATTTGTTATCCATACAAAGCAGAGCGTGGGTATAGTGGAGTCACGGGTCATGAGCAGAAAGGGGCTGACAGTTGGAAAACACACAGAAATTAGGGCAGCAGTTTTCATGAACCATCAACTGGAATTATGAAAAAGAACGTAAGAAATGGGAAAGAGGGAGGAAAGGGTGTGAAAAGATACAAAGGTGCTCACAAGAACAAGAATGCTTTGGGTGGCTCTGGACTCAGCAGAGGATCTGGGAGACACATTATTCCTGTGAACGTGTTGGACTCGTTGTTTGTGCCTGTACAGGGTGGCAGTTATGGAGCCACTGGTCCAGATTGTGAGCACAGAAAATAAAACTTCAGGGAACACTATCACCATCACTACTACAGTGATAGTAGTGGTTAGCCAATGGGAAAGCGGGGAGGAGGGATATATAAGGAGGTTGGGATTGATATATACACACGACTATATATAAACTACATAAACAGCAAGGTCCTACTGTATATCACAGGGAACTATACTCGAAATTTTGTAATAACCTATAAGGGAAAAGAATCTGAAAAAGAAGAAAAATATATATGTATAACTGAATCACTTCTCTGTACACCTGCAATTAACACAACATTGTAAATCAACTACACTTCAATTTAAAAAAAATCTTAATTCAAAAAACAAACAAAAACAAAAAACAAACGAAAAATGCCCTCATCTAAACTGGACTTAGAACTTGCTCATGGATTGTTTCTTTTTTTAAATTAATTTTTATTGGAGTAGAGTTGATTTACAATGCTGTGTTAGTTTCTGCTGTACAGCAAAGTGAATCAGTTATACGTATACATATATCCACTCTTTTTTAGATTCTTTTCCCATATAGGCCATTACAGAGTATTGAGTAGAGTTCCCTGTGCTATATAGTAGGTTCTCATGGATTGTTTCTACATTGAGCCCATGATGCAAATATCTTAGTCATACAAAATATGCCCGGAAAACCTTTACACTTTATACACTGTAGGACCACAGATAGAATTTTAGTGAACAGCACTCTACCACTATTTCTCTCTTCTCTTGGAGTTCAGTTCGAAGTAGAAGATGTGCCCACAGGGTCCTGGCATTCAGTGTTGGCAAGAGGCCTGACCCCTACCAACTACTTATGTCTTGAAGAACTTTGATGACCCAACAGTGACGAGAAAGTCCCTTTCTTGCTGTAGTATTCCTAATATATAATCCACACTTTATATAAGAAATAAAACATAACAAAGCAGAACTATCAATTTGCAAGTGCTGGTTTTTTTTCTTTCTATGAAACCATCCCAAGAAGTAATCCTTGGTAATAGTTTCATGACTGTAACAATTTAAAAAATAAATTTTCATTGCAAGAAATCCACTGGTCTCATATTGAGGTAGGCAGATCTCCACTCCCTGGGGTTAACACCTTCGTTATATTACACTACATGGCAAAGAGTCTTTGTTTTTATTTTTTGGCCTTGCCGCATGGCGTGTGGGCTCTTAGCTCCTCAACGAGGGATCGAACCCGCACCCCTTGCAATGGAAGCACAGAGAAAAGAGTCTTTGAAGATGTAAATAAGTTTACTAATCAGTGGGCTATGTTTTAGACTGAATGTTGTTTCCCCCACAAAAATTCATCCCTTGAAATCCCAGCCATGTAAATATACTGCTCGAAGGTGGCTGTCCAAAAACCAGTAAGAGGATGCTCCAGAGACACAGAATCTGTCAGCAACTTGATCTTGGATCACCTAACATCAAGGTTATTCTCCTTTCTAACACAATAAATCTATCACACACAAAAAATTAACACTAGACAGTCCATTTAATAGACGGTCCATTTACAGATTCCCCCCGTCCCCCAGGGATACAATAATGTCTTTTCTGTGTTTATAAATCTAAGATCCAGTCATGGTATAAATATTGCATTTAGTTGTCTTGACTCTTTAGTTTTTAAAAACTAGATTGTTTGCATTCTGGTTTATCACAGGGTATTGACTGTAGTTCCCTGTGCTATACAGTAGGACCTTGTTGTTTATCCATCCTAAATGTAATAGTTTGCATCTACTAACCTCAACCACAATGGAAAAGAATATAAAAAAGAACGCCTATATGTGTATAACTGAGTCATTTTGCTGTACAGCAGAGATTGACACAACATTGTAAATCAACTATACTTCAATTAAAAAAATAACTTCTGTAGATTAAAAAATAAAATAAAGTTAAAAAAATTAAACTAGATGGTTTGCCACTCCTTTGTCTTCAGTGATACTGACAGGTTTTTTTTTTTTATAATTTTTTTTTGGCCGTGCCCCGAGGCATGTAGGATCTTAGTTCCCCAACCAGGGATCGAACCCACGCCCCCTGCAATGGAAGCACAGAGTCTTAACCACTGGACCGCCAGGGAAGTCCCCAATACTGACAGTTTTGCAGAGGGCATACCAATTGTTTTCAGAATGCCCTTTAGCGTAGGCCTCTGTGATTGTGTCCTTAGAGTCAGGTACAACATCTGAGTAAAACTTCTGCATGCAGATGATGATGGGATATTCTTAGTGCACAGCCTCGAAGTTTATGAGCATTTTCTATTATTGGTAGAGGCTAAGAAATGCACCAGGTGAGTGGGATGCTTCGGGGGGCAGGATGGCACTTTCTGACATATGCGCACAGGCTTTGGCCATGACTCCTGTGAGTGGCTGGACCTGAGCCCTGGGGGTTGCTACCTGGAAGTTGAGTCCTAAAAGCCAGGTGCTTTGCTCGTAGCCACATGCCCCTCCCACAGGCACCTGCTCAGGACTGCTGTTGGCATAACCAAACAGTCTGCAGAGGGGGCAATGAGACATTAAAAGCCAAGTTTTCTGTGGCAAGGACACTGTAGTGGCCAACTGTGAAAACTGGGGCTCTACCTCCAGTTTTAGACTCCACTCACCAGTAAGATGGATTTTAAGGAATGACTTCCCTAGTACAATGGCACCGGCCCTTAGTTGACCCTGATCCTCATTTATTTATTTATTTATTTATTTTTATTTTTGTCTGTGTGCGGGCTTTGTCTAGTTGCGGCGAGCAGGGGCTACTCTTCATTGCGGTGCACGGGCTTCTCATTGCTGTGGCTTCTCTTGTTGCAGAGCACAGGCTCTAGGCACGCAGGCTTCAGTAGTTGTGGCTCGTGGGCTCTAGAGCATAGGCTCAGTAGTTGTGGTGCATGGGCTTCGTTGCTCCGCAGCATGTGGGATCTTCCCCGACCAGGGCTCGAACCCATGTCCCCTGCATTGGCAGGCGGATTCTTTTTTTTTTTTTAGCATAGTTTATTAAAATTTATTTTTTGTATTGCTAGCTGGAATACATAAAACAAGCAAAAATATGGAACGCTTCATGAATTTGCGTGTCATCCTCGCGCAGGGGCCATGCTAATCTTCTCTGTATCGTTCCAATTTTAGTATATGTGCTGCTGAAGTGAGCATGGCAGGCGGATTCTTAACCACTGCGCTACCAGGGAAGCCCTAATTTTTCCCATTTTAATTACAGTGTGTCTTGGTGCATTCCTCTTCAGGTTGATCCTGTTTGGGACTCTGTGCTTCCTGGACCAGGATGTCTGTTTACTTTCCCAGGTTAGCATAGTTTTCAGATATTATATCTTCAATATGCTCTCTGCCCCTTTCTCTCTCTTCTCCTTCTGCAACCCCTATAATGGAAATGTTAGTATGATTGATCATGTCCCAAAAGTCTCTTAAACAGTCCTCATTTACTTTTATTCTTTTTCCTGTTCGGTATCAGTGATTTCACTACTCTGACTTCCTGCTCGCAGGTTCATTCCTCTGTATCACTTAATCTACTGTTGATTCCTTCTAGTGTATTTCTCATTTCAGCTATTGTATCCTTCATCTCTGTTTGGTTCTTCTTTATATCTTCTAAATCCTTGTTAAACTTCTCACTGTGGGGCTTTCCTGGTGGTGCAGTGGTTAAGAATCCGGCTGCCAATGCAGGGGACACAGGTTTGAGCCCTGGTCTGGGAAGATCCCACATGCTGCAGAGCAACTAAGCCCATGCACCACAACTACTGAGCCTGCGCTCTAGAGCCTGTGAGCCACAACTACTGAACCCACGTGTCACAACCACTGAAGCCCGCGCACCTAGAGCCTGTGCTCCACAACAAGAGAAGCCACTGCAATGAGAAGCCCACGCACTGCAACAAAGAGTAGCCCCTCTCGCCACAACTAGAGAAAGCCCACATACAGCAACGAAGACCCAATGCAGCCAAAAATGAATAAATAAATTTATTAAAAAAAAAAAAACTTCTCCCTGTGTCCATCCATTCTTCTCCTGAGTTCTTTGATCATTTTTATGATCATTACACTGAACTCTTTCTTCGGTAGATGGCCTATCTCCACTTCATGTAGTTCTTCTGGGTTTTTATCTTGTTCCTTAGATTGGAACATGTTACTCTGTTACCTCATTTTGCCTAATTTGCTGTTTTTATTTGTGTATCTAGTAGGTTGGTGATGTTTCCTGACTTTGGAGACGTGGCCTTTTTTAGACGTCCTATGGGTCCCAGCACCACATTCCCCTCTGGTCATTAGTGCTATACACTCTAGGGTTGCCCCCTATGGGGGATGCCTTTGTCCTTCTATTGTAGCACCCTGACTACTGTGGGTAATCTTGTAGGCGTGGCTAGGCCGCAGTACTGTTGTTGGCAAGTGCTGCCTTGTGGAGAGGCTGACGGCCACTGGTTGGCAGGGCTGGGTTATGAGGCTGTTGCCTGCAGAACCCTGGGGGGTCCCGGGGCTAGTGCAAGCTTACTGCTGGGCAGAGCCAGGTTCTGGGGTGGGTGGTTGTGGGACTGGGGTTCCTGAATTCAGTGTTAACCTGCTGGTGGGTGGACCCAGTTCCTGACATTACTGGCTGTGTGTTCTAGGGTGTGCAAAGCTGATGCTGGCCTGCTGGTGAGTGGGGTTGGATTCCAGTATGGCTGGCTGAGGAGTCCAAGGTATTTCTGAGCAGATGTCTGCCTGCTGGTTGTTGGGGCTGGGGCCTGGTGGGTCCTGGGGCTGGTACCTGCCCACTGGTGGTCTGAGATGGGTCCCAGGGTCTCTGACTTCAGGGTCCTGAAGAGCCTGAGTCTAGTGTCTGCCCACTGGTATGTGAGGCTGGTCCTGGGTCCTCTGGTGGACAAGGCCATGTCTAGGGGCAGCTGTGTGCTCAGGGAGCCTTAAGGAAGCCTGCCTGCTGGTGGATGGGGCTGTGTGCCTGCTCAGCTACTTGCTTGGTCTACAGCATCTCAATACTGGTGCCAACAGGCTGGTTGGTGGGGGTGGGGCTGGGTCCTGAGGCTAATAAGCTAGAGGTAGGATTCCAAATGGTGCAGGCTAGCACCAGTGTCCATGTGGTAGAAATAGCTCACAAAAATGGGTGCTGCCCACGTCTATGTCCCAAGAGTGAGTTCCTTTTGCCTCCTACTTCTCCAGCAGATTCTCCAAAATCAGCAGGTGAGTCTGACTCAGGTTCCTTTCAAATTACTGCTTCTTTCCTGAGTCCCTGAGTGTGTGATATTTTGTGTGTGCCCTTTAAGGGTGGAGTCTTGGGGAGGATTAAGATGGGGCAGTAGGAGGACATAGAACTCACCTCCCTCAACAAACACATCAAAAATACATTTACATGTGGAGCAATTCTCACGGAAAACTAACTTGAGATTGGCAGAAAAAGTCCTACACAAACAAAGCTGCAAGAAAGATCTCCACATAACCTGGTAGGATGGGAAAAAAAGGCATCGAGCTGGGACCTGCACACCGGGGAGGGATCTGTAAGGAGAAGAAAGTCTGCACGAGCAGATCCTTGCCCTGGGGAGTGAGCAGGTCAAACCACCATCTGGGCATCCCAGTCTTGGGGTCCTGTGTAGAGAAGACAGGCCCTCTTGCCCACTGGAAAATCCACTGAGACAGTTAGAAGGGATGGAGAAACCTAGACTCTACTTGCAAGGAGCACACACGTGCTGGCTTGGTGACAGTCAGGGCAGAGAGAGTCTTGCATCAGTGGCTGCTACCTTGCTACACTTCCCAATCTGAAGGAGTGCAATCCCTGGCCCTGCTCACTCCACACCACAGCCTGGCATGAGATCTGGGCAGAGACTCAGTCTAGATGCACAGAGACAGACCAGGATGCCTGGGGTGTGATCTGGGTGGATCCACAGAAGCCATTGTCAGCGTGTGTACGGGTGAAGGGTGTAGCTCTGGGGGACAGTGTGCACATGGGGCTGTGCCACAAGAACAAGTAGTGACTAAGCGCTCAATCTCAGGTGCTCAGGCCCTGGGATAGGACTCAATTAGCTACACAGAGATAGCTGGGAGTGCCCAGGGTGTGGTCTGGGTGGGGCATCAACGGCCACTGTCAACTTACTCAGGAGTATGCAGCAGTTCGTCTCCCAGCAAGAGCGACCCAGCTCTGCCCAATCCACACCACAGCTTAGCACTAGATCAGGGGCAGACAGGTCCTGGGGGAAGTCTGCCACAGAGGCAGCCCAGATCCCAGGCTGCAGCAGAGCTACCTCAATTTTTGCATCCACAATGCCACAACCCCCAGTACCAGCCTACTCCACAGGACAGCCTTGCGCTAGATCTGGGACAACGTTAACAGAGAAAGGGTTGCAAGCTTAGGCTGCTTCAGAGCATAAACAAAGACCCCTATACAGGTAGTCATAGGTCCTCTGTGACCACACAGGCCTCACTTGCTTCATCAATCACCTCCTTTGGGGCAGGGCACCCACTCAAGGGTAATAGAGCCAGAATGAACCTGAGGGCTTCTACTCCAACAACTGGGGAGCAGACCCCACCCCTCACAGCACACTGACAGACACAGAGTAGAGAAGAAGCCCCACCTCACACCCAACACAGGATCTAAATACTACAAAACCAACCACATTCACTATCAAGGGGATAAAGGCCAGCACACCCTGAAGAAAGACATGGCTGGCGTCAATACCAAAACCAGCCCTCACACCAAAAACACTGGACACGCACAGTCTACACAGGGATGCTCCCACATAAAAGCACCCCTTCAAGACCACAGTAGATAACTTTCTCTGTGTATTTAGGAGAAACAGTTAAGTAAAATGAAAAGGCAGAAAAATCACTCCCAATTAAAAAGACCAAGAGAAATCCTCTGAAAGGACAAATAATAAAACAGAGCTCACCAGACTACTAGACACTAAGTTCAAAAAGGAGTTAATAAAAATGCTAAAAAAAATTGAGAAAGATTATTGATAGAAATTCAGATCCATGTAACAAGGAACTAGAAATTATAAAGATGAAACAATCAAAAATAGATAATTCAACTGCTGAGACAAAAAACCCAATCTAGAAGCAATGAATACCAGATTAAATGACACAGAAGAAGGAATAAGTGACCTGGAAGATAGAATAATGGAAATCAACCAACTAGAATAGCAGACAAACATAAGCTAAAAAAAAAAAAAAAAAATGAAAGCAACATATGAGATCTATGGGATAATATAAAACATGTCAAACAACACATAATAGGAGATCGAGAGTGGAATAGAGAAAGAAGGGGATTGAAAACATACTTGAAGAACTTATGACTGAAAACTTCACAAACCTAAAGAAGGAAACAGATATTCAGGTAGAGGAAGCACAGTGGGTCCCCAAAAAGATGAAACCAAACAGCCCCACACCAAGACATATCATCATTAAAATGGTAAAAGTTAAAGATAAAGAGAGGATTTTAAAGGCAGGGAGAGTAAAACAAAGAGTCAGTTACAACAGAATTTACATAGGGCTATCAGCTGATTTCTCTGCAGAAACTCTGCAGGTCAGAAGGGAGTGGTATGATATAATCAAAGTGCTGAAAGGGAAAAATCTGCAACCTAGAATTCTTTACCCAGCAAGATTATCATTAAGAATAGAAGGTGAGTTAAATAATTTTTCAAACAAGCAAAAATTAATAGAATTCAGCAATACTAAGCCAAACCTAAAAAAAATATTGAAGGATCTTCTCTAAAAAAAAAGAAGCAAGAATCCACAGGAAAGGGAAAAATCACAATAGGAAAGGCAAATATATAAAAGGACTGAAGATCACTTACTGAGCCAGTACATAGATTAAAAAACAATCCAAAAATTTTTGTCAAAGTGATCATAACTACGATTAACATTAAAGGATAAGCATGGGGCTTCCCTGGTGGCGCAGTGGTTGGGAGTCTGCCTGCCGGTGCAGGGGACGCGGGTTTGAGCCCTGGTCTGGGAGGATCCCACGTGCCGCGGAGCGGCTGGGCCTGTGAGCCACAATTGCTGAGCCTGCGTGTCTGGAGCCTGTGCTCTGCAACGGGAGAGGTCGCGATGGTGGGAGGCCCACGCACCGCGATGAGGAGTGGCCCCCGCTTGCTGCAGCTGGAGAGGGCCCTCGCACAGAGGTGAAGACCCAGCACAGCCAAAATGAATAAATTAATTAATATTAAAAAAAATTAACTTTACATTCAAACTTTGAAAAAAAAAAAAAAGGATAAGCATGAAGATGTAAAATAGGACATCAAAATCATAGAAAGTGGGGGAGGGGAGTAGAAAAATGTAGATCTTTCAAAATGTGTTTAAACTTGTATGTCTATCAGTTTATAGTAAGTAGATATAGTTATGGGTCAACATACTTAAACTCCATGGTAACCACAAATCAAAAACATACAATAGATTCACAAAAACCAAAAAAGAAAGGAACTCAAGCATACTACAAAAGAAAATCATCCAACCAGACAAGGAAAAACAAAAGAAGAAATGAACAAAGAAGAACTACAAAAACAACTGGAAAACAAGGATTAAAATGGCAATAATTACATACTTATCAATAATTACTTTACGTGTTAGTGGACTAAATGCTCTAATCAAAAGGCATAGAGTGGCAGATTGGATTTTTAAAAAAACCTACAATATCCTGCCTACAAGAGACTCACTTCAGGGCAAAAGACACACACAGACTGAAAGTGAGGGGATGGAAAAATATATTTCATGCAAATGAAAATGACAAGGAAGCAGAGGTATCAATACTCATATCAGACAAAGTAGACTTTAAAGCAAAGTCTATACCAAAAGACAAAGAAGGGCATTATATATTGATAAAGGGATCAACACAAGAAGAGGATATTACACTCATTAACATATATGCACCCAATATATGAGTACCCAATTATATAAAACAAATACTAACAGACATAAAGGGAGACATTGAGAATAATACAATAATAGTAGAAGACTTTAATACCCAACTGTCATTAATGGACAGATCATCCAGACAGAAAATCAACAAGGCAACAGACATCCTAAATGACACAAGAGACCAGTGGATTTGATTGATATCTACAGGACAAAACATAAAAAAAAAGAAAACACATTTTGTTTTCAAGCATGCATGGAACATTCTCTAGGATAAACCACATACAAAGGCACAAAACAGGGCCTCAACAAATTTAAGAGAATAGCAAATATTACAAGCATCTTTTCTGACCACAGTGGTATGAAACTAGATTCAATTGCAGAAAGAAAAATGGGACAAGAATGGATGCATGGAAGCTAAACAACATGTTACTAAAAACCAACAGGTGAACAATTAAATCAAAGATAAAATTAGAAAATACCTCAAGACAAATGAAAATGAAAATATAACCTTTAAAAATTTAAGGAATGCAGCAAGAGGGAAATTCATAGCAATACAGGCCTTCTTCAAGAAACAAGAAGAATCTCAAGTAAACAACCTAACCTAGCACATAAAAGAGTTATAAAAAGAACAAACAAAACCCAAAGTCAGCAGAACAAAGGAAATAATAAAGACCAGAGAGATCAAAAAAAGTATAGAAAATGATCAATAAAACCAAGAGCTGTTTTTTAAAATATAAACAAATTCGATGGACCTCTAGCCAGGCTCACCAAGAAAGAAAGAGAGAAGATGCATAAAAACAAAAGAAGCAATGAAAGAGGAGAAATAACAGCCAATACTGTAGAAATAGAAAAAATCATAAAAGAATATTATGAACATTTTTATGCCAACAAATTGGACAACCTAGAAAAAATAAACAAGTTTCTAGAAACATACAGCCTGTGAAAACTGAGTCAAGAAGAAACAGATAATTTGAACAGATCAATCACTAGAAGTGAAATAGAACTTGCAATTAAAATTAAAAAAAAACCTCTCTGCAAAACAAAAGTCAAGGATCAAATGGCTTCCTTAGGGAATTCCACCAAAGATATAAAGAACAACTTATTATTCTCCAACAATCCAAAAAAATTGAAGATCAGGGAACACTCCCAAATTCATTCTATGAGGCCACCATCACCCTGATACCAAAACCAGACAAAGACAATTAAAAAAAGAAAATTATAAATAGGCCAATATCTTTGATGAATATAGATGCAAAAATCCTCAACAAAATATTAGCAAACTGGGTCTAACAATATGTAAAAAGGATCATACACCGTGATCAAGTTGTATTCATTCCAGTGTTGCAAGGGTGGTTCAACATACGCAAAATCAATCAATGTGATACACCAGATTAACAAAAGAAAGGACAAAAACCACGTGATCATCTCAACAGATGCTGCAAAAGCATCTGACAAAATTCAAGATCCATTCATGATAAAAACTCTCACCAAAGCAGGTATACAGGGAAGATATCTCAACATAATGAAAGCCATTTATGACAAAACCATCACCAACATAATACTCAATGGTGGAAAGCTGAAAGCCTTCCTGCTAAAATCTAGAACAAGACAAGGATGGCCACTCTCACCACTTCTATTCAACATAGTACTGGAAGTCCTAGCCACAGCAATCAGACAGGAAAAGGAAAGCAAATGTATCCAAATTGGAAGGGAAGAGGTAAAATTGTCATTATATCGAGATGACATGATACTCTATATAGAAAACCCTAAAGACTCCCCACAAAAACTATTAGAACCAATAAATGAATTCAGCAAGGTAGAAGATACAAAATTAATATACAGAATTTGTTGCATTTCTTACACTAACAATGAAATATCAGAAAGAGAAAGTTAAAAATTCCATTTAAAATCACATCAAAAAAATACCTAGGAATAAACTTATCAAAGGAGGTGAAAGATGTATATGCTGGAAACTAAAAAATAATGATGAAGAAAATTGAAGATGATTCAAAGAAATGGAATGGTATCCTATGCTCACGGGTTGGAAGAATTACTTTTGTTAAAATGGCCATACTACCCCAAGCAGTCTACAGATTTAATGCAATCCCTATCAAAATACCCATTATATTTTTCACAAAACTAGAACAAATAATTCTTAAATTCATATAGAACCACAAAAGACCCTGAATTGTCAAAGCAATCCTGAGGAAAAAGAACAAAGCTGGAGGCATGAACCTTCCAGACTTCAGACAATACTACAAAGCAAAAGAAATGAAAACAGTGTGGTATTGGCACAAAAAGAGACATATAGATCAGAGGAACAGAATAGAGAGTCCAGAAATAAATCCACACACCTACAATCAATTAATCTAAGACAAAGGAGCAAGAAATTACAATGGAGAAAAGACAGTCTCTTCAATAAGTGGTACTGCGAAAGCTGGACAGCTATGTGAAAAATCAATGAAATTAGAACACTCCCTCACATCATATTAAACAAGTACAGTCAAAATGGTTTAAAGAACTATGTATGTCATGACATGGTCAACTTTTACAAGACAACCCAGGAAAACATTCTCAAACATAAATCACAGCAATGTTTTTTTAGATCAATATCCCAAGGCAAAAGAAATAAAAGGAAAAATAAACAAATGGGACCTAATTAAACTTCAAAGCTTTTGCACAGCAAAGGAAAGCATCAACAAAATGAAAGACAACCTACGGAATGAGAGAAAATATTTGCAAACCCTACAACCAACAAGGGGTTAATATCCAAAATATACAAACAGGTCATAGAACTCTATACAAAAAACAGCAACCCAACCAAAAAATGGGCACAAGACCTAAACAGACATTTCTCCAAAAAAGACATACAGCTGGCCAACAAACATATGAAAAGGTGCTCAACATCACTAAATATAAGAGAAACGCAAGTCAAATCACAATGAGGTATCACCTCAAACTGGTCAGAATGGCTATCATCACAAAGTTCACAAATAACGACTGCTGGAGAGGGTGTGGAGAAAAGGGAACACCTGTATATGGTTGGTGGGAATGGAAATTGGTGCAGCCACTATGGAAAACAGTATGGATGTTCCCTAAAAAACTAAACATTGAGCTACTATATGATCCAGCAATCCGACTCCTGGGTATATAGATCTGGAAAAACAAAAACTCTAATTTGAAAAGATACATGCACTCCAATGTTCATAGCATCACTTTGTACAACAGCCAAGACATGAAAACATGTATGTATATGCAATGGAATAATACTCAGCCATTAAAAAGAATGAAATATTGCCATCTGCAGCAACATGGAGGGACTGAGAGAATATTATACTTAGTGAAGTAAGTCAGAGAAAGACAAATACCAAATGATATCACATGTGGAATCTAAAAATAATACAAATGAATCTAAATACAAAACAGAAAGAGACTCGCAGACATAGAAAACAAACTTATGGTTACCAAAGGGGTGAGGGAGGGACAAATCAGGAGTATGGAATTAACAGATACAAGCTTCTATACATAAAACAGATTAGTAACAAGGATTTGCTTTATAGCACAGGCATATACAGTATCTTGTAATAATCTATAGTGGCATATACTCTGAAAAACAAAAATCTGAGTCACTCTGCTGTATAGTTGAAGCAAACACAATATTGTAGATCAACCATACCTCAAAAACAAAACAAAACAAAACAAGAGTGGAGTCTCTACCTCCCAGTATTTCCCACATCCCTCTGGCTCTCCCGAAAGAAAGCCCTGCTTCCTTTCAAAGCTAAATGTTCTGGGGGCTTATCTTCCTGGTGTGCCAGCCCAATGTAGGGCTCAGAATGCTCACCCCTTGGGGAGAATCTTTGTAACTGTATTATTCTCCTGTTTCTAGGTCACGCACCCAGGGATATGGTTCTTGACTCTACCGAGACTCCAACCCTCCTACCTGTCTCACTGTGGATCCTTTAATTGTAGAAGATCTTTTCTGGTAGCTTCTGGTCTTCCTCATCAATACTTGCTCTGTATACAGTTGTAATATTGGTGTGTCCAGGAGAAGAGGAGAGCTCACGGTTTTCCTACTCCATCACCTTGGAGCATTCCCCTGTGGTATTCTTGGCTACAGCAGCCCTAGCTGACTAAAACAGATTTTCCTGGTTAATGAAGGTGGGTTGAGTATAATCGCCTGAGCTTTAAAGAACAGATGCCAAATAGTTACGACTGAAAGAAGTAAGAGATTGAAAACAGAAGGGGGACTCAATTTGCTAATGCTGGCTTTCTAGATGGAGATACTCAGAAGTGAGTCATTAAAGGAAACGTATTCTGCCAACAACATGAAGCAGCCCGAAAGCAGTTCTTCCACAGGTTCCAGTTCAAAACTTTCCTTTGGACACTGAGGGTGAAGGAAGGAAGGAATGAATTGGCAACTGTGCACTGTGGAAATACACACAATTTACATATTTCTCATAATAGTAAGGGATTTTGTATTCCTCAACCAGGCAAAGTAGAGCCTGTGTACACTGGAGTCACAGCTCATGAGCAGAAAGGGGCTGACACTTGGGAAGCACGCAGCAGTGATTACAGTCATGTCCACAAGGAACCAGCTAGGATGATCAAAAAGAGACAAAAGAAGTTGAAAGATGGAGGAAAGGGTATAAAAGTAGACAACAGTGCTCACCAGGAGAAGAATGGTTTTGGCAGCTCTGGACTCAAGGCGGGGGACCTGGGGGAGGCGTTGGTCCTACAAATGTGTTGGACCTGCTGCTTACACCTGTACAGGATGAAGACCACGGAGCCACTGGCCCAGAGCGTGAGCCCCAAACAGAAACATCAGGGAATAATAGCAATGCTCCATACATTGCCTGTCTGGTTTCGTCATGATGAACAGCAGAACAGTATCCAAAATCCTTTCTGCTTGTGATGTTTTTGTGCTCTATTTGCCAGTTATATCGATAGGAAAAACAACATTTACCAGCATTTGGAGCATCCAACACAGGAAAATAGAGGGAACAATGTACTTGGGAGCTTTTACTTTAAGCTCTGCCCACCTGGAGTTCCTGGGACTGATCGTGATGGCCTGAAAGACACTCAAGGGGCAGATGCTACCAGTGGACACTCCCTCCCCACTCTGTGAAGAAAGAAAAGAAGTTTGCGTCCAAAATCACTGGGGAAATGTTTCCTCCCAAAGACTGCCATTGTCTGGGGGACCCCTTTACAGAGGAGGACCAAGAAGTTGGCTACAATCAGGTGCTTAAGAATCAAATCTGTAGGAGGCTTCCCTGGTGGCGCAGTGGTTGAGATCTGCCTGCCAATGCAGGGGACACGGGTTCGTGCCCTGGTCTGGAAGGATCCCACATGCCGCGGAGCAACTGGGCCCGTGAGCCACAACTACTGAGCCTGCGCGTCTGGAGCTTGTGCTAAACAACAAGAGAGGCCGCGATAGTGAGAGGCCCGCGCACCGCGATGAAGAGTGGACCCCACTTGCCGCAACTAGAGAAAGCCCTCGCACAGAAACGAAGACCCAACACAGCCATAAATAAATAAAAATAAAAAATCCACCTGCCAATGCAGGGACGTGGGTTCAAGCCCTGGTCCGGGAAGATCCCACATGCCGTGGAGCAACTAAGCCCATGCGCCACAACTACTGAGACCGCGTGCCACAAATACTGAGCCTGCTCTCTAGAGCCCATGAGCCACAACTTCTGAAGCCCCACGCCTAGAGCCCCTGCTCTGCAACAAGAGAAGCCACCGCAATGAGAAGCCCGCACACCGCAACGAAGAGTAGCCCCCGCTTGCCGCCACTAGAGAAAGCCCGCGCGCAGCAACAAAGACCCAACGCAGCCAAAAATAAATAAATTAAAAAAAAAAAAAAGAATCAAATCTGTGGACCTTAACCTGTAGCCAGTGAAGGAAAGGATGATATAATGGCAAAGAAGTGAGAAATTCCCCAGGATTCCAACCACAGTCTGTATTAAGAAGATCACGTCCATTGTCAAGTTGCTGCTGGTCATCCTGTTAGTTCACAGTCACTGAAACTTGTCTTGTGAGTTAGAATGTCCTGCATGGGAGTATCAGGCATGGGCTACATGAATCACGTCAGCTGAAATTCAATATTCTCCACTTACCATTTGTTCCCACTTGGAAACATTTACTTCATGTTTTTCTGTTACTAGCAGCTTTTAAAGGGTTGACTGTATGACATTGAAAGAGCACTTATATGTGAAATTAATCACTGAAGGCACTACATGTGATCACTTCTTCATTCTTCACAAATCTATGAGGCAGGCACTTATGGAACTTTAACTATACAGAGGAGGGTAATGTACACATAGAGAGGTTAAGGATTTGTCAAAATCTCCTGTGTAGGGCAGAGTGAGAACTTGAAATCCACTGGACCGGTAAAGACAGTGCATTGAGCCACCAGCTCTGCCAAAAAGCTAATTAGCTGTGTTCATATAATAATCCAGATCTATATTTAGTTTTGTTTCCACAGCTTGTTCTTTGATTTTAGACTGGTACTATTTTA
The DNA here is from genome assembly GCF_965194825.1 of Balaenoptera physalus. NCBI lineage: Eukaryota > Metazoa > Chordata > Mammalia > Artiodactyla > Balaenopteridae > Balaenoptera > Balaenoptera physalus. The sequence goes on from NC_138900.1 coordinate 5,422,171, forward strand.
TAACTTTCATTATAATAAGATTCCATTTTTGTAAAGTTTTACTCTGTAGGGCACTACGTATTATGAATGAAGCTTTAGATATCTTAATACATGTACATGCCCTGCTGGCAGTAGAATATTGCAGAACCTGCCCCATGACAAGGTCATGTCATGAAGATGAGAATGGCTTAATATTAGGATGGAAAAAGGAAGACTCTTGCTTTTATGTCAGAAAAGCAAGTATAACAGCGTATGTTACAGAAACTGTTTAATCATCACATGTAATTCCATAAACTTTGAGACATAAAACACTCATGCATGATGAAATCGTGTAAAAGGAAAAACTAAATTATTATTATTTTCAGATGATATACTTGTCTATTTGTTAATGCTAGACTTAATTGAAAATTTGCAATGAATAAAGATTTGAGAATGATATTAACATACCAGAGATATATGCAAATTAGCACCCGCAAGGCATGTATTCTTGTGTGTTTTAGAAATTAAAATACTAGATATTTGGATTGATATTAAAATACTTTTTTAATGGGCAGAAACAATATGATATATGACTGACAACTGCTGCCTGAAACTCATGATTATCATGTGAACGTTCCTTAACGGTTCATTCCTAACTTAAAGAGTGAAGACACTTGACCATAATCAATAGACTCTGTATGTTTTCAGTGAAGACACAATTACTGTCTCCATTAACATCCAGAGTTAGAGAAAACCTTTCCATTCAAGCCATTTCCATTTGAATACACTTTCTGCACAGGATTACATGATTTTTTGCACATTCATCATACTCTTTACTGCAAACTTGGAGTTATTATTGGTGCACCTCTAGCCATCCTGAACCTTTAGTCTATGATTCCTATAAGGTAGACTGAAGAGCAAACTGATTTTACATCTACATTTTTAAGCACCTTAAAAAACCAGGTTTTGTTATCACTTGGACTAAGCCACAACAATCACCGCCAGTGAGGATTAAATTACATTGCCCGAGGAGCCAGCAGGGGTTGGTGTATGGTTAGGACCCCATCTCTCTTTACTAGCTCAGCTCATGCCTCAGAATTTTTCCACCTTCCTGCATGGTGTTGGCACTGAATCAGGTTACTGCACGGAAGACTGCCTTTCTGATATGATCACTTACTCAGAATCTTGATCTGCCGTTATCTTACAGGCTCTGCTGCTCAGACTGAAAAAGAACGTCCTTACCTGACTCCTTCCTCCTGCCAGGAGAGTGGGCTCCCTGTGATGGTCTTTATAGCCAGTACCTGTGTGGGAGGGAGACAGCCAGAGCCTGATATATGGGTTTGAGATTCTGTGTCTTCCCCACCCCTCCCATCAGAACTGCAATTATCATTTCACCTGTAGCAGCAATGGGAGTGTAGGTGTGGGATCTGAAAACTTTTCTCTCTGTTGTTAATTACCAAAATCATTTAGAAGTCTCTAGTTAGCCCCCTTAGGAGACAACTGGAGTATTTTTGAGAGGCATTTTCTTTTCCATGATCCCTGAAGGCAGACAGGGTCTCACAAGGAGGAGAGTAGGAAATGCTGAAATCACACACATAAGGGACTGGCATAAGGTATGTGTGTCCCTCTGGATTCTTCACTTCCCCGAGGTGTTTCTCTATCCTAAAACTAGTACTTTCCTAATCTTCAGACCACTGAACTGAACCACCAGTTAAAGTATTGGTAGAGAAATAGAATGAGACAAAATACCTGAGAAGTATATTCAAAGAGACACAAGTAAAAGGAAGAATATGATAAATCACTCATTATAGAACATGTCTGCACAAATCAAAGCCAATAAATTGGACTCATTTGCATAAATCAATGCCAATTAATATGGAGATGTTGTAGGAAAATATACTTTACAATTACTGACCTCCATTAGTGATTAGACTTAGATGCAGAACAATATGCATAGAAAAAAATGAGAAGGTTCAAAAAGAGTGTCTCACAAATTAGCACCTAGTTCTGAAGGCTCAACAGACAGATTTTACTATTCTTGTAAATATCAGATGAACCAATGCTCAATTACTTAATTCAAGGGGATCAAATAGTTACCAGAGTGCTCTACATTAATTAATTAATTAACTGTGCTATTTTTCAGTAATGAGCACTTGATGCTTTGATAACTAAGACATATAAATTAGGAGTTGAAAGTAATCTTTCAGTTTTCCCTACAAATAAATCCACATTTGATACACAGTCATGATGCAATCATTGTCCATTTTCAAGTCAGGAGTTGGAGCCATACTGGTGGTCAACCATGTCTGCACACAAACACGAACTCATTTAAACACTTACAGGCAGAAGCAAACACACATGTGCATTCACACTCACGTACTCATATATACTCACATACATATACATATACATAAGTCACATACTCACACAACCACAGGTGCAAACTCACAAACATTCATGCACATGCTCAGCACATATAAACTCGCATCATATTCATAAACACACGTGATGCATTCATATGAAAGCATTCACTTTCATAAAATTAACTTACACAGTCCCTGTGTATCTGTGGGCGACATGTTTATATACAGAAGAATAGTTGTATCTCCAGACTTCTGGATGCAGGAAAAAGGGGTCCTTTCCATTGTTTGTAATCCTTTCAATGCTGCAACAACCAACAGACAATATTTGCTATATGCAGCCTTAAAATTGCTATGCGTATTACCTCCTTAGGTGGGTCAGAGGGTAAGAAAGGTAGAGTGCTCGGAGGCATGGCAGTGAATGGGTATGTGATAGATCAGTATGAGAGAGAGGGCATAGAAAAGGGGGTACACAAATAAGACCACGGTGAAGAAAGCCTGGAGTGTGGGAGAGAGTACAGGGAAAGAGAAAAGGCAGAAGGATAAAGAAAAAGGAGTATGAAAAATCCCAGGGTGGTTAAAGTGCATTGCCGGTTTTGAGGGTACAATGAGGCAAAGTGTGCAGCAAAGTGAAGGGTATGAGGCACACCGGGTTCTAGGGAAACAGAGGTGCGGGATTCCGTGGGAATGAAGGAAATAAGGGTATGAGGAGTTTGGGGGCAAAAATGTTAAAGGTCAGTGGTTGGTAAAACTCCCAAGAGACTTACTGTCTTTGAGGGATTAAAATGATAGTGAGGGCTTCCCTGGTGGCGCAGTGGTTGAGAGTCCGTCTGCTGATGTAGGGAACGCGGGTTTGATCCCTGGTCCAGGATCCCACATGCCGCAGAGCAGCTGGGCCCGCATGCCACAGCTGCTGGGCCTGTGCTCTGGAGCCCGCGAGCCACAGCTACTGAGCCTGCGTGCCACAACTACTGAACCCCATGCGCCTAGAGCCCGTGCTCCGCAACAAGAGAAGCCACCACAATGAGAAGACCGCACACCACAACGAAGAGCAGCCCCCACTCGCTGCAATTAGAGAAAGCCCAAGCGCAGCAACAAAGACCCAACGCAGCCATAAAAAAAAAAAAAAAAAAAAAAAAAAATGACAGAGGAGGAAGGGGAATACGTGTGGGGTAGGCAGATGCTGGAAATATAGTGTGGCCCAAGGCAGAAATAGAGAATTGAAAGAGGACATGAAGCCTGGTGAAGACAATGACCAAGAGAAGAGAAAAAAAAATGGGCACATGACAATGAGGAAGTTGGGAGAACGTTGGGCATGAGTGAGCCAAGGAGCCCAGGAGAAAGGGTCAGGGATAAGAGGGTTGTGGGTTGTGGATTTGGTTTATGAATTAGTTGAGGATGCCTGAGAGTTGGGGCTGGGGTCCTTGATGGTGTGGGTGTAGAGTACACAGGGAATGGGCTGAGATATTTGGCTTGGAAGTAGAGGCAGGGTAAGAAAATAAAGGCTCAAATGATGTGGTTTGCAGGGGGCATGGAAGGTGAGGAGGGCCAGACTAGAATCACATGGGAATGGATGTCCAAAAAGTGACAGGAGGGAGGTCGAGGATGCAATATAGGAGTCTGAAAAAGTTGAGTGAATGGAGTTTGGTGCATGGCTAAGCTCACAAGGGTGGAGGCACAGAAGATGTATCTGAGAGAGAGGAAATACACGAAAGAAGAGGGGAGGAATGGAACTGGGAATGACGGAAGTGGCAATGGGCAGATTGGAGGCCACTATTTGATTTCCCATACATTAATTCTCCAATTTATGGTCAAATCACAACAGTCATGGATAGTTTCTAATTTCAGCTCGGGGAGCAAAAATCTTGCTTATATAAAATGCCCCCAAAACCACTTAAATAGAACATACAATGTAGGATGGAAGCTAAATTTTGGGGTAAACAACACAATAGCATTTCACTCTTCATTTGGGAAACCACCTAAAGGATGTGACTTCCGTAGGTCATGCAAAAGAGGCTGTTTATTAGCCTCATGTAAATCAACGAAGTTAGAAAACTCCCTCACACCATATACAAAAATAAACTCAAAATGGCTTAAAGACTTAAATATAAGATAGGATACCATAAAACTCCTAGACGAGAACATAGGCAAAACATTCTCTGACGTAAATTGTAGCAATGCTTTCTTTGATCAGTCTCCCAAGGCAAAAGAAATAGAAGCAAAAATAAACAAATGGAACCTAATCAAACTTATAAGCATTTGCACAGCAAAGGAAACCATAAGAAATTGAAAAGACAATCTACGGACTGGGTGAAAATATTTGCAAATGATGCGACTTACAAGGGCTTAATTTCCAAAAGGTATAAACATCTCATACAGCTCAATATATATAAAAAAAAAAAACAATCAAAAAATGGGCAGAAGACCTAAATAGACATTCCTCCAAAGAAGACATACAGATGGGCAACAGGCACATGAAAAGATGCACAAAATCTCTAATTATCAGAGACATGCAAATCCAAACTACAATGAGCTATCACCTGACACTGTATAGAATGGCCATTATTTTAAAATCCACAAAAAATAAATGCTGGAGAGGGTGTGGAGAAAAGGGAACCCTCCTACACTGTTGGTGGGAGTGTAAATTGGTGCAGCCACTGCGGAAGACAGTATGTAGGTTCCTTAAAAAACTAAAAATAGAGTTACCATAGGATCTAGCAATCCCACTCCAGGGCATATATCTGGAGAAAACCCTAATTTGAAAAGATACATGCACCCCAGTGTTTACAGCAGCACTATTTACAACAGCCAAGACATGGAAGCAACCTAAATGTCCATCAGCTGATGAATGGATAAAGAAGATGTGGTATACATACACAATGGAATACTACTCAGCCATAAAAAAGAACAAAATAATGTCATTTGCAGCAACATGGTTGGACCTAGAGGTTATCATACTAAGTGAAGTAAGTCAGAGAGAGAAAGACAAATATCATATGATATCGCTTGTATGTGGAATCTAAAATATGATACAAATGAACTTATTTACAAAATAGAAACAGACTCAGACATAGAAAATAAATTTATGGTTACCAAAGGTGAAGGTGGGGGGAAGAATAAATTAGGAATTTGGGGTTATCAGATACAAACTACTATATATAAAATAGATAAAAAACAAGGTCCTACTATATAGCACAGGAAACTATATTCAATATCTTGTAATAACTTATAATGAAAAAGAATATATATATGTGTATATATATAAAACTAACTCACTTTGCTGTACACCAGAAACTAACACAACATTGTAAATCAACTATATTTCAATAAAAAATAAAATAAATAAGACGCTTAAGTTTTTGGTAAATGTTTGTGGTAATATAAAAGTAAAAAACATAGGAAGAACTTTAATGATAAAATAGTTAAGCAATAAAGTTATTCATGAGTAACATTAGCAATAAACTCTCAAAAAGTAAAATTAAGAAAGTAATACCACCTAAAACTGCACTAAAAACAATAAGATACCTAAGAAATCATCTAACCAAGGAGGTAAAAGACCTGTACTTTAAAAACTATAAGCCTGATGAAACAAATTGAAGACAACACAAATAAATGGAAAGAAATACCATATTCATGGATTGGAGGCATTAGTATTATTAAATGATCATAGTCCCCAAGACAAGGTACAGGTTCAATGCAATCCCTGTCAAAATACCAATGGCATTTTTCACAGACTAGAGCAAATAATTATAAAGTTTGTATGGAAACACAGAAGACCCTGAATAGCCAAAATAATCTTGAGAAGGAAGAACAAAGCTGGAGGTGTCATGCTCCCTGATTTCAAACTATACTACAAAGCTTCAGGCATCAAAACAGTGTGGTACTGGCACAAGATCAATGGACATATAGATCAGTGGAACAGAATAGATAGAACAGAAATAAACCCATGACTACATGGTCAATTAATCTATGACAAAGGAGGCAAGCAGATACAATAGGACAAAGACAGCCTCTTCCATAAATAAATGGTGTTGGGGAACTGGACAGCTACATGCAAATCTATCAAACTGGAATAATTTCTCACACCATATACAAAAATAAACTGGTATATACATACAATGGAATATTATTTATTTATTTAATAATTAATTAATTTTTTAATTATTATATATTTTTTTATTTTTGCCTGCGTTGGGTCTTCGTTGCTGCGTGCAGGCTGTCTCTAGTTGCAGCGAGCAGGGGTCACTCTTTGCTGTGGTGCACGGGCTTCTCATTGCAGTGGCTTCTCTTGTTGCAGAGTACAGGCTCTAGGCGCACGGGCTTCAGTAGTTGTGGCACGTGGGCTCAGTAGTTGTGGCACATGGGCTTAGCTGCTGTGCGGCATCTGGGATCTTCCCAGACCAGGGCTCAAACCCATGTCCCCTGCATTGGCAGGCAGCTTCTCAACCACTGGACCACCAGGGAAGTCCTTATAATGGAATATTACTTAGGCTTAAAGGGGAGGAAATAAAGACATGTGCCACAACATGGATGAACTTTGAGGACATTATGCAAAAAGACAAATACTGTACGATTCCACTTTTATGAGATATTTATAGAAGTAAAAATCACAGCAATTAAAATCACAGCAATAAAAGTAGAAAGGTGGTTGTCAGGGTATTGCAGAAGGACAGATGGGGAATTACTGTTTCAGTTTTGCAAATGAAAAGAGTTCTGGAGATGGATAGTGGTAATTAGGTTGGACAAAAATATGAATATATTTAAACACTAAACTGTACACTTAAAAAGAGTTAAGACTGTAAAATTGTATTTTATATTTTATTTACCATAATAAAAAATTAGAAAAAAAAAAGCCTTTGAGCACTGCCACAAAAGGTGAGGGCGGGGGAGAGTTTGATGAGAAAGTAGGAGTTAGTGGGGTATGACTGAGAATAGGCATGATAAAGTGAGGTGGGAAGGAAGAGGGCACAGGGAAAGGGGGATATAAGAGCAAGATTGTGGTGATTCATGGAGCATGGGGGTTGGGGGATAAAGTGCAGGAAGAGAGAGACTGTAGAGGGTTAAAATGTACACAGGGGTTGAAGAGTGCAGTGTGTTTAAAGTGCACTGTGGGACACAGGTCCTGACCCAGTTGCTTTTCTTCCCTTCCTACCTGATTACACGTGTATCTTTCTTACAGCCTTGGCTGTACAGGAGTCCTTCTCCCAGCTTCCAGTTACTTTCCAGTGAGAATTTACTTTATAGCACAGGCATATAAAATAGTTAAGCAATAAAATTATTCATGAGTTACATTAACAATAAACTATCAAAAAGTAAAATTAAGAAAGTAATACCACCTAAAACTGCACTAAAAACAATAAAAACTAAAAACAATAAGATACCTAAGAAATCATCTAAACAAGGAGGTAAAATCCCCTGTGTGTGGGATCTTTGGTAGATTAGCTCCATGTGGTCTAGAATTGTGGAACAATAGCTGTAGCTAGTGACTAGGTATTACAGACCAGGTGTCCCATTCCATCTCTGTGTGGGGGAGGTGGGGGAGGCCTGGGACGTTCAGGGAAATCTCGGAATGGGACACCTAACAAACAGACCTCTCTCTTTCCAGTGAGAACAAGTAGATGTATTTTTGATGTGTTTGTGGGGGAGGTGAGCTCCACGTCCTCTTACTCCGCCATCTTGATCAAGAGGACTGAGTACTTTTTTCTTGAAGAGTCTGTTGCTTTGCCATTTTTTGTGTGTTTTCTGTCCTTTTCTTACTGAATTTTAAAAAGTTCTCTATATACACTAAATAGGAGGCCTTTCTTGGCTCTGTTTCTCTCTTTATCGCTTTTTCTATCTTGTTGTCTTTTGATGAGTAGAAGCTCTTAACTTCAATACAACATCATTTGTCATGTTCTCCTTTATAGTCAATATTTTTGTTCTGTTTAAGAAGTCTTTTCCTATTATAAGATCTCAAAAATGTTCTTTGTTTTCTTCTAAAAAAATCATTTTATACCTTTAAATTTTACATCAGCAATCTATTCAGAATAATTTGTTATATGTGTTAGTAGTGACTTAAGTCTTTTTATCCATCAAGTTAACACACTCCCATTTATTCTGAAAATGTTGTGTTTGCCTTTCTTTTTATTTGCTGTCATCTATCATTGCCTCATCCAGTTTAACATCACCTCACCCTCGGAGCTGATTTTCTGTCAAGTCTCCTGGTGATTCAGGCTTTTCTTGTCTCTTTCAATCTTTACAACCCCAGTGTGCCACACAATCAAGGTTAGTCTTGGTACCAGAAATCTTCAGTGGAAATTTTTGTTTACAGCATTGATTATTCTCATGTTTTAAAGGGAAAATTGTACCATGTTGAGAGACAATTTTTGGTCTCTTATGTTTTTTCACAGCTTGTATCAGCTTCTGTCCTAAATTATCTTTTCAAGGATTTTTTTGTATAACAATCAGTTTCAGATAATGTCTGCAGTACCTCCTCCAGGGAAAAGGACAGATTAATTACTGGACCAACATAATAAAAATAGTGCCTTCCTCTGAGGCAAAATTTCGGCAGGTTTGTTGAGGACCAACTTTGAAATATTTGGATTTCTTAACCTTGACAACATCCTCACTTGTGATTTATCCACCTGGGCCTCTTTGTATCACCTCTGAGGAACTTGAGGTGGACAAGAACAAAGGCAAACATGAAGCTTCTGCTGTTTACTATGTCATGAATAATAAAATCTTCTTTCTCAGACCCCAGAGTCTCATGCCTTCTGACAGCATCCATGAAGTTGACAGGATAATTTGGTATCTTGCCAGTAGGGTAAAATCTAAGACATTTCTTCACACTCCTTAACAGTCATGATGATGAGGATGTGATGCCAAGAGAGACAAGGTTTTCTCAGAGAGAAAATTAAAGATCCTTCAGAATCCCAGTTAAGGGATAGGAGAATGCTTCCTAGAACAAGTGGAAATTTTCTCACCCAAGTTCTGGGCAACGTGAGAAAAGGAAAGTCCTTTTCAACAAATGATGCTGGGAAAATTGGATATCCACATGCAAAAGAAGGAGGTTGGACCCTTAACACCTCATACAAAAATTAACTCAAAATGGATCAAAGACCTAAATGTAAGACCTAAGACAATAAAACTTTTAGAAGAAAACAAAGGGCAAAAGGTTCGTGACATTAGACTTGGCAATGATTTCTTTGGCTATGACACCAAAGGCACAGGTAACGCAAACTGAACTTCACCGAATTTAAAAAGCTTTTGTGCATCAAAAGACAGAATCATCAGAGTAAAAAGACAATCCACCGAATAGGAGAAAATATTTGCAAGTCATATACCTGATAAGAGATTAATATCCGAAATACAGAGAGAACTCTTAAAACTCAAAAAAAAAAAACAAAAACCCAGAAATAACCCAATTTAAAAATTGGCAAAGGACGTGAATAGACATTTTTCCATAGAAGATATACAAATGAAAAATAAGCAAATGAAAAGATGCTCAACATCACTATTCATTAGGTGAATGCAAATCAAAAAATCAGAACTACAATGAAATACTACCTTATAGCCATTAGGATGGCTACTATCAAAATAATAGAAAACAACACTTGATGGCAAGAATGTGGAGAAACTGGAACCCTGTGCACTGTTGGTAGGAATGTAAGATGGCACAGCCGCTGGAAAACAGGATGGCAGTTCCTCAGAAAATTAAAAATAAAATTACTATATGATGCAGCAATTCCACTTCTGGGTACCTGTACAAAAGAATTGAAAGCAGGGTCTCAAAGAGATATTTGATAGCTAAAACATGGAAGCAACAGAACTGTCCGTCAACAGATGAACAGACAAGTGCGGTATATACATAAAATGCAATATTATTCAGTCTTAAAAGAAAGGAAATTCTGCGATATAATACAACATGAACCTTGAGGATGTGAACATTAATAAAGGGAACCCTCACCAAGACAGTGTCGGGAGACCAGCAGGGGGAGCTCTCACACGCGTACCACTGGATCTCAATACAGATCCCAGCAGGAAGAGATGTTACCTTGCATCTCCAGCAGGAAGTGACGTTACTTTACTACCACCAGCAAGAGGAAGCAAGATTTTCTCATTGCCTAGCAACAGTTCAGCCAATGAGAGACTGTCACAACTCAATGAAAAACCACTGTACTTTGAACTCCCAGTTTCCGCCAATGGATTTTTTGTTTATAACAGCCCCTCCCAACTGCCCTTTCTCCTCTATAAAATTTTCCTCTTCTTTGCTTTACTGGACTCACACACGTGTTTCCTCACAGGTGCATGTCCCAAATTGTAATTCTTTGCAGCTCCTGCATAAACCCATTTTGCTGGTAAAACAACTGGCTGTTTTAGGTTAACAAGGGCATTATGCTAAGTGAAATAAACCAGTCACAAAAGGACAAATACTGTATGATTCCACTATGTGAGATACTTACAGTAGTCAAAATCATAGGAGACAGAAAGTATGAGTGGTGGTTTCCAGGGACCGGGGAAAGGGGGAAATGAGGAGTTATTGTTTAATCGGTATAGAGTTTCAGTTTTACAAGATGAAATGAGTTACAGAGCTGAATGGTGGTGATGGCTACACAACATTATGGATCTATTTCATACCACTGATCTGTACAATTTTTAATGGTTAAGATGGTAAATTTTATGAGTATTTTGCTACAATTTTAAAAATTGGGGAAAAAAATCCAGGGACTTCTTCAAATGAGAAAATCTAATAAAGACCCAACCCCAGGATCTGGCTCAAGCAGCCCTTCTCCCTCAGTGTTTTAAACATCACATACCTGTGGGTGAGTGGGGTTACAGGCCTGGTAGAGCTGGATTTTCCCCACTCAGCCTCCAGGAGGGTAAAAGAAAAGTAGCTCCACATGTCACAAAATCAGAAACTAGAAGTTTGAGTTGGCTAGACTCTGATTTCAGATGGATGGAGAGAAACATGTGACCCTGGTATTCTTCACGGTGAGTAGCTGCCCCCTGCCCCCAAGAGCTCCTTACTTTCCCAATGGAGGCTGAGGAGCTGGAAGCTACTCCCCACCCTGTAGTTTAGCCTTAATCAAAATGAAGAGCAGTTCCCATTCTGCTGTCCCCCTACCCTGTGTGTATATACTCCAGAGTATTAGGAAAAATAGACCTTCCAGCTCCAAGTGTGGGGAAGCAGGGGAGCTATTAGGAACCCTGGTGTGGGCCTTGCTCAGCTCCCTGCCCCAAATGAAGAGTGTTGAGAGGTTACTGCCCTTCCCTTAATATCTCAACCTAGAGTCTGGCCACACAGTTCTGTGAGAAGGGTCATGACATATGAGTATGTCTGTAGCAGCCCCAGCTATTTTACTGTTGAACACTGGCCAGAAGAAGGAGCAGAGGGCAGGCCTTAAAAAACTGGAAGGGAAAGAAGACATGCTATTTGCAGGATTGGGCAAGAAATCTTTTCATATTTTCGAGCAGCACTCAAGTATCTCTCCAGCCACTGGATGGAAATGGCTTCCAAGCTAGGGACACAGAAATTGACCCCTGACTTGGGCAAGTTCTCCCCATTCCCTCCCTTTACAAGGCAGCACCGCTCCAAAGACATTCAGGGACAGGAACATTTTCCTATAATCAGTGGCATTATTGTTGTTGCAGTTTAGAAAATATAATCAGTGTCCAACAGAAGTAATTCTGGAAGGGTACTGAGTGGAGCTATCCATTTGGAGATTTTTTTTTTTTTATATATGGATCCTGGGAAGAGCAGGTAAGGCCTAGAAACATGTCAGGGTCTGTCTTATGATGTTACTCCGTCTGGAAACAAAATGAACTTGACAATGACACCTCGTCCTCAGTGGCACTACGGGAAATAGGAGACCCTCCCTATGGAGATTACATGTCTGTCTTGATGACTTCCTTGCAGTGTAAAGAAATCCTCCGGTAATGGTGGAAGTGTTCATGAGGTAACCACATGCTGCCGTAGCGAAAATGAGGCAGAGAGTAAGAAAGCAGCTGAGATAGAATGAGTAGGAAATGAATGAAGGGGGAGAAGAACAGCCAGCCTGGTGGGAATGAATGAAAACACCCCCATCATCTTCATCTTCACCACCCACCCATACACACAAACAGATCCAGGTCCCATATCCTTGTGGCTCAGGGATGAACTCTAGGCCACATTGATGCATCCCTGCAGAAACGTGCATGGAACTTGTCTTTAAGCACAAAGACGTCTGAGAGATGTTTTCAGGCCTGTCATCACCCATTTGGGAAGATGAACCCGGTGCCTTCCTTCCATCCATACTTGATGACAATATTTAGAATCTTGTCCTTCTTGTGAACAGTTTGCACATCAGGAACAAAGCGCCCCCTTGTGGCCCTTATCTGCTTGGGCAGCCATGGTAATTCTCCTCCGAGGAGACACGTGCATTTCATGCACCACAGGTTGACCTCATGAGAACACAGTAACTCTAGGGCTCTGCTAGGACCTCTACTCAGACTATTGAAGTTAAAGCAGCCAAAGGTACCAAATGGCTCCTCAAACTCATCCACTTCTAGGTCATCTAGGTCGAAGCATTTGAAGGGCTGAATGGAGAAGCTGGTGGTTAAAAGAAAAAAGAAAAAAAAAAAAACTCCAAAGAAGTGGAGTCATCAAAAAGGGAGACAATGTTACTTTGGGGTGGGGGGGTTCTCATGAATGGTGTTGTGGAAGAGGCCACTGGAGACAAGTGATGCACCACTGCTGATTTAAGCCTGCAGGGGACGAGACATCAGGGCCACGTAGCTCATTCCGGCTCCACCCCGGTCTCTTCACTCTGACGGGATCAAGGACTTGGAGCAGCAAACGTCAGCTCTTATAGAAAGGGTCGGCTTACAGAGCAAGCAAAGCCTGTGGCCTGGGAGTGCTGCTCGTAACAATACACCTAATATCACACATTCATCATTTTATTTGATTCTCCCACCTTGAAGTGCATAAAAACCAAGTCACCCTCTAGGTGGAAAAGATAGGACTGGAGAACTCAGAGGATGGGCCCCCAGGGCCAGTGACCTTTTCCATGTACTCCATGGCTGAGGCACTTCTCAACAAATGAGAGTGGGTGGATTAGAAGGGCCGTGTGACTGACCTCAGGTCACACTGAGTGGGAAATTTCTTCAAAAAAAAAAACAAAAAGAAAAAAAGAGCCATAAAGAAATGTTAAGCTATACTCAGTAGACTATTAGTAAATCTGTCAGTCATTTTGGAACTATTACAAATATTTTATGTGCCTTCCTGATATACGGAATATATAATTATATAACATATACTCTATTTATGATACTTATATATTTTATATAATTATATTTAATGTTTCCAAATATCCTAAAATGTAATTATAAGTATTATATAATTATATACATATCCTGCAATGTGAATAAAACAAAAGATTATGTCAATGTCATTAAAAACTAAGATTTTCAGCATAAAAGACAAAAGAAGTACCATAAATATAAAATCAAACAGATCTGGGTTGTGATCAGACACTCTGCATTTCTAACAAGTTCCCAGGGGATGCCAAGGCTGTTGGTCCATTCCGCAGGCTCTGGGCTTCCCTGGTGGCACAGTGGTTAAGAATCCGCCTGCCAATGCAGGGGACACGGGTTTGAGCCCTGGTCCGGGAAGATCCCACATGCCGCAGAGCAACTAAGCCCATGTGCCACAACTACTGAGCCTGCGCTCTAGAGCCTGTGAGCCACAACTACTGAGCCCACGTGCCACAACTACTGAAGCCCACACGCCTAGAGCCCGTGCTCCACAAGAGCAGCCCCCACTTGCCACAACTAGAGAAAGCCCACGTGCAGCAATGAAGACCCAATGCAGCCAAAAATAAAATAAAAATAAATTTATTAAAAAAAAAGATTCTAGGGCTTCCCTGGTGGCGCAGTGGTTGAGAATCTGCCTGCTGATGCAGGGGACACGGGTTCGAGCCCTGGTCTGGGAAGATCCCACATGCCGCGGAGCAACTAGGCCCGTGCACCACAACTGCTGAGCCTGCGCGTCTGGAGCCTGTGCTCCGCAACAAGAGAGGCCGCGATGGTGAGAGGCCCGCGCACCGCGATGAAGAGTGGCCCCCGCTTGCTGCAACTGGAGAAAGCCCTCGCACAGAAACGAAGACCCAACACAGCCAAAAATAAATAAATAAATAAATAAATAATTTTTAAAAAAAACCTAGCTTCAATTTAAAAAAAAAAAAAGATTCTAAGGTTCTTGTATTAACACGAGGAGGATAAAGGTTTTGATTGTTAGACTTTGACATGTTGGTTATGCGTGTGCTAATTTCTAGGGCAGCGGTCTCAGCTGGGAGGGATTTTGCCTCCTAGTGCATATATGCCATGTTGGAGACATTTCTGGCCATGGAGGAGGCGGGAGGTGTTACTGCTAGCTAGTGGAAGCTGGGGATGCCAATAAACTTACTACAGAACAGCCCCTACAAGAAATTATCAGGCTGAAAATATCAACAGTACTCAGGTGGGGGAACACTGTTCTAGGGGAACCACTAAAAGAATAAAAACAGAATCTGTGGATTCCAAACTAGGAAGAGGGGAGAAATGAATTGGTAAAATAAATCCTAAGTCAATCCACAAAGAGGCAATGAGAAAAAGAAAAACAGAAGAGTAGAAGAAATAGAAAGCATAAAGGGAGGTGGCAGATTTAGGCACAAATATATTAGTTAAGTACATTAAATATAATTGGAACTAAATATCAGTTAACAAAGATCGTCAGACTGGATTTTCTAAAAATATGCCATTTACGATCGCTACATATAAAACCTAAGGCTGCAGAAAGTTTGAAAACAAAAGGATGGGAAAAGCATACCGTGCAAATACTAATCAAAAGAAAGCTGAAGGATCTATATTAGTATCAGAGAAATAAAACTTGATATGAAAAGGTCCTGCTCGATGTAAAGAAGTAATCTCATAATGATAAAAGACTGAATTCACCAAAATATAAAGTCTTCATTTTAAAATGCCTCTATAAACATGGCTTCAAAATACATAAAGCAGAAATTTATAAAACTAATAGAAAGAGCAGGCAATTCTACAATTAAAGTGGGAGTTAAGCAATTTTCTTAGTATTAATTTGTTAAAAGCTAAATTTAGAAATGAATAGCAGGTCTGCCTACCACAAACAATAAACTTGGTCTTTTGGACCTTGCAGAATGTTGCTCACATCTGCTGACTCTACTCAATGACACAAAGAGAGTTACAACACTTGACCATATACCGGGCCCCGTAAGTCAGTCTCAGCTGTTATCAAAGGATTTTAAAAATATCAAACATATTCTCTAACTAGAGTGCAAAGAAGATAGAAATCGATAGCAAATATAAGGAAAGTCCTCTTCTAAACAGCACCTGAAAAAAAGTCATCCCTTGGTATATGCAGGTTAACCCCAGAACCCACCATGGATACCAAAATCCACGTATGCTCAAGCCCCTTATATAAAATGCCGTAGTAATTGCACATAACCAACGCACACCCTCTTATATACTTTAAATCATCTCTAGATTACTTATAATACCTAATGCAATGTAAACGCTATGTAAATAGTTGCCAGCATGCAGAGAGTTCAAGTTTTGGTGTTTGAAACTTTCTGGAATTTTTTTTCCCCCCCCCCAAATATTCTCAACCCGAGGGTGCAGAGGGCCAACTGGAGTATAAATAACTTTGTGGAGAGGACAGAAGAAAATTCTGTTTTATTCTTACAAACCGACTTACCTAGACCGGGGTAGCCAGATAGGGCTTAGTGGTGACTGTTCTTCATTGAGATGTAATTCATGTATCACCAAATTTACCCTCTTATAGTGTACAATTACATGGGTTTTAGTACATTTACAAAGTTGTGAAGCCATCTCCACTAGTTCCAGGACATTCCATCACCCCCAAAAGAAGCCTGATACCCATTAAGGAGACACTTTCCATTGCCCACCACCCCCTACCCAGACCCCTCGACCTCAGCCACTTATCTACTTTGTCTCTATAACATCTGCCTATCTGGACATTTCATGTAAATGAAAGCTCACAACATATGGCCGCTTCTGTCTGGCTCCTTTCGCTTAGCATAATGGTTTTTTTTCCAGGTTCACCCACGTTGCAGCACACGTCAGTACTTCGGTCATTTTTATAGCTAAGTAGTATCCATTATATGGATACACCCCATTTTATTTGTCCATTCATCAGCTGATAAGACACTTGAGTGGGCTCCACGTTTTGGCTCTTGTGAACAATGCTGTTAGCATTCGTGTACAAGCTCTTATGTGGCCATGTTTCCAATTCTCTTGGGTATATACCTAGCAGTGGAACTGCTTGGTAATGTTTTCCAAAGTGGGTCCACCATTTTACATTCTCACCAGCAGTGCATGAGGGTTCCAATTCTCTCCACATCCTCACCAAACACTTGTTATTGTCTGCAATAATACAAATGATTTTTGTGATCTTGTATCCTGCCATGTTGCTAAACATGTTTAGTAGCTCATTTTTTTTTTTTAGTGGACTCCTTAGGATTTCCTATATATAAGATCATGTCATCTGCAAAGAGTTTTACTTCTTCCTTTCCAATCTGCAAGCCTTTGCTTTTTCTTGACTAAATATTCTGGCTAGAACTTCCAGTACAATGTTGAGTAGAAGGGACAAGAGTGTCTTGTTCCTGATCTTATGTGGAAAGCACCCAGTCTTTCACCGTTAAGTATTATGTTAGCTGTGGGGTTTTGGAGACGTCTTTTATCATGTTAAGGAGGTTCCCCTCTATTCCTAGTTTGTTGAGTGTTTTTATCGCAAAAAGGTGTTGGATTTTGTCAAATGCTTTTTCTGCATCAAATGAGATGATTATGTGATTTTGTGTTTTATTCTACTAATGGTGTATTATGTTGATTTTTCTGATGTTAAACCTTGAATGCTTGCGATTCCACTTGGTCATGGTGTATAATTTTTTTTAACGTGTTGCTGAATTCAGGTTGTATTTTGGAGCATTTTTGCATCTATGTTCTTAAGAGATAATGGTCTAGTAGATCTCTTTCATTTGGTGTTTTTGTCTGGTTTTAGGTATCAGGGCAATACTGGCCTCAAAATAAGCTGGGAAGTGTTTCCTCCCCTTCTATTTTTTGGAAGAGTTTGTGAAGAACTGGTATTAATTATTTAAATGTTTTGGTAGAATTCAGTAAAGCCATCTGGGTCTGGGCTTCTCTTTGTGGATGGTTTCTTTGATTACTAATTCACTATATTCCATATATTCCAAACACAAGAACATTTCTGCTGGGCTTTATATTCCATAGAAAACGGATAAAACTCTACATAACGGTCTAAGTCAGGTTTTGTCACTAGAGCAGTTCAGGTCAGATCAGGTTTTGCCCCGACTCATTAAAAAGGATTTCCACAACGTGCATCATGGCTAAGAGATCAGGACCCGTATTCCTGTAGTGCTACCAAGCCAGCCATGCTGTGTCCCTCCTCGTCTAGCTTGTCAGACCAGCTTCCTTCTTTGGCTGAGCTGAAGAGGCTCTCAAGCTACAAGAGGAAATCAAGGCATTTCCTTTCTTCTGGGAGATTTGTGGAGTTCTGGTCTGGTCGGTCGGTCAGTAAGGGCCCACATCACACACCCAACACACTCTGGGTCTGTTCCCCCACCTGGGAAACACAGCTGGACAGGGAAGAACTGAAGGGAGTGCCTGGAGCGGGGATTTCCTCCACACGGGAGGGCTGATTACAGGTATGTGCTGAGACTTCAGATATTCTGATGAGAGCCAAGGACAGCAGAGAGACCGG
This sequence comes from Balaenoptera physalus, assembly GCF_965194825.1. NCBI lineage: Eukaryota > Metazoa > Chordata > Mammalia > Artiodactyla > Balaenopteridae > Balaenoptera > Balaenoptera physalus. The sequence goes on from NC_138900.1 coordinate 5,440,255, forward strand.
GCCTTCCTTCCGGCTGCTTCCGGCTGCTCCTTGTGTAACTTCTTGTGGGTTTGAAAAGGAGAAGTGGCATCAGGTCCACCTCCTCAATCTCTCTGCCCTCTGTCCTCAACCACCCACAGCCCAGCTGAGGTCCTCAGCCTCCAGGACCACCATCCCAGCCTATTCCCTGGCCTCCTGGCCTTGTCTGACCCCAGAAGTCTCTCCCCAAGTCTTACTGGGCCCCGTCCCTCAGGGCCAAGTTCAAGTCCTGCACCCTGCTATTCAGAGGCTCCTCGGGATCTGGCCCCTACATGCTCCTCCATGCTCCCTGGGTAACTCCGTCTCACTTCCCCACTCTCCATACTGAATTCCTTGTTTCCCTGATGAGGGAGGAGGAGGGAAAGCTTTCCAGGTAGAGGTTCATGTTACAGGCAAAAGGCTGGAGATGCTGAAGCACGTGTGGGTTTGCAGGAGCCAAGAATGTTTGCCAGGGAGTGGTGGGTGGCGAGGCTGGGAAGATCTGAATCCTGGGTGCCAAGGAGACTGCAACCTTCCCTTTACTCCCCTAATGCAGGTGCCACCAAGTCCCAATCTGTCTCCTATGGAATCCTCCTGTTACCCTCATCACCTGCCACCTCCCCAACTCCACCTGCTCCAGCTTAGACCAGAATCCTCCTGGATCTCTTAGCCTCAAGTCTCCCCCACTTCAATTCTGAGGCTGTCACTCCTTTGCCAAAACAAGTCACGTGGCCAAGCCCAGAGCCAGTGTGGGAGGGGACCACTCAAGATGTGAGCCCTGGAGGGTGGTCCACTGGAGGCTGCCCATGTAACAGTCCTACCACGTGTGGTCCAGAGACATCTTAGCTCCGCTGCTGACGTGCGGACGCATCAACAGCATAGAGAGATGAGGCCGACTTCAGGGCATATACAGTATTCTGGAGCAAGCTGAAGACTGGAGCTTTATCCTGGAAGGCAGAAGCAACCACAGGGGTTCTGGCAATGAAGAAGTCATCTTGAACACTGCAGCCCCAGCAGACAGCACACGGGGCAGAAGAACCTCCCAACTGAGCCAAGCCCAGGCCACAGAACTATGAGGAATGACACATTTCATTGCTTTAAGTCACTAAGTTTGGGGGGGTTGGGTGGTCGTGCAGTAAAATGTTAAGTGGGACACCACAGTCATTCATCTGAACGTTCCTCCAACCATTACCGGCAGGTTGATGACTAAGCTTGAACATTCAACATCATGCTGCAAGTGATTATTACACTTCCTGCCTCCCCACCTCGTGAATTCTTCACTTGTTCAGCCCTTCAAGTATTTATACCCCAGGAAAGGCACATTTGGGTTGGGTGGGGTGGGGGGACTGAGTTTAACCACAGACCCTGCCCTTAGGAAATGAAGGTGAGCTAATCACAGGAGGAAGAGTCCCTTTCACCCTCACCTCCCAGGGTTCGATTTGGTCTAACAAACAGTAGGGACTCAGTAACATGAGGACTGAGCTGGTGCAAGCACCCTGCCACCCAACGCCAACTTCCCCTCCACCCTGCGGAGCCAGATTTCACTCAGGTATCACGTCCTCTGTGAAACCTTACACGCACCACCATCCACTATGTCTGCGGCTCCTCTCTCCGGGGCTCTTTGGCCCCTGCACCAGTTAGAACTCGGGTGCCCTGCAAGTGGTGAAACCCCAAACAGTCACTTAAACAGTTTAACTCTCCCAGGCGACTGGTAACTTGTGTGGGTCTCGACAGCATCAGGAACCCAGGCTCCGCCTATCTTGTTCTGCTGCCTTGCTGGGCCCACACGTCTAAGATCACTTCCTGGCCTGGGATGGCTGCTCCCATTCCGGCCATCTGTTCCACATTCCAGAGCACAGGAAGCAGGAAAGGAGCGGGAGTGTATCTCCTCCCCGCTTAGGAACACTTCCTAAGAGCTGCACATACCACTTTGTTCACATATTACTGGCTAGAATTTAGTCACAATGCCACACCAAATTTCAAGAGACCCTGGGAAAATGCCTTGAATCCAGGCAGTCCTGTGCCCAGCTGAAAATCAGGGTGCCCATCTTAGCAAAGAAACAGGCGGACAGATGTTGAGGGATAACTGGCCCTGTGCAGCCACAGCCCCCGGCCCGCTCCCTGTCACAGCCTTGACTATCCTGAGACCTCCCCACCACAGGGGCTTCTCCAGCAAGTTACAGCCCCCCTGACCGACTCCTCTCATGCCCCCCGAGTCAGTATGCACCTTACGTGCATTAACTCATCGAGTCTTCACACCCGGCCCCTCAGTCTGGTTCTGCTGTTACTCCCACTTAGTTCAGAAAGACTGGGCCACCTACTCAAGGCCACAAGGCCATCAAGTGAAGGAACCAGATCTGGAGGCCACACGGCCATCAAGTGAAGGAACCGGATCTGGAGGCCACACGGCCGTCAAGTGGAGGAACCGGATCTGGAGGCCACATGGCCGTCAAGTGGAGGAACCGGATCTGGAGGCCACACGGCCGTCAAGTGGAGGAACCGGATCTGGAAGCCACATGGCCATCAAGTGAAGGAACTGGATCTGGAGGCCACACGGCCATCAAGTGGAGGAACCGGATCTGGAGGCCACACGGCCGTCAAGTGGAGGAACCGGATCTGGAGGCCACACGGCCGTCAAGTGGAGGAACCGGGACTTGGAGGCCACACGGCCATCAAGTGGAGGAACCGGATCTGGAGGCCACACGGCCGTCAAGTGGAGGAACCGGATCTGGAGGCCACACGGCCGTCAAGTGGAGGAACCGGGTCTGGAGGCCACACGGCCGTCAAGTGGAGGAACCGGATCTGGAGGCCACACGGCCGTCAAGTGGAGGAACCGGGTCTGGAGGCCACACGGCCGTCAAGTGGAGGAACCGGGACCTGGAGGCAAGCAGTCTGGCTCCAAGGCACCTGCTGTTAACCACCACATACTCAGCCAACGTCCGTGAAACTGCACTGCACCGCAGCACTGTGCTGGCCAGAGACACCTCGTGGACCCTCTACCCCGTGGGCCAGCTGCACTCCCGTCGGCTTCCCAGAGAATCCTCCTCACTCTCAGGACACAGGGCTGTGCAAGCCCAGTAATCAGGTCCTCCCCAGAGAGAAGGGCAAGACAGTGGCGCTGAGGTGGTGCCCTCTTCTCCATGCTAGTGACTAAGACCAGAGGACCAGCTATTTCTAGACCTTTATTTCTCTGTGAAAAGGGGAAAAAAAGGAATAAAAACGACACAGTTGACACAAAAAAAACCACCAAGGGGAAGGAAGGGAGGTGGAGAAGTAGATGGCGGAGGGGGTCCCCATTACAGCAACAGGAGCCAGCGACCTGGGATGCTCACATCTCTCCCCCAGCGTGGGCGGGAGTGGCCCCTTCCTCCCAAGGTCTCTGCCCTGTCCCACCTTGCGCTCCGCTCAGCCCCTCGGGAGGTGGACGGTGAGAAGTCGGATTCCCAGGCTGGGGAGGGGAGGACCCGTGCTGGGGGAGGGGCCTGGGGTCAGACCATGCACAGGGAGTGACAGCCAAAGGCCCCCCAATGTCTCCCTGAGGGAGGGACTGGGGGGGGGAGGGTGGACACCAGAGGCCGGCGTTGGCTCCTCTTCCAGCATCAGGCGAGAGACAGAACTGGGGGAACAGGAACAGTTGGCAGTCAGAACAGCAGGCAGCCCTCTGCCCACAGCTGCTCCTGCGTCTCCCCGCCTGGAGCGGCTGCCCCCAGGCCTAGCGCCGTCCTTGCAGACCACCCTGCCGCTGGGGTCCCGGAGTTCTCAATGCCTTACCAGTCAGAGCCTCTTGGGCAAAGTACTTGACGTCCACGTCCTGGTCCTGGGTCAGCTTCTCTAGGATGGGCTTGACTTCGCTCTGCAGTGTGCTGGGAGGAGCAGAGGAGGGCACGGGGTCAGCCAGGTGGGGCCGGGGGCACAAGGTGTGCACACAGACACACACACAAGTGAGTTAAGAGTCTCAGGGGCCAGAGAAACAATTACTTCGAAGGTTGGAAGTCTGACAAACCAGGACAGAGGCCTCCGGGGCCCAGAACAGGTACAGGGAGGTCAGACAATGTGGAAAAGTGGAATCCAGAACCCACAAGTCTCTGAGCCTTGGCAATCGGATACCTTCCATTCATTGAACATATTTATTGAGGTCTACTGCATGATAGGTGTGAACACAGTGGAAAATCCAACCCTCTTGATTCTCACCCACGTGGAGCTTGGGCTGGGAGGAAGACACAGACCAAACTGATGATGAGTAACAGGAGAGGCAAGTGCCACAAGGGAGGGACTTGGCCCTACAGGAGCCCAGGGAGGTAAGGGGCCCAGGGAAATGCATCTGCACCGACACTCAGTTGTTTGGGGAAACGAAGGTGGACTTCAGAGAGAAACTAAAGGTACGAAGCTGTGTCGTGGACAGAGACAGAAGTCAGAGGTGCAGGTGTCACATGTCCCCTCCAGTTCACAGAGCTCCCCCTCCCCCCCAATATAACCACTATTCTCATTTCCATCACCTACATGCCCCTTTCTCCATTTTTGAAGTTGATATGAATGGAATCCCAGGATAGGTTTTCTTGGGCCTGGCTTCTCACACTGGTGAGTCTCTGAGAGTCACCTAGGTTGCTGCATACAGCAGGAAAGAGTCTTTTTATTGCTAAATACAGTCTCCTACCATATGAATAAACCACAACTTATCCACTATACTGTCGATGGGCACTTGCGCTGTTTCCACTTCATGGCTAATATGAATAAAGCTACCATGAACATTCTTTTGTTAGAAACAAGCACTCCTTTCTCTTGGATATACACCCGGGAGAGGACACACCCGGGAGAGGACACACCCGGGAGAGGATACACCCGGGAGAGGACACGCCCGGGAGAGGACACGCCAGCTCATGGGGTGTACATCTCATTAGCTTCACTCAGCTCCACCAATTTTCAATGATTAGGCCCATTTATTATTTACAGCCCCACTGGCAGGATGAGAGTTCCAGCCGTCTACCAACACCAGAGAGTTCTTCACCAACACTTGCGCCACTGAGCTTTTTTAGTTTAGCCATTCTGACACAGCGATCCATTTCCCCCACTGAACTGCAGTAGCAGCGGCTGTGGTATACACGAGGGTCTGTTTCTGTGCCCTCAATTCTGTGCCATTGAGCTATTTGAATATTATCGTGCCAACACCTCACTTTTTAATTACTGTGGCATCATAGTTTAAGTCTTGGTGTCTGGTAGGATACGTCTTCCAACTCTGTTATTCTTTAGGATCACCTTGCTTATTCCAGATCTTTGCATTTTCACGTTAATTCCAGAATCTACTTGTCAATTTTTCAACAAAGAACCTGCTGAGATCAACTGAGATGATACTAAACTTACGAGTCTGGGGAACCATCCCATCCACGAATATTATGTACGTCTTCTTTAATTTCTCAAAGCAACATTTCATAGTTTTCACTAGAGGTATTACACATCTTCCATTAAATTTATTACTTGGTACTTGATGGTTTTGGTGCAATTGTAAATTACACACACACACACACATTTGTTAATTTTATTTTCTAATGATTTGTTGCTATTATATAGAACTGCCACCTCCTCACCCCCTCCCACTATGTGAGGCAGGGCATGTGAATTCTCACTCTACATTTGAAGAAACTAAGACCTCGAGGTCACAGAGCAAGCAAACAGCAGTGCTGGGCCTCAAACCCTAAGCTCTACCTTCAGAAGTCAAAGATTAAGGTGCCCCAACCAGCGCTGCTGGTGTGTGAGGGAGGGCCCAGGCCTCACCTGTTGTCCAGGATGGGCCCTATCTTCTGTAGGGACTTGGCCACGTTGAAGCGGACATTGGCGACAGGGTCCCCAGCCATACGCAGCACCGTGGGCAGCATGTGCTTGGTGGTGATGTCCTGCCCACAGACCTCGGACAGCACCTGGAGGCCAGTGGGCAGCAGAGGGTGACCACCCAAAGTTCACGGCTAACTCCCATCTCTCTCCCTTTCTGACCAGGCCACCCTGGTGGGCGTCAGGCCAGAGGGCAAAGCTGAGCAACAGGGGGAGCCCTGAGCCCAGATTCGCCCACGCTGAGGGTAGTTTATGCTCTGGAAGCTCCCATTTCCCCTAACACCCTCCTAACACCACCGTCTCCCTGCCCTGCAAACTCCCAGCCCACACTGTCCCATCCCGTCTCCCCACCCTCAGACTCCCCTTCATCCTCTTGGGATGGGACTTGATTCCTGACCCCTGGGATCCCTTCCTTAGTGCAGTGGTCTCCGAAGTGAGGCATGGGAAGAAATTATCAGAACACTTAGTTATGTTAGTTTTGAAATCCTACCCTTTAATGTCTAGTTATGTGTATGGTTTATTTAAGTGATTAAATATAGCTAATATGTGGCAGAGCTGGAATTAAAAAGCAGAGCTGATTCCATGAACTGCACATTGAACCACTGCACCATAAACAGATACATACACATCTTGTGGGGAGGGAGAGGGTGCTCAGAAAGGTTTGGCAATCACTGTTCCGAGGCCACGTCTCCCTAGTCCTGGGCCTCCCACAACGCAGGTCCCCACCCCCAGAGGCCCTGTGACTCCGACTGGGGAGCCCCAACCTCTGGCCTGCAGTCCCCCAAGGACTCACCCCTGCAACCCCAGATGCCATCACTCCCCACCCCCAAGCCAGGTTTCTCCCCTGAGGACCCGCTGCCACCCCCCCTCCCCTAGGTACTGGCCACCCCTCCGGGACGGGCCGGGGGCAGGCGGGCACGCTCACGTTGACGCAGAAGAGCGTCGTCATGCGGTGCAGGTAGTTGGGGTCCCCAGACATGGCCAAGACCTTGGGGATGATAGTCGCGTGGGCCCACTCCTTCCCAAACTTCTCCACCAGCTTCTTCAGGTTGCTGGTGGCCGCCTCGCGGATGGCATAGACTGCAGAAGGAAGAGGGGCGGGGGGCGGTGATTCAGAGGTGAAGGACTGACTCGGGTGGGGAGTCGCAGTCACACGCACTACCGCCTACCGAGCAGCCCTAGGTACCGGGCCACGTACGAACCAAGAAACTCCAAGAGAAAGAAAGGGCTTGCTGTGTGCTAAATGTAGGGTTTTCTTTCCACGCAGCACCTCCTCAAGAGCTCCGAGATACAGACGGGCAGACTGAGGCTCTGAGAGGTGATTTGCCCAAGCAAATGATCTGGTACTTAGTACACGGAATGGAGCCTGCCTGTTACAGAAAAACGTTAACTTTTATTTCCACTCTTAGTGAAAACAATGAGCAGTTCTCACAACGGCCTTGAAAGACTGGGATGAGAAGTCCCATGTTTCACAGAATGAGCGTGGGCTGAAAGACGGCAAGTGACTTGCTTAAGCTTCGACAGCCAGGAGGTGGGATTCAAACCCAGGCTGTCTGCTTGGTGGCCCTAGGACTCTTGACTATAGCAGGCAGCCCCTGGGTGACCTGTTACGTCCGCCTCCTACCCCTGCACTTCTCTGGGACTCCAAAAAGCAAGGGAGCTGGTCCACGTGAGCATCTGACAGCAAGCGAGTGACTCTAGCCTCCCCCACTCCCCCCACCTGCCCCAGACAATCCACCCCTGCATCCTTCCTGGAGCCCCAATCTCCTCCCAGAGATACCAGAAGTACTCACCATGATCGACAAGCCAGGCCATGCACAAGGAGTTGAGTTTCTCGTCAAAGAACTCCACCCCCTGCAGAAGACAAGGAAGTACAGGATCACGGGAGACTGGGTAGTTTCCAGCAAACCTCAGGGAAACCACAGCCACCCCAAGCAGCCGGGACACTGCTCAGCTTCACCTGAGGGGCTTTTCTCTCTCCTCTCTCTCATTTAATTCTATCCATCTACAAGGCCCTATTTCCCCTGTGTACCTTCCTCCGACTCCCCGGACAGTCCTCACGGCCCCCGGGTCCACCGTCCACCCCTCCCAGGGCAGCGTGCCTGGCACCAGGCCTCCACGCTCACCAGCTGTCCAGCCAGCAGAGGCATGTACTCAATGATGGCCAGCCGCACTCGCCACTTGGCGTCCTCAGCCAGCTCCACAATGGCGGGAAGCAGGGACTGGGACAGCTGCCGGATGCCGATCACCTCGTTCACGCAGTCCAGGTTGGAGATGATGTTCAGCCGCACCTCCGGGCACTGAGGAGAGGAGAGGAGGGTTCTCAGAGAAGGCAGTGCACACAGAGCCCAGGGCAGGGCGAGCAGAGCTCAACCACACCAACCTCGTATAATAAACATCTCTGCAGGGCAGACTACCACTGCCCAAGCCCAGCTCCTGGCCCTGGGGACACATTAAAAGCACACACAAAGCAAGCAACATGAATGGAACAGCTTTTCAAATCTCATCATAGCAGCACAAAAAATGTTTAGTCCTTTTGAAGAATCTGCAGGAACCACAGTGCAAAAACATGGTACCCTGGGAAAAACAGACAAGATAATAATCCCAGCTCTGCCGTTTGCTAGCTAGGAGCCCTTTGGCAAGGGACTTAACGGTTCTGGGTATCAATCTGTGACACGGAAACGGCCATCTAATCCCAAAGGGTGGTTGAGGCTACTGAACGGCCTGATCCACAAAGGGCCTGGCACGTGGGAGTTTAGTACTTTTATCATTTCTGTTACTTTTACTCTTTCTGCTAGTCTTTGCGCTCTGCAAGGAGCACGTCTCATTTATCCTTATGTCTCCAGTACCCAGCAGAGTTTCTGGACCATACTAGGTGCTCAACACATCAGCTGAAAGAAAATAACGAGGGAATAAAGAAATATTTTTGAACCACTAGGTGACTACCAATATTATGAGCTCTGACTTACAACATGTGCACATATGCAGGTATCCCCACTTTTTGAAAGTTCGCTTTACACCACTTTGAGTTTATGAAAGACCTACACTGGTGCCTGCTTTTGCTAACCAAAAGACACCCAAAGAGAATTTTTGCTTTTATGAGAGAAAAAAACTGCTTCTTTGCTCTACACCATTTCGACTTATAAGAGCGACTTCATAAGAACGCTCTACCTTAGGATAGCAAGGAAATCTGTGCCCCCACCTGCTTCTAAAAACCTTTGAAGCAACTTTTAAGAAAAGGCACATAAACACAATTAATTCCTTGTCCAACATCATATATTCCTGGATGGCAGACACCACAGTTAGTTTTTTCTACGTCTCCCTCTGGGAGCTGTGGGGTAAGGAAGCAAGCACTGAAATGAACCAGTGAACCAAATAAGCAAGTGTGCAGTAAAGGCTTAACTGGACAGGTCTAGGCTCTTCAAACTCGGCACATTCCAAAGGACTGGCCCTTGACCAGCCCCTGGGAGACGATCTCTAAGCACCTGGAATATCCAACCTGATAAAGGGTCTGTTTACCTGGGGGCCTTGGGCCATGCCAGAGAGAGTACGCTAATAATGTGATTTATGGTGAGGACCTTGGGCCATGGGGCATCAGCTTGACCTCTACAGGGGCTGGAGACAGAGTAACCTAAGGTCAGCCATGCGAACGGCTCCATTCCATGCCTATGTGACCAACCCCCAACAAAAACCCTGGAAACCACGGCTCGGCGGGCTTCCCTAGTTGGCAGTCTCCTCACGTGCTGTCACATGCTGGGGCTGGGAGAATTAAACGCACTACGCGTAACTCCACTGGGAGAAGATAACTGGAAACTGGCGCCTGGTCTCATGCACCGTCTTCCTTTGCTGATATTAATCTGTACCCTTTCCCTGTAATCAACAGTGACCATGAGCATAACAGCCTTTCTGAGTTCCGAAGGTTGTTCAGGCAAATCCCTGGAGCTAAGGGTGGCCATGGGGACTAAGACCCAGCGAGCAATGAAGAAGAGTAATGGCAACCGCTGAAAAGACAAGACAGCCTCAGCTGCTGGCTCCAAGGTGAGATTTCCCAAAAGGCCTCTCCAACAAATCCTTTGAGAAAAGCACGTAAGTCCCGCTTTTCAAAAATAATAGAGTCTCCTTCAGGAATGAAAGACAGCCAATTTCCTACTACCTAGTCTAAGAGCTGAAGAAGACTCTCAGAGCCAACACAACTTCCCTCCCCTTCACTGGATTAATGTGTTTCTTCCTAAAGCCAAGGATACTCAGGGAGACAGGGAGAGGGAAGGAACTGTCCCAGGGCTCATCAACTTGTTAGTTTCACTCTTTTTCTGTTACATTCGTTTGAATCTTCCACTAGATACAGCTGCTGCAAATGTTCATGAAACACTGTTTACATAAATAACATAAGTGATTTAATTTTAAGCTTACTTATTTTTTCTTAAAAGGACATTATATCCTATGATTATAAAAGCCTCAACTGTCATAACTGGGGGAGGGGTGTGCACAGCAGGGGACTCACATGTGAAGAAATGGAACTGTTACAATGTCCCCTCCAACTTCCTAGTGCACTGTATACGTGTGCCCTGTGTGTGTGTGGTGTGCACACACTCGTGTGCACGTGCATGTACATCAGGGTGAGGCCTCTGCGAACACAGAAGTTACACTAACAGGTCCCACACCAGCCTGTGGTATCACCATCTGCCCGGTCACCACCAAGGCAAACACCGGGGAGCCTGCGAGCCCCCAGGCCCCGGCACGGCCCCTCCTGCCTCTCGAAACCAGCCGCACCCCTGCAGCCGCAGCCCCTTGCCCAGACTCCAGCAGCAGCCTCCAGTCGGGGCTCCTTGCAGCTCTTCGGGCCGCAGCATTTGCATCTGTCCTCGACACTAGTCTCAGGGTTCCTTCCTAACACCCAGATCTGCTCCACCTCCCCCACCTCAGAGCCAAGTCCACACTCCTTCCCCGGCTGTCACCCCACGGCCTCTCCAGCCATCGCCCCGGTGCTCGCTCTCATCTTCTGTGCTCCAAGCCAAATAAACAGCTAGGTGAGGTCGGTCGCGTGACTGGCTCTGGCCAATGGGGTGTGAACAGACAGGACGGGTACCCTCTTTGGGGTCTTACTCCTGAGAGGACTGGGCCTGCTGCTGGTCGGTGCCCTCTCCCTTCAGCCACCTCAGACCCAGAGTGCCCAGGTCAGCAGGGCCAACCCCCCAGTGTAGGTCCACCCCACCTCTGGACTGTTGTGAGAGAGAGAATGCTCTACCTTATTTAAGCCGCTGTATTTTGGCGTCTCTATTACAGCACCTTAGCCTGAACTCTGATCACCAGGAATGTCTCACAGCACCTGTATGATCAGGGAATCACGGGACTGCCCATCTGTCCCTCTCCACTGCCAGTCTCTGAAGGTCCTTGAGGATCAAAAGTGTCTCGTTCTTTTGTTTTTTTTTCTTGGAATCCCTAGTGCCCAGGAAAAAAGGACTAGTACAGAATAAGGGCATGCAAAACAAATGCCTAATAAACAAATAAGCTAACGTGCAGTCCATCATGCCCACAAACATTCAACTTCTTGGCAACCTGGGTGTTTGCGGAAGATCCTGGCGAAGCCGGGAAAGCAGCTGCCCCACCTGTCACAGCCAGAGCACAGAGCCTTCCCGGTGCCCTTACCTCATCCTTCAGCTGAGCCAGGAAGAGGGGCAGGAGGTGCTCGATGGTGTTGTCTTTGCCCAGGATGGGAGAGAGGCCCATGATGACTGAGGCCAGGGCCGACTTGACGTGTTGGTTGGCGTCTGACACCAGCTCCTGGGAGGGAGAAGGAATGGGGGAGCCACAGGGTCAGTGGCCAAGAAGACTCCAACTCCTAAGAAGCCCTGAGACACAGCCTGCTCTCGCCATCTCAATCCAGGGCAGGCTTAGTGTACACGGGGAATTGCAGGTCCGTACATGTCCGGCCTGCCTAGAGTTCAACGACCCCTGTTGCCAGCAGCTTTCACCCCAATCCCAAAGCTCTCTGGATGAGGAGATCCAGTGAGCTTCGAGGGGGACGCACTCCCCACCTCCACGTTCAGCCCCGAGCCTCAGACTTTGCCTGCACTCAGGGCTCCTAATTGCTCCAAACCCAAGACCGCCTGGTCCTGGAAGGCGGGAACTCGGTTTGCACCTGGCTGCCCCTAATGCCCAATCTCCATCCCTTCTTTCCAGAAGGCTCAGATCTGCTCTATTCCTCCCACCAAATTCCCTGTTACCTTGATGCAGGGCAAGATCTGGGTCATGATCACATTCTCCCGACAGTCAGCTGAGAGATTTTCACAGAATTCTGTGGGCAGGGAAAGGGAGGTGGTGGGAGGTAAGACCCGATGTCCTAGCTCTGCCTTCAGCCTCCCAGACACCCACCCGCTTACTGTGTCCTGGTCGCCAGCACCAACCTTTGACCTTGTGGGAGGCTGCGGCCCTCACCTCGGCCTCACAGTCTTTCATCAGGTTCTGGAAGGCAGGGACCAGGTCCGTCTTGGTGATCTCAGGCCCCACTGCTTTCTGGAGCTGCAGAAAGGGAAGGTCAGGGGGGTGAAAGGGCTTGGCAGGTATTCTAAGTGAATGAGAACAAAATCAAAGATAAAGGCACCAGGGATGGGGCAAAAACAGCCCTTGGAATCACTACTGAGATGTAATGCCAGGGCCATGGGGGTGAGCTTGGCCAAGTCTCGGAGCCTCTCTGAGCCTTGGTTTCCTTGTCGTATGGTGCCGAGTTGGGCTGGGTAGTGCAGTGGTCCCGAGCACGGCTCTGGAGTCCAAGTGCCTGGCTCGAATTCTTGCTCTCACTTACCCCCTGTGTGACCCTGGGGGAGTGCCTGTACGTCTCTGAGCCTCTGTCTCCTCAAACCACGAGGGTACCTACTGCACAGCATTGTTGTCTGCATTAGAAATAACCACGGATCTCCTTCCTGTTCAGGCTATTCAGGGTTGGGCTTTCTGTTACGTGATCCAAAAACAGTCTAATGATGTGCGTTGGCTCTCACTTTTTGATTTAAATATTTCTGTGTTCTCTAAGATTGGTTACCAGAGCCCGTGTGACTTTTGTAATTAAGATGAAATACTAAAGGTCAAGAGGGAAGCAGGCATGCTAGGCCCTCCGCATCTCATGACACCAGGCAAGAAGAGGCGCACGGGTCCTGCTGGAGCGCCGCTTCTGGAGGCCTTGGGGGGAGACAGGGCAGTTCCTGACTAAGGGGAGAGGTGAGGACCCCGGGGGCCTGGTGCCCATCTCTCCAGTGTCCCCTCCCCCCAAAGCCAGTCCCAAATGTCCTTGCTCGTACTTGCCCTCACCGCCCAGGGTCCACTGCCCATGCCAGACACTGTCCCTACCCCAGCCCTCACCCACTCATCTTCCAGAACCTGCCTCAGTGCTTCCAGGCCGGGGGACACCTGCCAGCCCGCACCTGTCACACTTTAACATTACATTTCCCCCTGTCTCAGCTGGTCTCCCCCTTCAGGCTGTCTGTTCCCTGAAGGCCAGGGATGTACTGAACTCACCGTACCCCCAATGCCCAGCAAAGAGCTGGTGCTCAATAAACCTGTTTGTGGGATAAGCAAACTGAGACTTCTGTGGAAAGAGCACTGTCCTGGGACACGTGGCATCTTGTCCCTGTTCTGCCCGCCTGATGGTGTCACTCTGACCAGTCTAACCTCTGGGCTGTGTTATGGGGCTGGACTGTATCTCCCCTGAAATTCATACACTGAAGTCCTAACACACCCCACACCTCCCTGGAACCTCAGAATGTGACTGTCCTTGAAGACAGGGTCTTGAAAGAGGTCATAAGGTGAAATAAGGTCATTAGGGTGAGCCCTAATCCAAAATGACTGAAGTCCTTGTAAGAGGAGGAGATGAGAACACACACACACAATTAAAGACACCCATCTACAACCAAGGAACGAAGTCTCAGAAAAACCACCCCTGCTGACACTTTGATTTTGGACTTCTAGCCTCCAGAACCGGTGGGGAAATAAAGTACCACCCAGCCTGTGGTACTCTGCCACAGCAGCCCCAGCAAACAGACTATGTCTTCCCTTTTGTAAAAGGAGATAAAGTTCGATTAGGTCAGGAACACATACATGCTACCCTTTCTCTACTCCTGTGGTTCTCTCCCACAGAACCTTAAGCTGGCCTCAGAACCCTTCAATCAGGGTTGGCAAGTGAAGTGAGATCCAAATGGATGATTACCGAGACCTTACTGCTTAAACACCCGACGATTCCCCTGGGCTTCACTAAACCCCAGCTCCTGTATGTGGGCCCGCCCCTTTGCCTGAGGCCTCAGTGCCTCCATCTGTGAGACGCTGCCAACAGGCCCCTCCCGTACCTCTGTGAACTTGTCGGCCACCATGTACCGGACGCGCCAGGACTTGTCCTCGGCAGCCTGGCGCAGGGTGGGCATCACCAGGGCCTCCAGATCCTCCTGGGGCAGGAGCTGGGCGATGTTCACACACGCCTCCACCGCTAGCAGCCGCACCGAGTCCTGAGGAGAGGACGGGAACAAGGGGAGGGCAGCAGAGGCCCCATCAGCCCTGGGGCTCCCTCTCAGACTCAGGGTCCACGGGAGGGAGACAGAGGAGAGGGCTGCGGCGCAGACCCCACCTGCTCGTCAGAGGCCAGGTTGGAGAACATGGGGATGATCTCGCTCTTGACGTTGTCCAGCTCCAGCACCTTGGCGAACTCCCCCAGCTTGGAGGCTGCGGCCCGCCGCACCATGGGGGTGTCATCTGAGCACAGGTTCCGGAAGTACCTGGGGGTTGGGATGGGGCTCAGGAGGAGGGACCCCTGGGATGCCAAGGCAGCAGGCAACACCACGGAGGGCGAGCACGGACTCTGCAGTCACGCAGTTCCTGGCTGTGCCTGGGTGACCCTGGGCGAGCGACGGCCTCTGAATCTTCCCAGCGCTACACGATGGAGCTGATGACAGTCCCCACCCTACTGGGTCGCTGTGAGGTTTAGAGGAGACAAGGTGCAGGAAACAATCAGCAGACTTTCTGCTCTGCACGTAAGTCTACAGTGAATGGTAGGTGCTGATTATGTTACTATGACCACATAAAATTGCTTGGCTAAGGTGCTGGGCTGAGGCTACTCAAAGATTTTCCCTTCCAGCAGTGACTGCCCCAGTTAGAGATGCACGGGGGCACATGCAGCCCTCTAAGTGCCTGCAGGCAGCTGTAAACCAGTATTCTGGCAGGAGTGATGGTTCAGGGCCTGGGCTTGCTGCTCAATGGTTCATGAAGATGGTGGATGGACAAAAGTCCAGAGGGAGGGGAAACACACGTTAATGGAAAATTTTAATCCAATTAAAAATATTTTCACTGATTCTTCTGGAAGCCAAGTCTTACATGCAAGCAATTCCCTGGGGTATCAAGCCAAAGGGGAGAAGGGTAGTGGAGGAGGAGGCCTTCTATCTGCCAACCGGAAACAGGCCTAAGATAGCATCACACATCACTGTTGAGTGCTTCTGTGTATCAGACTCTGTTCCAAGCATTTTATATGTAGCAATTCTTTTAAATCCTCACAATAACCAGTGGGAGGAAGAACCATCATTATCTCCACTTCCTCAATGACCAAGAGGCAGCGCCTGGGGTCACACCCGGCTGTGTCCAGACACCACGTCTCTGAGGGGTGGGCAGAGGGGAGTGGCGGCTGGAAGAGCTCAGGGGCCTCTGGGCCCTGGATGGGCCTAGAGGGGGCCGAGGCTCGAGAGGAGGGGACCAAGCAGAGGAGGCTGGGTCTTGCCAGGGAACTCACTGTCGAAGCTCTGCCTTGACGGCACTGGACACGCGGGGGTAGCAGACGGAGAAGAGGCCGCAGGCCGACGTGCGGGAGGTGAACCAGTCGCCGCCCGCCAGCCGCTTCACGAGCGGCACGAAGTGGGCCTCCAGGTCGGAGGGCGAGTGCTCGTGCGAGATGGCCCGCAGGGACTCCACCGCCTTGTCCCGCACCACCGTCTCCTCCACCGTGGCCAGCGACTCCAGGGGTGGCTGGGGGGCAGAGCACGAGGTCACCGGCCAGCGCCCTCCCCCCGCCCCACCCACGCTGCTCAGCGCCTCCAACAGGCCTTCCCTGACCCCCAAGCCAGCCTGCGCCCAGCCTGCCTTCCCTGGAGAACCTCATGCACAGGTCCCTGAAGGCGCTTCGGTGGGGTCCACACACCTCAACGCTATACACGTCCCTCTCTAAGGAGAGGGCCACAACTGTCACCAGCTTCTCAGAGTGCAGGAATCGTCACTGACGTTGACTGGAACATCTATTTACTACGTGTTCTGAGCAGGGCCACGACTCTAGGGGGGGCACTGGTTCTCACTCACTGAATCCTAGGAAGCAGGTCCTATGAAGAGGAAACTGAGGCACAGACAGGCTACGAAACTTGCCCGAGCACAACAGCCACAGGCCAGGATCTAAACCGGGCCGGCTGGCTCCAGAACCTCCAAAGGGCTGAGAAGCAAAGGTGTGGTTTCTGACACGGGGAACTCTGAGGCTCGTGACTCTCGCGGGTCTGTTCTGTGAGGCCTGGAGGGATCCCGTTCCTTCACGGACATCTGACTGGCTCACCACCGCGTCCCCCGACCCCAGCAAACCTCTCGGCACAGGGCAGCAACTCGGGAATTACTGACCTAATGAAGGGAGACTCAATTTACCCTAATCTGTTCAAACAAAGATGTGGAGGTCTGCGGTCTGAAGTCCAACCCGCTCTGACAGGTAAAGAAAGTAGAAAGAAATGATAAATGGAAACGCTTCTAGGGCCCATGCAGGGAACAGAATTGAAGCAATGGGCAAAGGTGACAGGTGGGGACAACCGAGGCACAGACTGGGGCAAACTGGAGAGCATACAGTCTAGGGAGTACAGCTGCTTTCCAGCTCTGTCAGCTGTCACCACGGGGAAACATGGCTGGTAAAAACAAATCTGGTTTCCCAAAAGCAGCCAAAAGGGGCAGGTTCTTATCTGTGAAAAAAACCTCATTTAACACATGCTCCAACATGGATGAACCTTGAAGACATTATGCTAAATGAAATTAGCCAGTCGCAAAAGACTCCATACTGAACGATTCCTTTATGTGAGGTGTCCAGAGCACAGGCACACCTCGTTTTATTGCGCTTCACTTTACTGCACTTTGCAGATGCTGCACTGTTTTACAAACTGAAGGTCTGTGGCGTCTACCAAGTCTATCAACGTCATTTTTCCAACAGCATTTGCTCACTTCAAGTCTGTGTCACATTCTGGTAATTCTCGCAATATTTCAAACTTTTTCATTATTAATGTACTTGTTATGGTGACCTGCGGTCAGTGACCTTCCACGTTACTATTGCAAAAAGACTACGACTCGCTGCAGGCTCAGATGACGGTTAGTATTCTTTAGCGAGAAAGTATTAACTAAGGTCTATGTACCTTTTTTGGACAGAACGCTATTACACATTTAATAGACTAAAGTGTAACCATAACTTTTATATGTACTAGGAAACAAAACAATTCGTGTGACTCATTTTATTGCAGCATTCACTTTACTATGGTAGTCTGGGACCAAACCCACAATATCTCTGAGGTATGTCTGTAGTCAGATCCACAGAGACAGAAAGTGGAATGGTGGTTGCTGGGGGCTGGGGTAAGGGGCTTGGGGGTCACTGGTTAATGAGTACAGAGTTTCTTTGGGGAAGATGAGAAAGTTCTGGAGATGAACGGTAGTGATGGCTGCACCACAATGTGAATGTACTTAACACCACGGAAGAGTACTTAAAACTGGTTAAAATGGTAAATATTATTTATAATTTACCATGATAAAAAAAATCAAAAACAGAATTTTTAAGAATTCATTTTAAAAAGGTGGCAATGGGGGCTTCCCTGGTGGCGCAGTGGTTGAGAATCCGCCTGCCAATGCAGGGGACACGGGTCTGAGCCCTGGTCCGGGAAGATCCCACATGCCGCGGAGCAACTAAGCCTGTGTGCCACAACTACTGAGCCGGCGCTCTAGAGCCCACGAACCATAACTACTGAGCCCGCGTGCTACAACTGTTGAAGCCCGCGCGCCTAGAGCCTGTGCTCCGCAACAGGAGAGGCCACTGCAATGAGAGGCCCGCGCTCCACGGTGCAGAGTGGCTCGCGCTCTCCGCAGCTGGAGAGGGCCTGCGTGCAGTGGCGGGGACCCAACACAGCCATGAGAGGGAGGGAGGGAGGGAGGGGGCAATGATTCAAAAGGAAGCCGTAATGCCATGCCTGCCTGGGGACCCTCAGTGTGCGGCCTGTGTCACAGGGACACGCTGTCGTAGGGTTCCGGGTGCACGACTGGCTCACAGAAGTGTGGCTGCAGACGTGGTGTCACGGGTCCTGCAGGGTCCGGTTTCCTCTTATTTCCTTGTTTTCCCACTACCCAGGCTGGCACACAGGAGGCACTCAATCTTCCACTTAGAGTCACTCAGTAAATATTGATTAATAATTGATTAATACTTAGCAAGTGACTGTAAGTGGAACTTATGGTAACCTGTCACGATCACAGAGGCCTGGGGTGGGGACCAAGGCTAAGCAGGAGTTACATCACCCAAGGGCCTCTGCCCCAGTGGGTTACTGCAGGGAGAGGTTCTCACAGTGTGGTTCCCAGACCACCCACGGCAGGATCACCCAGGAGGCCTCTCCCAGCACAGACCTAAAGAATCAGCTGTGGGGGCAGGGCCCAGGAAGGTGCACATTGAAGAAACCCCAAATGAGGCTTCTGCATAACGAAGACCCATTGCCATGAGGCCTCTGTGCGACGGAGGGTGGGGCTCTCAAACCCGGGGAGGGGGAAAGGCGTGAACCTCCTAAAATCATCTATACTCATTTGAGGAGCGGGCCTGGGGTTTTCATCTAAGGGACCCATGATTCCAAAAGGGTTAAGAGCTGCTGATACAGAAATAATCCTCACACTATAGCTACACGGATCTCTGTGAAATTCCATCTCACTCACACTGCAGAGAACGAGGGCCGGGATCGGGTCTGACACACCTCTGGGTTCCCGGAGCCCACAGGCCTTGCTCATGTTCATGGAATGAACAGGTTGCAAAAGAGCCATTTCCCATAACTTGTCAAACTCCACCTCCTCCAGGAGCTCCTCCTCGACAGCTCCCCCATCCCATGTAACCCAGATTAGCCGCCTCTTCTGGGTTCTAAGGGCCCCTGGTTTCCCTTTTTTCCAGCTTGGATCAGCCTGCGGGGCAACCAGGAGCCCTCTGAAAATAGTACAGAAGAGTGGTAGTGGCGACGAGTTGGGGGCCTGGGTTCAAACCCTGGCTCTGCCTCTGCCCAGCTTGTGCCTCGGTTTCCTCATCTGTGAAGGGACACCAGCACGAGTCTCACAGGGTCGCTGCAGGACATGATGCGTTACTGTACACGAGGCACTGAGAACACATGCTGCAGGTGCTGAGTGAGCTGAAGCTATCCTGACCTGACTTGCCTGCGGGTTCCCGGTGTTGCCTGGCCCCGAGGATCCTCACGGACGCCAGTCCCAGAGGTCACACGGGACTGCTCCCCAAACAGAAGCATGGGTGACGGGGGCGTCCCTCATTGGGAATGATCAGCGCAAGACCCTGACTCGGCAGGGGAAGGACCCCGGGTTCCAGCCGTTTGACTGCAGGCCTGTGGCTCTGGTTGAAGCTGTGGGGTACTCAACAGTGTTCTCTGCTCCTGAGTCCTCTGAGAAGCTGCTGAACGCTATTAATTCTCTCCTCCGAAAGACTGATAAACACCACGGGCTGCAAACAGTTCCATGGAGTTCAAGGGACCCCTTTCAGGTAGGTCCAGGGACCTCATCACGTTCCTGGTGTTAAGCAGTCCTGTTCTGTATGAAATGTATGAAATGACCTCATTCACATACAATTTTCTGTGTGTACATATACAAATTATACATGTGCACTCAGATGAGAGACAGGATACCAGACTCTAATGATAATTATCACAGTTTCTTAGAGTTAATGCTTAATGCGTGTTTGGAAGAAAACAAATGACCATATTTGCTCAAATCCAAGACCCCAATAAGAAGCACATTATTTCACATACCACTAAAAGGAACAAAGCCTGCTGACAGCAACTGTAAAACACCATCAAGTGCAGATGCCAGAGTATGATAACATGCCTTCAGGAACCATGAAAGAATTATTGGGAGGAAAAAAAAGGAGGCAGAGCTGTTCCACGGCTCTGAAGAACAGTGAAAACTGAGCAACCGCCAAGGTTCTTTCAACCCAGCTCACAGGACTGGAGCACTTCCTCCCTTCTCTTCTCCCCAACAGCAGCTGCTATCAGTATCTGACCATCTCTGTCCCCAGCCATCACCCAGCACAGGGTCACACAGGCAGGAAGTGGGTGGGGCCTGGGGGACAGTCAACCGGACACACCTGGAACCCCAGCTCTGCCACTCGCTAGCCGTGCGACCTTCGACGCAGAACCTCTCGTTGCTCCAGGCGGCCGTCTCTACCCCAAAGGGTGGACACGACCTCACAACATATGGCATTCATGACAACGGAGCTAAGATCTGCGAGCACTCACTACATGCCAAGTGCTGTGCTAAGGGCTTCCTGGGTCGATTCTCTAGGTAAGTTTTAATGACTCTCCCTCTACAGATAAGGAAGGTACAGCACAGAGAGGTTAAGTAACTTACAAGTCACACAGCAATCAGTGGAAGAACCCAGCCTAACTCCAAACTGAAAGTCTCATGCGTGGAGTGCCAGGGGGGGCCTGGCGCTGGTCAGGCACGCCCAGTCAACGGTAAGGAAGACACCCGCGTTTTCGTACTGATGTATTAAATGTCACTGCTGACTTGCCGGATTAAAGTGACTGTCCAAGGCCCAGCTGTTCCGAGAAGATGACCCCAGCCTCTCCTGCACTCTCCCCTCCCCGCCCTGGCTGCCAGGACCATGGGTCTGACCCCGCCAGGGGCAGGCAGGGGCCTTCCCCACCTTCCAGACTCACCAGCAGGCAGTGCACGTACTCGGGGCCTCCGACCAGAGTGGTGAAGGTGCCCAGCTGCTCCGCCAGGGCCAGGAGGACCTCATCCTCATCGTAGATGGTGTCTGCGGGACGAGACAGACCGGGTGACGGTTCCACCCCACGTATGACCCCAGCCTTCAGTAACCCAAGCTGGGAACAAGCAGGCTCCACTCTGCTCCCTCAAACTGGCAGCCACCCTCCACCTGGGTGGGCAGAGATGAAGGCAGAGGCTGGGGGCAGGTGACAGCGCCCGTGACTAGGTGTGGGACGCTGGGGGAGTGAGACCACCTCCCTGCATCCCAGTTTCCACACCTGTAAAATGGTGCCAGTCACCTCCACCCGCGGTGACGGTCAGAGTGAGGAGCAAATAAGACCATGTGTACGAGCGCAGAGCCTGGTAAACGGGAGCTCTTTTTGCTTCTACCCTCAGCACTGTTCTCACTGCCAGGAACTTCGCTCTCTTCAGCCTGAGAAAGTCTTCCCTGTCCTTCGACACTTGGCTTAGCTACCGCTTCCTGGAAGATTTCCAGGATGCCACCCAGACAGGTCAGGTCCCTTCTCTAGGCTCACTGCCCAACCAGGCCACCCTTATCAGAGACCTCACCACGGGCTATGACCACCCGAGTCCAGGACTGGCTCCTCTCTGTGCCCCAGCTTCTGCCAGAGATGAGCACAGTGGGCACTCAATCCGCTCAACTTTGCTGGAAGAAGAGACGATCGTGCGCGGAGAGAACTGCTCCGTCCTAACACCTAAATCCAAAGGCCCTTCTCGAGCTCCACCCTCCCTTCGCTGAGGCGATGGCAACGACTATGGCAGAAGACGCTAGCATCCCTCGCGTCTAGGCTGGCATCTCAGCTCCCTGAGTTTACGTGAGGCATATGCCCATCCTGTGGTAAGTTCAAATCCTGCTCTACCGTTGGCTGGGTGTGTGGCAATTCACCCGGCCTGAGACTCTTTTCTCATCCCCCAAATCCAACAACAATGTTGTTCTGAGACTGAGGGGAAATAACTGCTTTCTGTGAAAAGCTCAGCGTGGGGCCCAGCACGAGAGTTAGTGCTTTCGTAAACTCCGGCCGGCGTGGCTCTGGCGTGTCCTGCTCTCAGGCTCCCTCCCAGCCTCGGTTTCGCCGGCTCCCCCTGTGGACGGCTCAGATCACCTCCCTGCTCTGTTCCTTTCCTGGAGACCTTAGGACATCCTCAACTCCTACTCAACTCAACCCCCAGTCCAGACCCCTTGGCCAAGCTGCATCCCTGAAAGCCAAATATACGGGACCTGCCAGCACCTCAGATCTCCACCCTTCCCACCTCTACACAACTGCCCTCCCGGCCTCTCTGGCCCAGACCTGCCAACCTCCACCCTAATGTTGCCCCTGCGTCTCTCCCTGTGGCCCTCATCAGGCAAAGCGCCACGTTCAATCCTGGCTCTGTTCTCCGCTCACTCCTGCCGGCTTCCCCCCCAGGCGGCCTCCCCGCCACCTCCACCGAAGAGCTACCAGCAGCACATGCTGCGTGGACCACCGGACCCTCCAGCCCCCCTGTGAGTTAGGGCCTGCTTTATCCCGCTCTGCGGAGAAGGAGCCGGGGCTGGGAGAGGTGGGATGGCTTAGCCACATGTGCCCAGCAGGGTTTCAAACCCAGGTCCTTCCAACTCTTTTCTCTGCAACTTTTCAGCCACCGGTTTACACTGCTGTACCACACTCCCTGTACCCCTTGCCCCCGAGGCCGTCCGGGTCTCAGCGTTCTAAAGCCTTCAAATGTCTCCAACAGTTCACCAGTGGAAGCCACTGGTTTGAGGTCATCTGCTCAATGTCACGTGTGCAGATGCCTCCTCCCCACGTGGTGTCCAGAGGCAGACACCCCTGAGCTCCTCAGTCATCAGCTGCGACTGTGGGCAAGTCCCCGCACATCCCCTCAAGCCTCAACTCCCCCAGTGTGAAATGATGAGGGGGTGAGACTCCCTGCCTCCCTCCCCCCGCCCCAGCACCATCACTAGGCCCAAGTGAGAGGATCAGAGATGAGAGTTTCACTAGGGACAAAGCACAGCTAACTCTGAGCCTTTACTGGCGATTTTAATTAGTATGAAGTACGAAGTCATAATAAGAGTGATGGGAACAGAGGATCTACCATTCACCGGTGATCCAGTCTGTATCAGATACTGTGTCAAGTGCTTTAAGTACATCTTCACAGACAGGACAGCGCAGGAACAGCCTAATCGCTAACACCTGAGCAGCGCTTACCACATGCTGAGCACTTCACGGGGGGTCTTATTTCATCTTCATACTAGGTGGTACTGTTAATGCCCTTCTCACACGTGAAGAATCGGAGGCGGGCAGATGTGAAATATCTCGCCCAAGGTCACACAGCTAGAAAGTGGTGGAGCTAGGATTTGAGCCCAGGTAGTTGGGGCCCAAGTCTGTGCTATGAGTCATTACCCAGCACTGTCGAGTTTGGAGCCAGCGTGCCTTGATAAATATCCCCTCTGGGGCACCTCCTAACTGTAGGACCAAATAAGTTACCTCACCTCTCCACGCCTCGGTTTCCTCATCTATAAGATGGGGGCAGCAGTCTTACCTACCTTAAGGAGTTACTGTGAGATTAACTTGGACAACGATGGTGGTGTACATTTACTGAGCACAGCGCTATGTGAACGAACTCAATCCTCACAAGAAAGGGTTTAGAACACCACCGGGCACATGGTATATATACAATAAGCGTTAGCTGTTATTGTTATTATTGAATGTTCACATCAATGCTACATCGCATGTTGACTATGCCCATTTTACACATAAGAACTCTACGGAACAGTGAGGTAACTCGCCTAAAGTCACCAGCTTCTAACTACTGGAGCTTCGATTCAAAGCTAGCTCTATCTGCCTCCAGAGCGCTTTTCACCAGTCCCTGCCCCAGGCCCAGCACCCAGCACCCAGCACACGGCACTTAAAAACAGCTTGTTAAATCCAGAGGGGCTTCTCTTACCTGGCAGGAACCACCCCCGGGAGCCCCCACTCGACCTGGGCCCCAGGAGTCCCCCGTACCTGTAAGGAAGGGCAGAAGCTCACTGCGGGTCCTTTCGACCCCGAGGGCCAAGGCGATGGTGGACAGCTTCTTGATGCTGTTGAGGCGAAGCTAATGAGAGAACAAAGAAAGGAAGGGAGAATGTTAGCAAGCCCAGACTTAAGGGAGTCTGACACCTCGGGACCCAGTCAGGCCCTGGAAGCCTCGCTAAGCACATGTGGGGTGCTGAGTGATAGCTTGGAAAGTCTACCAAGTCACTCTGTGACCTTGAGTCATTTAAATTACAATGGCAGTGGCAGCCTCAGCAAAAGCATCCGTCGGGTCTCACTGAGCCAACACCCCTCGTGGCACTTTGGAGGACCACTGCGCCCGCCTCCCCACTGTCCCCACCCTCCCCCAGCTTTTGCCCCCTCCTGCGCTCAGCAAGGCTAACACACTGCGCCTTGGACGCTAACAGCGGCAGCCACGTCCCCAGCTTACTCTGGGCCCAGTCCCAGCCCAAGCGCTCACTTGCACTGTCTCATTTAACGCTCACGACCAGCAGAGGGTTACAAGCCCTGCCACAGAGAAGAGGAAATGGGCTCAGGGAACGAAAAGTCCCTTCCAAGGGTCACACAGCTCAGACGCTGTAGAGCGGGGCCGTAACCAGGACTGCTGGCTAACAGTGATAACAGAACAAACAAGGCTACAATGGCGGCAGCCAGAAGCTCGGGGAGAGGCTCAGACAGCTCTTCTCACAGCCTCTCGAAGGATCCAACACTACTGACACCCTGATCTCAGACTTCTGGCCTCCGGAACTGAGAGAGAACACTCTGGCTGTTTTAAGCCACCAAAGATGTGATGCTTTGCTGTGGTGACCCTCGGAACCTCACACACCCCGCTGACACACAGCGGGTCTCAGGCTCAGCCTGTTGCGTTAGGACCTCGTTTGACCCTCTCGGCCCCGGGAGCGTGAGTAGCGCCACCTCTCCCCCACCACGGAGGCACAGAAACCTGCCTGAGCGAGCACTGAGCGCGCTGAGACCCAAGCCCAGCTGCGGCCGTGCGACTGGGAAACCCCTCTTCCTGTGTCTCCATCCTGACCACAGGGCCGCTCCTGCCAAGCCCCCAGGGCTGCGGCCGGAACGCAGTGAGCTCCGTGTGTGAGTGGAAGGCGACGCCCTCAAGGGTGAGTAAGCCGCGCCAGGCCAAGCGGGAATCCTCCTCCCACTCCAGGAATGAAGGAAAGAATAAGGAGGGACCAGGTCAAGGAGAGCAGCAAGGGCTCCCTCAGCCTATTCTTTCCCAGGCCCCACGCGGCTGCGAAGAGGTCTGCAAGTGACTGGCGTCCTGCATCCCCTCTGGTTTAAGGGGTTAAGACTCTCTTTGGGAATCACAATGATGAGAACCTCAAGAAATGCTACGGTGGCCTCACCTCAGAAAAACACACACACCGCACTTTTCATACCCCGTCACTCGGTTTTTGGACCACCTGGGCTTGAGGCAGTCCGAGCACTCACCATCCTGGTAGTAAAAGGATCTTCAGATCAAGGACTACAGGCCTAGCATCTTATTTTTAGCCCCAAATTAAATGTATATAAAGACAGACCTATAGAAACAGATGAACGACTAAACATGGTGAACACAAACCCTCAGTGAGTCTGAGCGAGAAGCACACAGCTGCCCACTGTACCAGTCTAGAGGTGGGCAGACTTCCTGTAAATTGCCAGGAAGTAAGTATTTTCAGCTTTGCAGGCCACTCGGTCTCTATCTCAACTAACTGTGTCTCTGTAGCACAAAAACAGCCAAAGACCCAGACCATATGTAAGCAAGTGGGCATGACTGCATTCCAATAAAACTACACCTGCAAGGCTGCGGGGCAGAATCTGGCCCACAGGCTGTCGTTTTCTGGCCCTTGTACTAGTCCTTTGATGTTCTGTATGTCTGAAATTTTCCTCAAGAATATATCGGAGTAAGTATTGACTTAGTTGCCTGTTTCTCTGTCCCCTCCAAGTTGAATCTCTGTGTTCTTCTCTCAGCTGGGCTACAGGGAAAAGTACACGTGGGCCAGGGCACAGGATGCTGGCAGGGGATAATCATAACGGCAGTAGCAACAGCCGCTAGCATTTACTGATTGCTTACTATGTGCTTGGCAGCATTCAAGTGCTTGACATGGACAATTAATACATTCACTACTTAGAACCGTGCTCTGAGGCTGGCAGTGTTACTAGAACCCTCCCTTTTAAAGGCGAGCACGCTGATATGCAGAGAAGCTGTCACTTGGTGGAAGGTGCAGAGCCGTGTCCAGAAGCCAGATGCCCTGACTCTTATTAATCTCAGCATCACACTGTCATTTAGGAACGAGGCCCAGGGAACCGGCCCTGGAGAATCAGGCCAACTCTGCCATGGTGGAGAGCCCCCTTCCTTCCACTGCTGTCTTTGGAGATTCTGGTTTTGGTTTTAAGAATAGCTGCTGGTTTCTTCAGCATAAATGGCACCGTGAACACTTAAGAAAGGCAGCAACAGGGCGGGCTTTAGATACACTACCTGGGTTCAAGGCGAAGCTGCTTTTCACATTAGCTGTGGGATCTTGGGCCACCCCTTGTACCTTTTTGAGTCTCAATTTTCTCATCTGTGAAATGGGGGACTGTAATAATACCTATCCTTTGCACTTTGTGAGTACAAAGTGACACGATACTGGGAACAGCCTGGCACCAAAGGAAGGAGAGTAATGGCAGCCATGGCAACCTCGCTCGGTTGACAGCACGCCGATGTTCGTTCAGGTTTCAAGGACACGGGCAGCAGCTGGCTAGCTGTCCACCCACGTCTCTCTTCCCTTCTCTCACGGTGACAGAGTAATAATTGCAAACATTTCCTTGGTACTCACTAGGTGCCAACGTTTTCACTCATTTGATCCTCAGAACATCTGTGAGGTAACCACAGATCACCCATTTTGTGGCAGAGAAAACAAAACCTCACACAGCTCTCCGGTGGCAAGATTGGAACCCCAGCCACTTGGCTCTGAGCCAACACTATCAATTCGTATTTCTGTTTTCTGGCGTCTTTCAGCTGGGGGGTGCACTATGAATCCCTCAGCAGGTTTTTAAATGACCACAACTTTGAAACAGAGGTGAGCAGAAACAGCACTAGAAGCATTTGCAACAGCTGAAATGAGCTCTGAGGAGTCATCGTTACCACCGGGGACGGAGTCATAGGTTTTGCTGACACTACTTACAATACGCTATAATGTGCTATTATGTATAAATGTAATTCATAATAGAAGTTAAATTTGAGTTAGGGATTGGTGAAAATAAAGATGTTATTTTTCTCATCCAAATTCATGGACCTGCCCTGAATGCCAGATGGGCCCCAGGTTAAGAGCTCCTGCACTGGGCTATACTCCCGCTCATAACCTCTGGTTTTCATCTGTGCACATGAACCCCTGGTAAAAGTATTTCTGAATCACCTGTGCATTTGGATATGACCATGAGACTAATGTCTGGCCAGTGAAATCCAAGTGGGAGTGGTGTGTGTGATTTCTAGAACTGTCCTTATGGGAAGATGGGGTCACATCCTTCATCCTTCCTTCCTGTTTAGAATGGGGCTATGATGGCTGGGGCTTCAGCAGCCATCTTGGGGCCTTGAGGTAACCTGAGAATGGGGAGGGCAGGATGGAGGCCAAACAGAGAACAATGTGTAAGAGCCTGGGACCCTAACACCTAGAATGTCACACCAGCTTGGACTGCCACCAGACTTTTTGATTGTGAGTCAGAAATAAACTTCAAGCTCATTTAAGTCTCATATATTTATAGAATTTTCCTATTATTTACAGCCAACCTTAATCCCAACTAACCCAGTCAATGACCTAGTTCTGGACACAGAGACATAAGGACAAACTGGCCAAGGAGCTTCCAGGAAAGATTTTCCTCTTTGACCAAAGGGAGGAGTACAAGAACTACCTCCTTGTCGTGGCCGGCCCCCTGCTTTCAGGGTGCTTCCGCGAGGACGTAAAGACAGCAGATGATGCAGCAATCTCGTGACCACACGAAGCAGGTCAAAAGAACTGCACACTCTGACCCAATTCTGTGATATCCTTGAGCTGCTGAACTTGTTATATGAGGACAAAGTGAACCCTTATTTAAATGACTGTTGGTTGAGTTCTCTGGAACGTTCTTGAGAGAGCAGCTATTAAAATCAATAAGAAACCTTTACTGTCCTTTCATCACGTTGTAGCCATAAGAATGCACTGTGCACTGTCCCCAAGCGTGTCCCCACCAAGACCTACCACAATGCTCATCTATGGTTCCATAGCCACGCTTATCACCATGGGCTGGGGCTGCCTGCGTCCCCAGCAGCCCTCAGGCTAGTACACGAGACATAATAAATAATAAATAAAATCTCCCTTCCCACCACTACATCCACACAGAAAAACTACTCACTTTTTAAAACCCACGTCACGTTCAATCCATGAAGCTTCCCTGACATGACCACGTACAGTACGAGCCCACAGGTAGTACATCTTCCCTCCACAAGCTGAGTAAAACCCTAAGGCCCTCCTATGGACTACAAGACCCAACATGACGGGGTCCCTGTGCGCGGATCCACTCTCACTCCCCACCCCCTCCTCTTGCTCCCTGGGTTCCTGTCACAGTGGTTCCCTTGACAGTAACTAAAATGCAAACGTACTGTCAGCCCAGGTCTTCACACTTGCTGAATTGCTGCTTCCTCAGCCTGAGACACCCTTCCCCCCAGACAGCCCAGGGCCCCTCTCACTGCATTCAGGCCCCCGCTTAATCCTCACCAATGACTACCCTGGGTAAACCAGCACGCCCCCGTCACTCTCTATACATCTTAACTCATCACTTCTGACATATGCAGCTGATCCTTGGACAACATGGGGGTGAGGGGTGCAGCTGAAAACCTCCCAGCAGTTGAAAACCTGAGTATAACTTATAGTGGTCCCTCCGTATCTGAAGTTTCACATCTGTGGATTCAACCAACTGCAGATCATGTAGCACTGTAGTATTTACTACTGAAAACAATCCTCATAAGTGGACCTGCACAGTTCAAATCCGTGTTGTTCAAGGGTCAACTGTTCTCCTTCCCCACTAGAAAGTGGGCTTCACAAGGGCAGGGACTCTGTCTTCTGCACTCTGTGCCCCAAAATCCCAGGACAGTGCCTGGCAAAGAGTAAGAGTCCAAAAGAATCTGGAGGAATATGCTCCAAACTGTTACTGTTTGGTAGAGCTGGTGGCTGATAATGAGCAGTGTGGAGGGGTCTGCAACGTGGGTGCTTTAACAGTGAGCCTCAGCCCGGGGAAATGCTCAGTGAGCGACACAAGTGCCTCTTCACCTTCTATCAAGTCCTAAACATCCGGGACTTCCCTGGTGGCACTGTGGTTAAGAATCTGCCTGCCAATGCAGAGGACACGGGTTCGATCCCTGGTCCGGGAAGATGCCACATGCCACGGAGCAACTAAGCCCGTGCGCCACAACTACTGAGCCTGCGCTCTAGAGCCCACGCGCCTAGAGCCCATGCTCCGCAACGAGAAGCCACCGCAATGAGAAGCCCACGCACCGCAACAAAGAGTAGCCCCCGCTGGCCGCAACTAGAGAAAGCCTGCATGCAGCAATGAAGACCCAACAGAGCCAAAACAAAAAAAATGTCCTAAACATCCTTCCACCTCATTCCATGAAGAATCATGTTTTTAAATGAACATAATGGTGTGTGGGTATGTGTGGGTAGATGGGTGTGAAAAGTTCTGCATCACCCAAGAGTGAAATGGGCACCATAATCTCTATTTCTGGAGGTTTTTTTTTTTTTTTTTTTTTTTTTTAAAGTAACGAATGAGCAGGTACTCTGCCTTCACCAATCAGCTAAAGGTCTCCAGATAAATCCCAGGCCCCTCAAAGCTTGAGTTTCCTCACTGTAAGATGGTTATTACAACAATGCCTGCCTCACAGGATTGCTGGGATAATCAAATAAGGAAGACACAGAGACAGAGCCTGGCACGTAGCAAGCACCCAAGTGTTAACCGTTATTCTCATCGTTATTTCTCACGTATTTGTACTTCTTGAGCAGGGGAAAGAAAAAGGTAAATTGAAACAGAAAAAGTAATCTCACCACCTCCCTGGAAACTGCGGCCCAAACAAATACTTCCCTAGCAGTTTGCCTGGCGTTATAATGATTTATGGGTGTGCCTGTGCCCCCATTTGGAAGGTGACTTGTCTCTGGGATGAGGAAGGGACACGACTATGAGCAACTGGTGACTCCTGAACCTAGTACTGGGCTGGGCACACCAAAAAGCAAGAATAGGGCTTCCCTGGTGGCGCAGTGGTTGAGAGTCTGCCTGCCGATGCGGGGGACACGGGTTCGAGCCCTGGTCTGGGAAGATCCCACATGCCGCGGAGCGACTGGGCCCGTGAGCCACAATTACTGAGCCTGCGCGTCTGGAGCCTGTGCTCCGCAACGAGAGAGGCCGCGATAGTGAGAGGCCCGCGCACCGCGATGAAGAGTGGTCCCCACTTGCCGCAGCTGGAGAAAGCCCTCGCACAGAAACGAAGACTCAACAGTCATAAATAAATAAATAAATAAATAAAAGAACGTGAATTTCTTTAAAAAAAAAAATAGAAAATATGAGCTAATGATGATAATATAGACTTAATGGTAGATTTAAAAAAAAAAAAAAGCAAAAATATAAATATTTTTCAAGTTTTTAAAAATGCAGGTCCCCCAGTGAAGGCATGGCAGAGCCTGGAACTTGAACCCATGTTCTTCACCATCACCCTACACCAACTTCTCTTTTTTAAACTCTCAGAGGGCAGCCTTATTCCTAAGTTCTGCCTCAAATCCCCATGTACTCCCTGAAAAGAAGTCGGAGGCCGTGCTGTCACGTTTCTAAGATGAGGACGCAGGGGCATATGCTGCCGTGATGTCTTTGACCGTGGTGAGTACCTGCTGTCTTTACAGTTAATCTCATTTAATCCTCACAACAGCCCTGCCAGGTGGGTCTTCCACCGTTTTCCTCATTTAACAAGAAAATCAAGGCCCAGAAGAGTTGAGTAACTCGTAAAGTGGCCAGTCCAGGATCTGAAATCCTGGACTGTGTCCACCCAAGGCACTGTCTCCTCTGTGTCTCCTCTGGGCCTACACGCTGTCCCCACAGGGCCCCAGCTCGGTGGTGAAGAGTGCTGCCCTGAAACCCAGTGCCCTTGGCTAAGTCCTAGTTTCAGTATTTACTGGGTGGTGTGACAATGATTGAGTAGCCTTACGTAAAAAAAATGGGAAGAATTTCAGACTGAAGATTCATAGTCACATTCAGAATCTGATTTAAACAAGCTAACTGTAAAAGAACACTTCTGGAACAATCAGAGAAATCTGATTATGAACCGACTACTAGATGATACCAAAGAATCACTGTAAAAACTTTGTTAGCTATGATAAAAAAACAAAACAAAAACTTTGTTAGCTATGATAACGGCATTGTGGTTATTAAATGTCTGTTGTTTTATAGGTACATAACGAAATATGTAGGAGAAAATATCTGGGGCCTGGGATTTATTTTTAGAATAGTCAAAAAAAAAAAAAACGGGGGGGGGGGCGGTGAGAAGGATGAGGAACCGGTGAAAAAATGTGTAAAACTTTTAAAAAACTGCTGAATCTGGATTTGGTACTATTTTCTCTGTTGTTTGAAATTTGACAATCAAAACACATTTACTGGAAAGAAACGTAGCACCTATCTCAGATGTCTTTTAGCAGGCTGGCATACAGCAGGGTTTCTCAGCCCTGGCACCACTGCCCTCTGGGGCGGGGTCGTCCTCTGCGGCGGGGAGGGGCCCGGGCAGCGCAGGATGTCGGGCACCATCGCTGGTCTCTCCCCCGCTAGCTGCCTGCAGCACTGCCCCCGCCAGTCGTGACAACCAAAAACATCCCCGGACATCTGTCCCCTGGTAAGAACCGCTGCTCTAGAGTAACCATTAGAAGAATAGTTTTTAAAATGCTGCACCTCACCTCGGACAATTGAGGCCCTCGTTATTTCACCACCACCACCGGCAGACATTTAATGAAAACTTAAAATACATCCAGCACTGTTCTAAGCGTTTTCTATGTACTAAACTATTTAATCCTCCCAACACTCCTCTTAACTGCTAAATTAAAAATTATTCCCATTTTTTTCTTTTTCTTTTTTTTTTTTTTTTTGCCAAGCCGCGCAGCTTGAGGGATCCTGGTTCCCCAAGTACGGACAGAACCCCGGGCCCACGGCAGTGAAAGTGCCGAGTCCCAACCACTGGACCACCAGGGAATTCCCTATTCCCTTTTACAGGTGAGAAAACTGAGGCAGAGGGCTTCCCTGGTGGCGCAGTGGTTGAGAGTCTGCCTGCCAATGCAGGGGACACGGGTTCGAGCCCTGGTCTGGGAGGATCCCACATGCCGCGGAGCAACTAGGCCCGTGAGCCACAATTACTGAGCCTGCGCGTCTGGAGCCTGTGCTCCGCAACAAGAGAGGCCACGAGAGTGAGAGGCCCGCGCACCGCGATGAAGAGTGGCCCCCACTTGCCACAACTAGAGAAAGCCCTCGCACAGAAACGAAGACCCAACACAGCCATAAATAAATAAATTAATTAATAAAATAAAATAAAATAAAATAAATTTAAAAAAAAAAGAAACGTTTCACATATAAAAAAAAAAAAAAGAAAACTGAGGCAGAGACAGTATTAGTAACACAGAAACCTGGCCTCTCAACCAGTGGACCACATTTTAAGAAACATGGTGCCCCAAACACCCTTGAGATAATGCAATCCAGCCACGGCCTCTTACTGGCTGGGGAGGCGATCTCTTTGCAGCTCACTTTCCCAAGTATAAAACCACAAGCTACCATGACAACCGAACAAGGTCATCACTTACTGAACGCCTTCTCTGAGGCAGCCACTTAACATGCCAATTCCGCTGCAACTTCCCAACCAGGTAGATGCTGCTTCCTCATCATTATTCCTTACAGATGAGGAATCTGGACCCAAAAAAGGGGAAGGCACTGGTGCAGGGCACAAAGGGAGCAAACTGGTAGAGATGGGATTCAAACCTCCGTCATCCCTGACTCCTCCTCCTTCCACATCACTCACCACAGCGCATCCAATCCATCAGCAAATCTCAACAACCCTCCTTTTCAGGATACCCCCAATCCCACCACTTCCCCCTACCTGCCTGCCAGCGCTGGTCCTGGCTGCTCTGCAACGGCATCCTGGTAAGTCTGTCTGCTCCTGCCCGGCCCCTACTCGGCGGCCAGAAGTCAGAGCGTGTCATTTCTCTACGCGAAGCCTTGAACTGGCTCCCCCGCCTCAGCAGAGTCTCTGCCCTGCCGGTCCACGGGCCTCACCTGACCTAGCCCTGGATTAGTCCTCACCTGCCACCGCTCTGCCAGTCACTGAGCTGCAACCACCACGCCGCCTTGTTGTTCTCGAACGCACTGAGCATGCTCCCATCTCAGGGAGCCAACACGCGCCTGGCACTCCTTACGCATTTCCTGAATAAATAATTCCCCTTCAGACTTCAATGCAATAAAAGTAACAAATAAACAAAAAGAAAAATTAAATTACTTGAAAATGTTAAAAAAAAAAAAAAGCACTTCACCACCATCCTCTAACTCCTACCACTTTCCCTCTCAATCTCGACCTTCCAACCCAGCGACTATGGTATGCAGAATAATGGCCTCCCAAAGATGTCCATATCCTGAGCCCTAGAAGCTGTATGTCACTTTACATGGCAACAGGGACTTGGCAGGTGTGATCAAGGTTAAGGACCTTGAGATGGGGAGAGTATCCTGGATTACCCAGGTGGGCCCAATCTCATCACGTGGATCCTTAAAATCAGAGACCCTCTGCCGGTTGGTCAGAAGGAGATGTGACTACAGTAGAACGGTCACAGAGACACAACGCTGCTGGCTTTAGAGATGGACAAAGGGGCCACAAGCCAAGAAATGCGGGCAGCCTCCAGAACCTGGAAAATGGTAAAGACACGGATTCTCCTCTAGAGCCTCCAGAAAGGACTATATAATCCTGCCAACACTGTGATTTTAGCCCAGTGAGACCCGTGTTAAGACTACTGACCTCCAGAAGTGTGAGATAATAAATCTGTGTTCTTTTAAACCACTACGTTTACCTCAGGACTTTCCCATAGAGGGCTTCTCGCAGTCTCATCACGAGGGACATTTTGGCTGGATGATCCTTTGCTGGGGAGGCGGTCCTATGCATTGTACGTTTGGCAGATCCCTGACCTCTATCCACTAGACGCCAGGAGCACTTCCCCAGTTGTGACAAGCAAAAATGTCTCCAGACGTTGCCAATGTCCCCTCGTGGGCAAAAATCACCCTGGGTTGAGAGCCAGTGGCATTATTAGTCTCCTCTGTCTTCCGGGAAGGCTCTTCCCCATCTTCTTTTGGGAGCTGACTCCTTCTTCTGGTCTGGTCTTAAACGCTGCGTCCTCACAGGGTTTTCCTGACTGACCTTCTTAAGATGAATCCTCCCCACCCCACTCTGTGCTTGCTGGGTACTCTGCCCAGAGAGCCTCAAGGCCCCTTCCCCTGCCCCCTTCGCATCTTTGCTCAGACACCACCTTCTCAGCAAGGCCTTCCATGACCCCTCTGAAGCCGCATTCTCCACCTGCTTTCTTTATTTTTTCCATAGTATGTATCCCCCTCTAGCATAATGTGTATTTTCCATATTGTCTTGTTTATTGCCTTTTTTTAAATTAATAGCTACTTTATTTATTTATGGCAGTGTTGGGTCTTCGTTTCTGTGCGAGGGCTTTCTCTAGTTGCGGCGAGCGGGGGCCACTCTTCATCGCGGTGCGCGGGCCTCTCACTATCGCGGCCTCTCTCGCTGCGGAGCACAGGCTCCAGACGCGCAGGCTCAGTAGTTGTGGCTCACGGGCCTAGTCGCTCCATGGCATGTGGGATCCTCCCAGACCAGGGCTCGAACCCGTGTCCCCTGCATTGGCAGGCAGATTCCTAACCACTGCGCCACCAGGGAAGCCCTTGTTTATTGTCTTTTTCCCCTCTCTACAAGGTAAGCTCCACAAGGCCAGATTTTGTCTGACTTTTCCCCTGTTGTACACCTGTGCCTAGAACAGTGCCCAACACTGAGCAGAGGCCCAATAATTTTTACTGACTCATTATCACAACATTCTGCTGTTTCCTGCCCACCACGTCTCATACGTGTGAATAATGTATTCGGTTCCGTTTCACATCTGTCTCTTGTATAACAACTGGCATCACCATCAATCACATCCTCAGCACCACAGCTGATATGTGGCAGGTGTCTATTGAACAAACGAATTCCTACAACAGCCCTATGAGTCAGACAATCACCTGTATCTGAGAGAAAAAACCGAGGCTTGGAGAGATTAACTTGCCCATGTCAATCAGCAAGAAGTGCAAGAGCCAAGAGCACAACCTCTGCCTGTCTGACTACTGAACAAGAGTCACAGAGCCGGAACCTCGGAGGCTGGGCCAGTGCAACCCGCTCAACTTCATAAACGGGGAAATTGAGGCCCACATGCGAACTCTTCAGTCACCACTCCCCATAATTACAGCTCGCACTTATTGGACCTTTACAACAGACCAGGCGCCATTCTACGTGACTCATATTATTAACTCGTTCAGTCCCTCAGAACCACCCAATGAGGCCGGGACTATTATTAGACCACAGTCTACGCAAATCAGAGGCCCAGATCCGTGAGGTAATCGGCACAAGGTCACTCGGCGGGTGAGAGGCGGGGCTGGGATGGGCAAACCCTAGAACCCTAGCTCTTCTCAATCCCTCGCCGGCTGGCCTCAGGGCCCTGAGCCCCCCTCTCCCCCTCACCAGAAATGTTAGCCCGTTTAGTACACTGCCCACCCCCCAGATAATGGGAGGCTCCCCGAAGGGGGGCGACTTTCCACCTCGTAATTTGCTGCTGAATTTAGCTAGTTGCCCCCCTTGGGAATGGGCTTTTCGCCTCCCTCTTCCCTTCGGGGATCTACAGCACAAGTGGAGGCGGGTGGGAGGGCAGGAATTAGAAAGTCAGCTTTCACATCTCAGTCCCCATTTGGAGGGCTTACCCCACAGCGCTGAGCCCCAGCAGGGAGAAAACCTACCCGGGTCCCCATCAACCAGGCGGCCCCTCCCCAACTCGGAGCAAGTCACGCGCCCACCCCATCCCCAAGGGGCCATTCAAGGGCCGCCGCCAATCACCGAGCCCTCCCCTCGCCTCTCCCCGACCCAGTCGTCCGAGCCCCTCCTGGGCCGCGGCCCCCAAGGCCCGGGGCCGCCGCGCGCACCTGGCAGGCCCGGGACCCTCCAAGCTCGCCCTCGCTCCCGCCCGCCGCTGGGCCGACACCCAATCCTGGGCGCCGTCTCATTGAGTCCAGGGACCGAAAAAGATGAGAGCGGAACGCTGATTGGCCGCCGCCCCCTTCCGCCACTCTCAGAGAACACTGAACCCTCTCCCCGAGGGACGCCCGTGCTCCCAGGTCCCCCTTCCCGTCTTCCCCAAGTCCCCCGTTGCCTCCGGACCTGAACATCCTCGTTGCGGAGCTCGTCTATGAGCACCGCGATGGGGTAGAGCGAATCGTCGCCGTCGGCCGCCGCCATCTTGGCTCCGTCCTGTTCCTGTCAGACTGCGGCCAGCGCCTTACTAAAACGGCAGTAGGCAGAGGCTGGGCTGGGAGGAGGAAAAGAGGGCGTGGGGACGCCCGAGCCACTTTACAGGGGCTGCCCCACAGTCATTGCCCAATGACCGGGCCTTGCCTGCGTTTCTTTGGTCCGAACAAATGAAGTCCCGCCTACCACCTATTTGCCATTGGCCGAAGAGACGACCTTAAGTTTCCCAGAGCCTAGAAGAGGGAGAAGAGGAAACGGAAGTACGCAGTATCTTAGCGACAAAGATTGTGCCCGCCTACGTCGCCACTAACAACGGCCTAGACGAGCAGTTGTTTCTAGCCAATGAGGGGCAGGATTGGGAGGTGGCGAAGCCCGTTTTCCGAGTCCCGGAGAAAGCTTCTGCGAGTGCGTTGCTAGGAGTGCGTGACGTCATGGGGGGGGGGTGGGGAAACCAGAACAGTCTGCAGGTTTCGGCTTGGGAGGCAATGGCCCCTCCGGCTGGCGGGCGGACTCCCAGAGCCTTTGTGCGGGAGGAGGAGAGAGTGAGTCTTTCATTTCTGCCTTATTATGCCGAGGCCCAGAGAAGGGTGGCGACTTGCCTTACTCTCTGGATAAAACTCACGCCCCTCAGGCTGGTATGTGGATCTGCTTACCGAACGCACGTCTCCCACCTCCCCTTTTTACTCTTCAGCGGTTCTGGAAAATTAGCTACCTGAGCACATCATGCTTTTTCATGCCAACAAGTCTTTGCCCAAACCGTACGTTCTATTTGGAGAGCAGTTCCTATTAAATTGTCCGATCTCTACGTAAATATCTCCCCTTCCCTTCTTCTCTTTAGGCTTGGTCCTCAAGCCCCAGAGCCACATAATCAGTTCTCTCAGAATTCCTATCCCTTGGCTGGGGCTGTGACCGTCCACAGCGTGAGAGCAGGGTTGGGGCTGACGAATCTCTGTTCCTTGCCTCAACACAGCCCCTCACCCGCAATTTTAGAACCACGCTAACAGAGTTGGGGGATGGGGAGGCCTGGGATGCACCTTCCCCCTTATCGTGTCACTTCAAGGTAACAGCTGAGCTAGGACTCCAGGACAGGTCCAGGCATCTTTTCCAAAGACCCCTTACCCACTCCAGTTAGGAAACTGCTCCCTATAAAAGGGGGCGGGAGGGTGGGGGGGGAGACGTTGCCTATTTCAATCCTTGCCCTCCTTATTCCCAGGATCTTTCCCCCAACCCAACCCTGCCAGCCCACTGAGACTACAGGTTCCTTAGCTAAAGATGCACTTTAAATACCTTAGAATTTTATTTGTCAGTTATACCTCAGTAAAGCACCCCCCCCCCCACCAAAAAAAAAAAGTCCCAAGTGTGCCTTGCAGAGATAGTCTCTGCATTGGACAGATGCAGTCAGCAGCTTGATTCTGGTCAGACTCTTCAAAGAACAGGCCCTGACCATGAGCATGTAAATGAGTGACCCAGACAATTCTCTCAGCACTGCAATTTGTTTGTTTCCACAGTTCACATCCTAAAAGAGGGATGTCCAAGTGGCACACTAAACACCTGTGTGCCCCTTGGACACAGTGGCAGCAGTCCAGGTCTCTGGCCAGTGATGAGAACAATCACATCTGCTTTCTATTCTTGCAGAGCTGGCACTAAGACTAACCAGCCACAGTGGCCCAGGGGACACCTTTAGGTTTCAACTTACTTAAACCATCCGTATAGTCAGACCACGCATTTAGGGAAGTCTCAGAGGACTGAGGGTTGGTAGTGCCAGTGGCTTTGGGTACAGTGTAGAGCTTAAAATTTCCCCCAAAGGGAGAGGTACCACTTATTCCTGTAAAGCCAAGATGTTGCTGGAGCCAGTCTGGGTTCATTCTTGAATAAGTGCTTTGCATGAGATGCAGGACTTTGGGGGCCCTTCCTACCTTGCTGGTAGTGGAGTCCAAGTTGATTCATCCCCAGATTTGGAATATCAAGCCAGAGAGTCACAAGGCTTCTACATATCAGGCTTCAGTTTTGAGGCGCATTTACTAGCAAGCTAATTACTGCTTTTTAAAAGCAGTGCACCTGTTAGTATTGTCAGAGTGGCCCTGAGTTCATAAAGCAATGGGGACTTTTAGGTGGAGGCTGCATCCCTTTGCCAGAGGCTCTAACTGACAAAATCATCAGGACACTGTCTCCCATGTCCCAGGAGTCTAGCAAGGGCCGAGCCTCCTTTGGATAATGGGGAGTCAAAGACAACAGTTTTTCCTTCACTGCTGGAAGGATTGAGTATTGTAATGAGTCCCACTGAGTCCCATTAAACTTTCGCTGGAAAACAGGACTTGAATTTGGTCAGGTTATATCAGCTGCCCCAACTGGCAGAGATGTGATGACAAGTTAGACACGGCTGTGGAGACTGGGGCCTCTCACTTGCCAACAAAGAGAATATCATTTATATAATGAAAACTTTGTACATCAGAGGTTAGTGGCACTTGATTGAAATCCTTACCCACCCTCTGTTACCTCTGGTGACAAGTAAAAAGGTAGTTTGTCTCACTAACACTTGTCTACCAGCATCTCACCCTTACTGGAATACTCACCTCTGGCCCCTGTGGGATAGGGAAACACAAGCATGTAACACAACAATTCCTGATATATTCTGATGTAGAATGTTGAATTTTTCCAAAGGATCCTGCTGTGGTCTGTTTGTGTGCACTCAAAATTCAAATATTGAAACCTAACCCCCAAGGTGACGGTATTAGGAGGTGAAGCCTTTGCCAGGTGATTAGGTCATTGAGGGCAGAGCCCTCATGAATGGGATTATAATGACCTTTCAAAAGAGGCCTGAGAGAGCCTTGCCCCCTTCTGCCTTGTGAAGATACAACAAGAAGTCTGCAACCCAGAAGAGGGCCCTCACCTGACCATGCTGGCACCTTCATCTCAGACTTCCAGCCTCTAGGAGATATAAATTGATGTTTATGAGCCACCCAGTCTGTGGACTTTTTTTTTATAGCAGCCCAAACAGACTGAGATAGACCCCCAGCCACCTCATCGATTTAGCTTCCGTCTGCAATTGTGATAATGCACTAAGGCTGTTCGTTGTATGGCTCAGTCACTACCCCATCCTCATTGCCAAGACTTTCAAGACATGTAAAGGGTGTAAGATTTTACCCCATTTGCAAACCAAGTTACTTGCCAGTTTCACAGATGCCGGCACAAGACGTGAGACGCCTGGGACTGAGACAGAGTATTATTATTTGTGGCACAACAGGCAGCAAGAGCTTCAAGGTCACACCTGTCCCCACTGCTCCCACAAGCCCCATGGGGGCCATGCAAAGAGGTCCCAGTGGACGCCGCACACAAAGTGGGGTTTCGTGTCACAGATGGAGAACATTATGCTTAAGAAATCCTCATCTTTTAATGTGGATTATAAGTACACCAGCCAACCTTTGCCTGTGAGGAAGGCATTCTCTTTATTATATTAGTTAGGTAACGAATCTGCCCTTGCCCCCAAGACAGACACTACTGCTGTCTTCCAAGGCTGTTATACAAAAACCCTTTCAAAATAGTCCAGAACAGAAGCTGATATAAGACATGAAAAAAAAAAAAAAATCGAGAGGCTCATGGAGAACTGTCTCCCGATAAGGTGCACCTTCCCCTTCAACTTTTGGGAAAAAGTGAGTAAAAAGATTCATTGAAGATTTCTGATACCAAGACTGACCTTGGTTGTGTGGTGCTGTGCGATTGTTAAAAGACTGGACAAGTAAGAAAGAGACAGATTTATCAGGAGACTTTGTGGGTGAGGTGACATTAACCTGGGTGAGCAGTGAGAGGTGAGAGCAAATGAAAGAATAATGTCACATATTCTGAATGAACTGAAATTTGCTGGCTTATCAGAAGAATGTATGATTCCCTGTCCACACATACAACAATTCTGGACGGATTGCTGATCTAAATTTTAAAGCCAAATAAAAATTTTAAAACAAAGGCAAACATCTCTGTAGTCTTGGAATGGGGAAATATATTTTTTTTAATTTTATTTATTTATTTATTTATTTTTGGCTGTGTTGGGTCTTCGTTTCTGTGCAAGGGCTTTCTCTAGTTGCGGCAAGCGGGGGCCACTCCTCATCGCGGTGCGCGGGCCTCTCACCATCGCGGCCTCTCTTGTTGCGGAGCACAGGCTCCAGACGCGCAGGCTCAGCAGTTGTGGCTCACGGGCCCAGTTACTCTGCGGCATGTGGGATCTTCCCAGACCAGGGCTCGAACCCGTGTCCCCTGCACTGGCAGGCAGATTCTCAACCACTGCGCCACCAGGGAAGCCCCCGGGAAATATTTCTTAAACAGAATAATAAACATTATAAAGGAGCAAATATTAAGTTACATTAAAATTAAGGCTTTCTCCTCATTGGCACACACACTCACACATGCACACAGGAAGACAGAGAGAACATGAGATAAAGGAAATCAAGAACGGCATCATGGGGCTTCCCTGGTGGCGCAGTGGGTGAGAGTCTGCCTGCCAATGCAGGGGACACGGGTTCGAGCCCTGGTCTGGGAAGATCCCACATGCCGCGGAGCAACTGGGCCCGTGAGCCACAACTGCTGAGCCTGCGCGTCTGGAGCCTGTGCTCCGCAACAAGAGAGGCCGCGATAGTGAGAGGCCCGCGCACCGCGATGAAGAGTGGCCCCTGCTTGCCACAACTAGAGAAAGCCCTCGCACAGAAACGAAGACCCAACACAGCCATAAATAAATAAATAAATAAATTAAAAAAAAAAAAAAAAAAAAAAAAAGATATACGCACCTCAAAGTTCATAGCAGCATTATTTAAATAGCCAAGGTATGGAAGCAAATTGAATTACCAACAGATGAATGGATAAAGAATATTGTGATATATATATAGATATATATGTACACATACACAATAGAATACTACTCAGCAGTAAAAAATAATGAAAATTTGCAATTTGCAACAACATGGATGGACTTGGAGGGCATTATGCTTAGTAAATATGTCAGACAGAGAAAGACAAATACTACATGATATAACTTGTATGTGGAATCTAAAAAATAGAACAAACTAGTGAATATAACAAAAAAGAAACAGGGACTTCCCTGGTGGTGCAGTGGTTAAGAATCCGCCTGTCAATGCAGGGGACACGGGTTCAAGCCCTGGTCCGGGAAGATCCCACATGCCATGGAGCAACTAAGCCCGTGCACCACAACTACTGAGCCTGCGCTCTAGAGCCTGCAAGCCACAACTACTGAGCCCAAGTGCCACAACTACTGAAGCCCACGTGCCTAGAGCCTGTGCTCCGCAACAAGAGAAGCCACCGCAAGGAGAAGCCCGCGCACCATAACAAAGAGTAGCCCCCGCTCACCACCACTAGAGAAAGCCCATGAGCAGTAACAAAGACCCAACGCAGCCAAAAATAAAATAAATAAACAGATTAAAAAAAAAAAAAAAAGAAACAGACTCAAAGATACAGAAAACACACTAGAGGTTACCAGTGGGGAGAGGTAAAGGGGCAGAGGGTAGGGGATTAAGAGCTGCAAACCACTATGTATAAAATAAATAAGGTACAGGGATATATTGTACAGCA
The DNA here is from genome assembly GCF_965194825.1 of Balaenoptera physalus. Classification (NCBI taxonomy): domain Eukaryota; kingdom Metazoa; phylum Chordata; class Mammalia; order Artiodactyla; family Balaenopteridae; genus Balaenoptera; species Balaenoptera physalus. Next base: position 5,482,243 of record NC_138900.1, read on the forward strand.
CAGGAAATACAGCCAATATTTTATACTAACAATAACAGGAGTATAAATTTTAAATACAGTGAATCACTATGTTGTAGACCTGAAACTTATATAATATTGTAAATATTACAGAATATACCTCAATTTTTAAAAAACTAAACTAAATTTAAAAAGTGGAAACAAATGTTAATAAGTAAATAAACAAATAAATAAGTAAATAAATAAATCTCTTTGGAGCCTTCTGGAAAAAAAAAGATAGGATACAGAAAATAGATTATTGTTGCAACATTCTCATATTGTAAAAATGGCACTGTTATTAGCTTCTAAATATATGCTGTAATTTCTGGGTAAAAGCTAACAAATAATGAGTATACAACTTTTCAAAGAAAAGATATGAATTATAATGTAGAATTATATTTAAAAATTAATAGAAAAGAAGTTAGCATAGATAAACTAAGAAAATACCCTAGGGGGGACTTCCCTAGTGGTCCAGTGGTAGAGAATCTGCCTTCCAATGCAGGAGACGCAGGTTCGATCCCTGGTCAGGGAACTAAGATCCCACATGCTGCAGGGCAACTAAGCCCGCGCGCCACAACTACTGAACTCGCGAGCCTCAACTAGAGCCCGCGTGCCGCAAACTACAGAGCCCACATGCCCTGGAACCTGCGCGCCACAACTAGAGAAGAGAAAACCCGCAGGCCACAACTAGAGAAGCCCGTGCACGGCAACAAAGATCCCACGTGCAGCAACTGAGACCCGACACAGCCAAAAATAAATAAGATAAATTAATTTAAAAGAATACTCTATTATTATACTATCAATTATTGCATTAAATTTACATAAACTAATTTTTTAATCAAAAATTTTTATTATATTCTTGAATGTTTTTTTGAGATATGGCCAAATAATAGAATTAAACTAGGAAAATGAAAAAACATTTCCTGGAGTGTTAAGAAGCAACTAGCATGGCAATATACTCCTCAGATAACATACACTTTGAGATTTGCCATTGTAATTAATACTATTTTAAATTTTTCTTAATGTACAACTTTCCAATATACTGACTGATGGATAACAAACATGACTGACTTTATATGTGTATATATATGTGTGTGTATATATATATACACACACAAACATACATATATATATATGGATCACAGACACATATACACATTTGTAGGTATGTGTCTGTCTATATTTTTTTCTTCTTCCTTTGTGATCTAGTCTCTGGTAAATATTTAAGTGTCTCATGTGAAATAAAAATATTGATTTCTCTTTGTGATACAAGGTTCAATCTATATATCAATTTGGTCAAAATAACTCTTTTGCTTTTCAAACTGTTGAATTCTCAATACTGTCATTGGCTTCAGAATATCAATACAGAGAAAACCATACAAAAAATCTCTCCTAATTTTGAGGCAATATCCACATTGCTCATTGAAAATCAAGGAGCCCCAGGGAATTCCGTGGCAGTCCCATGGTTAGGACTCTGCGTGTCCGCTGCAGGGAACCCGGGTTTGATCGCTGGTCCGGAAACTAAGATCCCACAAACTGAGCGGCAGGGCAAGAAGAAAATAATCAAGGAGCCCCAAACTACAAACTCCACATACACAAAATGGATCCATGTCTTTCCCTTTCAAATGGCTCTTCCTGCAATGCTCTGAATTTAATGGAAGTCTCCAGCAGAAACTAATTTCATCGCTTTAGGGACATGAGCAATACCTACCTACAAACCTCTTTCCTGACAACTTGCCCAAGTCATCTTCAAAAAAGAGAAAAATGTGGGCTTCCCTGGTGGCGCAGTGGTTGAGAATCTGCCTACCAATGCAGGGGACACGGGTTCGAGCCCTGGTCTGGGAGGATCCCACATGCCGCGGAGCAACTAGGCCCGTGAGCCACAATTACTGAGCCTGCGCGTCTGGAGCCTGTGCTCCGCAACAAGAGAGGCTGCGATAGTGAGAGGCCCGCGCACCGCGATGAAGAGTGGCCCCTGCTTGCCGCAACTAGAGAAAGCCCTCGCACAGAAACGAAGACCCAACACAGCCAAAAAAAAATAATAATAATAATTAATTAATTAATTAATTAAAAAAAAAGAAGCCCTTTGTGTGACATTGAAGCTTTAAAAAAAAAGAGAGAGAAAAATGTGCCTTCTACAGATCCCAATTCCATGCTATTCACATCTTTTTTAATTGTCACAACCACCTGATATTGCTTCAAAATACGGTAAAATGCAATTTTATGCTCTCCTTTGCTGACTCCAGTTCAATCTGGCCATTTCTACCTGAGAATGTTTAAACATGCTCACCTCCCTGTATAACATATCATTTCAAATACACAACTGCCGTCTCTCTAAGGACATAATGGACAAAACTCATGACTGGCTCCCAAAAGCTTTAGTCAAGGACTGAATTTCCCCTCCAGCACTACTGTCTTCAGTTTCAGTAATGATCTGCCACATGCTCTTCCATTTTCACAGACGTTTTCTTAATATTCCATGTCTACTACATTTTTCAGAAATATACTATGATACATTTAAGTTATACACTCCTACACTTCTCCAAAATATCCAGATTATTTCAGGACCTGATGTTTATTATTGCATAAATTCTGAACTCCTCCAATAAAAGTACTAGTAAAACTTCCATTACATAAGTATTTACATGATAATTATATATTTAATTACAATTACTATTATAACATTGTTTACTTTGAAGAAGATGTTCACCATGTCCTGTTTACCATCCTCTGGTAAGCCACTCACAATTTCACTAAGGACTCTGAGGGAAGCGAGTGAATTACCAAATGAATACGGTCCAACTACATACATTTTACATTTTTCTCATAGGATTAGGAGAATTTTTATTCCTTACCCCAGCAAAGCAGAGCCTGGACATTCTGGAGTCACAGCTCATGAGCTGAAAGGGGCTGACAGTTGGGAAACATGAACTATTTATTGCAGAGGTTTTCAAAAAGAAAAACCCAATACTGTTAAAAGAAAAGACAAAATAATATTATTGATGAAGGAAAGGGTGTTGAAATAGATAAGGTGCTCACCAGGAGAAGGACAGTTTTGGTGGCTTTGGACTAAGGGGAGGATACAGAGCATTGACCCTATGAATGTTTTGGACCCATAGTGAAAATACATACTATTTACATCTTTCTCATAAGGGCAGGGGAATTTGTATCCTTTTCCCAGCAAAGCAGAGCCTGGATATTCTGGAGTCACAACTCATGAGCAGAAAGGGGCTGACAGGTGGGAAACATGAAGGGATTATTACAGAGATGTTGGAAATGAACAAGTTAGCATTGTTCAAAAGACCCAAAGTAATGTAACAGATGGAGGAAAGGGTGTTAAAATAGACAAAGGTGCTCGCTACGAGAAGGACAGTTTTGGTGGCTCTGGACTCAAGGGAGGATACGGAGGAGACACTGATCCTATGAATGTTTTGGACCCTCTGCTTATGCCTGTACAGGATGAAAACCGTGGAGCCACTGGCCCAGATCATGAGCACAAAACATAAGACCTCAGGGAAGGACAGCAATGCCGCATTTAACGCGTCTCTGGTTTGGTCGTGACAAACAGCCGAACAGTGTCTGAAACTTTTTCTGTTTGTGATGCTCTCGTTTCTCGATATTCTACAATATTCTCAGTATTCTATGTAGGATAAATGACATTTACCAACATGTTCAGGATCCAGCACAGGATAACTGGAGGAACAAAGCACTTGAGAGCATTCACTTTAAGCTTTGCCCACCTGGAGGTCCGGGGACTGATCTGATGGCCTGGAAGACACTCAAGAGGCAGGTGGTGCCAATGGACACTCCCCTGCCCACCGCACAAACATACGGGAAAAATCTGCACGTAAAACCACTGTCCGTGTGGTGCCACCCCAAATTTCTCACTGTGGAATCCAGTAGAAAACAGAACCAAGATGTTGGCTGTTATCAGATTCCTGACAATAAAATCTATGGTCCTCAGCCTATACCCAGCGCAATAAAGCAAGAAACAATGGTAAAGAATACAGAAATTCCCCAGGATTCCAAATATAGTCTGTAATAAAAAGGTCGTTCCTACTGCCAAATCCCTCGCAGCCATGCTGTCAGGTCTCAGTGACTGATGGTTGTCTTCTGAGCTAGAGGATCCTGAATGAAAATATGAGGCGTGGGCCACAGGTACCAGCACAACTGAAATCCAACGTTCTCCACTTACCAATAGTTCTTACTTTGAAGTAATTACTTAAAGTTTTCCTGTCATGTAAATGCTTCCAAGGGTTGAACGTATATCCAGTAAAGAACACTTGCAACGTACAAATCACTAGGATGAAACCACACATGCGTTAACTTCTTTATTCCTCACAAATTCTTGAGTCAGACGCTATTATATTCCTTATACAGATGAGGCAGACTTCGGCACTGAGAGGTGAAGTGTTTCCTCTAAATGCACTCACTGGTTAGGGGCAGATGGTCAGTGGGGATTTGACCCTGGCTGGGGTGCATTTAATCCAGAATACACTCAAATACTGGTCACCTGTGTTCTTCCAATAAGCCAGATCTAAATTTAGTTTTGCTTTTGCACCTTGTCATTGCAATTTATGTTAGTGGTATTTTATTTTAAAATTTTGGTAGTGACATGTTTCCATGTATTGAAAAAGACTTATTCTATATGCAAATACAAACTCTGAATAAAGCTTTAGAGATTTAATTAAATGTAAATGTACTGACTGCAGTATAAAACTGCAGGTACCTGCCCCCATGACAAGGTGGATTTAATGAATACAAGAATGGCTCAATATTAGGATGGAAACTGAAAGACTCATTTACTTTCGTTCCTGGACAGAAGTACAATGGCACAAGTCACAGGAACTATGGGAAAGGAAACACTGATACCTGATTAATAGTGCATGGTAGAAACAAAATTATTATTAATTTCAGATCATATGTGTATATATTTATTAATACCTAAGTCAAATAAAAATATTAGCAGTACGGCAAGATCTGTGAAAGATATGAAACTACAAGACACATGCAAAATTGAATGTTACGGTGAGCCACTTGTGTACTGTATAAATGACATACATTTTTTTGATCTGTATTATAATATTTAAAAGCAGCATAAATATCACAAGATATTGCAGAGCCTAAAAATGGTACCTGAAACATATAAAGTTCTACTTCTCTTCAATTCTGCTTCCCTAACTTTACGTAGGAAGAGCCTCTCCATAATTAATAGAGACACAATTATTAAATCTACTCAGCACTTCATACAGCAGGAGTTAGAGAAAACGTTTATAATATATTCCAGCAACGGCTGCTAAACACATTGTTTTTGCACAGGATCAGATGATTCCTACAGATTCATCCTACTCTTTGTTACAAGTCTGGAGTACTATGTCCGTACTTCTCAACCTAAAAACTATGTCTATGATTCCTGAAAAGTAGACTGAACAGCAGATGGACTGGGGAAATACAGTCCTTAAGCACATGAAAAATCAGATGTCATTATCACTTGCATTAAACCACAAAAATCAGTTAGCGAGGATTGCATACATTACATTAGGAGCCATCGGATTGGTGAAGGTCTAGGACCCCGTCTCCCTTTACTATCTCAGTTCACACCTCAGGATTTAGCCCACCTTCCTGCACGGCTTTGGTGCTGGACCAGGTTCATACACGGGACCTTCCCTTTGTCCAATATGTTCACTTACCAGATTCCTGATACAAATCCTTCCTTTATAGATGCTACTTCTCATACGAATACAGAGAAAACCATCAACTTCTTCCTGCTGCCTGGATGGTGGGCTCAAGGCGAAGGTCAAAGCAATCGGTACACGTGCGAGAGGGGTAGCTCCACCCTGAGATATGAGTTTGTGATCCTGTGGCCTCACCTCCCCTCAGAACTGCAATTATCACTTCACCTGGAACAGCACTGGTAGGAACAGGCTTGGGAGCTGCGATTGTTTTTGAAAACAGTTTCCCAGTTGTTAATTACCAAGGACAATTATAAGTTTCTAGCCAATGTGTCTGAAGAGGCTATTGGAGGGTTTGTGACAGCCACTTACTTTTCCATGATCTCTGGAGGCAGACAGGGCTCACATGTAGGGAGCAGGAAGTACTTAGGATTGACAGGTAAGAGACTGGCTGCAAGTATGTGTCTCAGTGGAGGTTCTGCTTCACTGAGAAATTCTACCCAAGAGAGTTCTTTCCTAATTTCATACAACTGAGCTAGCTGCACCATCAATTAACGTATCAGCAAAGAAATGGAATTTGTCCAAATATCTGAGAAGGTTTTCAAAACAGATACAAGTAACAAGAAGCACATGATGCCAACACTCTACATTAGATATCACTGCACTTATTTGCACAACTCAATATCAGTGAATATGTAAATTGTCAGGAAAATAAACTTCACTGATATTGGCCTACAGTAGTTTTAGAAAAAGTAGATAATATCCATAGAAGAAAGAGAGAAGGTTCCAGAAGAGACCCTTGCAAATAAAAGCACCAGCATCAGACGGTTTACCAGGGAGATTCTACTATTCCCATAACTGTCAGATAAGCCAATGCTACTCACTTAATTCAAGACCATCAAGAGGTCAATACAGTCCTCTACACTTACTGTTGTGCAAAATTTTCATTAGGGAATTGTGATTACTTTTTTAATTAAGAAATATATTCCCAGACTTCCCTGGTGGCGCAGTGGTTAAGAATCCGCCTGCCAATGCAGGGGACACGGGTTCAATCCCTGGTCCAGGAAGATACCACATGCTGCGGAGCAACTAAGCCCGTGCGTCACAACTACTGAGCCTGCACACCTAGAGCCTGTGAGCCACAACTACTGAAGACGGTGCACCTAGAGCCTGTGCTCAGCAACAAAAGAAGCCACCTCAATGAGAAGCCCTCACACCTCAACGAAGAGTAGCCCCCGCTCACCGCAAGTAGAGAAAGCCTGCATGCAGCAACGAAGACCCAACGCAGCCATAAATAAATAAATAAATAAATGTATTTTTTTTTAAAGTTAAAAAAAAAAGAAATACATTCTGGAAGGGTCAAGGAAAAAATATTTATATGAGTTGAATTTAATTCTTTAGGTTTTACCTACACACAAGTCAACTCTTTGATCCAGGGTCACTATACATTCACTCCCAATTGTTAAGTCAGTTGTTAGAGCCATAATGGTGGACAACCCATCCTCCATGCACACACACACACATTCATTTACACACACACGCAGGGTCATTCACACACTCAAACATATAGTCACACACATTCACATACTTATGCACATACACAATCACTCACGTCCTCATACAATTTCAGCTGCACATTCACAAGCATTAATGCACACACTGAACACATGAAAATTCCCTCTCACGTGTACAAATACTCATAAATATAAACACATACACAGAAACTCAGAATTACACTCTTTCATAAAAGCACAGTCAACATGCACATGTGTGTGTGAATGACATGATCTTACATAGAAAAATAGTTGTATCTCCAAACTTCTGGATGCCTGAAAGGGGGAGCCTTCCTACAATTTACATTTCTTCCAACCCTGCAACAATCACAAGGACAATATTTACTATAATGCACAGCACCTAAAGTGTGCAGTGAACACTGCCACCTAATGTCAAGACACACTCTGGGAAACACAGAGTCTTTGGGGGAGTGACTGTGTGAGGGTATGTGATAGTGGAGTACGAACAGGCCACAGGAAAAAGGAGCCGTAAGGATAAGGGGGGGTGAAGGGAGCCTGCGGGCAGGGGGTATAGAGAGTGCAGGGGAAGAGAGAAAGCAGAGAGAAAGAAGGCAGAGAGTTTTTAATGTTGGTTAAGTATTAAAGTGCAAGGCCAGGGATGAAAATATAAGTGGGCAAAGTGGGCAAGGAAGTTGAGGTATGGGGAATATGGGGACCTGAGGGATAAGGGGTGCAGAGTCATGGGAACAAAAGTTCCAATGGTGATGAGAAGTTAATGGGCAAAAGTGAGCAAAGGTCAGTTGTGGGATGGGTTTCAAAAACACGGTGTGGGGAGAAGGTGACTTCAGGTGGGGTAGGCAGGTCCTGATAGAAGGTAACAGTCCCAGTGAGATAGAGTGTGGGAAAGGGGATGGAGCCCAGGGGAAATAAGGGGCACAGGACATGAGAGACCTGGATACGACAGTGGGCACTGAGTGAACCGAGGAGTCCAGGACAAAGGGTCAGGGATTACAGGGCTGAGGACCAAGGATGCAGCATGTGGACTGGGTCCATGGGGGTGCTGATGAGAGGTGAGGGCCAAGGCAAATGAGAGCGCAGGGGCACAGAAGGCACAGGGCATGGGATGAGATCTCTGAACTGGGCACAGATGAACAGCAAGAGGAAGGAGGGCATGGACGATGGACTTTGCTGGGGTGATGCAGCTGCCGAGGGTTAGACTGAGGTCCCTAGAATAATGGTCATGGAGGGGTGGACATCAAAAAGGTCCCAGAATGGAGGTAGAGAGGGCAATACGGAAACCGAAAGGAGGTGGATGGAGGTCAGAGAGCAGGAGGAAGTTGAGTGGAGGCCTAAACATCGCAGGGTGCAGATGAAGGATGTAGCAGGGGGAAGATAGGTAGCAGGTAGGGTGAGAGCATGGATGAGTCAGGAGCGATGTAGGTGGCAGAGGGAGACTGCAGGCCTCTAACTGATTATGCCTTCCATCTAGTCCCTCATTTATGATCAAATCACAGCAGTCATCTATGGTTCCTTTTTTTCTTTTTTAATTTATTTTTGGCTGTGTTGGGTCTTCATTGCTGCGCGCAGGCTTTCTCTAGTTGCGGTGAGCGGGGGCTAGTCTTCGTTGCGTTGCACAGGCTTCTCACTGCGGTGGCTTCTCTTGCTGTGGAGCATGGGTTCTAAGCACACGGGCTTCAGTAGTTGTGGCTCACGGGCTCCGTAGTTGTGGCTCGCGGGCTCTAGGGCACAGGCTCTGTAGTTGTGGTGCATGGGCTTAGTTGCTCAGCGGCATGTGGGATCTTCCCGGACCAGGGCTCGAACCCATGTCCCCTGCATTGGCAGGCGGATTCTTAACCACTGCACCACTAGAGAAGTCCTGGTTCCTTTTCTTAGTGACCTATATTTGACATATAACATTGTGTAGAGTTAAGGTGTACAATGTGTTGATTTCATGTCTTTATAAAATTGTAACCTAATCACCATTGAGTGATAGCAGCTGTATCACATCACATAATGATCACTTCCTTTAGGTCGTTAGAATGATTACACTGGATGAGTAAAACACAATATTGTGGACTATTCTCACTATACTGTGTGTTGGATCTCCAGGCCCTAGTTGCCTACTAGTTTCAACTTTGTACCCTTAGACAACAACTCTCCTATTCTCCCACCCCCCCCCCCCCCGGTAACCACCATTTTACTCTGTTTTTATGAGCTTAGCTTCTTTAGAGTCCACATATAAATGATATCACACAGTGTTTGTCTTTCTCTGTCTGAATAATCTCACTTAGCATGTCCTCAAGATCCGTCCTTGTTGTCTCAAATGGCAGGATTTCCTTCTTTGTCATGCCTGAATAATATTCCATTCTGTGTATATATTATACAAATATATATTCAGTCATTCATTGCCAGACATTTAGGTTGTTTCCACATCTTGGAGGCTGTAAAAATGATGTAATAGGGACTTCCCTGGTGGCGCAGTGGTTGAGAATCCGCCTGCCAATGCAGGGGACACGGGTTCGAGCCCTGGGCCAGGAGGATCCCACATGCCGCGGAGCAACGGGGCCCGTGCGCCACAACTACTGAGCCTGCGCTCTAGAGCCCACGAGCCACAACTACTGAGCCTGTGTGCCACAACTGCTGAAGCCCGCGAGCCTAGAGCCCGTGCTCCGCAACGAGAGAAGCCACGACGGTGAGGGGTCCGCGCACCGCAACGAAGAGTGGCCCTGTTCACTGCAACTAGAGAAAGCCTGCGTGTAGCAGTGAAGACCGAACACAGCCAAAAATAAATAAATAAAAATAAATAAATTAAAATGATGTAATAAACAAGGGATTGCAGATACCTCTTCAATAAGCTGCTTTGGTTTCTTATGTTTTTTAATTTCAGCTCATGGGCAAAAATCTTGCTCAGATAAAACGCCCCTCCGTACCCTTCAATGGCATCTACAAGAGAGGACAGCATCTAAAATTTTGGGTGAACGACAATCAACAGTATTTTCTCTTTTCTTTCAGGGTACCGTGTATCAGATCAAACACGGTGGGTCTGGCAGGACAGGCAGGGTGACGGAGGAAACGGGGGAGTGCATGGCTCAAGGGAACTAGATATCCTTTTGAGGTTATGACACCGTTCTGGAACAAGACAGTGGTGATGGTTGCACAATATTGTGAATGTACTCTAGGTCACTGAACTGTACCCCTGAGAATGCTGAACTGCACGCTATGTGTATTTTAGCTCAATAATAATTTTTACAAAAAAATCCTGACAAGATACAGCCAGGCTGAAGAATCTCCCAGTGGAAAAACTTGGGAAAAATTAGAGCACGAAAAAGGAAAATTACAGTAATATTATATCACTTCAAATGAAAAGGAATCCTTGAATCCACTATCAAAAGATAAAAGAAAAACCTCTTCATTACCGAGCAATGGCAATTAATACACATATGAGATAGGAGAATGTTAAAAAATGATTTGCAATCATCATCTGATGATTGATTCAGATGAAATATCTACAGTGGATGCTAGAATAATTTGGTCAAAGTATTTAAGCTGTTCAGGCAACTTCAAGGTATCACTCCAGGGATTATTATCACTTACACAGGGAAAAGTCACCTCTAAAAAAAGTAAACCTAGTATGCAGTCATAACCAAATAATCGAACCCATCACAAATAACAGAAAATATCCCTAATCTGTGCCTCCAAGGTGATGCAACAAGAAGGTTCCACCGTCATCTGGGTGTAGAAGTTCTACTCAAATGTTAAACCTGAGTCTCAAGATGAGGCACACGATCAGAGAAATCTACACTGAAGGATGTTCTGCAAAACAGTGAGCGTGTATTCTTCAAAAGTGTATCACTGAAGAAAAAAAGAACTGCAAGTATTCTAGATTAAAGAAACTAAAGAATCAAGACAATGGAATGCAATCTTCGTACCATGACTGGATCCTAGATTTATGAAAGCAGATAGAAAACACATCATTGTCTCACTGGGGGAAATCTGTTTATGGACTAGCTATTCAATGATGGTGTCACAATAGCGTTGATTTGTTAAGTACGATGGTTCTATTGTGCTAGATAAGAGAATGACCTCAAAATAAGGAGGTAAATATTCAGATACCAAGAGGCAAATTGTCAAAATGTCTACAAATTATTCTCACATGAAACAGCAAAAACAAACAGGTGAAAAGAACTTGTGCTAACAGTAATGTTTGCAAAAAATAGTAATGTTTGGTGAATCTAGATGAAGAGTATGCTGTAGGTTCAAGGTTCTGTAGGTCTGTATTTCCTGCTGTATTTTTAAATTTCCGTATGTTTAAATTTTTCAAAATGAAAAGTGATAATTAAAAGAAAGGTGGGAGTATGTGGGTACACAGATGGTAGGGTATTACATTTTACAGCCAGTTGCAAGAGCAATTTAGCAATTATGCACCCACAGTGAGACCGTGAATCACGGTGGTGAAGCAGTCCCATCCCTCAGAACCACTGAGATAATCCATGTGTATACAAGGCAACATGGCCAACTAGCCACATCCCATGATGCGACAGCTGACATTCGACTCTTTAAGTGTATAAACAGGGAGTGTTCTGACAAAGATGTCTCATTAATAATCTCCACTGAGAAAAGAGGAATCTCCAGCACTGTTGGTGGGAATGTAAACTGGTGCAGCCACTATGGAAGACAGTATGGCTGAGCCTTAAAAAATGAAAAATAGAGCTACCATATGATCCAGCAATCCCACTCATAAGCATAAGCATATACCCAGAAAAAAAGAAAACTCTAATTAGAAAGGATACATGCACCCCAATGTACACAGCAGCACTATTTGCAACAGCCAAGACATGGAAGCAACCCAAGTTTCCATCAACAGACGACCAGCTTAAGAAGATGTGGTGGGCTTCCTTGGTGGCACAGTGGTTAAGAATCCGCCTGCCAACGCAGGGGACACGGGTTCGAGCCCTGGTCCAGGAAGATCCCACATGCCGTGGATCAACTAAGCCCGTGCGCCACAACTACTGAGCCTGCGAGCCACAACTACTGAAGTCCGTACGCCTAGAGCCCGTGCTCTGCCAACAAGAAGCCTGCGCACTGCAACAAAGAGTAGCCCCCGCTTATCGCAGCTAGAGAAAGCCCATGTGCAGCAATGAAGACCCAACACAGCCAAAAATAAATTTAAAAAAAAATTAAAAAAAAAAAGATGTGGCATATATACAATGGAACATTACTCAGGCATAAAAAAGAGTGAATTATTGCCATTTGCAGCAACATGGATGGACTCACAGAATATCATACTACGTGAAGTAAGTCAGAAAGAGAAAGACAAATATATGATATCACTTATATGTGGAATCTAAAAATAATACAAATGAATCTATATATAAAACAAAAAGACTCACAGACATAGAAAACAGATTTATGATTACCAAAGGGGAAAGTGGGGAGATGAATAAATTAGGAGTATGGGATTAACAGACAAACTATTATACATAAAATAGATAAGCAACAACAATTTACTGTATGGCACAGGGAACTAAATTCAATATCTTGTAATAACTGACAATGAAAAATAATCTGACAAAATATACCTATATACATAACTGAATCACTTTGCTGTATACCTGAAACACATTTTAAATCAACCATACCTCAGTTAAAAAATAAAAATTAAATTGAAAAATAATCTCCATTGAGTAAATCGTGATGTTTCAGACAATATTGTAGATCTACTTATATTGGACTAAAAATATCTTCATCATAGATCAGTGATTGAGGAGAGCAATTTAATTGGAAAATAAGTCCAGTGTGACAATATATGTGTAAACACTGACCAAAACAGAATACTTTAAAAAATTCATTTTTATGCCATTTCAGATATAATATTAAGTATACTCTAAAACTACATTTTAAAAAAAAGTAAACATAAAACTGAAGAAAACTGTTACACGTGAAGATCAAAATGGCATCAGTTGTGGGAGAATAAATGGGAATTTTACTTAACTTTATTGTTTATTTTATTATTGTGTTGCTATGCAGACTGGATTTCTATTGTTGCTGAAACAAATTCCCATGATATTAATTAGCAGCCCAAAACAACACTCATTCATTTTCTCACAGGTCAGTAAGACAGAAGGCCAAAATCAAGTTGTCCGCTCTCCTGGGCTCTTAACGGGAGCCTCTGGGGGAGAATTCCTTCCAGGCTGATTCACAACTTTGGCAGAATTCTTCACAATCTCTATGCGGCTCCCTCTATCTTGAAAGCCAGAGTCAGCACACTGACTCCCCCTCCTGTTTTCAATCTGTTCCTCTTCAGTTGCATCTAACGGGCCTTTCTCTTCTTTAGGGTCATGTGACTACACACGGCCTACCCAGATAATGCGTATAAGCTCCCTATTTTATTAAAGTCAGTTGACTAGTAACCTTAGGTGCATCTGCAAAGTTCCCTTTGCCTGTAATGTAATATAAACCACTAAGGGGTAACACCAGGGGATGCAGATCTGCCTACATCACTAGGAGTTTTTTCAATGAAAAGCATTTTTAATTGTGATCATATCCATACAACTATTGCCATTGGTTACTTCTCAGGACAGTTTCATACAAGAAATAAACATTACCTACACATTTTTCTATTGTTTGTTATGTTTTATTTCTTATATAAAGTATGTATTACATTTTAGAAATACTACAATAAATAAGGGGCATTTCATCAAATCAGTTTGGGGCATGAAAGTTGTTGAAGATACAGACAGTTCTGGGTGTACTCTGATGCTTTTGCAAATATGTTCCTATAAAAGGGTTTCATCTTCAAGGAATTCATGGAAAAGACTCTGACAAGTACAGGTTTCTGGTAACTGACTGTACTGCTGAACTGAATGAATAAGCATTTTCAGAACTCTAATGGAAAACTGATGAACTCATAAAAGTGCTAACAAAAGATCAAGATGAAAAAAGAAAATTAATTACACGGGACTGAGTGAACTGATGAGGATGATTATAATTTTTGTGACTTTCTGTTTGAATTAAAAAAAAAAAAAAGTTGTTGAAGACACAGTACTGGGAAGGGGTCAGGTTTCCCGCTGCCAACGCTGAGGGCCCAGGACCAGTGTCAGACCCACCCCAGTCACTCCCCACGCCCGAGATTCCGCTGGAAGGGTGAAAGAGAGATGCATGGTGTCACTCAATGCTCTACCTGTGCTCCTACTGTATGTTAAAAATTTTGTAGGAATATTTTGTATGAGCAAGATTCTCGCCTCATAAGCTGAATGTAAAAAACGATCCATGAGGGATTTGTGACTCCACTGTAACCGAGGGTATTAATAATGGGGGACGAATTAGTGACCTCCAATCTGCCCCTGATACTCCATAGCCTTTATCTCCATCATGAATCCCTCTCCAGCACTATGGCCCAGAGACCTTTACTCCATGACTCCTTAGGTCTTTATCCATCTCTTAGCACCTGCCCCATCACACTCAAACCCTGGGATCTACATTTTCACCTACCCACCGTCACCTGACCCTTCTACTTCCATACCCCACCTCCATTCTACACCTAATTTGAATTTAGTTCCCTCTGTCAACTCTATACCTGCACCATTCCCTGCACCTCAGCCTTGTCTTCCACTGCCTCCCCCTTCCCCTTTGATCTATATTTTCCCCTGTTCTACTCACCTTGGCCCAATTCCCATTCCCTCTGTACCCCTCCCTCAAGAAACATCCCTTGTGAGTCAAATTTCTGGCACCTTTCTCTTAAAGAATCAAGCTTTATGTTTAGACAATATATGTCTCCCAAATCATCATATTCATGGCAGCTTTCCATACTGCTCAGGTTATCTTGCTTATCTTGGTGTCACTTCACCTTATCAGCAAATTCCCAATCTTCATTTAGAAAAAGACCAACAAAACCATCCACTATTGCCATGCAGGAAAGTGTTAACTCAACAAACCTGGGTTGCGCAAAACCTGCAAATTTTAAACAAAGGGCTGTCTTCAGGATTGGCTCACTCCTGGAAGATAACCTCTGAGCCCTGGGAATATTCTCCTGGATAAGAGTGTTTCCTTATGCTTGAGCCATTGGGCCCTACTGGACCAGTGAGATCAAGTAAGTTTACCCTAACAATGGTGAAGGCCCATTTTTGCTCTGGAGGGCTGGGGTCTGAGTGAGACAGGCTGGGATCTGAAACCTGGGACCTGGGACCCTTTGCTGCAGTACTTGCACCCGGACAAACATCTTCTCCAGCAACAAAATACAAAGAAGCTTTAAAGGACTAAAAATAACTGCGTACATGGGCAGTTGGGTAAATTATGAACAAGATACAAGAAGAGCAAAAGCCAACTGCCACTTCTGAGGAGTTGGGAGCAAAAGCAGGGTCCTGCCTGTGTGCCCTGCACAATGTACCACCAAGGCAGTGGCAGGCCACCCAAGCCACCCTCGAGCCCAAGCACTGGACCCATCCCTACCTTCATCCCATATAGGGAACCAGCTCGCCCCCCTCAGGGAGCAAGCAAGGGAACCTATTACTTGTTTTGGCCCCCTCAAGCTGCAGCACAAGTCCAAATAAAACCTTGCCAAAATAGTAAAAATAAATACAAATATAAATAAATAAATAAAACCTTGCCAGAATTTCTTGTCTGGCCTCTATTTCTATTCAGGAGTCCAAGAACCCTGGTCGGTAACATGAGTAGCTGACGTCAGCCACAGGAGTGCTGCGTGGCTACGTGAACGACCCCCCAGTACAACCCGGCACCAAAGGCTCAGATGAGCTTCCTTGGTTGGCAACACTTCCCATGTATTGGCACGTATTTTTCAGGCAGAATTAAGCACACCTTATTGTGACTCCACTGGGAGGGGACATGTGGAAACTTACACCTGATTTCTTGTGGACTTCACCCCGTGCACCTTTTCCCTTTGTTGATTCTAGCCTGTATCCTTTCACTGTAATAAAGTGTATTGGGAGTCCTCTATGCATCATCAAGCTTGAGGAGGGCCTTGGAGACCTCTGACCCAAACATGTTAAATAATAAAATATCTTCAGCAATGTCATCCTGTGGTAACAAGCTCTGTTACCAAGTCTAGGATCCCAGGCTAAAAAAATCCAACAGCGAATGTATTCTACATCTTAGGGGGTTAAAAAATACACACACACACACACACACACACACACACACTTAGGATATACAGAGATGTTTTCTTTGTGGGGCTCCTGTCAATATAAACAATGTAAGACATTCAAAATCAGTGTGTCAGTACCATTCTGCATGTGAAATTAGTCAGTATCAGTTTCATGTGACTCTGGGAAATAAGTACTGTACCTATAAGAAAACCACCTAGAAGAGAACATAGGAAGAATGTTCTGTGACATAAATTGCAGCACTATGTTTTTTAAACTTTACTGAAATCTAGTTGATTTCAGCAATATTTTTTTGAATCTGTCTTCTAAGGCAAATGAAATAAAGGCAAATATAAACAAATAGGACACCCAATTAAACCTAAAAGCTATTGCACAGGAAAGGAAACAACTGACAAAATGAAAAGAAAACCTACAGAATGGGAGAAAATATTTGCAAATGATATGATTGACAAGGGTTTAATATCCAAATGATATGAACTCAATATCAAAAAACAAATAACCCAAACAAAAAATGAGAAGAAGACCAGAATAGACATTTTTCCAAAGGAGACATACAAATGGATAACAGGCACGTGAAAAGATATTCAACATCGTTAGTCATTAAAAATGCAAATGAAAACAACGAGATATCACCTCATACCTGTCAGAATAGCTATCACTAAAAAGTTTACAAACAGTGACTTCCCTGGTGGTACAGTGGATAAGACTCCGTGCTCCCAAATGTAGGGGACCCGGGTTCAATCCCAGGTGAGGGAACTAGATCTCACATGCATGCCCCAACTAAGGAGCCCGCGTGCTGCAACTAAGACCCAGTGCAACCAAATAAATAAATATCAAAAAAAAAAGTTTACAAACAGAAATGTTGGCCAGTTTATACAGAAAAGGGAACCCTTGTACACTGTTGGTTGCAATGTAAATTGGTGCAGCCACTATGGAAAACACTATGGAAGATCTTCAAAAACACTCAAAATAGCACTACCATATGATCCAGCAATGACACACCTGAGTATATATCTAAAACAAAACAAAAACACTAATTCAAAAAGTAATATGCCCCCCAACATTCATAGCAGCATTTTTTACAATAGCCAAGGTATGGATCCAAACTGAGTTACCAACAGATGAATCGATAAAGAAGAGGTGGTATATATATTGAATACAATGGAATACTGCTCAGCCATTAAAGAGAATAAAATTTTGCCACTGCAACAACATGGATGGACATGGAGGTTATTATGCTTAGGGAAATAAGTCAAACACAAAAAAACAAATACTATACGATATCACTTCTCTGTGGAATCTAAAAACTAGAACAAACTAGTGAATATAACAAAGAAGAAACAGATTCGCAGATACAAAAAACAAACTAGTGGTTACCAGTGGGGAGAGGGAAGGGAGCAGGGACTATACAGGAATAGGGGATTGAGAGATGCAAACCACTATGTGTAAATAAATAAGATACAAGGATATATTGTACAACACAGGAAATATAGCCAATCTGTTATAATAAGTGGAATATAACCTTTAAAAATTATGAATCACTATGTTGTACTCAAACATACTATAAATCAAATATACTTCATTTTTAAAAATTAAATTAAATTAAAAATTTAGAAGTTGAAACAAAAGTAAATTAAAAATTAAACAAGTAAATAAATAAATTCCTCTTTGGAGCCTTCTGGAAAAAAAGAAGAGATACAGTGAATAGATTACTGTCTCAATGTCCTTATATTGTAAAGGTGGGATAACAATATTACATAAAATGACACTGTGATTAGCTTTTAAATGTATGCTAAATTTCTAGGTAAAAGCTAACACATACTAAGTACACAGCTCTCAAAGAAAAGATCAATTATAAGGTAGAATTATATTTTAAAATTAATGGAAAAGAAGTTACAGATAAAAAAGAAAATAAACTCTACTGATACATTTAATATAATAATTGATATGTTTGTGTAAGTAGACTAACTTCTTAATCAAACTTTTGTAACTATAGTCATTAGATGTTTTTTCAAAAAATATGGCCAAATAATAGAATTAAAGTAGGAAAATGAAAAGTATATTTTATGGAATTGTAACAAAAAACTAGCATGGCAATATACTCTTCAGATAACGCATACTTTAAGATTTTTCACTATTGTAGTTAGTGCTATCTTAAATTTTTCTCAAAGTACAACTTCCCAATGTTATTGATAAATAACAAACATGATTGACTTTATATGTCTGTATGTATACACACAGGTCAAAAGCAGACATATATACACATTAGTAGGTATGTGTGTGCCTGCATTTTCTTCTTGCTTCATGATCTACTTTGTGGTAAATATTGAAGTGTTTCATGTGAGCTAAAAATATTGGTTGCTCATTGGGGTACAAGGTTCAATCTGTATATCCATTGGGTCAGAATAATTACTTTCTTTTTCAAACTGCTGAATTCTCAATACTTTCATTGGCTTCAGAATGTCAATACAGAGAAAACCATGTAAAAATCTCTCCTAAAACTGAGGCAATACCCCACTTTACTCCTTGAAAATCGAGTAGCCACAAACTCCACATACACAGAATGTCTTTCCCTTTCAAATGGCTCTTCCTGCGGTGCTCTGAATTTAATGGAAGTCTCCACTGTAAACTAATTTCATGTCTTTGGAGACATGAGCAGGTACCTGTCAACCTCTTTCTTACCAATATGTCCAAGTCATCTTCACAAAAGAGAGAAAATTCTGCTTTCTACAGATCCCAGTTAGGTACAATTCACATCTTTTTCAATTGTCACAATCACCTGATGTTGTTTAAAAACAAAGTAAAGGGCTTCCTTAGTGGCGCAGTGGTTGAGAATCTGCCTGCCAATGCAGGGGACACGGGTTCGAGCCCTGGTCTGGGAAGATACCACGTGCCGCGGAGCAACTGGGCCCGTGAGCCACAACTACTGAGCCT
This sequence comes from Balaenoptera physalus, assembly GCF_965194825.1. Taxonomy (NCBI): domain Eukaryota; kingdom Metazoa; phylum Chordata; class Mammalia; order Artiodactyla; family Balaenopteridae; genus Balaenoptera; species Balaenoptera physalus. The sequence goes on from NC_138900.1 coordinate 5,501,479, forward strand.
GCGCGTCTGGAGCCTGTGCTCCGCAACAAGAGAGGCCGCGATGGTGAGAGGGCCGCGCACCGCGATGAAGAGTGGCCCCCGCTTGCCACAACTAGAGAAAGCCCTCGCACAGAAACTAAGACCCAACACAGCCATAAAATAAATTAATTTAAAAAATAATTTAAAAAAAAACACAAAAAAAATACGGATTCTTTAAAAAAAAAAAAAAGTAAAATGTAATTTTATGCTCTACTTTGCCCTACTTTAGTTCAATCTGGCCATTTCTACGTGAAAATATTTAAACATGTTCGTCTCCCCACAAAACATCATATTTCAAATCAATGACTGTCTTCATTCTAAGGATATAATGGACAAAACTCATGACCAGCTTCCAAAAGCATTACTCAAGGACTGAGTTTCCCCTCCAGCACTATTATCTTCAGTTTCAGTAATGACCTGCCACATGCTGTTCCATTTTCACGAACCTTTTCTTAATATTTCATGTCTACTTCATTTCTGGGAAATTTATGGTGATAGTTTTAAGTCACACACTAATATACTTCTCCATAACATCCAGATTGCTTGAGGACCTGGTGTTTATCACTGCATAAATTCTGAATTCCTCCACTGCAACACTAGTAAAACATCCATTACAGAAGTATTTACATGATAATTACATAACACTTCATTACAATTACTATTAGAACATTGTTTACTTTGAAGAAGATGTTCACCATGTCCTGTTTACCATCTTCTGGTAAGCCACTGACAATTTTACTTAAGACTCTGAGAAAAGAGAGTGAATTATCAAATGAATATAGTGCAAATACATACAATTTACATCTTTCTCATAAAGGTAGGGGATTTTGTATTCCTTTTCCCAGCAAAACAGAGCCTGGATATTCTGGAGTCACGACTCATGAGGAGAAAGGGGCTGATAGCTGGGAAACAAAGCGATTATTGCAGACATGTTCAAAATGAACAAACTAGGATTGTTCAAAAGACCCAAAATCATATAACAGATGGAGGAAAGAGTGTTAAAATTAACAAAGGTGATCACCAAGAGAAGGATGGTTTTAGTGGCTCTGGACAAAGGGGAGGATGTGGAGGAGACGTTGATCCTATGAATGTTTTGGACCCTCTGCTTATGTCTGTACAGGATGAAAACCGTGGAGCCACTGGCTCAGATCATGATTACAAAACGTAAGACATCAGGGAAGGACAGCAGTGCTGCGTATAATAAGTCTCCAGTTTGGTCACGGCGAACGACAAGACAATGAAACCTTTTCTGTTTGTGGTGCTTTTGTTGCTCAATATTCCAGTCGTATAGAGGGGATAAATGATATCTACCAGCACGTGCATGATCCAGCACAGGATAACTGAAGCGATAACACACTTGAGGGCTTTCACTTTAAGCTCTGCCCACCTAGAAGTCCTGGGGCTGATGGTGATGGCCTGGAAGATACTCAAGAAGCAGGTGGTGGCAATGGACACACGCCTGCCCACTCCGCGAACATAGGGGAAAATTTTGCAGGCAAAAATCACTGCCCATGTGGTGCCACCCATAATTTCTCACTGTACTGTGAAATCCATCAGAGAACAGAACCAAGATTCTGGCTACAATCAGGTTCTTGACAATCAAACCTATGGTCCTCAGCCTATACCCAGTGCAATAAAGGAAGAGATAATGGTAAAAAAAAAAGAGAGAAATTCTCTCCAAAGAAGATATACAGATTGCCAACAAACACATGAAAGGATGCTCAACATCACTAATCATTAGAGAAATGCAAATCAAAACTACAATGAGATATCATCTCACACCGGTCAGAATGGCCATCATCAAAAAAATCTACAAACAATAAATGCTGGAGAGGGTGTGGAGACAAGGGAACCCTCTCGCACTGTTGGTGGGAATGTAAATTGATACAGCCACTATGGAGAACAGTATGGAGGTTCCTTAAAAAACTAAAAATAGAACTACCATATGACCCAGCAATCCCACTACTGGGCATATACCCTGAGAAAACCATAATTCAAAAAGAGTCATGTAGGGCTTCCCTGGTGGCGCAGTGGTTGAGAATCTGCCTGCCAATGCAGGGCACATGGGTTCGAGCCCTGGTCTGGGAAGATCCCACATGCCACGGAGCAACTGGGCCCGTGAGCCACAATTACTGAGCCTGCGCGTCTGGAGCCTGTGCTCCGCAACAAGAGGCCGCGATGGTGAGAGGCCCGCGCACCGCGATGAAGAGTGGTCCCCACTTGCCGCAACTAGAGAAAGCCCTCGCACAGAAACGAAGACTCAACACAGTCATAAATAAATAAATAAAAGAACGTGAATTTCTTTCAAAAAAAGAAAAAAAGCAAAACTGGGCTATTCATTTAAAAAAAAAAAAAAAAAGAGTCATGTACCACAATTTTCATTGCAGCACTATTTACAATAGCCAGGACATGGAAGCGACCTAAGTGTCCACTGACAGACAAATGGATAAAGAAGATGTGGCACATATATACAATGGAATATTACTCAGCCATAAAAAGAAACGAAATTGAGTTATTTGTATAGTGAGGTGGACAGACCTAGAGTCTGTCATACAGAGTGAAGTAAGTCAGAAAGAGAAAAACAAATACCATATGCTAACACATATATATGGAATCTAAAAAAAAAAAAAGGTTCTGAAGAACCTAGGGGCAGGACAGGAATAAAGACATAGATGTAGAGAATAGACTTGAGGACACAGGGAGGGGGAAGGGTAAGCTGGGACGAAGTGAGAGAGTGGCATTGACATATATACACTACCAAATGTAAAACAGATAGCTAGTGGGAAGCAGCCGTGTTTTATGACCACCTAGAGGGGTGAGATAGGGAGGGTGGGAGGCAGACACAAGAGGGAAGAGATATGGGGATATATGTATACGTATAGCTGATTCACTTTGTTATACAGCAGAAACTAACACAACAATGTAAAGCAATTATACTCCAATAAAGATGTTTAAAAAAAGAGAGAGAGAGAGGGAAATTCCCCAGCATTCCAAATACTGTCGGTAATAATAAGATCGATCCTGCTGCCAAATCCCTGGCAGCCACGTTGTCAGGTCTCACTGACTGATGCTTGTCTTCTGAGCTAGAAGATCCTGAATGCGAATATGAGGCATGGACCACATGTACCAGGACAACTGAAATCCAACATTCGGCACTTAACAATGGCCTTACTTTGAAATATAGTCTTCCTGTCAGGTCAAGGCATCCAAGGGTTGAACATATAACCATTAAAGAACACTTACAAGGTATGAATCACTGCTATGAAAGCCACACGTGAGGTAACATCTTTATTCCTCACAAATTCCTGAAGCAGAAACTTATCTTCCTTATAAAGATGAGGCAAACACTGACACACAGAGGTTAAGTGTTGGGTCTAAATTGACTCACTGGTTGGGAGCAGGTGGATAGTGGGATTTGACCCTCACTGGGCTGGTGACAATGACAGTGCATTTAATCCAGAATATACTCAAATACTAGTCACCTGCGTTCTTCAAATAAACCAGATCTAAATTTAGTTTTGCTTTTACACCTTGTCATTTCAATTTAGGTTGCTGATATTTTATTTAAAAATGTAGTTAATAAATAAGTGGAAACTTGTCATTAAGACTTATTCTATTGCCAAATACAAACTTTGAATAAAGCTGTAGAAATCTTACTTAAATGTAAATGCACCGGGGGCTTCCCTGGTGGCGCGGTGGTTAAGAATCCGCCTGCCAATGCAGGGGACACGGGTTCAAGCCCTGGTCCGGGAAGACCCCACATGCCACGGAGCAACTAAGCCTGTGCGCCACAACTACTGAGCCTGCGCTCTAGAGCCCGCAAGCCACAACTACCAAGCCCGCGTGCCACATCTACTGAAGCCCACGCACCTAGAGTCCATGCTCCGCAACAAGAGAAGCCACTGCAATGAGAAGCCCGTGCACCGCAGCGAAGAGTAGCCCCCGCTCACCACAACTAGAGAAGGCCCGCGCATAGCAACAAAGACCCAACGGAGCCAAAAAATAGATACATAAAATAAAAATCTTTTAAAAAAAATGTAAATGCACTGACTGCAGTATAAAACTGCAGGTACCCACCCATGACAATTTGGATTTAATAAATGCAAGAATGGCTCAATATTAGGATGGAAACAAAAAGACTCATTTACTTCCATTCCAGGACAGAAGTACAATGTCATAAGTCACTGGAACTATGGGACAGGAAACACTGATGCCTGATTAATAGTGCACAGTAGAAACAAATTATTACTGATTTCAGATCTTATGCATAACTATTTATTAATACCCAAGTCAAATAAAAGTATTAGCAGTAAGGCAAGATTTGTGAAAGATATGAAAATACAAGACACATGCAAAATCGAATGCTAAGGCGAGAAACTTGTGTACTGTATAAATGCCATACGTTCTTTGGAGCAGTATCATAATATTTAAAAGCAGCAGAAATATCACAGGATACATCTGAGCCTAAAAATGGTATCTGAAACTTACAAAGTTCTATTTTTCTTAAATGCTACTTCCTTAACTTTTAGTGAGAAGACTCTCTCCATAATCAATAAAGACACAATTATTAAATCCTCTGGGAGGGAGGGGATATGGGGACATATGTATGCATATAGCTGATTCACTTTGGTGTACAACAGAAACTAACACAGTACTGTGAAGCAATTATACTCCAATAAAGATTTTTTAAAATAAATAAATAAATAAATCTGCTAAGCAATTCATACAGCCAGCGTTAGAGAAAGCATTTACATTCCAACAATGGCTGCTAGACACACTGTTTCTGCACAGGATCAGCTGAGTCCTGTAGATTCATCCCAGTGTCTGTTACAAGTATGGAGGTATTACGGGCTCACCTCTGAAACCTGAAATTTATGTCTGCAATTTTCGTAAAGTAGACTGAACAGCAGACTGAATTGGGAAGTACAGTCCTTAAGCACATGGAAAATCAGATTTCATTATCACTTGCGTTAAACCACAACAATCACTGTCAGTGAGAAATACATACATTACATTAGGAGCCATCGGGGATTGAAGGTCTAGGACCCCATCTCTCTTGACTATCTCAGTTCATGCCTTAGTATTTATCCCTCCGTCCTGTACGGTTTTGGTGCTGGACCAGGTTCATACACAGGAGATTCCCTTTATCCAGTATGTTCACTTTCCAATTTCCTGCACAAATCCTTCCTTTATAGATTCCACCTCCCTGATGAATATAGAGAAAACCTACCGCCTTTTTCCTGCTGCCTGGATGGTGGGCTCAAGGCGAAGGTCAAAGAAATCAGTACACGTGTGAGAAGGGTAGCTCCACCCTGAGATATGAGTTTGTGATCCTGTGACCTCACCTGCCCTCAGAACTGCAATTATCACTTCACCTGTAGCAGCACCGGCAGGAATAGGCTTGGGAGCTGTGATTATTTTTTAAAACATTTTCTTAGTTGCTAATTACCAAGACCAATTATCACTTTCTAGCTAATATATCTTAAGAGACTATTGGCGTGTTTGTGACAGATGCTTACTTTTCCATGATCCCTGGAGGCAGACAGGGCTCATGTGTAGGGAGCAGGAAGTACTTAGGTTTGACACTTAAGGGACTGGCTTCAAGTACATGTCTCCATGCAGGTTCTGCTTCACTGAGAAATTCTTTCTACCTAGGACAATTCTTTCCTAACTTCATACACTGAGCTGGACCATCAATTAACGTATGAGCAATGAAATGGAATTTGTCCAAGTATCTGAGAAGGATCCAAAAAGAGATACAAATAACAAGAAGAACATGATGCCAATGTCTTTATTAGATATCACTGCACTCATTTGTACAACTCAATATCAATGAATCTGTAAATTGTTAGGAAAATAAATTTTACTGACATTGACCCTCACTAATGATAGGAAGCAGAAGCAGACTAATATCCATAGAAGAAAGAGAGAAGGTTCTAAAAGAGACCCTTGTGGGGTGGGGTAGGGTGGGGAAAAATAATAATAATAATAATAAAAGAGACCCTTGCAAATAACAGCACCAGGGTCAGATGGTTTAAGAGGGAGATTCTACTATTCCTGTTACTGCCAGATAAGTCAATGCTACTCACTTAATTCAAGACCATCAAATGGTCAACAAAGTCCTCCACACTTGCTTTTGTGCAAAACTTTGAGTAAGGAATTATGATTACCCCTTAAATTAAGAAATATATATCTGATGAGTCAAGAAGGGAAAAAATATATATATATTATGGTTGAAATTAATTCTTCAGGTTTTCCTACAGACAAATCAACTCTTTGATTGAAGTTCACTATGCAGTGATTCCCCAATGTCAAGTCAGTTGCTAGAGCCATAACAGTGGTCAACCCATCCCCCCCCCACAAACTCATTTACACAGATGCAAACACACATGCATGCATACTCACACTCTAACATACAGTCACACACATTCGCACACATATGCACACACACAATACACAATCACCCACGCGCTCATGTAATTTCAGCTGCACACTCACAGGCATTAATGCACACACTGAACACATAAAAATTCCCACTCACATATAAAGCACCCTCCCAGAACCATAATAGGGAAGGTCAAATTTGACTCCATATTAGATCTGTTCTTTTTTCACTTTAACCTTTGTGCTTTGTTGCCTGTCCTTAGTCATGCTGGCTCTGCACTTTTTGTAAAAGAGTGTTACATATAGCCTGAAATATACAAGATAGCCTATTCTCAAGACTCTGACCTTCAAGAGTTCATTCATATAGAGGTAAAAAGCTGTCTTGCTGGAGGTTTCAGAAACATCTTGAGCTGACCTACGCAGATAGAGGACGGCTACAAGAACCTACGTGGATTCCGACACCAAGACGTTTGCAACAACTAACCATGCCCCTCCCTCACCTTGCCTTTAAAAGGGCTTTGCTGAAACTCTGAGGAGTTGGGGGTTTTGGGGGCATGAGTCACACATCTTGCACGGCCCTGCAATAAACCTTTCTCTGCTCTGAACTCCGACGTTTCAGTTTGTTTGGCCTCGCTGTGTGTTGGGCACATGAACTTGCGTTCAACAACAGAACCAGACCTTGCTATGGGCCCTGATGGAACTCCCTTGAACCATGGGGTTGAGCCCATGCATGAAGAAGGATGGGCAAGTAAAGAGTTATCAAATGCCCCAAAGGGGAGAAACAGGGTCTTGGACGTTATTACCTAGACACAATTGCTGGCCCTGCCTGTTTCAACCCCCAGAAAGGGACATTTAAATAATTCAAAGTTGGTGTTTCCAATGACCAAGACCTATGCAGAACCTGGCCTGCATTCAAAGCAGCCTCTCCCCACAGCATTGCTGATTTCAAGGAAGCTTCTCCAAGATACAGGAGAGGGTAGCAGGAGTGAAAAGTTTGAGGTCCAGGGAAAGTCAGCTTGCTGAAGTGTAAGGCTGGTACTGTACATACACAAAACGTACAACACACAACATAAAAGAACAAATTTCTGTCATGGAAGCTGTGATACATTTGGTCCTTGCCCCTGGTTTCTGACACAGAGCTGCTAAAACCCTTGTTATGTTTTGAGTGATAAGAGATGAAAGGAGTCTCTTTTGTTATTTATAACAAACCCCTTTCAACCACCTCTGAGGTTCTGTTAATGAGGTGACTCTTGGTGGGCCCCTAGAGAGCTTCAGGGTGGGAGCTGGTTGCCAGGGGAACCGACCAGGAGACTAGAGGGTTGCAACTTTCAGGCTTAGCCCTGTGCTCCAGAGAGGGAAGAGGGGCTGGAGATTGAGCTCATTCACCAACTGCCAATGATTTCGTCAATGATGCCCACAGGATGAAGCCTCCATAAAAACCTCTGAACAATGGGGCACAGAGAGCTTCAGAGTTGGGCAACACATCCACCTGCAGGGAGGGTGGTGTTACCCAACTCCATGGGGACACAAGCTCCTGTGCTTGGGCTCCTTCCAGAATGCACCCAATGTACTCCTTCATCTGGCCATTCCTTTGTATCCTTTATAATAAACTGGTGGTTTAAGGAAAATGTTTTCGGGAGTTTGTGAGCATTCTAGCAAATTATTGAACTTGAAGTGTGTGGGGGGAGGGGGGAGTGGAGGAACCCCTGTTGTAACAGCAAAGTCAGACAGAAGAGCTGTTAGCCCGGGCACCCAATGCTTGAGACTCACATTTGAACTGAGGACAGTCTTGTGGAGTCTGCACTTGACAAAACGAAAGACAACCTACAGAATGGGAGAAAATATTTGCAAATGATATCACTGACAAGGGGTTAATATCCAAAATATATAAACAGCTCATATAAATCAATATCAAAAAACAATCTAATCAAAACGTGGGCAGAGGACCTGAAGAGACATTTTTCCAAAGAAGACAAACAAATGGCTAACCGGCACATGAAAAGATGCTCAACATCACTAATTATTAAAGAAATGCAAATCAAAACAACGAGATATCACCTCACAGCTGTTAGAATGGCCATCATCAAAAAACCTACAAACAACAAATGTTGGCGAGGGTGTAGAAAAAAAGTGAACACTTGTACACTGTTGGTGGGAATGTAAATTGGTGCAGCCACTATGGAAAACAGGATGAAGTTTCTCAAAGAACTAAAAATAGAACTACCATACAATCCGGCAATTCCACTCCTGGGTATATATCCGGAAAAAAATGAAAACACTAATTCAGAAAGACACATGGACCCCAATGTTCACAGCAGCACTATTTACAATAGCCAAGATATGGAAGCAACCCAAGTGTCTGTCAACAGACATATTACATATATATATATTATATACATAATGTAATATTAGTCAGCCATAAAAGAAGAATGAAATTCTGCCATTTGCAGCAACGTGGATGGACCTAGAGAATACTATGCTTAGTGAAATAAGTCAGAGAAAGACAAATACTGTATGATATCACTTATATGTGAATCTAAAAAATAATACAAACAAACAAATGTATAATAACAAAACAGAAACAGACTCACAGATATAGAAAACAAACTAGTGGTTACCAGTGGGGAGTGGGGAGGGGCACATTAGGGAGACGGGATTAAGAGATACAAACTGTTATGTATAAAATAAATAAGCAACAAGGATATATTGTAGAGCATACGGTATTAAAGCCATTATCTTGTAATAACTTTCAATGGAGTATAACCTGTAAAAATACTGAATCACAATGTTGTACACCTGAAACAAAAATAATATTGTTAATCAACTATACTTCAATGTTTTACACTTTAAAATATTTTTTAAATAAATTGTCCAGAAAAAGAAAACCACCAAGGTGATGATGAATGCTATGGAAGAAACAAGGAGATGGAATTGAGAGAAGCTGAGGGAAGTCAACTTTAGATAAACTGATCACCTCTGAAAGTGAAACATTTGAGCTAAGACCCATAAAAAGGTGGAGGGTGGGGCAGCAGTGTAAAAACTTGGGGAAAGGAAACTCCAGGCATAGGGAACAGCAGATGCAAAGGCCCTGAGTCAGGAATGGATTTGGCATGTGGAGAAATGGAAAAAATACTTGTAAGAATGGAGGGGAAGACAAGTGATTGGGGTTTGGCTTAAGCACCCAGGCAGACTGCAGTGCTGTTTCAAACCTGGGGGATACTCAGAGAGGAACAGGTCTAGGGGAAGACGAGTGGAATCAAGAGCTTAACTTCGTACCTATCAAGATTGAGATGTCTGTAGACATTCAAGTGAAGATGTAAAGAGACCAGTCTTTCAAATAAGACTAGAGATGAGCACAAAGTTCTAGGTCGGAAATGAACATTTGGGAGTCATTAGTCTACAATATTACTTCAAGCCTAGAACAGAAAAAGGACGTTAGGTAAGAACAACAGTATGGCCTTTAGTTAAACATAATGTATCAATACTGGTTCATTCATGGTAAGAAATGTACTGCACTAATGTCAGATGTCAGTAATAGGGGAACTGGCTGTGGGATATATGTGGGATTCTTTGTACCAACTCTGCAATTTTTCTGTAAGTCTAAAACTCTTCTGAAAAATAAAGTTTAGGGAGGAAAAATAACCATAGCCAGGCTACAGGATAAATTGTACAGGAGCAGCTAGTATAAAAGAGGAAGAAAAAAAGGAGCTATTTGGGAGAGAAGATAATTTCCATTTCCATTTCTGACATTTATACTGAAAGAAGAACATCACAGAGGAGGTATTCTGGAGGCAAGCAAATGCAGGGCTAGAGGTCAAATGTGAGAATACTTCCCAAATTGGGAAACACCAGCATAGAACCCATAGCTTAAGCTTTCAAATTACTGAAGGAGTTACAATCAAAGTCAAGAACAGAAAGTGGAGAACAGAAACGCTGGAAGATTCTTGGAGCATGGAGATCCAGAAACCGGGCAAGTAAAAAGTGAATCAGCGCAGAAGGATGTAGGTTAGTTAGGGTGGTGTTACCTGGACCCAGACAGGATTGGTTGTCAGGAAAGAAAAGGGACACTGTTAACAGGTAGGAAGGTGCTCTAGTCCATACAGAGAATGAAGTTACCAGCCTGGGCAGAGGCATGGAAGGAATGGAATTTTATACCAAGCAGGACCTCAGCTGTGGAGAGGAAAAGGAGAAAGAGGTAGGCCTGCTGCCTGTTTTCGTAAATAAAGCTTTATTGGAACACACACACACACAAAAGAAATAATTTCTAGTAATAGGCTAATGATGTATAAGTTAATAAGCTAAACAAACAATATACATTATTTCATCCTCCTCAATTATTCCTATTTTAAAACTGAGGTAGCTAGAATAGAAAGAAAGATCACATGTAAAACAATAGACCTATTATCTTTGTTAGCCACTTTGCTAATTAGGATAACATAAATTCAACAATATTTCTGGAAAACTTAAAGGGAACTTCCAGTAGATAAATATAAACAAGGTGTGCCTTCTAAACCACGGCATAAAAGCTAAAAAATACATAATCTATGTAAGAGGAACTATAAAACAAATTAAACTACAAGGAAACAAAGAGAATTTTAAAAGAGTAAAATAGGAGTGAGAGACACACAGGACAGGGTTGAGGCAGCAGAGGCAAAAAGTAAAACTCTCCATGACAAGACAAAGCTGACTGGAATGAATAAAATGAAAACAAAATCCAGTGATTGGCTGGTTCTCAGAGACACCCACATCCTCAAAAACCAGCCAGGGAAGACAAAATGTAAGAAACAAAGTATATCAGAACCAGGCAAACGTAGTAGATAACGGAATCAGGAGGAGTAATAGTAACAGTAGCAGGTAAAAGAATTTAAGATGAGAGCCATTAAATGGGGTAAAGTAGAAATTAATAGAATAACATGAGTTAGAAGTTATAGTGTGGTTGCTTTATGTAGCAAATAGTAGGGAACTAAATCACATAAAACAAACGCTGTTTAAAAAACAAAAACAAAAACAAGGATGTTTGACAGAAACACCACTGAGATAGAAGCTATTAAAATACCACTGTAATTTTGTGACAGATAATGTAGGAAAATATTATATATATAGTCTAAATATTAAAACTAATATTGACGTCAGCAATATATCAAAGTAGATAAAAGATGTACATATTGAAAATATACATTGTTTTCAATTATTCATATTTGCCTTAAAAAAAAGACCACATATGGTACCACAATGAAAAGCGGGATAAATTCCTCAAGATAGAATTAGGAATAACAAGATAGATAGCAACCAAAAAATTCCAAACAAATCAGAAAATTAAAAATTATCCTAGGACTTCGCTGGTGACGCAGTAGTTAGGAATCCGCCTGCCAATGCAGGGGACACGGGTTGAAGCCCTGGTCCAGGAAGATTCCACATGCTGTGGAGCAACTAAGCCCGTGCGCCACAACTACTGAGCCTGCGCTCTAGAGCCTGCAATCCACAACTACTGAGCCCATGTGCCACAACTACTGAAGCCTGTGTGCCTAGAGCCCGTGCTCCACAACAAGAGAAACCACTGTGATGAGAAGCCCGGGCACCGCAACAAAGAGTAGCCCCCGCTCACCGCAACTAGAGAAAGCCCATGTGCAGCAACGAAGACCCAACACAGCCAAAAATAAATTAATTAATTAATTTTAAAAAAAAGTTATCCTAAATGTCTCTTATGTGAAGTAAGAATAGAATTGGCAATCATTGCATATTTGTAAAATGACAATAAATATTTAAATGTGAAAAATTACGGTGAAGAAGCATGAATATAATCAGAATAATTGTGATTATTTCTATGATTACCAGGTGGAAACAAGAGAAGGATCATACCAAAGATATCACTTGCCTACATGAGAACTAAAAACATGTTCTGAAAAAGGATAATTGAATGTTTGATACATGTCTTATCTTCAGCAAGTAACATACAGTTTTAATGTAACATCAGACAAACTCTCTAGGCATACCAGTTAAAAGTATTTTGTAAAACAAGTAATAGTTCACATGATTCAACATTCACAAGGTACAGCTGAGGTCCTTCCACCACCCAGTTCCTCTGTTCCTAATTTTGTGAATCCTCACATGATATTCTATGAATATACAAGCAAATATCAGTTTAGATTTCCTTAGACTCTGATCATTTAAAAACACTTTAAATTTTTGTAGGGATGTGGTCAAAGCAAAGGAGGACGTGAGGGACTTCCCTGGTTGCGTAGTGGTTAAGAATCCGCCTGCCAATTCAGGGGACACGGGTTCGAGCCCTGGTCTGGGAAGATCCCACATGCTGTGCAGCAACTAAGCCCGTGAGCCACAACTACTGAGCCTGCACGCTAGAGCCCGCAAGCCACGACTACTGAGCCTGTGCGCCTAGAGTCCGTGCTCCGCAACAAGAGAAGCCACTGCAGTGAGAAGGCCACGCACTGAAACGAAGAGTAGCCCCCGCTCGCTGCAACTAGAGAAAGCCCACATGCAGCAACGAAGACCCAAAGCAGCCAAAAATAAATAAAATAAATTTAGTTTTAAAAAAAGGGACATGAAGAGAAGAATGGGTTTGAGGAATGGCTTGATGGGAACAGCTGGTAAGCTGTTGAGGAACTGGGGGGAATGTCACAATATGAAGCTCCTTCGGTTATAAAGGTTGGAAATAAAGGTTGGAAACTCAAATCAGGGATCTCCAGGGAGTCCCTCCCCAATTACTAACTCCACAGGCTTCCCAAATCAACAACTTCCATGAGCTCACCAGTCACAGACACCAACTCCATTCCATGACCTGCCCCAATAATAGTCATAAACATTGACTCCTTTACCCATCAGTGACCCCTCCAAGCTCCTAATGTCCCCCAACGACTCCATCACTGCTCCCAATACCTCATCCTTGATTCCCCAAACCTCCACATTATTAATGCCTACAGACTCTCCCATAATTGACTTCAAAACGCCCCATTGCTAACCCTACAATCCAATCAATGACCCCACAGGCTGCGCCAATTACCAGCTCTCACAGGCTTCCCAATCAGCGACCTCACAAACCTTCATCCCTTATTCCCCAGGCCATGAATGCTGAACCCACAGATTCACCATGCCATAGCGGACCCCACATTCCCTCCGTCACTGAACCACAGATTTGCCCAATGAAAAACTGCTCAGATCACCGATTTCAACAGACTGTCCGATTATGGACTAAACAAACGGTCTATCAACCCAATACACCTGCTTCCTTGACCCTCACAGACTCCTGCCACTGACCCCACCGACCTTAATCCAACACTGAACCCCACAGAAGTCTCTCCTCTTACCGGGTCTTCTCACGACGTGGCTGGAACAACCACAGGTTCCCAAAGGCTACTTTCCAAAGCAGGTCGCCCGGCAACGCCACAGCGCCTCTGCTGCGCATGCTCAGTACTACCTGTGAGCCGCCAATGGCCGCCCGTCACGTGAAGCACCTCCAGGGACCTGGATTCTGCACGTGGGGTGGGCGGGAGTGGGGGCGGCTCTGCAGGGCAATGTGGCGGCAGCTGCGGAGCAGCCATTCTCCAAGTCGTGCTCTACAGAGAAGTAGCCTCTTCCACCGGACATCTCAGCTCTGGAGCGCCCATCTCCCCAAGTGCCATCAAACGTGTGGCACACGTGCCGGCTCTTGACAATGCAGCTTGGTCTTCTTCCCCGTCAGTTATGTGGGACCAGGACTTCAAACGGTCGTGGCCACCGAATCTCTTGTCACAGGAGGTGGTGGCCGTCTTGAAGGAAGTGTACGTGTCCAACAGACTTTTATCCTTAGCAGAGAGAAGCCTGGTCGAGGGGCAGACCGTGGGAATGTTTTTGGCTGGAGAAAGCTCTAGAGAAAAGTACAGCGTTATGGAGGAGCTAAGGTGGTGAAACTGGGCCCCCCTAAAACTGAGTTCCTCTACTGAAGCCGAATCCAGCCTCTGTACCCGTACACCGAATTAATCTCGGAGACAAGAGGTCCTGGTGAAATGGAAAATAGCTTTACTGCTTTGCCAGGCAAAGGGCGCCAGAGCAAGCTAACACCCTCAAAACTGAGCATCCCACCGTGGAGGGGGTAGTGAGGAGTTTTATAGGAATGGTTCTGAGAGGGCGTGATCAGCTCGTGGACCTTCTTCTGATTGGTCGGTGGTGAGGTAAGTGGGAGTCAATATCCGCAACCTGAATTCAACAGGTGGGGGCCCTCCGTGCCTGTGAGTAGCATGCCTTAACTTCTCCCACCTGGAAGGGGTTTCAGTATCTGCAAAACAGCTCAAAGATACTGCTATGTGTAGCCCTTGAGGGGGAACCAGGACTCTGCCCCAAGGCAGCACTATTGTTTCTAGACTATTCCTCCCTTGTCTCTGCATCCCCTCCCTTCCCTAATTAGCATCTGTTTAAACCTGCCCCTTGGAACTAAGGGAAGGTCCTGAAGGCTAAATGAAGCCTATTTTCTGTAATCAAGAAGTGGGGGACACGGTTGGTGGTGCAGTGGTTAAGAATCCACCTGCCCGTGCAGGGAACACGGGTTCGAGTCCTGGTCCGGGGAGATCCCACGTGCCACGGAGCAACTAAGCCCCATAACTACTGAACCTGTGCTCTAGAACCCACAAGCCAGAACTACTGAAGCCCACAAGCCCGTGCTCTGCAACAAGAGAAGCCACCGCAACGAGAAGCTCGTGCGCAGCAACGAAGACCCAACACAGCCAGAAATAAATTTTTTTTTAATTAAAAAAAAAAAAGTGGGGGACACGGAAAGGCTTTTGTGCCCAGGAGCCCCACCCCTGCTTGGTATCACTACTGAGTTTATGATTTATCTCTCTGTCCAGAACTTTATTCCCTTTCTTATCACCTCTGACCTCAGTCCTGACCTAAGTGAACACTGATCCACCAGAGTCAAATGACTGAGATTGCTGTTGTCAATAACATCCTTAATGTAATAAAATTGCTGTTGTAGGCGGGAGAGGCCGCGATAGTGAGAGGCCCGCACACCGCGATGAAGAGTGGCCCCCGCTTGCCACAACTAGAGGAAGCCCTCGCACAGAAACGAAGACCCAACACAGCCATAAATAAGAATAAATAAATAAATAAATAAATAAAAATTGCTGTTGTAGGTATCATAATTAACATACTAACTCAGATTGTTTCTTCAGGGCAAAATGAGCTCAAAGACCCTCGGGCCATGGACCACCTGGCCAGAGAATCATAAACACATTCTGACTCCCAAAACCATGATTAAGAAATGTCACAGAAATGTTACAAAACGATGATTAATCCTAGTTTCTTTGTTCTTCACCTTTACAACATCCCTGACACAAAGACCAAGGTAGAGTGGATCTGAGACTCATCTCCGCCTCCCTTGCTTGGCGCCCTGCAAATTACTTTGCTACAAACACCTGCTGTCAGAGTTGGGCTTTCAGCGCCTCAGGCACACAAGCCCTTGCTCAATTACAATGTGGCAACCCAAAGGTTCCTCTGAGGCTAGTGCCTGTGGTCTGCTGACCCTCTGCCAGCACAGGACTTTCCTTTTGAGGATCCAGCAGCTGCCCAGCCAATTTGGCCCAGGGATCTGGCTGGGGAATTCCCTTCTCAACCGCGCATCAGCGGCCCTAGGCAATATTTCAAGCTTGCAATAAAGGAATGGTTTCTCGATTGGAAGACGTAAACAACCGCACGATAGCGCCAGCCTAAAACTTTTATCCTTGTATATTGGTGCTCTCCTAGGCCCATTGCCCATATTGCAGGGATTGGGTTTAATAAAAGAGCCTAAGGTTGCTTTTGGAATTGGTTTGGCTTTAAACCTTTTGAAACTGGTTTGACTTTAAATCTTTTGGAATTGATTTGTCTTTTGTCTTGTGTGTGCATGTGAGTGTATATTTGTGTTAAACAAGGGGCACTATTTTAATTGGCGGATATGGGGGGGGTTCAGTTTCTAAAAATAGCCCTTTAGGATGCATCCTACAAAATTGGACCACCTTTAGTTCTGGTTCCATGACTAAAGCCAAAGTTTTGTTTGTTTGTTTGTTGTTTTGGTAACACTGCGTAGCCACATTCTTTAGACTCTGAAGAAAAATGCCCATGACAAGCCTCATTTGACAATCCAAAACTGGTTTTGCCAGTCTAAAACATTTTTTTTTAGAATTCTGACCCTAAGGGAACAAGTCCTTCTAGAACTTGCTTTTCTTTCCCTGTGAGATGTAAATGTTTTCCCAGGGCTCTCAGGAACTTGTATCTTATCTAGACCATCTCCAATTCTTGAGATTGAGGGGGAAAAAGGGAAAAGAGGCCTTTTAAATTTAAATTATTCCAACTGTTAGTTATAAAGTAGTGAATTTTATAGTATAATGCCTGAGTCATGACTAAGTTTTAAAATGAAGCTATGAGATCTCTGTCTGTCTGGATGTATGTATGTATGTAACATGTGCATTATAAATATATGTCTTTACCCTTACCAAAATTAATTTATAAATGAGCTCTATTTAATTGGCTTAAAGGACGTTAAGTGCTTATATAAATTCTCAGAAATGTAAAAGAAACTAACCCAAATGAATTTCAGGTTCGTGTGATCTGGGAAATAGTCAATATTAAATTAATATCTGGTATTAAAGTAGCTTAAGCTTGTTGGGTTAATTAGTATACACATGTCTTTATTTTTATTTTTTAATTAAAAAATATTGCTTAAAAATGTAACCATCATCGGAGCTTTCAGTAAGTTGTACTCTTTCTGCTGATGGAGGGTTTGAAATATTGTGAGAATTACTAAAGTGCGATAGACACAAAATGAGCAAATGCTGTTGAAAAAATGGTGCCAATAGACTTGCTCAACACAGTGTTGCCACAAACCTTCAATGTGTAAAAAATGCAGTTTCTGCAAAGTGCAATACAGTGAAGCACAATAATATGAGGTATGCCTGTATTTGATTTCACAGCAATAGTATGCTATATATATTATCTGCACTTTGCAGATGGAGAAACTGAGTCTGAGTGCAGTTAGGCAACTCAATCAAAGATAATTTTTTTAAACAGAAAGCAGTAAGTTGAAACAAATATATAGAAAAACATTTAAACTTGCCCTGATAATTAAAGAAATGTAAGCTAAAACCTCAAACTACCATTTTTCACTTAAAATTTTTTTAAATTGAATTATAGTTGATTTACAATATTGTATTAGTTTCAGGTGTACAGCATCGTGACTCAGTATTTTTACAGATTATACTCCATTTACAGTTATTACAAAATCATGGCTATAATTCCCTGTGCTATACAATATATCCTTTGAGCTTATCTATTTTATACATAGTAGCTTGTATCTATTAATATCCCTAATTTGTCCCTCCCCTCTTCCCTCTCCCCTTTGGTAACCACTAGTTTGTTTTCTATATCTGTGAGTCTGTTTCTGTTTTGCATGTACATTCATTTGTATTATTTTTTAGATTCCACATATAAGTGATATCATATTGTGTCTTTCTCTGACTTAATTCACTAAGCATAAATATTCTCTAGCTCCATCCACATTGCTGCAAATGGCAGAATTTCATTCTTTTTATGGCTGAGTAATATTCCATTGTATATATATACCACATCTTCTTTATCCATTTGTCTGTGGATGGCACTTGGGTTGCATCCATGTCTTAGCTATTGTAAATAGTGTTGCTATGAACATTCGGGTGCATGTATCATTTCGAATTAGTGTTTTCGTTTCTTTCTGGATATATACCCAGGATCATATGGTAGTTCTGTTTTCAGATTTTGAGGAACCTCCATACTATTTCCCATAATGGCTACACCAATTTACATTCCCACCAACAGTGTACAAGGGTTCCCATTTCTCCACATCCTCTCCAACATTTGTTATTTGTAGACTTTTTCATGATAACCATTCTGACAGGTGTGAAGCACTAGATTCTTTAGCTAGAATCATACTAGACAATACAGTTGCTTTAGATCATATTTTATATGTAGTGGCCAATAGCTCCTGTTATATGTTAATACCGCATCAGAAGTTAAAACCTACTTCGATAAAATTAGGCAACTGGCTACCTGGCTACACATCTCCCCAGAAGTGCCAGGTCCAGACTGGTTTTCAGGCTTATTCTCCTGAATTCCTCAGGGAATAAGATATATTTTCCAAGGTTTATTAAAGTTTGGGTTTCACTCCATCTCCTACATCTAATTGGGTCTGCTGCACCAAAACGATGGACCAAGGGACTAAGATTTTAGTCATGCAAGATTCGGGTCCAAGACCTGGAACTTGGGAATGTTCCCTACTCAATATGCAACACTTCCACTTCCCAAATTGAGGTAGGAAATAGCCAGAGCAGTCACTGCCCTGTTCCCTCAAAGATTTGGAGAAAGTTAAAACAGGAGTGAGGATTGAAACAAAGTCCCCCTAAAACTGAGTTCCCTTAGTGAGTTTATGATTAATCTCTCTGTCCAAAACTTTATTCCCTTTCTTGCCCACTCTGACCTCAATCCTGAGCCAGCTGAACACTCATCAGCCAGAGTCAGATTGTTGTCAATAACATCCTTAATGTAATAAAATTGCTGTTGTATACATCATCATTAACGTACAAACTCAGGTTGTTTCTCCAGGACAAGACGAACTTCAAGACCCCGAGCCATGGACCACCTGGCCAGAAAAATCATAAACCAGAGATATTCTGACTCCTGAAACCATGCTTAAGAAATGTCAGAAGACGACGATTAATCCCAGCCTCTTTTTTTTATTCCCCTTTAAAACTTGTCTCCCACTCCCCCGCGTGACACCCTGCAATTAAACCATTACTTTGCTGCAAACACCCACTTTCTGTGCCATGAGCACAGAAGCCCCTGCTCGGTTACAGTGGTACAGAGGATGGGGAACAGGGGAAAAGAGGTGGCATGGTCTATGTAGGAGTGTCAAAGGGAGCTGGGCCAAGAAAGATGAGGTAGGAGGAACGCCCCGAGACTGTGGGAGGGTCCGTGTTGAGGGCAGGCCTTCTCATCTATATGGGCAGGGCCTCTGGCAGAGGCAGGGCTTTTCTGCCTCCAAAACTGGGAAATACCAGCATCAGAAGCCAAAAGAGGTGGAGTGGAAGTTGGGGGATAAACTTTTTTCTACGCTCCATCCTGTAACTCCCTTGTATTATGACAAGCCTGATCCCTCTGTTTACACGGCTTATGAAAAGAAGCTTCAGAGGGGTAAGGGACCCATATAAATCACACAAGGAGTCAAAAAAAGAAAAATGACTCATCAGCTGGGAGCCTCCTGCCCAGTGAGCAGTTTCCCATGAAGCAGCTGGTTTAATTTCCTCAGCCAATGAAGGAGGGGAGCCCTAGGGGAGGAAGCACTTTCACCAACTGCTCCCACCCTTTTTTCAACATCCGGCCAGATGCCCTCTCGTGCTGACCCCTCCCCCCCATACCTTCACATGACTACTACTCGGCCTCAGTCCCACATGCTGAAATTAGTGTGTCCTTTACCCACACTCACCTCCAGCTCTCCAATGAAAAGACTGTGGAACCAAGAGGAAACCAGCTGCCGGCCTGAAGACTGAAATTCCTATTACATTCACCACCTGGTGGAGCTGGCTGTCGGTCAGTGGATGGGAAGGTTTGAGGAATCGATGAAATGGAAGGTCAGTAGATGAAGGTCTCCTGGTCACCTAGGATTGGTAGGCCTTTGGGGGGGGGGTGGGGTCAGTCAAGAATAATCTGTAGAGGCCAGTGATGGGAAGGCCCTCGTGGTCCATGACGGGCGCAATTCCAAGAGTCAATTATTGGGAGTGTGAGGATGTCGTGGTTGGAAGCCAGTGGAAAGAGGGCTTTTGAAATGATCAGAATCCAACCATCTCCCCCAGATTATGTTCTTTAAATATTACCCTTCGAATTTAGGTCTTTGATCTATTGAGAATGGATCTTGATATATAATGTGAGGCAGGGATCTAATTTCATCTTTTTCCATATCAATAATCAGTAATTCCAGCACCTTACAGGATCTTCCCTTTCCCCACTTTACATGATTTCAGACTGTGTATTTGTCCCTAAAATAAGAACATTAAAAAACCATACAAAACATACAAAACAGGTTATAGATTCCAGGGGCATAAACCACACGGGTGTTTTGGGTCATAAATCTCATCAAAGTTACTAACGACCCCCCCCCTCACACACACACACACACACACACACACACACACACACACACACAAATAATGACTAGTAACTTTACTAACAGGTTGTCTTATACAGAGCAAATATTCAAGGACTGTTTAAATAAGTATCATTTTATTCACAAATATATATTTCAATCCGCACTTGTCTATAAGTGGACTGTAAGATTTGTAAATTGCAGGGGCCAGGGGCACGCACCACAGCTAATCTCAATTGAAGTAGGTTGCTCGCCTGATTATTTAGCTATTGTCTCTCACCTCTCAACCTACTCTTCCACTGTCTGCTTTGTGATAGCGCAAACCAGATTCTCTTTTGCCAGCTTCACGTTAAGTTCTGCCAACATGGGCCACTAGAGAGAATGGGTAGGCAAAAGGAAAATGGAGATGGGACTTGCTTTTTTCTGTTTGCTTTCTCTTCTTGCTGCAGAGGAAACAGTCGGTTGCTGTTTTCAGTTTTCGTCCACAGTCTTAGAATCATCTTCATCCCACGCCCTCAGGCATTCTAGCGTCAGCCAGCCATGTGCTCTCCTCAGAGACTGTAGGAAGAGTTCCACGGCAGGGGAGCAGGGGACCGGGGCGGGGGGTGGGGTGTCCTTACTCCAGGCTCCTAATTCCTTGCACCAGTCAGTCATTTGTCCTGTTCAAGCCAGCACAAAGTTTCAAGTGAATGACCGAGGAGCAGTGACTTCTAGCTAAATCACTCCTACGTAAAAAACAGGGTGACATTTGTGAGATTTTCTTAACAACCAAGGGCCCTCTTACCCTGAGACTGGGTATTCTCAATGGCACTGGAATCCTAGTATAACCTGGGGTCTTTACGTGTCTGTCATTTTTTTTTTTTTAATCTGGGTACCAAATTTGAAGGAATAGTACAAATGAAAAAAACTTAAGTGGATGCTTTAGTACAACTTACAGAAAAGGTAAAGGAAAACCCAAAATGGATGCATTGTCATGGTAACCAGGGAAGTCACCCCCACGGCCACTGGGAAGCCAGCCTGATGCTTAGCTCTCATCATCAGGGTGAGCCTGTCAGAGACACTCTGCCATGCCAGATTCGGGGGCCCTCATCACGCACAAATGGGTTATGTGGTCACCCAATTCTTTGATGTATTTCACATGCTCATTCAGGTTGTCACACAAGTAGGGGTCATTTTTCGCAGTAGGCAATTTGTGCAGTTCCAGTAGTGACTGATTCATGCCCTCTTCTGACTGGAACACACATGCCTTGCCTTGAGCCCACTCTCCGAGTCATCCTGTGCTGGTTTCAGCATACACCAAAGATTCGGCCACCTGGCAGGTTCTGCATCTTCATCAGCTTCTCAGCATGTTCCCTCCCCTCACGAGACTGGTGAAGAGAACAACTGGCAAAGTTCTCCAAAGCCACATCACGGCCATCAAAGTAGTGAGACACGGACAGGTAAACGTCAGAGGCTCCAGGTGGATCTGGCAGTTATTTGTGGCCTCCAAGTCCTGGTGGTAGTGCTGGGGCACCTGTGAGGGGGACATGGTAGTCACAGCAGTCACGCCACTCCCACTCGCCTTGGGAGTGGTCCAAGGGTCCTGTGAGGAGGCAGAAGGCTGGCTCTGCATGGCCAGGTTGAGGGGGTGGGGTGGCGAGCACCAGCTTCTGTTCAAGCACTGTTTAAGCAGGAAACCATGGCAACTCTCGGCAAAGAATGTCTTTTTCCCTGAAAATCATTATTCTGGTAGGCTGGCTCTAAGAAGGCCCTCAAAGATTCTCAACTCTCCCCTTGAGTGTGGACTGGCCTAGGAACTTGCTTCTAAAAGAATACGGCAAAGATGATAGAAGATTTAGATATAATAGGTACAATGTGACATGGACTATAAACCATCTTCAAATGAGTTATGGAGTCGTTCCCTAGCAATGAGAAAGAGTTCAAGGCATTCTCTATCAAACTACACATTAAGGGTGGTAATCTGATGGAAAATGAGGGTAGATTTACGTCAACAAGTTTCCAAATCTCCATTGCAATCATGAGCTTATCTCCTCTGTGAGATCGCTGCCATTCTGCTAAAGGTTCAACGCATTTGGTGTATCCATAGACATTCCTTATTTCTGACACATGATGAGGAACCATGTTACTGAAAACCTTGTCCTATTCACTGCTGTTCAAATTAGGGGCTGACTCAGCAAGTTTGGGGTGTTCAGACCCTGCACGTTCCAATGAAAGGAATGATCCTTGACTGGCACCTGAGAAGGAACCTCTAAGCCCTTGGAATATGCTGCCTGCCAAAAGCGTCTTTGTATACCTGGGGTTTCAGCCATGCCATATAGTTTACATTAGCAATATGATTTTTGGTGAACACCTGCTTTTGTTTGCCTGTGGCTCTGGGCCATTCTGTATCAGTTTGATCCTTAGGAGGCTGGAGTTTGAGAAGTTAAGGTCAGTCATGTGGTTTCTCCATGCCTCCATAACTACCCCCCTTACTGCCCCTCCCACCCCCTGGCACTAAGGCTCAGGTGAGTTTCTCTGGATGGCAATACGCCATATGTGTTGTCAGGTCATTGCTGGAGAATTAAGCACTGTCCATACAACTCCACTGGGAGGACAACTGGATGCACCTGGTTTCTCCTAAAGTCTGCCTCATGCACCTTTTACATTTGCTAATTTTAATTTGTAACTCTTCACTGTCATAAACTGTAACAGTAAGTATAGCAGCTTTTATGAGTTTAGTGACTGCTTTTAGAGAATAATCAAAAGTGAGGGTGGTCTTAGGGACTTGATACAACTGCCTTCCTAAAATTTCTTTCTGATGTGAATTTATTGATGATTTCGAAGTCAAGCTCGTTACAATTCAGCCTACTTAGAGCCACTGATACTTAATGAGGTATATCTTCCCATTATCACTACATTCATTAGCATTCTCTCAGTGAAAGTTTTCAACTATATAAAAAGCTAAAACTTTGATCTAAAGGCTTTTCCACACTGAACGTACCAAATCTTCCCTACACGTTTCCTGTGACATAAAATAAGACATAATTGGTAACTGAAGGCACTACCACATTTACTGCATTCATGAGGTTTCTCTCCTGTACAAATTCTCTGTTATTTCCTGAGGGTACACATCTGGCAACAGGCTGTCCCACAAGGACTACATTCCCTTGGGCTAGGAACCCACTGATATTTAATGATGTCTGCACGGCCACAGAAGGCCCTTGCACTGTCATTGTTTCAACAGAGTTTTTCTCCTGTACGGGTTCTGTGGTACATAATGAGCTGTGGTTCCCAAGGAAATCATTTTCCACCTTGACTGAATCCACACATTTCTCTTTCATATGAGTTTTCTTATGTTTAGTGAGGGAGGACTTGTGGCAGAAGGCTTTCCCACAATTGCTGCATCCATGGGGTTTCTCTCCTGTATGAACTCTCTGATGTCTACTAAGTATTGACTTCGTGGAGTAGCCTTTCCCACATACATTGCATTTATAGCGTTTCTCTTCTGTATGACCTCTTTGATGTCTAATGAGACTCGACTTTTGAAAGTAAGCTCTTCCACATTCACTGCACACATAGGGAGGATTTCCAGTGTGAAATACCTGATGTGCAACGAGACATGGCTTATGACTGAAGGCTTTACCACATTCCTTGCATCCATAGGGCTTCTCTCCAGTATGAATTCGCTGATGTATAAGAAAATTACCCTTCTGGATGAAGCCTCTTCCACATTCACTGCATGTATAGGGTTTCTCTCCCGTATGAGTTTTCTGATGTACAAGGAGCTGAGATTTCCTGGAGAAAGTTTTCCCACACTCACTACATGCATGGGGTTTTATTCCTCTTTCCACTTGCATATGTATATTGAGCTCTGCTTTCCTACAGAAGGCTTTACCACATTTAAGGCATTTATATGGTTTCTCTCCCGTATGAGTTCTCTGATGTACAGTGAGTTGAGACTTTTTGATGAAGGTTTTACCACATTCAATACACTCATGTTTCTTTCGTTTTTCAGTTTGATGTATACTGAGTTTCGAATTGGTGAAGATGGTGTTTCCATATTTATTGCATTTAACTCCAGTGTAACGTTTTTCATGCTTAGTACGAAGAAACGATTTCTCATATTTATTAAACTTGTCAGGATTCTTCGCTACACAGCTTTTATTCTGGTTAACTAAATCTAAATTAGAGTTCAGTACATCAAAATTATCATGGCTTTGCCTTAAAGTAACAAGATTTCTGCGCAGATGAAACACATTTCCCGATGAACTGTGTTCACGGCCTCTTTCCATATTTTTACGCTTGTTTTGGATTTCCAAAGACCACTGCATATGATCACCAATTTCTCCAACTTCTAGAAAGAAAATTAATTCTTTCATAATCAGGTTATGGTAATAAAACTGCTTCTAAATCAGGTAATAAAACTGCTTCTAAAATGCCACGGTTTGGGCTGGCTCTTTGTGACAATTCTGTCATACGAAGGAAACCATCAAGTGTAAATTTACTTCTTGAATATGAGAGGAAACACAATGAAATAAAGCCATAACATCTTTAAAAAAACCCAGCTGATTCAGAATCAATGGTAGACAATTCTCAATTAGTAAAGATTTTGCTGCTCTCCAAATAGATCCTTGCAAAATGGGCAAAGAGGATGAAGTAGAAATGTGTCTCATTAACATAAGATAAAGTAAGTTGGAGAGACATCTGATCTAGCATGATGGAGGATATAGCCATTCATTCCCCCAATGCTTATTGAATGTCTACTATGTATCACATTCACTGTCCTAGCACTTGAATACAAATGCATCCCACTAGGCAAAAGAGAACAAAATGGAAGCAAAGAAATAAGACAACTTCAGACTGAAAATTGGTTCCTAGCATATGAAAAAGAACAGTGGGAGTTGGTCAACTTTAAATAGGTAAACACCTGTGAGAAAATAAAAGTTGAGCCAAGAAACCAGGAATAAAGAATAAGCAACCTCATGTAAAGAATTGCAAGTTTTCATTCAAGTACAACAGCAATGCAAGAGCCCTGAGACAGGAAAGATTTTGGCCAGGTCAAGAAATAGAAAGGTAGCCAGTAGGCCCTGAGTGGAACAGCTATATAGGGAGAAGGAAGCGTTGAAGCTCAAAAGGTAGACAGAAGGCATATCACATAGATCTGGTAGGAAGAATCTGAATTTGACGCTAAGACTAGTGGCAAGCCACTGGAAGTTTTGAGAAGGTGGGGGGTTCTGATTTATATTCCCAAGAGGTTGCCGACCGCTACATGGATAGTGATGGGAGAGGAAGGAGTGTAGGAGAGAGGAAGTTAATGAAGTAATCCAGGGAAGAGATAATGGTGGCTTGGTGTGGAGCAGCAATAGTGTACGTGTGGAGAAGCGGATGAACTCGAGGTACATCTAGGAGAAGGAAAAAACAACATTCAGTGTTGAATTCAATGTAAGTAAAAGGGAGGAATCAAGGGTTTTCCCTAGGTATTTGGCTTAAATGACTAGACGTACCAGCTAAGTTGTTGAGGAACATCAGGGAGACAGGTTTTGAATGTGGGAAAATCAGGTGTGTATTTTGACATAAACATTTTGAGATGGATATCTTGGTGCAGACATGAAGAACTCAACTGGAGAGAGGAATTTGGAGAAGACTTTGGCTAGAGGACAAATTTGGGATTATCTGTACAGGCATACCTTGGAGATGTTCCAGGTTCAGTTCCAGACCACCACAATAAAGCAAATAGTGCAATAAAGCTAGTTACGTGAATTTTTTTGTTTCCCAGTGCATATAAAAGTTATGTTTACACAATACTGTAGTCTATTAAGTGTGCAATAGCATTATGTCTAAAACAGTGTACATAGTGTACACAGTGTACACTTAATTTAAAGATACTTTCTCACTAAAAAATGCTAACCATCATCTGAGCCTTCAGCAAGTCGTAGAAGTAACATCCAAGATCACTGATTACAAATCACCATAACAAATATAATAATAATAAAAGAGTTTGAAATATAGAGAGAATTACCAAAATGTGACGCAGACACAAAGTGAGCAAACGCTGTTGGGAAAAATGGTGCCAACAGACTTGCTTGACGCGGGGCTGCCACAAACCTTCAATTTGTTTTGTTTTGGTTTGGTTTTTTTTGGCTGCACCACGAGGCTTGCGGGATCTTACTTCCCCGACCAGGGATCGAACCCGTGCCCCCTGTGGTGGAAGTGCAGAGTCCTAACCACTGGACCACCAAGGAATTCCCCACAAACCTTCAGTTGCAAAAAACACACTATCTGCGAAGTACAATAAAGCAAAGCACAATAAAGTGAGCTGTGCCTGTATAGAAATTCCCAGAGAGGGAATTCCCTGGCAGTCCAGTGGTTAGGACTCGGCACTTGCACTGCCAGGGCTGGGTTCAATCCCTGGTCGGGGGATTGAACCCGCAAGCTTTGTGGCGTGGCCAAAACAAACAAACAAAACCCCAAAAACATAAGCCAGATCATGTCACTCTTCTGCCCCAAACCATTCAGTAACTGTCATTCTGAAAAAAAATCCTAAGGCCTTAAAATGGCCTGCAGTGCCCTGCATCGTGTGGGCCCCTTTCGCACCTCATGAGTATCACTTCCGCTCTTGATCGCTCTGCTCTCCCCACACAGGCTTCCTGGACAGTCCTCAAACACGCCAGGGACACCTCTGCCTCAGGACCACCACTGCTGGTACACTTTCCCCAGGCCTACCCATGAATCATCCCTCACTCCACTCAGCCACCCTAGCAGAGCAGACAGGCATTCCCTGTCCGTTGTGTATAAAACATCAGGCCCTCCTATTGCTTGACATTCATTATCCGCTACATTGTTCTCCATGGTTCTAATTACCACCAGAAAAATTTGTATATTTCTTGTGTACCTCCCCCACTTAGAATGCAAGTTCTGTGAGAGTAATAACTTAATCCCTTTTATTCTCTGCTGTAGCCACATAATATAAAGCACACTACATAGCAGCGTGTATTAGGCATTAAAAATACTTGTTGAGGGAATGAATCAATGAAACAATCATACGTGTGGTGGGCATTGTAGAGACTGGTTTAAATGAAGCTGACTTTGAATTTAGGGAATGGAAAGAAAATTCTGTGTAAGCATCACATTGTATCTTGCAGTCCCTTGATCACAGAAGGATTTAAATATCCCATAGTTGGTAGTAGGGTTATAACTAGAATTGTTTAGACTCGGGAAATTAAACTGAGAGTAACTAAGATGAATCAAGATAAATACCTGATCCAGCAAATATACAGAGAAATCAGCAAAGAATGCATGACGTTTATGGTTTGATTTCAGGTGGGGTCTAAGATTGTGAATTTTCTTTTTTTGTTTTTTTATTTGAGTGAATTCCTTTATTTCAGTGTATGTGGGAGGCATAATTCACTCTGAAAATTACAATACTTATAGCTCTTCCCTTACCATTTTATTATAAAAATTTTCACAGACAAACAAATTGAAAGAATTACACAGTGAACAGCCATATATCCACCTCTTTGATTCTATAGTTAACCTTTTGCTACATTTGCTTTAGCTCGTATTTGCCCAGCCAGAATAAGGAAACAGACAGATGCACATTAAAAGACCGGGTTACCATGGGAACACAGCACCCTGGGTGGGGCTGAATGTTAGGAAGGAAATCAGTATTACCCAAGGTTCAGTAGTCAGAAGACGATGATAGTGAATTTGAAGTTCTCTCTTTGCAGAGAGGAGTGGAAGACTGAATTTTCAAAGCAAGGGAAGAGGAAGGAACAAGCAGTGATACTATGGCAGTCAATGAAGAAGCGAAAATTTGAGAATCCTCAGAAAGAAAAATATCTAAGCAAAACAAATCAAGATCCTAGATGAAATAAATCAGTATCAAATCCAGGGGTGAGAACACAGGAGTATTTTCCTCTAAATGCTTAAGCAATGAATATTAACATAGGAGAGTAATAATCAGAGGCTGTTTAGATACTGTCAAAAGGTTAGAAACCAGAAGATGAGTCACCTCAACACTGTTTCAAAGGTGTGAGGCCTCCACAAATCTAGGAATTTACTTCTTTTCTACCTGGATGTTTCTCATTCACTTACCTGGAAAGTTCTGACCATGGATATTTTCCTTTTCTAACCATGGTTTGTTTCTTTGCTTCAACGTGAAGATTTGAATTGGTTTGGGACTTTGATACCCTATTCACAAAAAATAACAGAATATTTAGGAAAATATCATTGGGCGTGAGATCTAAACATTGTTAAATGATACATTTTATAGATTGTGTGACTGTACCTTGGAAAAGAGTTTTCCCCTTGGAGTAGGGAAAATATACTCCCTCTATCTGAGGCCCGAGAGGAGACTGAGAATCTACCACTTATAAAATTCAAGTCTTATGTAGGGGCCAGCAAACTATGGTCCGTGGCTGTAACTAAGGCATTTTTTTACATTTTAAAAGCATTATTAATTCAGAATAAAGTGCTTTTATAAAACAGAGTATTCGAAAAGTGAAGACAAACTTCTAAAACATGATAGCAAAAGTGTTTTGTACCATTACATTTAAAAAATTAAAACCATTTAAAAATATTTATCTCACTGATGTTTCATCCTTTTGACATTTCTATTTTTAAGTATATTTTATAGTGCATATAATAAATTTAGCAGAATACTTATATAATTGATAAATAAAAATATGTTATGTGTGTGCTGAAAAAACAAATAAAATAAAATAAAAGTGTGATTTTAAAAAAACCAGAATATAATTACAGAGACAGTAGGTAGCCGGAACAGCCTGCAGTATTTACTATCTGGCCCTTTGCAGAAAAAGTTTGACAATCTCTCTTACATTATTCACACTTCAGATACCTGCCCCCAAATCACTGCACAACTGAGAAAGGAAAGACTGCTGAGTGGCACAGGGAAGCAGTTCTTACCCACGGACAGCAGGTTGCTATAGTTTTCCAGCATCACATCCTGGTACAGGTCCTTCTGAGCAGGGTCTAGTAGCCTCCACTCCTCCCGGGTGAACTCCACAGCTACATCTTCAAATAATAATGATTCCTGTAGTAATAAATTCTTCTTTAATCTGGGGTGATCATTTGATGGTTTGGAAGAGAAGTACAGAAGTCTACTCTAATCATTTCTACTGTGTAGGCTGTATCTATACAGGTGGTTTACGTTATATAGTGTGGAAGAATGGAAAGTCTTATACAGATATCCTGCTGCTGTGATTCAGCCACCCACCCCCTCAATAATTCAGAAGGTTTTCTGAAATGTGGTCATTAAAACCTCTTGTTAACCTTGGTAGATTTGCCATCTGTGTGCATATGTGCGTGCACTGAACTACATGCAGATGATATCAAAACAAACACATGTATTCTTGCTCTCAAGAAGCCCTCACTGTGCACAAGTTAAACAGAAACAATAAGCACTAGAATTAAATATGAAAAACCTGATGATGCTGTAATTGTAAGACACTGAATATAAACAATGTTTAATATGTGCAAAGGCATAACAGAGTCTTAAAGATGAGTGGGCTAACTTGAAGAAACAAAGATGAATTCTCAAAACAAGAAATACAGTAATTGAAATTAGGAATTTCAATTTATAGATTGACTACCAATTTGATATGACATAGAGAGAATGGTGAACTAGACAACGGATCTGAAGTGCAAAAGACAATGATGGAAAATACAAAAGCGAGGTTGAGAGATATGAAGGATAGAGTGAGAATGTTGAATTTACACCTATTCTGAGTCTGAGGGAAGAACAGAAAATTTGAGGGAAGGTAATAACCAAAGATGTAAGGGCAGAGAATATTTTAGAGCTGGTAAAAGACACAAAACCTCAGGATGAGAGAACCCCACAATTTCAAGCAGGATCAGGAAAAAGAGATCCACTCCTAGACACATGGAGGTAAAACTGCAGAACACCAAAACTCAAAGGGAAAATTCAAAAATATCCAAAGGGAAACGACATATACCTAACAAAAGAACAAATATGATTTATTGCCTCTAAGTTCTCAACAGCAGTGATGGAAGCCTGAAAAAGAATGAAATAGTATTTTCAAAGTGCCAAGTGAAATAACTTTCAATCAAGAATGTTATACTGGGAGTTGCCTCGTGAGCTGCTGCCGCCGCAGACCCTGAGGTCCCGCAGCATGGAGTCGGAAGTCCGGAGGTCCCAGGCCACAAGGACATCGCCATGCCTAAAGCACCAAAGGGAAAAAGCGTAGGACAAGAAAAAAAAGTCATCCATCCATATAGTAGAAAAGCGGCTCAAATTATGAGAGAGGCCCACAAACTAGAAAAAAAGGAAAAACTGAAGAATGAAAAGGCATTGCATCTCAACCTTATTGGTCAAAAACTGCAGTGGTTTCAAAATTATCTTGATCCCCAAAAAGTAGAATATTCAAAGAGAGACGCTTGTGAATTAACTGAAAGGTATTTAAGTCAGTTCAGCAGTGAGCTGGAGCAGACTGAGTTACACACAGCATCAAGGCCGGGCAGGGCAGGCAGCAGTGCTCCCGAGGCGGCCATCAAGCAGACCACGGAGCGGGAGCGACAGCAGTACAGGGGCTGCGGCCTTGAGATGCCAGACACTTTAAATGCAGGGAATGGGATTTTGATCTGAAGAAACTGCCAAACATTAAAATGAGAAAAATCTGTGCTAATGATGCAGTGCCTAAGAAGTGTAAGGAGAAAACTGTGACAGCTGTAGACAGAGATTTAGGAGAACTGGAACTGAAAGATGAATCAAGGGACACAGACGAGGAACTGACTGCAGTGGTCTAACTGTCTTTACTTGAGTTGAAAATAAATAATTTGAGAACTTCAAGTTACACTTGAATTGATTATGGTAAATAATTGTCTCTACACAAGAATTTGCTGTTTAGCTTATTCTCTTATATGATGAGAATCCCATTTTCAGTTTCAAAAACAGTGTTATGATTTTTACTTAAAAATGAATGTTGCTTTTTGTTTACATTAAGTTGTTAGACTAGGTAGAAATGCTTTGCAAAATCCATTTAATCTGAATTTCTGGGGCTGGGAGAGCAATATGAATGAGGACAAAAAATGTTGTAATTTTTTCCCTCATGCTTACTTAGAATCACCTAATCTCATGTTTTGGGGCATGGGCAGCAGCTGTTTGCTAGAAGGTTACTGTGGTACTTCCTGAGCAGTGACGATGGCAAAATTGCCTTTTAGTAATATGTTTTACTCTTTTTCCTCTTACACATTAAAACTATTTTCTTTCCTTATAAAATAGGGAAAATGTGATACGGAATTTATATACATTTATGGGAACCCTGTGCGCCTAGAGCCCATGCTCCACAACAAGAGAAGCCACCACAATGAGAAGCCCGTGCACCACAACAAAGAGTAGTCCCCGCTCGCTGCAACTAGAGAAAGCCCGCGCACAGCAACGAAGACCCAACGCAGGCAAAAATAAATAAATTAATTAATTAATTTAAAAAAAAAACAAAGAGGGATATGAAAGTTTGTGAGGATGTTTCAGATTGTCACACTGACCAGGTCCCTACTGTATTTAATGGTCACGGACCAAGGGTGCTATATATCCTGTAAAGCATATGACAGTCCTACACAGGAAGAATTGTCAAGCTCAAAATGTTAATAGTACCCACAGCCTCCCTCTCATTGAAAAACATAGGTATAGTAAATTATACTGTATCCCAGAATAAAACTGAAAAATATTTAAAGGAATAAAAGTCTATCACTCAACAATGAAAAATTTATAATGCCTGGTACTCAATCAAAATTACCAGATATGCAAAGAGAGAAAATATGACTCATACAAAGAGAAAAAAGTTCATCAACAGAAACAAAACCAGAAATGACATACATAATAAAATTAGTAGATAAGGATAGTAAAATACATATTATACATACATATGTTTAAAAAGGTGGAGGAGGGCTTCCCTGGTGGCGCAGTGGTTGGGAGTCTGCCTGCCAATGCAGGGGACACGGGTTCGAGCTCTGGTCTGGGAGGATCCCACATGCCGCGGAGCAACTGGGCCCGTGAGCCACAATTGCTGAGCCTGCGCGTCTGGAGCCTGTGCTCCGCAACGGGAGAGGCCGCGATGGTGAGAGGCCCGCGCACCGCGATGAAGAGCGGCCCCCGCTTGCCACAACTGGAGAAAGCCCTCGCACAGAAGCGAAGACCCAACACAGCCATAAATAAATAAATAAATAAATTAAAAAAAAAAAAAAAAGGTGGAGGAAAGCATGAACGTGATATGGGGTCATATGGAAGATATCAAATAGACCCAATTCCAACTCTAGAAATGTCTGAGATGAACAGTGTACTCATTGGATGTGATTAATAGCAGACTAGACACTGCAGAAGAAAAGATTAGTGAACTTGAAGATATAGCAATAGAAACTATTCAGCATGAAACAGAAAAAAGACCTAAAGAGAAACATTTTAAAACAGCCAGAGAAAACAGATTTACTACATGCACAAGAACAGAGCAGATGAACACAGACTTCTCCTGTAAACAATACAGGTCAGAAGACAATGGAAAAACATCTTTACAGTACCGAAAAAAGAAAACTGTCAACCTTGAATTCCCAGTGAAAATATATTTCAAAAATGAAGGCAAAATGAAACCTTTTTCAGGTATGCAAAAGCTAAAGTAATTCAGCAGCGGCATACATGTAGTAGCAAAAATGTTAAAGGATGTCCTTCAGATAGAAATCTAGATCTACCCAAATGAATGAAGGGCTGCAGAAATGAAAAACCTATGAGTAATATAAAATCTTATTTTTTTATATACCTTTAGAAGATAAGTGATTGTTTAAATCAATGATAATAATGTATTGTGGGATTTCTAAAATACAAAGAAGTAAAATGTAGGCTAACAATAGCACAAAGGCTGGTAGAGAAGAAATGGAAGCACACTCTTTTAAGGTTCTTATACTATGAATGAAGTGGTATAATATTACTTGAAGATAGACTGTGATAGATCAATATGTAGAAATGAGTAGTTTACTACTCACACGAACTAGCACACTAACAATACCAACTAGAAAATGTCTTGCAAAAAACAGATAAAGATTAATATCCCTGAAACCTATTTTTTTTTTTTAGAGATCAGAAAAAACAAAATCAGCACAAAGGATTTGATTAGGCAATTCACAGAATACAAACAGTTAACAAATACAGTAAAATATGTTCAAAGTCACTGATAATAATGCAAGTAAAAATAATAGTAAAACTAATTCTGATAGCACTTATTAAATAACAGGCAATGTTCTAAGATATGTCCTACATATGTATATACATATATACATAGATCAGTGGTTCTCAACCGGCCAACAATTATTTTACAACAGCAGACATATGACATTTTAGGTTATCACAACTTGGGGGTGGGAGGGTGCTACTGACATCCAATGGGTACTGACCAGGGAAACTGCTATTCTATAATCCTGTGGTGTCCCCTCAACAAAGAATTTGTTGTTTGGCCAAAAAAGTCAATAGTGCTGAGGTTGAAAACCTCTGATATATATTAACCTATTTAATCTTCAGAAAAATCCTTTCATGTAAATTCTATTATAATTCCCATTTTTCAGATGAAGAAAGCACTGCAGAGAGATTAAATAACCAGAATAAGATAAAGCAGGTAATTATAGACCAAGGCAAGATATGAATGAGTGAATCTGACCACAGAATTTGTGCTCTTAAACTAAACACTAGGGGCTTCACCTGGTGGCGCAGTCATTGAGAATCCACCTGCCAATGTAGGGGACACGGGTTCAAGCCCTGGTCCGGGAAGATCCCACATGCTACGGAGCAGTTAAGCCCGTGCACCACAACTACTGAGCCTGTGCTCTAGAGCCCACAAGTCACAACTACTGAGCCCACGTGGCACAACTACTGAAGCCCGCGCGCCTAGAGCCTGTGCTCCGCAACAAGAGAAGCCACCACAATGAGAAGCACACGAACCACAACAAAGAGTAGCCCCCGCTCGCCGCAACCAGAGAAAAGCCCACGTGCAGCAATGAAGACCCAATGCAGCCAGAAACAATAAATAAAATAAAATAATAAAATAAAATAAATTAAAAAAAACTAAACACTAGGCTCTACAACCTTCAAAAAAATGATATAGCTTTTATATTTCAGATTTGTAAGATTTAAAAACTGATACAATATTAAATAATAGCAAGAATGTGGGAAAAACAGAGACTTTCATAAACTCTGAGAGGAAGTGCTGAAGACTTTTAAAAAGGGCAATTTTGTAGCAACCATGAAAAATTTAAGTCCAGGTACCATTTGACTCATAGATTTCCCTTTCAGGAATCTAACCTAAAAAAATTTTCACACATAGTCAGAATGTGTATTGTGAAGAAATTTTATGGCTAAAATGTACTTTTAGGGACTTCCCTGGCAATCCAGTGGTTAAGACTCCATGCTTCCACTGCAGGGAACGAAGATCCCACGTGCTGCATGGCGGGCCAAAAAAAAAAAAAAGTACCTTTATATAAACAGAGTACATAAATTAAGGCAAATACATGCTAGGAAATATCATGCAAACCTAAATGCAATGAAATAGATACATAAATACTTGAATGGAACGCTCTCCAGGGCAGGTTGCTATAGGAATAAAGCAAGTAATGTGTTTATTATGATCTCAGTAATGTAAAACTATTTTCACAAAAAATATGTGTGTAGGGGCTTCCCTGGTGGCGCAGTGGTTGAGAATCTGCCTGCCAATGCAGGGGACACGGGTTCGAGCCCTGGTCTGGGAAGATCCCACATGCCATGGAGCAACTGGGCCCGTGAGCCACAACTACTGAGCCTGCACGTCTGAAGCCTGTGCTCCGCAACAAGAGAGGCCGCGATAGCGAGAGGCCCACGCACCGCTCGCCGCAACCAGAGAAAGCCCTCGCACAGAAACGAAGACCCAACACAGCCAAAAATAAAAATAAATTAATTAATTTTTAAAAAGTGTGTGTATATGCACATAAGTGTACATAATGTATGTATATCTACGTGCATATAAGTGTTAATAAAAAGAGAATTATTTCTCTCCTAAGTGATGAGTAGAGAAGGGTTTGACAGGGCAACTTTCTTTTTTTGATCTATTTATTTCCATATTGTTTCTGTATATTTCACAAACAAATGATTTGTATATGACTCATTTAATAACAACAAAAGATGATAAAAGGGGAAGGTAGCAGGTTGGATGGTGGCCTCCTAAAAGATATGTCCACTTCCTAATCCCCAGAACCTGTGAATTTTACCTTGTCTGGATAAAGGGTCTTTGCAGATATAGTAATTAAGGATCTTAAAATGAGAAGATAGTCCCAGATAGTCCGGGTGGGCCATAAACCCAATGACAAATGTTTTTATAAGAGACAAACAGAAGGAGACAGACAAACAGAAGAGGGGGAGGTAACGTGAAGACAGAGACAGAGATTGGAATGATAAGGCCACAAGCCACAGAATGCAGACAGCCACCAGAAGCTCGACGAGGCAAGGGAGAGATTTCTGCTCGAGTTCTGGAGGGAGCACAGCCTCACTGACAACCTGATTTCAGACTTCTGGGCTCCAGAACTGTGAGGGCACACACTTCTGTCGTTCTAGCCGCCTACTTTGAGGTAATGTGTTACGGCACCCACAGGAAACTAATACAAGGAGGTAGATAAAAACTGACAATGAATAATTCCGGAAGAATACTACATTTCTAAGACTGGGATGCAGTGACAAAGACAACGTCATGGATCCCTACATCCCAAGTCTTTAGCAGAGAATGTGATTTTAAACTCTGCTGGGAGGTCTGTACCCGGAATCCAATTCAGCAAAAAATGGCTTGAGAGGCCATTTAAACCATCCATTTGTCTAGATAAATCTAGATTTTTATATCTGAAAAAAGCCAGAATACCAGAAGGGTATTGAAGGAACTCTATAAGAAACAACCACAGGTGTACAACTGTGTAAAAATTCACTTTACTATATGTATGTTATGCCCCCATAAGAAAGTGTAAAAACACACACACACATGAAACAGAGAAATGGGAACCTATTCTTGCATATACCAGAAGGCTGCCATTGAGGCCACTGCGCCCTGCGGGAAAAGTCATCAAGAAATTTATTAAAGGTTCAGTGCCAGGAAATACTTACTTTTCTGAGGAAATGATCTACTTTCTCTGTACAAAAACACGAATCATGTAATGTTTTGTGTTTCTCTTGCTGGCACTGGCTGCCAAAATTATTGGAGATAATCTGGTAGCTCAACATAAATAACCCCTCAGGTCTTACAGTTTTTTATTAATATTCTGACTTCAAAATTCTGAGCAGAATCTCTGACCTGCATTCCCACCATTCCTAGTTTACCGTGACATCAACATTATGGTTGATATGTATTTGTCTTCAGATTCAGGCTCTTATCAATGTGTCATTTTCCAATTAATCAAGTCAATTTTTATAAGCCTCTACAAATACAACAGAAAAGAAAGGAGGGAATAAATAAATATGTAAAACTCACCTGGACCTTGGTCATTTTCTTCCGTTCTTAGAAAATGACTGGAACTGGGATTCTTCTTTTTTTACTTTGCTAGATTGTCACTCAAATTCTGGTCATAGCTCTCACATCTCAAATTAATGGCATCCCCAGAAGTGACGCTTTCCTGGTTCTGGAACTTCCTTCTCCTTACTTCACTTGATTCTACGGACTCAAAACCAAATTCGCTTTAATTTGTACATTCCCCTCAGCCATACACCTTGTCGGTGATGTTAAAGGTGCTGCAGTAGGCGGAATCATGGCCCTCACAAAGATATCCACGTTCTAATCCCTGGAAGCTGTGAATATGTTACATCACAAGGCAAAGGGGAATTGAGATTGCTAATGAAATTACAGTTGCTAATCAGATGACCTAAAAATAGATTTCCTGGATTATTCAGGTAGGCCCAATGTAATCACAAGGATCCTTATACATGGAAGAAAGCAGAAGAGACCAGAGAGAGATGTGATGTGACAAGAACTCTACACACCATTGTTGGCTTTGGAGATGGGGGGAAAGGGAAACAGGAGGCAAGGAGTGTGGGCAGCCTCTAGAAGCTGGAAAAGACAAACAGATTCTCCCCCTAGAGCCTCTAGAAAATAACACACTCCCGCTGAGACCTTGATTTTAGCCCCATAAGATCCATGTTGAACTTCTAACCTATAGAACTGTAAGATAATAGACTTGTGTTGTTTAAGCCACTAAATTATGTTACTTTATCACAGAACTAACAGAAAACTAATATAGGGGGCTTCCCTGGTGGTGCAGTGGTTAAGAATCCGCCTGCCAACACAGGGGACATGGGTTCAAGCCCTGGTCCAGAAAGATCCCACATGCCACGGAGCAACTAAGCCCGTGCGCCACAACTACTGAGCCTGTGCTCTAGAGCCCATGAGCTACAACTACTAAGCCCACGTGACTAGAGCCCGTGCTCCGCAACAAGAGAAGCCACCGCAACGAGAAGCCCGTGTACCACAACGAAAAGTAGCCCTCACTCAGCGCAACTAGAGAAAGCCCTCACGCAGCAACAAAGACCCATCGCAGCCAAAAATAAATAAATAAATTTATTTAAATATAGGCGTCCTCTAGCATCAAATCCCAACACTTAAGAGTTTTCTTTTGTTTAAAAAACCACAACACCTAGACCTCAAGGCAGAGCAAACATTATGAAGAGTAATGTGTTAAGCAGATCCTAAGCATTTTCTTATTTAATCCTCACCACCAATCTAGACGTATCAAATCACTAGAACGAAGGAAGTCAAGGCTTAAAACCTAGAGATAAAGTATCTTGTCCAGAGTCACATACTTTCTAAGAGGCAGGGCTAGAATTCAAGCCCAGGCCTTTTCTCTCCAAAGCTCATCACGTTAACCGTTGTACCTTCTTAACCAGACAACCTCCAAAAGTTTAGTTCTCTGTAGAACTGCCTGAAAAGTTTACTACTTTTCAGGCAGTTTAATATCACACCAGAAGGTAGCACATAACCACAATGCATAAACTGGACTTCTGAAACAGCTCTTAGAACACTCAATGCATACACACAGACAGCAACCTTCTTCCACAGAGAAATGAAAAAGGAGCAAGTTCCAATACTCACTCCAAAGCAGCAAATCAGAGACAAGGAGTCAGAAAGACTCGCATTATAAGGTCATTGATTCAGTGGGATTACTGTGAGTTTTTGTTTCCACTCCTTCTGGCCACAAATTTTTCTAAGATAATTTCCCAGTAGCTTTTCTAAACCCCCAAACCCACAGACACCGCCCTGCCCTTACTGCAACTGTTCTTTGACCTCTGAGTACATGCAGTGCCCCTCGGTCTCCAGCCTAGAATCACTTTAGGCACCAGGACTAGAGATCTAGACAAGAGAAACGGTATAAAACTATTTATAGGACATCTAGGACTATAAAACTATAGCTATAAAACTTCATGGGGGAGGAGAACATGAAAGCAACATCTTGGCCACAACCAAATTTCATGACTCCTTGTGCATGAGCCCTCATGTCCCTGCTGATGATTTCTTGGCATAGCAACCATTCACTTTATAGAATCACCCGTGTTGCCCTAGAAGGGCCACCTGCCTTTCCAGAAATACACCTATGTGCAAATATAAAAAAATAAAACTTTACAGAGCAAAGTAGGCCATAGAAAGACATTTTCATAAGTTTCACAAGTCAATATCAAAGAGGCTTATTCCTTGACCACAATGCAACAAAACTAGAAATCAACAGTAATGAGAAATTCAACACATTAATCAAAATAGAAACAAAACCCTGCATATCCAGGAAAAAAACACATGAAAAACCTTCAAACTAAAAAGGCAATATAAATGAAAACTCTGAATTATTCAGTAGTAAATGGCAACAAATCCTGTGGGTGGATAAGCATAGAATCATAACATGTTGCAGAAAAGTATAGATATGTAAGTCAAGCCTATCCAAATTAATGTATACATACATTTAATGTGACTCTAGTAACCTTGTCACTGGTTCATCCATCTGATGTGACACTACTGCAGCCATTAAGAAAATCTGTAATCGTTTTTTTTTTTTTTTTGGTAATCGTTTTATAGTATGGAAGTGTTTATAATTAGAAATGAAGTGATAAAACCAAATTATATCTGTTATACAGGTCATTCCATATGCAAAGGTAACAAAAAAATATTAAACACACACAATGGTTTGCACTGGAGGTCAGCATTTTGGGTAACAGAGATGTTTTCACTTGTGTAGCATGAACCTGAAAGGAAATATCCAAGAAAACTGTGGAGTAAAGTTGGAGGCAAGAAGAATAAAACGTATCTTTTATAACACATCACTAGATCATATCTAACTACTTTTTTGGTTGGGAAGACAATGACAAGAGTGTTTATGTGGCAAGAAAAAAGAGTTTTTAATTAGTGCCTTGATGAAGGTATGGACTTGAAGGAGCAGACTGGATCTGGATCAGCTGAATGAATCTATCATCAAGTCTGTGCCCAGGAATCGCCATCTGAACCTCAACCTACCTACTCTCCAGGGACCCTGGGTCTCCAAAGCGCCAGTCTCATGCCCCTCCACATACACTAGCCTCCCCCACAAAACAACAACAACAAAAAATGACTCCAAGTTAAATCTGAAATCTGAACCAGAAACCCCCATTCATTAGCACCCGTCCCCCATCCCAGGCTTCTCCACGTCTGAGCCCCACAGTGAATCGCAGACCTGCATGAGACATCGAATTCACTGATCTACACCTACCACTCCAGGTCTTAATCACTGAGCTTCACGAGCAGAAATTGCTACCAAACCAAACTTGGGTGCGCTCACCCGCTGAGCAGCAAAGCCAATTTACTGACACCGGGCTGCTATGAAGGAAAGTCCAGCGTTTACTACAGAGCCCAGCAAGGAGAACTGGCAGCTCAGGCTCGAAAGCCTCAACTCCCCGATGGCTTTCAGGGAAGGGTTTTTAAAGGCAACATTTGTGGTGAGGGACGCAGGTGAGGGATGACTTTCTTCTGATTGGCTGTTGGTGAGATAACAGTGTTTCAGGAACCTTAATCATCAACTTTCTGGTTCCAACCAGTCTCAGGTCTACATGCGTATGCTCAGCAAGCAGTCACCACCCTCCACCCTGGCAGGTGTCTTAGTTTCTGCAGAACAACTTAAAGGTATGCATCAGATCGTTATGCACATCCTTTGAGGAGGAACTAGGACTCTATGAACTATTGTTTCTTGTCTGCTTTTTCCTGTTTCTACATTCCCTCACTTCCCTAATCAGTCTGATCTTTGGAACTCAGGGAAACCCCAAGAGACCAAAGCCTTTTTCTACAAACTAGAAAGGGGGTGACACAGAGGGGCTCTTGTACCCAAGAGGTACTTCAGGGTCCTGCTCAGTTTCAATCCCCCCCTTTCTTTGATACTCCTCAATCCTGAGGGGAACAAGGGTGGGACAAGAAAAAGAATAAAGTTTGGGATAGAGAGGTTAAATATAAAGTCAGCGGGGGAACTCAATTTCAGGAGGGCTGGGTTTCAAAATACCCACATTGCCAAAAACCCTCAGTCAGAGCCTCGGCCGTTTCTCTCTTCATACGTTTAATAACACTGACCGCCAAAGGGCCTATTACTGAAGCCAAGCCTCCCCAGTGACTAAAGACACCCCCAGAAGGCCTTTCACTGGCCTCACAGGCCCCTCACTCCGGACCCACGTGCAGACCCCGACCCACCTGATGCTGAGATTCTCAAGGCTCCCGCCAGCTGCCAAAGACTGAATTCACTTCCAAAACGATTCCCACTCCCCCGCTGTCGCGCCCAAATCCCCTCTCTGGCTGTCGCTAGGGACGCCTCCGGCCCGGCCCGA
Source organism: Balaenoptera physalus (assembly GCF_965194825.1). NCBI lineage: Eukaryota > Metazoa > Chordata > Mammalia > Artiodactyla > Balaenopteridae > Balaenoptera > Balaenoptera physalus. The sequence goes on from NC_138900.1 coordinate 5,542,848, forward strand.
CCTCCGAGCCTTCCGGCGTGTTGGAGTTCGGGCCGCACGACCAGCTCTATGACGTAACGTGGCCACGCCCACCTCAGCGATCGGGGAGGAAACGGTCGTGACGGAGGCTACGGCTCAGAGCGGGAAGAACTGAAATCGCTTTTGGACACCTCCTTCCCTTTCCCTCCTCGTTGTCGGTCAGAAGCACTAGGCTGAATCATTTTTTTAGAGGCTGGACCCTATCCAAGGCCGTGGCGGCTTGAGCTGGATTCTATTTTGTCCTTTGGGCAAAACGGGAGAGATGGCGGCGCCCGTGAGCCACGACGGAGGAGCAGCAAGGGGGCGGCCATCTTACAGGAAGTGCAGTTCCGTTCGGCAGAGACCCGAGGAGCGAGTGTTAGGAGGAAACTTGGGACGGTCAACGAAGTTTGCAGGAGGTGAGACACGTTGTAAAGGCGGCGGTCAGGCCCTGGACAAAACACGGAAACTTCGAGTCCTGGTGAAATTTGGGAAAGAGGTAAAGCGGGGATGGGAATGAGTACGGCTGGTCTGAGACCTGTTGAAGGGGCGGGGCCGATACTGAGAGCGGGGCTCTGTGAACACCGATGCCCACAGGGGCCTGGGAATGTGGCTGCCTTTAGTAGGGAAGGGAGAGGGGTGAGGCTTCAAATGTATGCGAATGTTTCCTTAAAAAACGAAGGGCATTTCAGAGTAATTAAATGGTGAGCTGTGCTGTTATACTGTTTGGCATCATTCCCAAATAAAATAAACACACTTAAGAAATATTAGCCATTATTTTATGCAGGCAAAGGGGTAGTAGAGGATATTATCTATACATTCTTTCTAGAGGGCAATTTATTAGAGTTATCTATACAATTTAAATCTTTCGTTCTCGTTGATGTAGACATTCCAATGCTAAGAATCTTTGTTAAAAACTTTTTATATTAACCACAGAAATTTTGGTAAATTTTTTTAAAACTAGGAATAACTTGAATGTACAATCAGCAGGTGAATAGTTTGGTAAATTAAACACATTCCTTCAACAGAACGGTTTATAGCCATTAAAAAGCCAATTATAGAATTACGAGTATTTTTTAAGTGACTTCAAAAGGATGAAATACTGACCTCCAGTATTTATAATGTGATCCTCACATGGCAAACATTAATAAACATATGCATTTCAAATTCTTGAATGGATTAAGTAAAACTTACAATTTTGATTATATTTGGGGTTTGGGCGTGGAGATGGACTCTTCACTAAGTACCCACTAAACTCAAAAGATTTTATTAACACAGCATCAAAACATACTGCCTGCTCCAGTCTCGCAGCTCCTCAAACTACACAACTCTAAAATGGAAGTCCTTCTCCCTTCCAGACTGAATTCTCCCTTATTCTGTTTCTCATCTAGCTGTCACTATTACACAATAAATTAAGAATAGAGATGTGTTACCTGGATTGTAGGTTACTGGAGGTTGCTGTGAAAAGGTCAGAGGACGAAGCCAAAACAAAACTTAAATGTTGTCACACTGGCCACCAATTCCTGTTATGCTGTCTCAGAAATAACTTCTGAATCACTCCCTGTACTCGCCCTCATTGCTTTAGTCCATTTATCTGAATTACTACTGAATTTGCCACCTCACTGGTCCCTTCTTAGAAGGTGTCTCTCCAACCGTCTTTTTTTTCCGTACCACACCATGTTTATTACCATACCCTCCATGAAACTCTGAATTAGTATACTGATTACAGACTAAAGCAAGATCTCAAGAGAATTCTTTTAAGACTGTATACAAGCAAACATCAAACAGATTCTACATTATCATCTTCCATTACTCCCTGCCTTCCACTTCCCAATGCCCTGTGGTCTCATATGCTACCAGGAATTTGCAGATACTTTCCCTCCATTGAAGTCCTTGGCACACAGGAAGCAATGAGAGAATATTAGTTACTATGGCTGTTCTTTCATGAGTCATCTTAGATGTCACTTCTTCAGATAGCATTCTCGGACACCTCCCAGGTCAGTCTCAAAAACAATAATACAGTTATTAAATATAAAATTGCAGCTGTATTGTGGTGCTAACGATAGGAAGTATAAAAGGCATCCAATAGAGAAAACATGTCTATACAAGGGATGACTGAAGATCATTTATCTTTCTAGACCATCATAATATGCTAATTTGACTGCCCTCCAAAATGTACTATGAGTTCCTCAGACAGAAACTCTGTAATATTTTTGTATCCACAGTGCTCAGAACAAAAACTTGAACAGACGTTTTCAATAATGGACTATTAAATGAATAACTGAATTTGGCTTGCAAGATACAGTATTCTCTTCGTCAAGGTTCTATGCTGCTCAGTGAAAATTAAATACAGCAAAGGTGCAAGAGAATGTTTATATGTGCTGCTTTTTGAAAAGAAAAGGGACAAAAAGTAGTATCTACTTGCTTGTACTACCAAAAAAAAAACAAAACACTGGAGGGAGACAGAATAAAACTTACCTGTGGGAGCCAGAAGGTCAAGGGAAAACAAACTGAGAACAGGGTAAAAGTGAGACTCATAAATGCACCTTTTTATATAGTTTTAAGTTTTGAACCACATGACTCTCTGACCTATTCAAACAATTTCAATCCAATCTTGATGGGGAATACACATCTAAATCCAGGAAAAATAAAACTGCAAGTCTATAAAGGGCTTATAAGGAGAGAGGAACATAGTTCTATGGAGGGCCAGAAATTGGGGAACCTGGCTGAGTGAGGGAAAGCTTCACTGAAGAAGTGACTGTTGAAGATGATGAAGAATGAAGGAGGGACCCAGAAGATAGGAGGAAAGAAAGGAAAGTCCTCCCTCACTAGGACTAATGATAATACTGTTATTAATTGCATTTGGCAGGCACTATTTTAACTACATCTACTTCTCACAATAAACCTATCCAGGCAGATATTAAAGATAAACTGAGGTGAGCTGAGTAACATGCTCAGAGGCACACAGCTCAGGGCTGGCATGGCAGGATTCAAATCAGGCAGTATGGGACTTCCCTGGTGGTGCAGTGGTTAAGAATCTGCCTGCCAATGCAGGGGACACAGGTTCAAGCCCTGGTCCGGGAAGATCCCACATGCCACGGAGCAATGAAGCCCGTGCGCCACAACTACTGAGCCTGCGCTCTAGAGCCTGCGAGCCACAATTACTGAGCCCACGGGCCATAACTACTGAAGCCCGCATGCCTGGAGCCTGTGCCCCGCAACAAGAGAAGCCACCGCAATGAGAAGCTCGCACACTGCAACGAAGAGTAGCCCCCAATCTCTGCAACTAGAGAAAGCCCGGGCACAGCAACAAAGACCCAATGCAGTCAAAAATAAATAAATAAATTTATTAAAAAAAAAAAATCTGGCAGTATGACTTCATTGCCCACTCCTAACCACTGTTTGAGGTGAAGGGTGATCTTTATTGAAATCGTAAGGATCCTGGGTGTGGAAGCAGGCTTAGGCATGCACTGGGCCTCCCTTACCTGGGGATGCCAAGTTCTGAAAGGTAAGCTCAGAACGTGGCCCTCAGAGCTCAGGGCAGCCCGGCCAGCCCATCCCAGGCCCCAGCTGATCAGTTCGAGGAGTGAGCCTGCCTGACCATGCCTTGGCTGGAAGTGGAGAGTCACAGGACAGGAAGTGGAGGGGAGCTGAGGGTCAGGTTGCTGGAGCCCTCGTGACTGATTCTTTGCTGGAGACTCTCTGTCCTGAATCCATCCCATTATAATGTGAGGGTGGTGATGGGGACCGTAGCCCAGGATTTAGGACAAATATGTTCAAAATTAGGTGTGCATCAGGCCCTTGTTAAAAATGCAGAGTCCGGGACTCCAGCCCCAGAGGTTCTGGTTTAGGAGGTGTGGGGTGTGACTCAGGAATTGCATGAAGTTTCTCAGAGAATCTGAGGCAGGAAGTTTGTCATAGACAATTATTACAAACAGTCCTGGAATGTTCTCTGGTTACATATTCTGAAGGGTGATTCCCCTCAGTACTTCGGTTTTGGCTCAAATTATATCCAGAAAAGCCTTTCCTTGGGGAGGGGGAAATCTCCCTCATTACTACCTACAGATTACTATAAATTACTATCTATTATTAGACTTCATTTCTCCTCATAGGATTTATCACTTCCTGACATTTTGTAATCTCTCTCACCATCTCTCCCCTTCACTAGATTATATGGTCCACCATAAAGGCTGTTCCTTTGCCTGTTTTGCTCACTGATGTTTTCTCACTGTGTAAAACAGTGATTTGCACAGTGATGGCGCTTTAAAACGTTTCTGGAGGAGTAAATTACCCAGACCCAGGATTTTGATTGAATTCTGAGTGGGCCACAGCACGGCAAATTTCCATGTCTTTTCCTATGAGTAGGACTGTTTGTAATTGGGATCTTATATCCTCATGGGATCATGGGAAAGAACTCTGGATAAAGGAGACAGCAAAGACCCCACTTCGAGGACAGCAGGAAGGAATGAGGGAGATAGAAGACACCTGTCTCAATTCAGCAGGTCACAGAGGAGCCAGGATCTTTAAATGGCAACTCTTCACAGGTGTTAGGCCTGTGGACAAATCTCAGGATTCATTTCCAAGACATTCCAAGAAGATCTCACCTCCCCCCACTCCCTATACACTCCACCATTCTTAAAGACTAAGGCTCTCATTTTGCATTTTGTTCTATTCTAGGAATCATTTTCCGTTTCTGCTTTGTCCCTTTATAATCAGTTAAGTCTCTCTAACCTCAAACAGTTTGGGGTGTCAATTTTGGTCTTTAGAACTGTCTTTCCCTTCAGTGACAGACAGAATACATTTTGATTAGCCCATTAGTTTATTCATTCACTTTCCAAATCTAGAGATGATAAGAATTTTTTTCCCCCCTCTGTGCTGGGAAACCGAAAATCATAGAAACCAGCACTCTCCAATATAACTTCCTGGTACAATGGAAATGACGGTAGAACATCTTCCCATTGTCTCACCATTTTGCTGTCTGTGCTGTCCAATTCTATTGCCACAAGTCACATGACTGTTGAGTGCTTGAAATGTGGCTGAAGAACTGATTTTTCATCTTACTGGTTTTCAATTTTTTTAAACATTAAAATTTAAAGAAAGCCACTAAAATTAAGGAATTTATAATTTCCTCGTGGAGGTAACAAATAGGCATCTAAAAAAATAACTTATTTGGGGAATTCCCTGGCGATCCAGTGGTTAGGACTCCACACTTTCACTGCTGAGGGCCCTGGTTCAATCCCTGTTCAGGGAACTAAGATCCCACAAGCCGTGTGACGTGGCCAAATAAATACATAAATAAAAGTAAAAAATAACTTACTTGAAAAAACGAGGTCCTACTGTATAGCACAGGGGACTATACTCATTATTCTGTGATAAACCATAATGGAAAAAATATGAAAAAGAATATATATACATACATATAACTGAGTCACTTTGCTGTACAGCAGAAATTAACATTGTACATCAACTATACTTCAATAAAATAAATTAAAAAAAAACTTGTGTTCTATGGTGCTTAAATACCATTATTAACTCCTTCCCCCATCCCCCAAATGATGCTCCTTCAACAATAAATTGTCATATTCCCTTGAGCCAATTACTCCAGGTCCATTTCACTTATTATGGATACTTACATCCTCTCACTAAATTAGCTTGAGTGTAGAGATGCCACTTAAAGATAATCCGACTACCTCAATGGTCTCTACAGGGGACCATGAGCTTTCTCTGTTCTGATCACAGTATCCTCAGCTTTTGGAACAGAACCATATACCAAGGACGAATTTGACAAATACTCTGTGAAAGACCAAATTGACTCAGCCTAAGGCTGTTGTTTCATTAGTCCCTCTGCATAATATAAACTTCTGAAAGTTTAAGGAAGACATCCCAGTTTCAGATTCATCGTTCACCTTGGCCCAGGGAAACTGAATTGATATATACACGCCCCATAGCCCACCAATCCAATATTAGACCTCTTGTGATTTTTCCCCCATAGCAACCTTCCAGAAACAAATTATATGTTTAAAAAATTCACCTCCTTATTTGCTCCACTTAGTTGAACTCAGGCTTCCTTCATTTATTTAATTGACACAACAGAGCAATTGATGTGTATGTGTTTGGGTTAACATCAGATTATGCCTCAGTATCAAGGCATATACGTAATTGGATGAGTAGGTCATGTGTTCCCAGTCTCAGCATTTATAGTTTCTCTCAGTGTATACTTTTTAGCCACCATATGAACTAGAAATTTTCGCTCAGAGAATGTCTTAATTTTTTTCCCTACTGGTTTTCTGTGACATAAAATAAAATATAATTGACCACTGAAGGCACAACCACATTCACTGCATTCATAAGGGTTCTCTCCTGTGCCAACCCTCTGCTGTCTCCTGTGGGTGCACATCTGGCCACAGGCTGTCCCACTATGACTACATTCCTGTTTGCTAGGAGCCCACTGATGTTGACTGATGTCTGAGGGACCACAGAAGGTACTTGCATTGTCACTGTATTAAGGTTTTTCTCTTGGAGGACAACACTGCTCTGTGAGGACCTGTGACCCTCTGAGGGAGAATTTTCCACCTTGACTGAATGAGTTTTCTGATGTTTATTGAGGACTGACTTCCCTCTGAATGATTTCCCACATTCACTACATCTATAAGGTTTCTCCCCTGTATGGATTCTCTGATGTATAATGAGCTGCGGCTTCTCGATAAAGCCTTTCCCACAATCGCTGCATTCAAAGGGTTTCTCTCCTGTGTGAGTCCTTTGGTGTTTAATGAGACCTGTCTTCTGGGAAAGGGTTTTTCCACATTCCCCACACACAAAGGGAGTCGTTCCTGTGTGAAATCTCTGGTGTGCTGTGAGGCATGTCTTTTGGCTGAAGCCTTTTCCACATTCATTGCATATATAAGGTTTCTCGCCTGTGTGAATCCGCTGATGCACCATAAGATTTCCCTTCTGGATGAAGCCCTTTCCGCATTCACTGCATATAAATGGTTTCTCCCCGGTATGGGTTTTCTGATGGACACTGAGCCCTGATTTCTTGAGGAAGGCTTTGCCACATTCAGTGCATTCATAAGGTTTCTCTCCTGTATGCGTTCTCTGATGTTCAGTGAGCTTGAACTTTCTGAAGAAGGCTTTCCCACATAGATTACATCGATGGGGCTTCTCTCCTGTATGAAGATTCTGGTGATCAGTGAGCCAAGACTTTTTGATGAAAGCTTTCCCACATTCACCACATACATGAGATTTCTTTATTTTTTGAGTCTTCTGATGCTTGATGAATTGGGACTTAGTGCTGGTGAGTTTTTGGCTTGTGGGGAATTTAATTTCAGTATGAAATTGTTCATTGTCAGCATGGAGACAGGATCTGACTTCTCCAGTAAACTCAGCAGGGCTGTTTATTTCATAGCTCCTGCTCTTGGAAAGTAAAGTTAAATTTGATTTCATACTTTTTCTATGTAAGTCAAACATACCATGATTTTGCCTGAACAGAAAATGAGTTCTCCTCCGATGAACAGAATATTCCAGTGGGTTCTGTTTGTGCCATTGTTCTAGTCTCTTCTCCATGCTTTCATTTTGTAAGTGCTCCAGCAGGTGACCATCAACTTTCCAGACTTCTAGGAAAGAAAAGAAGAATGAAATCCTCCACATTCCAGATTTGGAATAAAGGTTTTTTTTTTTTTTTTTTTTTTAAAAGGAACAACTCTGATTAACAGCCAATGATGTTAACTGCTTTCCCTATGGAACCTTTTTTTTTTGTTTTAAATTTATTTATTTATTTTTATGGCTGTGTTGGGTCCTCGTTTCTGTGCTAGGGCTTTCTCTAGTTGCGGCAAGTGGGGGCCACTCTTCATCGCGGTGCGTGGGCCTCTCACCATCGCGGCCTCTCTTGCTGCGGAGCACAGGCTCCAGACGCGCAGGCTCAGCAATTGTGGCTCACGGGCCCAGTTGCTCCGCGGCATGTGGGATCCTCCCAGACCAGGGCTCGAACCCGTGTCCCCTGCATTGGCAGGCAGACTCTCAACCACTGCGCCACCAGGGAAGCCCCAAGGTATTTTTAAAAATACTTTGATGTGAGGTGTCTTTTTAGTGATGACCCTATGGTATGAATGTTAATAAAACTCCATGTTTAATGTTCTGTATACATTGGAAAAAAACAGTCATAATGAATAAATACAGATTTGGTTACTTTCTAAATACTGTAAAATACGAGCAATTTCCTGTGAGCAGGAGACCACAGGTTGCAGGGCCACCTCATCCAAATTGGGGAGGGATGGACTCATTCATTCCACAGATCCTTACTGATCACCTCTGTGTACCAGGAACGGTGCTAGTGTTGGGGATTCACAAACATACTCCTCGTGTTCACGGAGCCTATACTGTAGGTGGGTAAAACCACTTTACAGGGCAGAGATAGACACAAGGAAAACAGCTGCAGGTTGGGAAACCTGGCGGGAAGGAATGATGGAGAGGAAGAGAGGTGGAGGAAACCAGGGCTCATTTTGGAGGAAGACAGGCCTCCGCATGGATCCATTGTTGTGGTCTGCATGAGGGGAATGAAGAATATGACACAGCAGAAAAAGAAAAGAAAAAACTAGAAGACAAAAAAAAAAAAAAAAAAAGGAAAGGAAAAAAAAAGACAAAGAAAATGACACAGCAGAGAACTCCAAGCACATTTAACTTACAATGTGCACCTCAGAGAGATCCATTATGCAACTTCATTCCATCACGGCACTTTTCACCCCCTAGACATATTATTTATTTTAAATTTTGATTAAATTGATGTCTCGTCCTCTTAGAATGAAAGCTCTTGGTCTGTTTGTTTTATCAACTGCTGTTACCTTCCAGCTTACACTAGACTATCAAAAAAATAATTCATAGAGGAATGAATCAAGGAAGCAATCACATGTATGAAACAGATTGGGAGGTTTAGGAAAGAAGATGGAAATCTCTGTGTGAACAAGATGATATGTCATGGCGATCACTAAAAGAAGAATTTTTATGTCATGTGACAGGTAACATGGTTACCTGGAACTTTCTTTTTTTGGCTGTGCCACATGGCACATGGGATATTAGCTCCCTGAACAGGGATTGAACCCACGTGCCCTGCACTGGAAGCGTGGAGTCTTAACCATTGGACTGCCAGGGAAGTCCCTACCTGGGACTTAATGTTATCAGAAGATGAGGGGAAAGAAATGAAAGCTTTCAGGAAGTGAATACAATGGTAAGGTCTACAATGAACGAGAAGAAAGTTCAAAATCAGTAAATACACAAAGGAATTAATTCGAAGTAGGCAAGAGTTATGGTCTGGTTGAGGCTGGAACTGAGAATGTAGGATGTTAAAATAACTTTCCTAGTTAAAAATTCTTGATGAATAGCAGACCCCTTTACAGAAAAGAGCTCTGCAGGTGGGTGACATGTGAGGTAACGCCTGAATGGCCAGGATGGAGGATGCACAGGAGTAAGGGAGAACCTAAACCTCTAGGGTTTCCTGGTAGGGAAGATGATCCTAGGTCCTTGCAGTTACTGGGAACTCAGGAAAGCTGCCATTGAGATGAGTAAATTATATAGAAGCCAAGCCTGTGGTGGAGCACACTGGGGAGAGAGCAATTTGGGAGTCTTCTCCAGGGAACCGAAGGAGTTTATTAGCTTGTTAGAATGAAGAAAACTTGGAAGGTTAGGAGATCATTGAGTAAAATGGAAAACAAAACCTTTGGAGAACCTCAGAGCGGGGACAAGGCACAGTGAAGACCAGTCTACTTTGGGGCACGGCATCCAAGATGGGGTGGATGTGAGGAAGGAAATCAACATTACCAGTGGAGCAGAAAGGTGCAGTAGCCAGAAGACAGTGAGCAATTCAAAGTTTTATCTTTGGAGACAGGCCTTGGAAGGTGGAATTTCATAGAAAAGGAGGTGGAAGTGTATGAAGAAGAAGGAAAAGATATGAGAATCCTAGGGAGAAGAAAACTATGCAAACAAAAATCAAGATGGGGGTAAAATAAAGAAGAAACAGATCCCAGAAAAGACAAGAGTCTTCCCTAAGAAAGGATATATTTTTCTCTAAACTCCTACAAAGAAAAAGAGGTCTGACATCGGGAGAGAGATGCACGGAGGCACTGCTTACCCAGCGTCCAACCCCCTCTCAGCTGTGACTCTTCTCTGACCAACTACAGTGTGATTTCCACGCCTGTCACCTTGCTGGTCTCTCACTCACCTGAATGGGTTCCACAGTGGATTTCATCTTCCATCGTCCATGGTTCTCCTTGATCCAACTTGGAGAGTATGTCTGGTGTGCTGGCTTTATAACCTATTCATGGGAAATGACAACAGATTTAGACCCACTGAATTGGGCTTGGGATCTGTGAAGACAGCAGAGTGTTACATTTGAGGACAAAACAATGTTACAACCTACAAAGTAAAGGCTTTTCTCTCAGGAGAAGGGAGAACATACCCACGTATCTGGGTAAGGGGCTAAGAATCTATTGCTTCAGAGCACCACAGACACTCCAGAGCTTTCAGAAGCTGAGAAAGGAGAGGCCACTGATTGGGGACCCTCTAAGGGACCCAGGGGAGCCGTCCTCACCCACAGACAGCAGGTTGCTATAGTTCTCCAGCATCACGTCCCGGTACAGGTCCTTCTGAGGAGGGGCCAGGAACTGCCACTCCTCCCACGTGAAGTCAACGGCCACATCGTCAAATGTCAGGGTTTCCTATAATAACAGTGGTGTTTAATGAAATGATGTCCTTTTGATGATACGGAAGAAATGTTAAAGTTTTTCTGCTCATTTCCACTTTATAGGCTGCATCGAGATATCTAGCAGGGTTTTTATTTTAATAAACCATTGAAGAAGCAAATGTCTAATAAAATATTCCCTAATTGTGTAGTCAGCCACCCATCCATTTATCCAATTAGAAGTCTCTATAATGTGTAGAAGTTAAATCTTCTTGTTAAGCTAGAGACACCACATTCTCATATATATATATATATATGTGTATATATATATATGTGTATATATATATATATATATATATATGAATGACAGAGAAAAGATACACATATTTATACTTTACAGAATAATGGAAGTGATTTTTTACAGGCCTCTACAAATCCATCAGGGAACAAAGGAAAGAATAAAACAACAAAAGTCACCTGGGCCTCGATCATTTTCTTCTGTTTTCTGAAAACAGCTGGCAACAGGGAGGTTCTGTCGCTGTGTCTTCTGGATCTGCCCTAAATTCTGTTCTGTCTTCAATCAAGTGTGTCCCAAGAAATGCTGATATCAAATCCTGTAACTTCTTCCTCCTTCTACTGATTCTTTTGGTCCTGGAGAGTCAGGACCTGTGGGTTGAGGAGAAAATTCAAGCTGAGGGTACATTTCCTCTGGGCCCAGATGCTATCACTGCTCCTGGACGCTCACCTTAACCCAATGCCCACAGCACTGCTGAGTGTCCCCAGAAGACTGCTGCCCCAGAAGACTTTATTCCTCTGCCCAAAAAGCCTAAGCTTCTGACTGTGGTGGGGGTATTCCTTTATCCCGTGAAGTTGAAGTGGGGTGACTGTCAGAGGGGATGAGGGAAACGAGATCCATCCCAGCAGTAGGCCTCAGGAGCAGGAGAATCTCAGGCCGCTCAGTTATACAAAAGGGACCGTATGGGAGGAGAGGCGCTGGGCACTGCTTTCCTTTAAACCGTGTGCGCTGAGGAACCTCCTCAAACGTTTCTATACACCCTGTGAGTACACACACTTCAGTTTGAAGACCAATGTACTGGGCAAACCAGAAGCAATGTCTTGTAAGCAATAATGGTAATATCTTAGGAGATTTTAAATACATAAAAAACTAAAATACAAAATAATAGTACATAAATTAGAAGGTGGTAAATGAAGTTGAGGTGCTCTAAGATGACTGTATTGTCAGAGGAAAGTGCAGAAGTACTAATTAACGTAAGAATTTGACAAAGAATAATTACATGTGATGTGTAATCTCTAGTGTCATAATGAACACTAGTAATTTTCTTAAAGTACATAATTTGTGGTGCTATCAGAAGAGGGAAATGTAATAACAAGAAACTCATCCAGAAGAAGGTACGATTCTGACACCAATTTGAATATGTGTGTTTTTTGAACACACCACCAAGCAATGCTACAACACCGGCTGGGTGTCCTACAGTTCAACTCAATTCTGTCGCTATGTACCTGGAGATAATATCATATCCCACCAGTTGAAGGCTCAGTCCTATGAGACTGGCTTCTACCTCCTACTTCATGTGCAAACACAAGTCCAGGTTGTCACGTGTACTTCTAAGCAACCAGCCACAGATGGCAGGTTCCAATGACCCTCCTCCTTGGGTTGATTAATTTGCTAGAGCAGGGAATTCCCTGGTGGCCCAGTGGTTAGGACTCCATGCTTCCACTGCAGGGAGCATGGATTTGATCCCTGGTCGGGGAACTAAGATCCCACATGCCGCGCGGCACGGCCTAAAAAACAACAACAAAAAAACGAAACACAAAACAAAAACAAAACAAAAATTTTCCAGAACCGTTCACAGAACTCAGAGAAACATTTTAGTTATTATATTTACTTATTATAAAAGGATGTAACTCAGGAACAGCCAGATGGAAGAGATGCCTAGGGCAGGGTATGTGTGTAAGGGCAAGGAGTGCCCCCTATAGGAGAGTCACTCTCCCTGCATCTCCACATGTTCTCCAAGCCAGAAGCAATTTCACTCTGAGAATACATCTAAGAAATACATCCCTCCAAAAATATGAGCATATTTGAACCAGCGGACACGCTCAGGAATTTCCATAGCACCATTACTCATAATAAACCAAAATGCAAACAACACAAGTTTAATAAATACTAGGAAAAACCAAATATTCAAACAATGGAATGCTGTGGAAAAACTACAGTCTTTGCACAGCTTTCAAGCTAAGAATGACTTTTTTGTTTTTAAAGGACTGTAAAACAAAAATAAAGAAGTACATGTGAGAGAAATGTGGCTCAGAAATCCTAAAATATTTACTGTGTAGATATTTATATAATATATTTGCCTGACCCTTGTTACAGAGGAAAAAAAAAGTACACCTATGTGCAAAAATGTGAATGATTCTCACAAATACTGAGCCTGACACAAAAAATGCATGATGTGGAGAAAACTCTAATCTGAAAAGATACATGCACCCCAATGTTCATAGCAGCACTATTTACAATAGCCAAGATGTGGATGCAACCCAAGTGTCCATTAATAGATGAATGGATAAAGAAGATGTGGTATGTATACATACAATGGAATATTACTCAGCCATAAAAAAGAAGGAAATAATGCCACCTGTAGCAAACATGGATGGACTTAGAGATTATCATATTAAGTGAAGTAAGTCAGAAAAAGACAACTATCATATGATATCACTCATATGTGGAATCTAAAAAACTGATATAAATGAACTTATTTACAAAACAGAAATAGACTCACAGACATAGAAAATAAACTTATGGTTACCAGAGGGGATGGGGGGTGGGTAGATAAATTAGCAGTTTGGGATGAACATGTACACACTACTGTGTATAAAGTAGACAAACAACAAGGACCTACTGCATAGCACAGGGAATTATACTCAATGTCTTATAATAACCTACAATGGAAAAGAATCTGAAAAAGATTATATATCTGTATAACTGAATCACTTTGCTGTACACCTGAAGCTAACACATACTGTAAATCAACTACACTTCAGTTTTTAAAAATGGTTTTAAAAATGCATGATGTATAATTACATTGAAACACAGTTGAAAATACGCAAAACTAAATAAACTATAATGATGAGGAATGATTCTGTTATAACACCATAAAGAAAAGCCTGAAAGTGCTTGCTAATAGACAAGATCGTATTCACCTTCGGGTGTGAGGATGTAATATAATTGGGGAGAGGTTCACAGAACACCACCGGGGTGCTGGCAATGCTGTTTTCGATGTAAGTAATGTCTGTATATATGTATATATTCCTCTTTTTTTTTTTTTTTTTTTTGGCCGTGCTGTGTGGCATGTGAGATCTTAGTTCCACGACCAGGGATTGAACCCTCACTCCCTGCAGTAGAAGTGCAGAGTCTTAACCACTGGACCGCCAGGAAAGTCCCTATATGTATATATTCCTTTTATACTGACTCACTTGTAGAGCTTTTAATTTAACAAAGAAATGGAAGAGCTCAAAAATACTAAAAGCCTGTTGTTTGAAAAGACCAATAATATATAAATATTTAGAGTCAAAAGAGAAAGTGCAAATAAAGGACAGAAGGAATTAATGGGAGGGACTTCCCTGGTGGTCCAGTGGTTAAGACTCTGCACTTCCACTGCAGGGGGTATGGGTTTGATCCCTGGTCGGGGAACTAAGATCCCACATGCTACACATGGCCAAAAAAAAAAAAAATACAGATTTTTTTTTTGTCTGAAAGAATACTATGAATACCTTCATGTCATTAAATGTGAAATCCTAGATTTACCCTCCTGAAAACATGTTGACTTCAGACAATATAGCAAGTGAATTTATAAGTAAGCAACAAGACAAAAATGTCCATTACCACCCCACTTTTCAATTTTGTATTGCAGAGTTGAGCCAATGCATTGAAATAAGAATAAGTTAACATTAGAAAATAGGGCAGAAAATTTTCATCAGTATCATTATCAACATGAAAAAAGAGATTCAAGGCATTACTTATTTAAAAGAGAAAATGCTCCCCCAGAAACCCCAAAGCAGATTTTTACATACACAGTTGGCTAGAAATGCCCCATATACCTAAGCTCATTTCTTAGTACTAATTCAATCACTACCAATGGGAACTCGAACCACATGACTGACTAAGACCAACCGGGACTTACTAATAAACTGGGATATAGGTCACCATGCCATAGGGATAGATAATTAAACAAAATGGAGATTCTGTTAGCAAAGAACAAAGTGTTCACGTATGTCAGGGAAGCAAGTAACGGTGCCGGTACAATATATCAATATTAGGAGGTGAGTGCAGGTGTTGGCAAACATGTTCTGCAAAGAGAACAGACACAGATTTTCAAATTTGCAGGCCAAAATGTCTCTGTCACGACTATATTCTGCCTTTGCTGTGCGAAAGCAGCAGAGACGATACAAAACAGATCGAAATTGCTGGTTTAGTCCCTCAGTCTGTAGTCAACTCCTTGATTAAAAGCTAAAAGCCCAGGATAAACAACAAGGCCCTACTGTATAGCACAGGGATGTTCAATATCCTGTGATAAACCATAATGGAAAAGAGTATGAAAAAGAATGTACATATATGTATAACTGAATCACTTTGCTGTACAGTAGAAATTAACACATTGTAAATCAACTATACTTCAATAAAATAAATTAAAAAAGAAAAAACCCACACACAAAAAAGCTGAAAACCAGATGGTTTCGAACTACTGCCCTGGGCTGTACCGTCTTCCGTCCCAGCAGCCGAAGTTGGAACCTCAACCCAAAAAGTACAGCCAGGGGTCCTCGGCGTCCAAAGCCTCAGCCCTCACAAGCCTCTCTGTACCACAGACACTGACTAAACACTTCCTTATTAATCCGAAACCTGGGCCAGACACCCTCATATGATGACCATCCAGCCAGGCCCCAACACCACTGAGCCCCAAATTAAATCCCCAGCCTGAACCCGACACTGCGCTCATCGTCAGTGCCACTCGTACGCCCTGCAATCTGCAGAACCGCAAGCCCTGACACCTGGAAGAGCAATGATCTCTACAGAATCTGATCGTACTGACTCCCAGGACACCCCCCAACCTAAACCATAGACAAAACCCGCGTCCGGTTCCCTTCAAATACCTCAAAGCAGGTACTCTCCTGCTTCGCGTTAAATACATCCACCTCCGCACTTCTACCCTCCCCCTCTGCCCTCCGGCAAAAATCTCATGGGTCCAGATTGCACCAAGTCCACGCGTCACCCTTGGGCGAAACAAAACCACCACTGTGACAAAAAAAAAAAAAAAAAAAAAAAAATCCAGGGACAAAACCACACACTAACCTGATTTCCCCAACCTACAAGGAGCCTAAACGTCGTACTTCTGTGAACTGCTTTGACGTCTAGACCGGTCCGGCTCCGTCTACGGCAGCCGAAGTGGATCTGCGGTGTTTCAGGAAACGAGGACGACCGGATTTCCGGTATTTCCCAGAGAGGCAGTATGTCCGCGCCCAGCTCTCCGCGGCCCCGGGGGGCGGCCATGTTGGGACACCTGACGTACAGAAGGCCAAGGGGGCGGGTTTGGGTACCAGGAGCCAGGGATGGCGGGGAAGGTGAGAAGACACTGAAATTATCTAATTTCCTGGTACTTCAACTCTTGCAGAAAATAGGTAAATTTTCAGTCTCAAGCTTCGCGAGGCAAAAATGATGCAGGCTAAGTTGCTTTCAGCAGGCTAGGCAGACAAGTAATACGGCCGCGGCGAGTATTATCTACTTCGTATTAAAAAAAAAAAAAAAAATGTTTCTAAACGGACAAGTAGGAGTTGTCGGCATGGCAGCGGAGAACGCACTCGTAGAAAGGGAAAAGATTTACCGTTACCTCCGGTAAACGGACGCCACGGAAAGCTTCTGATCGGAAAATAGTTTGTAGAAAGCTGTTTTTAAGAACAGAAAAAGATTCCCAGAAGCTGGTACAGTACGGGGCCGGCTAGTAACGAGAGAAAAGAGCAGCTGGGGCTAATCTAAGTTGTGATGGGGGGCGGCGGCGGGGGCGGGGGGGGACTTAGGAAAAGGCCACTAGCAGTGAGGCCATTCAAGGTATGGAGTCGCTGGGAAAAGCACAACCTGCGGGTGGTGATGCGGATAGTAATCCAAGATTTAGGGCAAAGAATGTCAAAATTAGGTGTGCATCAGGCCATTGTTAAAAATGCAGTCCTGGATTCCAGCCCCAGAGGTTCTAGTTTAGGAGGTGGGGGATTTGGCTGGGAAACTTGCATTAAGTTTCTCAGAGAATCTGAGGCAGGAAGCTTGTCATATACAATCATTAGAAACAGTTCTGGAATGTTCTCTGGTTACCAATATTATGATGGGTGACTCCCCTCAGTACTTCAGTCTTGGCTCAAATTATATCCAGAAAAGCTTGGGGGGGAGGGCCTCCCCCATTATTACCAATACATTACTATAAATTACCATTAATAGGCTCTATTTTTCTTCATAGGACTTATCACTTGCTGACATATAATCCATTGACTCTCTCCCTCACTATATTGTAAGGTCCATAAAGGCTGTTCCCTTGCCTGTGTTGTTCACTGATGTATCGTCAGTGTGGAATACAGCGTCTCACACAGTGTTGGTGCTTTAAAATACGTCTGAAGGAGGGAATTACCCAATAACCCAGCATTTCAGATTGAATTCTGAGACGGCCACAACATGGCAAATTTCCATTTCTTTTCCTATTAACAAGACCCAACTATTTATAACGAATATTTAAGATAACTACAGGATAGTTAGGAAATTAAGGAAAAGTACTCTGGCTAGTCAGAGGCCAAGAGCTCCACTCCCAGAGGAGGGAAAAAGAATAATGAAAACACATCTCAATTCAGCAGGTAACAGTGCAGCTGGAATTTGTTTAATGGTGGCAGCCCTCAAGAGTGATAGTCCTGTGGACAAAGGTTCTTCTCCACAACATCCTTTAAGAATGTCACCTCCTGGGCTTCCCTGGTGGCGCAGTGGTTGAGAGTCTGCCTGCTAATGCAGGTGACGCGGGTTCGAGCCCTGGTCTGGGAGAATCCCACATGCCGCGGAGCGGCTGGGCCCGTGAGCCACAATTGCTGAGCCTGCGGGTCTGGAGCCTGTGCTCTGCAACAGGAGAGGCCGCGATAGTGCGAGGCCCGCGCACCGCGATGAAGAGTGGCCCCCACTTGCCGCAACTAGAGAAAGCCCTCGCACAGAAGCGAAGACTCAACACAGCCATAAAATAGATAAATAAATAAATAAATAAAGAGGATGCATTTCAAATTAAAAAAAAAAAATTAAAAAAAAAGAATGTCACCTTCCATCTCCGATTTTCTCCTCCATTCTTAGAGACTAAGATTCCTATCCTTTCTATTCTATGTATTCTGAGGATCCTTTTTCGTTTTTGCTTTGCCCAGTTTATATTGTTATTGGGTCTCTAATCACATACAATTTGAGGAAGACAGCTGTGTTCTTTAGGACTGCCTTCCAATGGCTCATTCCCTTCAATGACAGAACACTCTGATTAGTCCACTAGCTCATTCATTCACTTTCCAAATCAATAGATAATTGGTTTTTATTTTTCTGTGCTGGGAAATATAAAATCATGTAAACCAGGGCTCTCCAGTATAACTTTCTAGGATGATGGAAATGATGGCAGATTTCTCTCAGTATATACTTTTCAGCCACATAGTCAGCTACAAAGTTTTGCTCATTGTCTGTGCTGTCCAATGTGGTACCCACTAGTCACACTGTGACATCTGAAATGTGGTTTAGTGCAACTGAGGAACAGACTGTTGTTAAAACTTTAACATTTAAATAGCAAAATCAAGGAATTTTTAATCTACTGGGCAGATAAGACTTGGGCATTAAAAAAATAACTTGTATCCTGAAGTGCTTAAAGTCCGTTAAGAGTAGCCCTTGCCATCCCTCAAAATAATATACAACTTAAACAAGAAATTATCATAACCCCTTGAACCAATACTCCATATCTGCTATGGACTGAATGTTTATGCCTCCCAAAATTCATATTTGGAGGCCTAATCCAAAATATGATGGTATTCAAAGGGGAAATGTGGGGGGGTGGGAGGGATAAATCAGGAGCTTGGGATGAACATACAGACACTACTATAAATAAGATAGATAACCAACAAGGACCTATTGTATAGCACAGGGAACTCTACTCAATATTCTGTGACAACCTATAGGAGAAAAGAATCTAAAAAAGAATGAATATATGTATATGTATAACTGAATCACTTTGCTGTACACCTGAAACTAACACAGCACTGTAAATCAACTATACTCCAATAAAATTAAAATATTAAAAACAAAACCCAAAATATGATGGTATTAAGAAGTGGGGCCTTTGAGAGGTGACTGGTTCAAGAGGGTGGAGCCCTCATGACTGGATTAGTGCCTTTATAAAAGACATCCTAGACAGCTCCTTTGCCCTTTCCCCTATGTGAGGACACAGTGGGATGACTGTCTTCTATGAACCAGGAACCCTCATGAGATACCGAATCTGCTGGCACCTTAATCTGGGACTTTGTAGCTTCCAGAACCGTGAGAAATGAATTTCTGTTTTTATAAGCTACCCAGGCTATGGTATTCTCTTATAGTAACCAGAAGAGACTAAGAAAATGTCTATTTCACCTTGTGTGCATATATGCATCCTCTTACTAGATTACCTGGTGTGTAAAGGTACCACTTAAAGATAATCCAGTTACCTCAAAGCTCTCTCTAGGAGACCATGGGCTTTTTCTGGTTTGGTCACCACTGTATCTTCAGCTCCTAGAACAGGACCCAGTAAAAAGGAAGTATTCGACAAATACTCAGTAAATGAACAAAATGACTCAATCTGAGACTCAATCAAACGGGCTCAATCTAAGTCCATTTGCATAATGTAACTTTCTCAGAGTTTAAGATAGACATCCCAGTTTTCAATTAATGCTTCACCTTGGCCTTCCAGAAACTGAACTGATATATATACGCCCAGTATCTCACCAATCCAATATTAGCCCTGTTGTGGTTTTTTGTTCATAGCAACCTTCCACATGCAAATTATATGTTTAAAAACTTCACCTACTTATTTTCTCCACTTAGTTGAACTCAGGCTTCCTTCATTCATTCGACTGACACAACAGAGCAATCGATGTGTATGTGTTTGGGTTAACATCAGATTATGCCTCTGTATCAATGCATGTATCTAATTGGATGAGTAGGTCATGTGTTCCCAGTCTCAGCATTTATACAATTTCTCTCAGTATATACTTTTTCAGCCACCACATAAGCTAGAAATTTTTGCTCAATAATTTATATCTTTTTCACATATGTCAGTATGTATGTATGTCTCTGAGTTTTTTTTCCTACTGGTTTTCTGTGACATAAAATAAGATGTAATTGACCACTGAAGGCACAACTACATTCAATGCATTCATAAGGGTTCTCTCCTGTGCAAAACCTCTGTTATCTCCTGCAGGTGCACATCTGGCCACAGGTTGTCCCACTATGACTACATTCCTAGTTGCTAGGAGTTCACTTATGTTTACTGATGTTTGAGGAGCCACTGAAGACACCTGCATAGTCACTGAATTTACAGGGGTTTTCTCCTGCATAGCATCACTAGTCTGTGAGGAGCTGTGACTCTCTGAGGGATGATTTTCCACCTTGGCTGAATCTCCACGTTTCTCTCTTGTGTGTATTCTCTTATGTTTAACAAGGCAAGACATGTAGGCAAAAGCTTTCCCACACTCATTGCAGATATAGGGTCTCTCTCCTGTATGAGTTCTTTGATGCACAATGAGCTTTTGCTTTGTAGTGAAGGCTTTCCCACATTCACTGCATTCAAAGGGTTTCTCTCCTGTGTGAATTCTTTGATGTTTAATGAGACCTGACTTCTGGGAACAGGATTTTCCACATTCATTGCACACAAAAGGAGTCTTTCCTGTGTGAAATCTCTGATGTGCAATGAGGCAAGTCTTCTGGATGAAGCCTTTTCCACATTCATTGCATATGTAAGGTTTCTCGCCTGTGTGAATTCGCTGATGTACAATGAGATTTCCCTTCTGGATGAAGCCTTTCCCACAGTCACTGCATATATACGGTTTTTCTCCGGTATGGGTTTTCTGATGTATATTGAGCCGTGATTTCTTGAGGAAGGCTTTGCCACATTCAGTGCATTTATAAGGTTTCTCTCCTGTATGTGTTCTCTGATGTTCAGTGAGCATGAACTTTCTAGAGAATGCTTTCCCACACAGGTTACATCGATGGGGCTTCTCTCCTGTATGAATTATCTGGTGATCAGTGAGCCAAGACTTTTTGATGAAAGCTTTCCCACATTCACCACATACATGAGGCTTCTCTATTTTTTGGGTTTTCTGATGCTTGTTGAATTGGGACTTAGAGCTGATGGGTTTTTGGCTTGCAGGGAATTTAATTTCCGTATGAAATTGTTCATTGTCAGCATGGAGACAGGACTTCCCATCACCAGTAAACTCAGCAGGGCTCTTTATTTCATAGCTCCTGCTCTGGGGAAGTAAAGTTAAATCTGATTTCATACTTTTTCCATGTAAGCCAAACATATCATGATTTTGCCTGAACAGAAAATGAGTTCTGCTCTGATGAACAAAATATTCCAGTGGGTTCTGTTCATGCCATTGTTCTAGTCTCTTCTCCATGCTCTCATTTTGTAAGTGCTCCAGCAGGTGACCATCAACTTTCCAGATTTCTAGGAAAGAGAAGAACAATGAATTTCTTAAAAATACCTTGATGCAGGGCTTCCCTGGTGGCGCAGTGGTTAAGAACCCTCCTGCCAACGCAGGGGACACAGGTTCGATTCCTGGTCCGGGAAGATCCCACATGCCACGGAGCAGCTAAGCCCGTGCGCCACAACTACCAAGCCTACGCTCTGGAGCCTGCGAGCCACAACTCCTGAGCCCACGGGCCACAACTGCTGAAGCCTGTGCACCTATAGCCCATGCTCTGCAGCAAGAGAAGACACTGCAATAAGGAGCCCTCACACTGCAATAAAGAGTAGCCCCCGCTAGCTGCAACTAGAGAAAGCCCACCTGCAGCAACGAAGACCCAACACAGCCAAAATAAATTAATTAATTAAAAAAAAATACCTTGATGCGAGGAGTCTTTTTAGTGATATTCCTATTATATAAGTGTAAATAAAATTCCATGTTTAATGTTCCCTGCACATTGGAACAAACAATACAAACCAACCAAAAGGTAAAAGTAGTTAGTGTAAAACACAGGGTTGGATAATTCAAAATGAATAAATATAGATTTGAATACTTTCTAAATACTAGTCTTGCAAAACATGGAGAGACTGTAAAATACAAGCAATTTCCTGTGAGCAGGAGACCACAGGTTGCAGGGCCACCTCATCCAAATTGGGGAGAGATGGACTCATTCATTCCACAGATCCTTACTGATCACCTCTGTGTACCAGGAACGGTGCTAGTGTTGGGGATTCACAAACATACTCCTCATGTTCACGGAGCCTATACTGTAGGTGGGTAAAATCACTTTACAGGGCAGAGATAGACACAAGGAAAACAGCTGCAGGTTGGAAAACCTGGCGGGAAGGAGCAATGGAGAGGGAGAGAGGTGGAGGAAACCAGGGCTCATTTTGGAGGGAGACAGGCCTCCCCATGGATGCACTGTTGTGGTCTCCATGAGGGGAATTAAGAAAATGACACAGCGCAGAACTCCAAGCACATCTAACTTACAATCTCCAAAACAGAACTGGTTTCCCAGGCCAGGTCTCCTCCACCTGTCACCTCCAGCATAGTCACTGCCAACTACACTCTTCTCCTTCACCATGACAAAACTCCTCAGCATTTGTTTCTCTTGCTCACACACAATATCCAGCACAATGATCAATCCTGCCTGCCCTCCTTTACAGATACACCCAGAATGGGACCGGCACCCACTCCTTCCACCCTCACGAAGCCAATCACTCTCTCTCACACCACAGCAGTAGCCTCCTACCTGGCTTTCCTGTCCCTCCCCTGCCAGTGCCTGTCTATTTTCTACACATTAGCCAAACGGAACCTTTCAGCACCAATTATATCACATCAAGCCTCCTTTACTCAAAACTCCCTAATCTTTTCTCATCTCATTACGAATAAAATCAAGGTCTTGACATAGACAACAAACTATGGTTACCAAAGGGGAAAGGTGGGGGGAAGGGATAAATTAGGAATTTGGGAGTGTATATGTTACTACGTACACACTACGACATATAAAATAGATAAACAATAAGGACCTACTGTACAGCACAGGGAACTATAGTCAAAATTTTGTAATAACCTATAAAGGAAAAGAATCTGAAAAAGAATATAGATAGATCAACAGACAGATAACTGAATTGCTTTGCTATACACCTGAAACTAACACAACATTGTAAATCAACTATACTCCAATAAAAAATAAATTAATTTGTTAAAAAATCAAGGTCTTGATGTGTCCTTGAAAGGCCCTTACGTGACCTGCTCCCCAACCCCCAGCCTCTACCCCACTGACCCTATGTCTCCAGTCATGCTCTCTATGTTCCATCCAAACAGGCTTCCGAAAGTTCTTCAGACACGCTCTTGCTTCAAGCCTTTGAACTTTCCAGGTTTATTTTGGAACACTCTTCACCCAGGGAACCTACTTGCATCCCTCATCGACCTGCTCAACTCACCTTAACAAACAAGATTTTAGGGAGGGATGGATTGGGAGTCTGGGATTAGCAGATGCAAACTATTACATATAGAATGGATAAACCACAAGGTCCTACTGTATAGCACAGCGAACTATATTCAATAGCCTGTGATAGGGACTTCCCTGGTGGCTCAGTGGTTAAGAATCCGCCTGCCAATGCAGGGGACACGGGTTCGAGCCCTGGTCCGGAAAGACCCCACATGCCGCGGAGCAACTAAGCCCGTGAGCCACAACTACTGAGCCTGCGTGCCTAGAGCCCGAGCTCCGTAACAAGAGAAGCCACTGCAATGAGAAGCCCGCACACCGCAACGAAGAGTAGCCCCTGCTCGCTGCAGTAGAGAAAGCCCGAGCACAGCAACCAAGACCCAACACAGCCAAAAATAAAAATTTAAATTTAAAAATTAAATAAATTAATTAAAAAAAAGAAATTAATACAAATCAACCATACTTCAATTTTTTAAAAAAATCAAGACTTCTTATTCCTAAAGCACAGGGCCAAGTCCAAGCACTCAAGATGTAGTCATGCTGCTTTACATCCCCCAAAGTAATTTTGACCCCAAAACCTTACCATCAACCTTCATCCATTTTTTCCGCTCGGCCCATATTTATTTAAATGTCAACTCTCATTTGCCCTCTATAAGCAGCATATCCAGAATCCAACCAACACTCACCCCCTCCACCCATGCTGCAGCCAACCATTCTCCCTGTCACCGTGTTTTTTGCAATAGCCTCCTACAAGGCTTTCCTGCTTGCCCCCTGCCCGCTATGGTCTGCTTTCTACACAGAAGCCAAAGGGATTCCTTGAAAAATGTAAATTATTTCATGTCATTCCAGTACTCAAGAACTCCTCGTGTTTTCTCATCTTATTAGGAGTAAAATCTCGATTCCTTGAAACTGAGTACATGACCAACCTTATCCCCCACGCCCCGCCCCGCCCGCCCCGCCCGCCCCCACTGCTACTGCCTCTTCGGCTTATTCCCATCACATTCCTGAAAGCACACTCTGCTCTGTCCACACGGGCTCCTTAATGTCTCTCTTTTTTTTTTTTTTAATATTTATTTATTTATTTATTTTATTTATGGCTGTGTTGGGTCTTCGTTTCTGTGCGAGGGCTTTCTCTAGTTGTGGCAAGTGGGGACCACTCTTCATCGCGGTGCGCGGGCTTCTCATTATTGCGGCCTCTCCTGTTGTGGAGCACAGGCTCCAGACGCGCAGGCTCAGTATTTGTGGCTCACGGGCCTAGTTGCTCCGCGGCATGTGGGATCTTCCCAGACCAGGGCTCGAACCCATGTCCCCTGCATTGGCAGGCAGATTCTCAACCACTGCGCCACCAGGGAAGCCCCTTAATGTCTCTTAAACTCATTCGTGGCGTGGCCTTTTAAGTTTGCTAGCCGCTCTACTTGGAAAACTCCTAACCCGGCAGCCTACTAACTTCCCGCACTTCTTGGCTCAGAGGCACCTTATCTGAGAGGTGTTCCCTGCCTAAAAGAGGAGCTCCAGCACCTACTCTTCCATAATGCTGACTAAAGTTTTATCACAGCACTTTTCACCCCCTAGGTATATTATTTGTTTATTGTTATCAATTCCTTAACTCCTTTCTCATAGACTAAAAACTCGTGATCATTTGTATACTTTTTTCCACTGTTCTTACCTTCCAGCATTAACTAGGCTATCAGAAAATACAGAGGAATGAAAAAAAGAAAGAAAAAAGATTTTGAAAAATAGAGGAATGAATCAAAGAAGCAATCACATGTATGGAACACATTGGGGAGAATTTAGGAAAGAAGATGGAAATCTATCTCTTTCTGAGCAAGATGATATCATATCATGGAGATAATGGAAAGAAGAATTTTAACTGCCAGGTAATGTGGTTAGTGGAGACTAAATGTCATCAGGATCCAGTGGGAAGAAAAATGAAAATTTTAGGGAAATGAAGACAATAGTGAGGTCTACAATCAACAAGAAGAAAGTTCAAAATCAGTAAATACACAAAGGAATTAATAATTCAAAGTAGGCAAGAGTTATGATTGGGTTGAGGCTGGAACTGAGAACACAGGATGTTAAAATAACATTTCTAGTTAAAAATTCATCATGAACAGCAGACCCCTGAACAGAAGAGAGCTCTGCAGGTGGGGAAAATGTGAGGTAACGCCTGAATGGCCAGGATGGAGGATGCACAGGAGTAAGGGAGAACCTAAACCTCTAGGGTTTCCTGGGAGGGAAGACGATCCTAGGTCCTTGCAGTTACTGGAAACTCAGGAGAGCTGCCATTGAGATGAGTAAATTATATAGAAGCCAAGCCTGTGGTGGAGCACACTGGGGAGAGATCAATTTGGGAGTCTTCTCCAGGGAACCAAAGGAGTTTATTAGCTTGTTAGAATGAAGAAAACTTGGAAGGTTAGGAGATCATTGAGTAAAATGGAAAAAAAAACCTTTGGAGAACCTCAGAGCGGGGACAAGGCACAGTGAAGACCAGTTTATTTTGGGGCTTGGCATCCAAGATGGGGTGGATGTGAGGAAGGAAATCAACATTACCAGTGCGGCAGAAAGGTGCAGTAACCAGAAGACAGTGAGGAATTCAAAGTTTTCTCTTTGGAGAGAGGCCTTGGAAGGTGGAATTTCATAGAAAAGGAGGTGGAAGTGTATGAAGAAGAAGGAAAAGATATGAGAATCCGGGGACTTCCCTGGTGGTGCATTGGTTAAGAATCCGCCTGCCAATGCAGGGGACACGGGTTCGAGCCCTGGTCCGAGAAGATCCCACATGCCACGGAGCAACTAAGACCGTGCACCACAACTACTGAGCCTGTGCTCTAGAGCCCGCGAACCACAACTACTGAGTCTGCGTGCCACAACTACTGAAGCCCACGTGCCTAGAGCCCGTGCTCCACAACAAGAGAAGCCACTGAAATGAGAAGCCCATGCACTGCAACAAAGAGTAGCCCCCGCTCGCCGCAACTAGAGAAACCGTGCATGCCGCAACGAAGATGAAGGGCAGTCAAAAATAAATAAATAAATAAATTTATTTAAAAAAAAAAAATATGAGAATCCTAGGGAAAAGAAAACTATGCAAACAAAAATCAAGATGGCAGTAAAATAAAGAAGAAACAAATCCCAGAAAAGATAGAGTCTTCCCTAAGAAGGGATACATTTTTCTCTAAATTCCTACAAAGAAAAAGAGGTCTGGCACCGGGATTTCCACAGCCTGTCGCCTTGCTGGTCTCTCACTCACCTGAACGGGTTTGACAGTGGATTTCATCTTCCATCGTCCATGGTTCTCCTTGACCCAACTTGGATAGTACATTTGGTTTGCTGGCTTGAAAACCTATTCATGGAAAATGATACAAGATTTAGACCCAGTGAATGGGGCGTGGAGTCCGT
This sequence comes from Balaenoptera physalus, assembly GCF_965194825.1. Taxonomy (NCBI): domain Eukaryota; kingdom Metazoa; phylum Chordata; class Mammalia; order Artiodactyla; family Balaenopteridae; genus Balaenoptera; species Balaenoptera physalus. Next base: position 5,569,640 of record NC_138900.1, read on the forward strand.
GAAAACCGCAGAATCCTACCTCTGAGGACAATACAGTTTTCACATTTTGAAGGAAAAATACACCCCTCTGTGAGTCTCCTCTCCTGTCAATACTTCTACTTCACTTCTGACACCAGATATGTGGATTTTCCACACATCAAGGAATTCTGCGACACCAACTGACACTGACGGGGTGTCCTCCGAGTTAATTCAATTCTGACACGATCTACCTGGTGATAGGGTCAGATAATACAGGTTAGGGGTACACTCCCATAAGACTTCAGCTCCGTTCCTGCATTTCTGGCACCAACTGTAAATTCAGGCTGTTTCCTGGGCTTCTGATCAACCATGAATAGATCAGAGGTTCCCATGACTCCCTTTCTCGGGTTCGATTAATTCACTAGAGCAGCAGACAGAACTCAAGAAGACAGTTTACTTACTAGGTCACCAGTTTATTATAAAAGGATACACAGGGAGCTCAGCTCGGTGCTCTGTGATGACCTAGATGTGGCAGGGGAGAGGGGGAGGGAGGTCCAAGAGGGAGGGGATATAGGTATACATAGTGCTGATTCACTTCATTGTACAGCAGAAACTAACACAACATTGTAAAGCAATTCTACTCCAATAAAAAAATAAATAAAAATTAAAAAAATAAAAATAAATCAATAAAAAAATAAAAGGATACAACTCAGGAACAGCCAGATGGAAGAGAATACAGTACAAGGCGTGTGGGAAAGGCCACAGAGCTTCCATGCTCTCTCTGGGGGCACCCCTCCCCTGGCACCGCCAAGTGGCCACCAATCTGAAAGCTCTCCAAGCCTGTCCCTGTGGGGTTTCATGGAGGCTTCACTATATAGCCATGATGGATTAAATCATGAGGCTTTGAAATATTTCCAGACATTGCCAAATGTCCCCTGGGAACCAAATTGGCCCCAGTTGAGAACCACTGACCTAATGGGGGAGAGAGCTGGAAAATGGTAAATGCATAGAAAATGGGTGTGACAAGAAACCCTCACAGTTGCTGCTTAATTTTTAATTATAAATGACCGATTGTTTAGTAGAAACTCTTTATATGTTGTAGCAGATATGGAAATTATTAATTATTGGAGTTAAAATGGTACAAGCTGTGGTCATTGTGTTAATCATTTTTAAAGCATTGTTGTTTGCAGTATGCATATACAGGTATGCAGAGAAGAATCAAACTCCTCTGCCCAAGGACTTATTAAACTATGTTCTAATTGTCAAAAAAAAAAAAAAAATCATCGGGCTTTGGTGATTATGATTTAATCTCCAGCCCCTTTCTTCTCCCCAGAGGTGGGGTGAAGGTGGGACTGAAAGTTGCAACCCTCTAAATCATGGGTGGTGAGCTCGGCAACCAGCCCCCAATCTTAGGTTATCGAGTGGCCTTCCAAAAATCACCTCATTAACATAAACTCAGATGCGGTGGTAAGGGTCCCTTATATGAATAACAAAAGACACCCATTTCTCATTTACCCTCTTATAACTTAGGAAATTCCATGGATTTTAGGAGCTCTGTGCCAGAATTGGGGATGAAGACCAAATATATATATTTCTTAATATAAATCACAGCATTATACACAGCTACAAAATAAAGGCGCTTCTCTCAAGAGAAAGGAGAATATACCCACTTCTCTTGGGCCAGAGACGGCACTGAGAATCTACTGCTAAAGAGCATCACAGACAATCCAAAGCTTTCAGAAGCTGAGAAAGGAAACCCCACTGACTGGGGACCCTCTCAGGGACCCAGGAGAGCCGTCCTCACCCACAGACAGAAGGTTGCTATAGTTCTCCAGCATCACATCCCGATACAGGTCCTTCTGAGGAGGGGCCAGAAGCTGCCACTCCTCCCACGTGAAGTCCACGGCCACATCGTCAAATGTCAGGGTTTCCTGTAATAACAGTGGTGTTTAATGAACTGATCTCTTTTTGATGATATGGAAGAAATGTTAAAGTTTGTCTTCTCATTTCCACTTTATAGGCTAGATCTGTATATCTAGGGGGTTGTTTGTTTTTAAGACACATGGAAGAAGCAAAAGCCTAATAAAATACTAGGATCCAACTAACTGTAATTGTGTAGTCAGTCATCCATCCATTTATCATTAGCTGTTTCTTTTTTTTTTTTTTTGGTCACGTCAGGTGGCTTGCGGGATCTTAGTTCCCCGACCAGGGATCAAACCTGTGCCCCCTACAGTGGAAGCACAGAGTCTTAACCACTGGACCACCAGTGAAGTCCCTCACAGAAGTTTCTATAATATGTAGAAGTTAAATCTTCTTGTTAACCTAGAACACCACATTTATACATACATACATGTATGTGTGTATATATATATATATATATATATATATATATATATATATATATATATATATATATATATATGTATGGGACAAACATATATGCCAGTGGAATCGGGATGACTGTGTCTTTACAGCCAGTCAATCAGAATCTTCTGGAAAGTGACTCAAGATGCCAGAATTATAAGAAACTAAATGTTTAATAAGCATGTTTAAAGTGTATGAAGAAGAAACTTATTTTTTGATATGTGTACTTTGTTATGATTTCAGCCTTTAAATATATTCTTAAGTCAGTTGTGTAATGAACAAAAATAAATGCAATATATTTATTTTGCCAGGAAATAAATTACCAGGAATTCCCTGGCAGTCCAGTAGTTAGGACTCCACACTTCTGCTGCAGGGGGTACCAGTTCCAACCCTGGTCAGGGAACTAAGATCTGCAAGCCATGTGGTGTGGGAAAAAAAAGAAAGAAAAGAAAAGAAAACGGTAGATTAAGAATTCGAACTTGGGGACTTCCCTGGTGGCACAGTGGTTAAGAATCTGCCTGTCAATGCAGGGGACACAGGTTCGAGCCCTGGTCCGGGAAGATCCCATATGCCGCGGAGCCGCTAAGCCCGTGTGCCACAACTACTGAGCCTGCACTCTAGAGCTCGTGAGCCACAACTACTGAGCCCTCGTGCCACAACTACTGAAGCCCGTGCGCCTAGAGCCCGTGCTCCGCAACAAGAGAAGCCACCGCAATGAGAAGCTCGCACACCACAATGAAGAGTAGCCCCCGTTCGCTGCAACTAGAGAAAGCCCGCGTGCAGCGATGAAGACCCAACACAGCCAAAAATAAATAAATAAATAAATAAATTAAAAAGAAAGAATTCGGATTCGAACATGGAAATCAAGAGTCAGACATACTGCAAAGCCTGAGAAAACAGTCCCCATAGAACTGTCCCCATAGAAAACAGTCCCCATAGAACTGCCCTCGCTTCAGACACCGGCTGCAATTTCTGGCGTCCCCAGTATCACCCTCACTTCAGAAGCAGGCTACAAAGACACCCAGGGTCCCCAAGACACCCTTAGATGCAATCATTAGCTAGAATGACTCAGACAACTAACAAACCCATTCGGGAACAAAGGAAAGAATAAAACAAACCAGAAGTCACCTGGGCCTGGATCATTTTCTTCTGTTTTCTGAAAACAGCTGGCAACAAGGAGGCTCTGTCGCTGTGTCTTCTGGATCTGCTCTAAATTCGGTTCTGTCTTCAATCAAGCATGTTCCCAGTAATGCTGATACCAAGTCCTGTAACTTCTTCCTCCTTCTACTGATTCTTTTGCTCCTAGAGAGTCAGGACCTGTGGGTTGAGGAGAAAATTCAAGCTGAGGGTACATTTCCTCTGGGCCCAGACGCTAACGCTGCTCCTGGGCGCTCGCCTTAACCCAATGCCCACAGCACTGCTGAGTGTCCCCAGAAGACTGCTGCCCCAGAAGACTTTATCCCTCTGGCCAAAAAGCCTAAGCTTCTGACTGTGGTGGGGGTATTCCTTTATTCCGTGAAGTTGAAGTGGGGTGACTGTCAGAGGGGATGAGGGAAACGAGATCCATCCCAGCAGCTGGAGAATCTCAGGCAGCTCAATTATACAAAAGGGACAATATGGGAGGAGAGGCGCTGGGCACTGCTTTCCTTTAAACCGTGTGCGCTCAGGAACCTCCTCAAACGTTTCTATACACCCTGTGAGTACACACACTTCAGTTTGAAAACCAATGTACTGGGCAAACCAGAAGCATTCTCTTATTAAGCAATGATGATAATACCTTAGGTGGTTTAAGATAACATTTTTTAAAAGTACACAATATTGTAAATAAATTGGAAACTGGTAAATAAAGTTGAGATGCTTAAGACCCCTGTCAGAGAAGAGTGTAAAAGTACTAATCAATGTAAACATTTGACAAAGAAAGCTTCCATGCTGTATGTAATTTCTAGTGTCATGGTAAAAACTAACAATTGTCTCAAAGTACATAATTTCCATCCTAATGGAAGGGGGAAACAGAATGAGAAGAAATTCATTCAAAACAAGGCAAAAAAAGAGAAGAAGGAATAGAGAACTAGTGGGGCAAATACAGTACACTTAGATGACTATTTTAAAACAAAACATTATATTTTATAATGTTTTATAATATAAGAATTATATTCAGTATAAACAGAACAAGGAATCGAGTTAGTTACACAAAACCCAATAACATGCTACTCTAGGTGACATCTATGAAACATAATGATATGGAAAGCTGGAGAATAAAAGGTTAGTAAAAGATAAACCATGGAAAGAGTAACCACAGACACTCTGGTGTATTCTCAGACAAAATGGATCAGAAAGCCTAAACATTACTACAGAGAAAGAGAAATGCTTGCTAGTAAGAGGTTCAATTCAGCACATGATAGAAATTTGCAATTTCTATGCATCTAATAATATTGCTTTGAAATATATACAGCAAAAATGGACCCAAAAAACCAAGAAGAAATAAATCCAGACTAACAGTTGAAGACTTAACACACCTATCCCATTAACTGACAGAACAAATAGGTCACCAACAAACAAAATTTATAAACAAAATCATTTTGAAGAATATAAAAAATATATGATAAGTAGGAATACTGACACAAATTTTAACAGACTTAAATAAATGGAAAGATGAACTATGAATACGATTCAGAAAACCAAGCATTTTAAAGACGTCATGTCAACCCACGCACCTATGGTCAATTAATCTATGACAAAGGAGGCAAGTATAATGGAGAAAAGACAGTCTTTCAATAAGTGGTGCTGGGAAAACTAGATACTACATGTAAAAGAATGAAATTAGGGCTTCCCTGGTGGCGCAGTGGTTGAGAATCTGCCTGCCAATGCAGGGGACACGGGTTCGAGCCCTGGTCTGGGAAGATCCCACATGCCGCAGAGCAGCTAGGCCCGTGAGCCACAACTACTGAGCCTGCGCATCTGGAGCCTGTGCTCCGCAACAAGAGAGGCCGCGATAGTGAGAGGCCCGCGCACCACGATGAAGAGGGGCCCCCACTTGCCGCAACTAGAGAAAGCCCTCGCACAGAAATGAAGACCCAACACAGCCATAAATAAATAAACAAATAAATAAAAATTTAAAAAAAAAAGAATGAAATTAGAACATTCTCTAACACCATACACAAAAATGAACTCAAAATGGATCAAAGACCTAAATGTAAGACCGGACACTATAAAACTCTTAGAGGAAAATACAGACAGCACACTCTGTCATAAATTGCAGCAATATCTTTTTTGATCCACCTCCTAGAGTAATGAAAATAAAAACAAAAATAAATGAATGGGACCTAATAAAACTTAAAAGTTTCTGCACAGCAAAGGAAACCATAAACAAAAAGAAAAGACAATCCACAGAATGGGAGAAAATATTTGCAAACCAAGTGACCAACAAGGGATTAATCTCCAAAATATACAAACAGCTCATGCAGCTCTATGTCAAAAAACCCCCCCAAACAACCCAATCAAAAAATGGGCAGAATGGGACTTCCCTGGTGGTGCAATGGTTAAGAATCTGCCTGCCAGTTTAGGGGACATGGCTTTGATCCCTGGTCTGGGAAGATCCCATGTGTTGCAGAGCAACTAAGCCCATGCTCCACAACTACTAAGCCTGTGCTCTAGAGCCCGTGAGCCACAACTACTGAGCCTGTGTGCCACAACTACTGAAGCCCACGCACCTAGAGCCTGTACTCCACAAGAAGAGAAGCCACAGCAATGAGAAGCCCGTGCACCACAACAAAGAGTAGCCACTGCCCCCTGCACTGCTCACTGCAACCAGAGAAAGCCCATGAGCAGCAACAAAGACCCAACGTGACCAAAAATAAATAAATAAATAAATAAAAATTTTTAAAAATCAATGTATTTTTTAAAAAAAGGGCAGAAGATCTAAATAGACGTTTCTCCAAAGAAGACATACAGATGGCCAAAAAGCACATGAAAAGATGCTCAACATCACTAGTTATCAGAGAAATGCCAATAAAAACTACAATGAGTTATCACCTCACACTGGTCAGAATGGCCATCATCAAAAATTCTACAGACAATAAAAGCTGGAGAGGGTGTGGTGAAAAGGGAACCCTCCTGTACTGTTGGTGGGAATGTAAATTGGTACAACCACTATGGAGAACAGTATGTTCTCTTTTTATATTTTTTAAGAGAACAACCATGTGACCCAGCAATCCCACTCCTGGGAATATATCCAGAAAAAACCATAATACAAAAAGATACACGCACCCCAATGTTCATTGCAGCACTATTTACAATAGCCAAGACATGGAAGCAACCCAAATGTCCATTGATAGAGGCACGCATAAAGATGTGGTACATAGATACAATGGAATAGTACTAAGCCATGAAAAAGAAGGAAATAATGCCATTTGCAGCAACATGGATGGACTTAGAGATTATGATACTAAGTGAAGTAAGACAGACAGAGAAAGACAAATACCATATTATACCATTATATGTGGAATCTAATTTTAAAAAAATGATACAAATGAACTTATTTACAAAACAGAAACACACTCACAGATTTTGAAAACAAATTTATGGTTACCAAAGGAGAAACGTAGAGGGGAGGGATAAATTAGGAGCTTGGGATTAACATACACACACTACTATATATAAAATAGATAACCAACAAGGACCTACTGTAGAGCACAGGGAACTCAACTCAGTATTCTGTGACAACCTATATGGGAAAAGAATCTGAAAAAGGATGAATATATGTATATGTATAACTGAATCACTTTGGTGTACCCCTGAAACTAATACAACATTGTAAGTCAACTGTACTCCAATAAAACTTTTTAAAAAATAAAAAATAAAAATAAAGATGTCATGTTTCCCAAATATATATATAAATCCAATGAAACCTCAATCAAAATCCTAAGCTGATAACTATATCCATCTATCAATTATGAGGACTTAAAGTGACTTTAGTTATGACAGTACAATATTAGTACAATGATAGACAAATGGAACAAAATCAAATGCTTATAAACAGACTCATGCATATATAGAGACTTGAAAACAAAAGTACCATTACAGACAAGAGGGTAAGGATGTCTCTTTTTAAAAATGATGCTGGGACAATCAAATATTCATGCTGGGGGTTGGGGGATTCAGATAACAATGTTGAACGCCATCTCACAATATACACAAAAATCATTTGGGGGGAGAACTGTCAATTTCAGTGGGAGAGGCAAATTAATAAAAACTTCAGGTGATAATATAGGAGAATCTCTCAATGATATTAGGGTATGGAAAGATATTTTAAACAAGCTATATATGAAGCACACCATAGGGACTTCCCTGGTGGTCCACTGGCTAAGACTCCGCACTCCCCATGCAGGGGGCCCGGGTTCGATCCCTGGTCAGGGAACTAGATCCTACATGCCGCAACTAAGACCCGGAGCAGCCAAATAAGTAAATAAATATTTTTTTTAAAAAAAGAGTTCTCATTCAAAAAAAAAAACATGAAGCACAACATAATGCAAATTATATTCCGCTGGAGGAACTGGACAGCCACTTTGGAAAACATTTTGGCATCATCCATTTAGGCTGAAGTTATACACATCCTAAGACACAGAAATCTCACTCTGAGGTATACATCTAAGTTATATACCTATCCCCCAATAAAATAAGGACACATTGAACCAGAAGATATGTAAAATAATTTTTGCAGCAACATTATTCATAACAACCCAAACTGCAAGCATTACAAGCTTAATTAATAGTAGAAAAAACTGACATATATTCAAACTATGGAATGCTATTAAAAACCAATGTTTACCCAGCTTGCAAGCTAAGAATACTTTCTACATTTTCAAAGGACTGTAAAACAAAACCAAAAAGCAATGTGAGAGACCTTCTGTGTCCTGCAACTCCTAAAATGTTTACTGTATAGATATTCATACAATATGTTTGCCTGACCCTTGTTACAGAGGGGAAAAAAAAAACAAACAAAAACAAAAAACAAAACAAAACAAAAACCCCAAAAAACCTCTGTGCAAAAGCATGAATAATTCTTTAAAATATTGAGGGCTTCCCTGGTGGCGCAGTGGTTGGGAGTCTGCCTGCCAATGCAGGCGACACGGGTTCGAGCCCTGTTCTGGGAAGATCCCACATGCCGCGGAGCAACTAGGCCCATGAGCCATAATTACTGAGCCTGCGCGTCTGGAGCCTGTGCTCCTCAACAAGAGAGGCTGCAATAGTGAGAGGCCCGCGCACCGCGATGAAGAGTGGCCCCCGCTTGCCACAACTGGAGAAAGCCATCGCACAGAAACGAAGACCCAACACAGCCATAAATAAATTAATTAAAAAAAAAAAATATTGAGTAAAAGGAGACTGACAGTTAAAAAAAGCTGTATAGTAACATTGACATGTAGTTAAAAATAGGTACAACTAAATAAAATATAATGATTAGCAATTATTAATTTTTTATATGATACAACTATAAAGAAAAGACTTAAACTGCTTGGTATCTCAAACAGGATGGTAATTACCTTTGAGTATGAAGATGTAATATAATTGGGAAGTGGCTCACAGAACACCACTGGGGTGCTGGCAGTGTTCTGTTTCTCAAGCTGGGCAATGACTGTTTTATATATACCCATTAATTTTATACTGATTAACTTGTAGACCTTTTAAATTAACAAGTAAGTGAGGACTTCCCTGGTGGCGCAGTGGTTAAGATTCTGTGCTCCCAATGCAGGGGGCCTGGGTTCAATCCCTGTTCAGGGAACTAGATCCCACATGCATGCTGCAACTAAGAGTTTGCATGCCACAACTAAGGAGCCAGCGAGCTGCAACTAAGGAGCTGGTGAGCTGCAACTAAGGAGCCCACGTGCCACAACTAAGGAGCCCGTGAGCCACAACTAAGGAGCCCACCTGCTGCAACTAAGACCCAGCGCAACCAAAATAAATAAGCATTAAAAAATATATAAATGGAAGAGTTGAAAAAGCCTGTTCTTTACACAGAGAACAGATTTGTTGTTGCCCTAAAGGAGGGGGACTAGGAGAGGGATGGATTGGGAGTTTGGGATCAGCAAATGCAAACTATTGTACATAGAATGAATAAACAACAAGGTGCTGCTGTATAGCACAGGGGACTATATTCAATATCCTGTGATAAACCATAATGGAAAAGAATAGGAAAAAGAATGTATATATATGTAACACTGAATCACTTTGCTGTACAGCAGAAATTAACACAACATTGTAAATCAATTATACTTCAATAAAATACACTTTTTGAAAAATCCTGTTCTTTAAAAAGACCACCAACACATATCCATTTGTAGTGAGATAGAAAGAAACCTGGTGCAAATAAAAAAATATAAGGAATTCATAGGGGACATAACTCAGATAAAATAGACATTTTTTTTTTGCCCTGAAAGAATACAATGAACATTTTTAATTCGTTAAATTTGAAATCCTGGATGAACTCATAATTTTATGATCCTTCCATCCTGGAAACATGTTAACTCCAGACAATCTAGCAGGTGAATTTTAGGGTAGGCAACAGGACACAGATGCCCACTACCACTCCATTCACTTTCCTCCTTTGTACTGGAGAGTAGAGACAATGCATTGAGATAAGAATGAATTATAAACATTAGAAACTGGACAGAAAATTAAGGGTATATTCAGACAACATCATCATCGACGTGGAAAAAGAGACGCAAGGAATTACTTACGGAAAAGACAAAACGTTCCCCCCATAAATCCCAAGCAGATTTTCACATATACTGCTGGCTGGAACTGCACTATATACCTGAGCTCATTTCATTCTAATTGATCTCTAGCAACGGGAACTGAAACCACCAGGCTTAACTAAGACCAACCAGTACTGGCATATGGGTCACGCTACCAGAAGGATGGATAACTGAAAACAGAGATTCTATTAGCAAAGAAGAAGGAGGGAATGTTTGTCAGGCAAAAAAGCAACAGTGTCCGCTGCTATATATTAAGTGGTGAGTGCAGGCATTGGCAAACATTTTCTACAAAGGGACAGATACTATATATTTCTACTTTGAGGGTTAAGATCTGTCACAACGTTTCAATTCTGCCTTCGCATTGCGAAAGCAGCCATAGACGATACGTAACAGACGGGTGTGGCTGGATTAGTCCCTCGGTCTGCAGTTACTCATCCCCCTGGATAAAAGCCTAAAAAGCAGAAGGTTTCGAACTCCTGTCCTGGGCTGCACCACCTTCCTTCCCAGCGGTGGAGGCTGGAACCTCAACGAAACCACCAGCCAGGCGTCCAAAGCTTCAACCCTCACAAGCCTCTTTGTACCACAGACACTACACACTTCTTTATTAATCCGAAACCTGGACCAGACATCCCCACATGATGACCGTCCACCCTGGCCTCAACATCACTGAGCCCCACGTTAATTCCCAAACCTGAAGCTGTTACCATCGTAAATACCACCTGCATCCTTTACAGAATGATCCGCAAAGACCCCCATACCTTGCCAGTCAGGACACGGTCGCTGATCTCTACAGATTCTTAACCGTTTTAACGACTCCCCACCAAAGTACCCCAACCACAGAGAGACGTGCCAGACTCTGCTGGTTCCTCCCAAATACCTCCACTTTGGCGTTTCCCACCAGACCCTCCAAAGCACACTGCACCATTTCCACCCTGTAGGAGTCACGTCACGCTGTCATAGACACACCTCTCATGAGAAAACACACACACACACACACACACACACACACACACACCTTCAAGGGACAAATGCACACACTGACCCGATTTTCCCCAGCGCACAAGGAGAGTCTAAACGTAACCTTCCGCGAACCGCTTCTACTTCTGGACCCGTCGCCCAGATTTTCCGCCTGCCTACGGCGGCCGAAGACGGTCTGAGGCGTTTCAAGAAAGGCGGAGGAGCGGATTCCGGTATTTCTCAGAGGTAATATGTCCGCGCCCAGCTCTCCGCGGCCCCGGGGGGCGGCCATGTTGGGACACCTGACGTACAGAAGGCCAAGGGGGCGGGTTTGGAGGCCGGGAGCCCTGGATGGTCCGGAAGGTGGGAAGCCACTGAAATTATGTCATTACCTGTCACTTCGACTCTTCAGAAAATTAGCAGATTTTCAGAGACTCGAGGTCTGCGAGGCAAATACGGAGCTACCTAAACGGCGTTCGACGGACTGGGCAGGAAAGATGATATTGCTACGGCCTTTATTTTACACCTTGTATTAAAAAAGGAGGGGGACGGGTTTCCAAAGGGACCAAGAGTTCCGCTGTCGGTATAGCAGCAGAGAACGAATTCCCGGAAAGAGAAACGGCAATACATCCAGTAATCGGACATCCCCAGAAAGCTTTGGAGGAACATTTCTTGCAGGAAGCGGCTTTTAGGACAGAATACGATTTCGAGAAACCGGCACAGTGTGGAACAGGCCATCAGGTCCAGAAGAAAAGAGCTGCTGGGATGAAGCCTAAGTTTTGACTGAGATTAGAGCCTCGGGGAAAGGCCACTAAAAACGAGGCCAGTAAAGGTCTGGAGCCAATGAAAAAGGCACAACCACAATTGAGAGTCCAGAAGTGTTAACATCAATAGCTATTTGGTCAAGACATTAAGATACTTCCATGGGGTAAATCTTCTCAACAAAAGAGGCTGGGATAATTGTATACCTATTTGCAGAAAAATGACTTAAGACCCATAACTCTAAGCATACACAAAAATTAACTGGAAATAGATCACAGACCTAAATATAAGAGGTAAAAGTATGAAACTTAGGAGACAATCTCCACGAACCTAAGTTTAAGTTAGCCAAAGAGTTCTGTAGCAAGACAATAAAGGTTGAGACATAAAAGAAAAAATAATAAATTGGACTTAATTAAAATGAAAAACTTTTGTATTTTTAAGCACAACTTTAAGAAAAGTAATGAGTGGAGCCAGAGATTGGGAGAAAATATTGACACATTTAACATGTGATAAACGGACTTATATTCAGAATAAAGAGTTCTCAAAACTCAACAAATCAACTATCCAGTTACTTTTCTTTTTATATAGAATTTTATTTTATCTTATTTTAATTTTTATTGGAGTATAGTTGCTTTACAGTATTGTGTTAGTTTACACTGTACAGCAAGGTGAATCAGCTATATGTATACATATATCCCCTGTGTTTTGGATTTCCTTCTCATTTAGGTCACCACAGAGCATTGAGTAGAGTTCCCTGTGCTATACGGTAGATTCTCATTATACCCAGTTCACTTTTTGGGGTTATGAAAATTTCTAAATATTGGATCATGGTGATGGCACAACTCTATAAACTTGCTAAATGTCACTGTATAATACCCTTACTACTGGTAAATGTTATATGTAAATTATGATCATAAAGCTGTTAAAATGAATTGCTGTTCTATACTACAAAATTTATACGGTATGAATATTTTTTAAAACACAACAACTACAATTGCAAAATTATAAGCTACCTGGATTAAAAATAAATGGAGATATCTGGGACATACAAGAAAAACAGTACAACAAATCTTGGAGTGATAATGTAAGAATCTGGATAATGAGAGGATCATAATATAAACTGAACATAACTGAATCAGTAACATTTTTCAAGTATACCCACTTTAATGTATAACTTTTATATGTGACTCCAGTTACCATCCTACTATGATACTATTACAGCCATATTATTACACCCGTGATATTATTACAGCCACGTAATATTAATTATATATATACAAGAACATTTTATAATATGGAAATGTTTATAATAAGAGATTAAGTGATGAAACTAGATCAAACCTTTTTTTTTTTATTTAATTTATTGGCTGGGGCGCTAGTTCCTGGACCAGGGTGCAAACCCAAAACCCCTGTATTGGAAGGACAGAGTCTTAACCACTGGACTGCGAGGGAAGTCCCTACATCAAACCTATTTTTTATAGCTTTATTGAGATATAATTGACATAGATTATACCTATTTTATTTTTTAAATATTTATTTTCTTTAATTTTTTTTTTTGGGGGGGCTGCATCGGGTCTTAGCTGTGCCATGCGGGATCTTTGTTGAGGCATGCGGGACCTTTTGTTGTGGTGGCGCGCAGGCTTCTCTCTAGTTGTGGCATGTGGGTTTTCTCTCTCTAGTTGTGGCTTAGGTTATAGCTAAGGACAAACACATAGATCACGCGGGCTTAGTTGCCCCGTGGCATGTGGGATCTTATTTCCCCTACCAGGAATTGAACCCATGTCCCCTGCATTGGAAGGTGGATTCTTTACCACTGGACCACCAAGGAAGTCCTGATTATACCTATTCTAAATAAACTTTTATTTGGAGAAGATATTAGATTTACACAAAAGTCACGAAGTACTACAAAGAGTGCACATATACCTTCATATGGTACCTTCATATACCTTGTACCTGTGTGCTGCAAACTACAGAGCCCACACGCTCTGAAGCCCGTGCCCCACAATGAAGAGCCCACGTGCCACAACTAAGACCTGACTCAGCCAAAAATAAATTTAAAAAAAAAATAAACTTTTCAGCAAATGATGCTGGAACACTTAGTGGTCCATTGGCAACAACAAAAAAAGGCTCTCAAAAGAATCTCAACACTTTCATCCCATAAGTCCTACACTGGTAAAGGACTGATACCCAGAACATAGAAAGAATTCTTAAAAGTCAACAATAAGGGACTTTCCTGGTGGCGCAGTGGTTAAGCATCCGCCTGCCAATGCAGGGACACGGATTCGAGCCCTGGTCCGGGAAGATCCCACATGCCGCGGAGCAACTAAGTCCATGCGCCACAACTACTGAGCCTGTGCTCTAGAGCCCACGAGCCACAACTCCTGAAGCCCGCACGCCTAGAGCCCGTGCTCCGCAACAAGAAAAGCCACTGCAATGAGAAGCCCACGCACCGCAACGAAGAATAGCCCCTGCTCGTTTCAACTAGAGAAAGCCTGCGCGCAGCAACGAAGACCCAACACAGCCAAAAATAAATTTAAAGTAAATAAATAAATTTATTTTTTAAAAAGTCAACAATAAGAAACCCCAATTTTAAAAATGGGCAAAGACTTTGAACAGACACTTGATCAAAGATAACAGATGGCAAACAAGCATATGAAAAAATGGTCTACATCATTTGTTATTAGGGAGATGCAAATTAAAACAGCTATATGATACAAGTACCCAACTATCAGACTTGCTGAAATTCAAAAAACTGAAAATATGAAATACTGGTTATAAGATGAAATAACGTGAAGTTTTATTATTTGCCAGACACAATGCAAAAGATACAGCTTAGAAGATAGGGAGATTCTTGAATGTATGTTTATACAGATGATCCCAAGTTTTAGAACAGTAGTCTGAAAAAAAATTTTTTTTCACTGAAATGGCTCTCATTGAGGAGTAGAATTTAGGAAAATGGTTGTTCTTACTTGTGTCAAAGAAATCTGAAAGGAAATATCCAAGAGTAAATTTTGCAGTAAAATGAACAAATATCCTGTCTTTATTCCTATACACACCACTTGACCACAGTGCATTATTCTGATTTTTGTGGGGACAATGAGAAGAGTATGTAGGAGACAAATTTTTAATAGGAACCTTGAGGAAGGATCCAAAGGTTGAGCCTCTAAACACCCACTAGCCTGGGACTATGGGTCTCAAAACTTCCCGACTCCTGTGCTCTCAAACACAGACAAACTCTGTACTCCCTAAACAACACTGACCTCAAATTCAATCTGAAATTTACCACAGACACTCTTGCCCATTGACACTCCTCCCCCAATTCCAGGCTTCTCCTGATCATGAGCTGGATAGTAAATCGCTAACCTAGGGGAGAAGCAGTGCTCATTGGTTTCACACCTTCCATCCAGTTTTCAATTACCGAGTCTTGCAGACCTAACATATAGACCCTAAACCCTGACCAACAGGACCTTCAATCATTAAACACTTCAGATTAAGCCTTAATTTAATTAAGCCTTAATTTAAGGCTCCATCACTAACGCCCAGATTCCTCAGTGACTCAACCCAAATAGACCCCAAACACAATCATTGACACGCATTCCCTCTTCACCGACCCCAAAGGCCCCTCACTGGGGATCCTCACCCAGAATCAGGCTCAGCAGATCTTGAGCCTCTGAAGACTCCTCTGGAAGCTGCCAAAGGCTGAACCCGGTCCAAAACCACTTCTGATTGTGATGTGTCCTCCCTGCAGTGCTTCTGTAGCTGTTGCTAGGGAAGCCAAGCGCCTGGAAGGAGTGCGTCTGGCGAGGGCTCTGGGTTAGCTTCAGAAGTCCGAGTTCTGGCCGTGCACAGGTCCTGTGACATCACATGGCTCCATGACCTCACAGAGGTTTTGACATTTAGGACGGGAGCAGCTTTAACGGCTGCTATCACTTTGCTGGGTGGGAAGACACAGAAATATCTTATGGGCACCCCACTGCCTTCCTGTCTTTGCAAGAGATGGTCACAGGCATAGAGCTAAATTATATTTTCAGAGGCCGGCACCTATCCAAGGCCAACGTGGTATGAGATGCATTTTAGTCATCAGTTTGGGCAAAACCAGCAAACTGATGGTGCCCTTGAACCCTTAGGCAGGAATACCTTGGGTACGGCCAGTTGCAGAACTCTGATATTCTTGTGGCAGAAAGGATGTGCAGAGAGCTTCTGGATGGATCTAAGGTTGAATTTACTTGAGGTCTATAGTGGAAAAATCCATAGTTGTATTTCTTTTACTCATGCTACTGCCACACTTGCAACACTTCTGACATGTCTGTCACCAAATAATGGGGGTGGGGCATTTAACCACACCAAGCAATTCTCCACTACACCAACTGGGTCCTTAAGTGTGACTCACTTCTAACACTGCCTACTCGGAGATAGTGTCAGATCCCACAGGTTAAGGGCTCAGTCCCATGACTGCTTCCACCCCACTTCAGATGCCAATTACACGTAGCAGGTGCCCAAGTTACCTACAACTTGTCTGACTTGGCTACAAACCGGAGATTCCCACAACCTCTTCTTTGGGTTCAATTAGTTTTGCTAAATGGCTCACAGAACTCAGGGAAACACTTGCGTTTATCAGTTTATTAAAGGATATGATAAAGGATACAGATGAACAGCCAAATGAAGACAAAAATAGGGCGAGGTGTGGGAGGGTCCCAAGCACAGGAGCTTCTGTCCCTGTGCTATGGTTTGTTACTCTCCCCATACCTGAATGTGTTCACCCATATAGAAGCTCTCCAAAATACCTACTATTGGGATTTCATGGAGGCTTCCTTACATAGGCATGATTAATTAGTAACTCCATTTCTAGTCCCTCTCCCTTCTCTGGAAGATGGGGAGTGGGCTGAAAATTCCAAGCTTCTAATCATGGCTGGGTCTCTCTGGTGACCAACCCCCATCCAGGAGCCCACCCAGAATCACATCAATAGAGTAAGAGATGCTCCACACGCTCTTATCACGTAGAAATTTACAAGGGTTTCAGAAGCTCTGTGCCAGAAACCAGGGACAGAGACCAATGTGTCTATTTTCTACAATTTCACAAGGTCAAACAGTCAACCTCAAAAGGATACATCCTAAACGATTCTATATTTCTAATATTCTATAATGACAAAATTATGGATACAAAAAGATCTGTGATGTCAAGGGTTAGTGTCGGGGAAAGGATGTGACTATGAGGACGTAGCATGAGGGAGTCTGTGTTGACAAAGCATTCTGAATTTTTACTGGGGTGTTGGTTACAGGAACCTACATATGTGATAAAGTTTCTTAAGGCGATATATAAAAACCAAACAAAAACTACTACATGTTAAAACTGGTGCAATCGAAATAAACCCTGTAGTTAACAGCACTGTAACAATTTCACTTTCCTCTATTTGACCTTATATAACCACACAGTTTACTGTGTGGTTATTAAAAGATTTTACCTTTGGGAGTAGTGGGCTGAAGGGCATTTAGGAAATCTCTGGAATATTTGTTTTTGTGATTCTAAACTTACTTCAAAATTAAAAGTTATAAAAACATCACATTTATATTAATTTTATAAACCCCCTGATGGTACTTACAAACTTGGTTAAACACATCCAAATCTGTTGTTATACTTACGAAACGAGTACATTTTTCATTTTGAAGTACTTCAAATCTTCTGAAATAACACAAACTTGGAACCAAAGAAATACAAAAGTTAAATACTGAAAATTCAATCCATGATGAGAGTAACTGCCACTATGTAAAATTTATAAGACCAATGACAAGGCAACTAGAAATATGGCTGAACGTATCCTTCAGTTGCTTGTGAGGTGTAGTATCCCTTAAGTTAAGACTTGTAACAGAATGCTCTCATTCATCATTTCCTCAAGGCTTCTTTCCTTCATTAAGTTGTCTGATATTTTGTTAAAGTCCACCATATAGAATGTGTTTCTGCATGGATTTCCTGGCAAATGATGAAGCGATATTTATTACTGCAAACCCTGCCATATTCATTGCCACAGGAAAGTATTTTTCTAGTGATAACTGACATCTGTTGAGGAATTACTTCTGGGCAAAGGCTTTCCCACAATTATACTTCTACCAATTAGAAATATTCATTCATTCATGATCTGTGGTGATCACATATGATAGGGTTTATTTCCACTGAAGGCTTTCCTAGTCTTTCACACTCATAGGCTTTATCTCAGTATATACTTTTTAGACATAGAATGTCCTAAAATATTTTCACCAAGGCTGATTGTATCCGAGTAGTTTTGTAAATTTTTTCATCAATATAAAATATGAGGTAATTGATCACTAAAGATAATACCACATTCTTTGCATTGTGATTCTTCTCTGCATACTATTATCTTGAGGGTCTACAACCGGCAACAGGCTTCCCCAAAGTGACTACCTGTGAATTCTCTTATGTTTATCAAGGACTGACAAGTGGGCAAAAGCTTTCCCACACTCACTGCATCCATAGGGCCTCTCTCCTGTATGTTTTCTTTGGTGAACACTGAGCCCTGACTTTGTGGTGAAGGTTTTCCCACATTCACTGCATTCATATGGCTTCTCTCCTGTGTGAATTCTCTGATGGGTAATGAGATCACTTTTGCACAAAGAGAATTTTCCACATTCAGTACATGCAAAGAAGTCTTTCGTGAGTGAAATCTCTCATGTTGTATGAGGCGTGTCTTCTTCTTAAAGGCTTTACCACACTCGTTGCATTTGTACGGTTTCTCTCCAGTGTGAGTTTGCTGATGTGTACCAAGGGTACCCTTCACGGTGAAGCCCTTGCCACATTCACTGCATATATATGGTTTCTCTCCAGTATGAGTTCGCAGATGTGCGATGAGCTTCCTTTTCGCGGATAAGCCTTTGCCACATTCGTTGCATACATAGGGTTTCTCTCCTGTGTGAGTTCGCTGATGTACAATGAGATTGCCCTTCTGAATGAAGCCTTTTCCACAATCACTGCATATGTAAGGTTTCTCTCCTGTGTGTGTTCGCTGATGTCCAATCAGCCGGGCCTTGGCTGGAAAGCCTTTTCCGCATTCACTGCACACGTAGGGTTTCTCTCCGGTATGAGTTCGCTCATGTACAATCAGTTGGCTCTTCACAGTGAAGCCTTTCCCACAGTCACTGCATATAAATGGTTTCTCTGCAATATGAGTTCGCTGATGTACAACAAGATCACCTTTCATGGTGAAGCCTTTTCCGCATACACTACATACATAGGGTTTCTCTCCTGTATGAGTTCGCTGATGTCTGATGAGAGGGTTCTTCAAGGTGAAGCCTTTTCCACAATCATTGCATGTATAGGGTTTCTCTCCAGTATGAGTTCGCTGATGTGGAATAAGACTCTTCTTCAAGGTGAAACTTTTCCCACATTCACTGCATACAAAGGGTTTCTCACCAGTATGAGTTCGACGGTGTGCAATAAGACGCCTCTTCTCGATGAAGCCTTTTCCACATTCACTGCATATGTAAGGTTTCTCTCCTGTATGAGTTTTCTGGTGTGTAGTGAGACTGAACTTTGTAGAGAAGGCTTTTCCACACAGACTGCATCCATGGGGCTTCTCTCCTGTATGAGTTCGCTGATGATAAATGAGCAGACACTTTGTGGTGAATGCTTTCCCACATTCACTACATGTGTAAGGTTTCTCTCCCATATGACTTTTCTGATGTTTATTGAACTGCGATTTCTTAAAGAAGGTTTTATCGCATTCAGTGCACTCATAATGTTTCAGTCCCGTATGAGTTCTCTGATGTTCAGTGAGCCTGGATTTTCTGGAGAAGGCTTTCCCACACAGACTGCATCCATGAGGTTTTTCTCTAGTATGAACTCTCTGATGATCAAAGAGCTGAGACATCTTGAAGAAGGCTTTCCCACACTCACTGCATACATGGGCTTTCTCTATGTTGTGAGTTCTCTGTTGCTTAGTGGACAGGGAGTTATTGTTGATGGGTTTTGCACTTACAGGAAATTTAATTTCAGTAAAAGATTGCTCGTGGTTAGCATGGAGAAGGGATTTCCCATCTCCATTAAACTCAGCAGAGTTCTCTAAGTTACAGCTTCTCTTCTGGTTTTCAAAACTTATATTTGATTTTAAAGGTTTTTCAGTTAAGTCAAACATATCACAATTTTGCTTTAACAGGAAATGACTTTCGCTCTGATTAACAATATTTGCAAATGTATTATGTTCGCAGCATTGTTCCACAGTATTTTGAATGCTGTGATTTGGCAAGTGATGCTGCAGAAGGTCATCAACTTTCCTGATTTCTAGGAAAGAAGAGAACAAGGAATCATTCTGCAATCTCTCATAATCTTAATTTGGAAGAAAACTGTTTCAAAAAATGCCTTCATGTGAAGTAACTATTTAGTGACAATTCTATGTGTGGTATAAAAAGAAATATATTTGGTCTTCCTCCACAGAGCTCCTAAAGCCTTGTAATTTCCTAAGTGATTAGGATGCTAATGAGGTGACTTAGCATAGGGTTCCTACATAACTTCAGGATGGGGCTGACCACCAGAAAGACTAAGTGATTAGAAGGTTGGAACTCTGAGCTCCACCCACCGGCCTCTGGGAAAGGAGAGAGGGCCTAGATATTAAAGCTCTATAAGAACTCTTAACAAAATTTGCTCAACCTCTGGATGGGTGAACACATCCATGTGTCAGGAGGGTGGTGCACCCCAGTTCTGGGGACAGAAGCTCTCCCATTCAGGAATCCTTCAGACCTTGCCTTCTTGTACCTCTTCATTTCGGACCTTGTACCTCTTCACTTGATTGTAAACATAAGTAAATGTTTCTCAGTTCTCAGAGCCACCCTTGGAAATTAACTGAACCCAAGAAGCGGGTCATGGGAACCTCCAACCTACAGCCAGTTGGTCAGAAGCACAGGTAATAATCTGGACTTGTAATTGACATCTGACATGGGGACAACCATGTGGGACTGAGCCCTTAACTTGTAGAATCTGACACTATTTCCATGTAGATAGTATCAGAAATGAGTCAAAATTTAGGACACCCAGGTTTAATTCTATGTACAGACCACTGAAGCAAAGGAATAAAGAAGGCAATTGCAGTCTGTGAATCATGGTTAAAGGAGCAATGAATATGTAAGAGGTGGAGGAAATCAGGATATGTTCAAAGAAAAGACAAGGTTCACTGATGGACTTAATGGGAGAAGCACGGAAGAGGTTAAGACTCAAGGATTATTTCAAGAATTATGTGGTTTCAGCCACTGGGTAGGTGGAATGCCTCTTAATAATGTGAGGAATATTACTGAAGTCCAGAATGAGAGGAAAATCTAGCACGCATTGTGAAACAAAGTTTAAGATGACTATTACAGGGACTTCCCTGGTGGTGCAGTGGTTAAGAATCCGCCTGCCAATGCAGGGAACATGGGTTCAAGTCCTGGTCCGGGAAGATCCCAATGCCACGGAGCAACTAAGCCCGTGTGCCACAACTACTGAAGCACGCGCCTAGAGCCTGTGCTCCGCAACAAGAGAGGCCCGTGCACCACAGCAAAGAGTGGACCCCGCTTGCTGCAACTACAGAAAGCCCACACGCAGCAATGAAGACCCAACGCAGCCAAAAATAAATTAATTAATTAAAAAAAAAAGATGACTATTACATACCCGAGTACTATACAAACATGAACAGGTTGAATATATAAATCTTTAAAAAGGTCTTATCTGAAAATAGCAATGTGGATATCATCAACATAGATTATTCAAAGATAGAGAACTGGATGAGGCTCTGTTTAGAAACATGTAGAATAAAGGTGAAGGCACAGGGCCAGGGCTTTAGCCATTCCACATGTAGAGTTTGGAATTCAATTAAGCCCACCTAAGAGAACCAAACATTGAGTATTGTGATCACGGGTCCCTTGAAGATCCAGGTATATAGAACAAAGTACAATGATGAGTAAGATGTGGATCCTCAGCATCTGATTTCAAGGTAAGTGTGACAGACTATTGAAAGACTGGTTATCATAGTCTAACATCTTGCCATCCTTCTTCATTCTGTAGACCACCATTCACCTAACTCTACCAAAGCACTAATTGAATTTTTTAGAATTTCTCTTATTGAAGTGTAGTTGATTTAAAATATTGTGTTAGTTTCTGGTGTACAGCAAAGTCATTCATTTATACATACATAAATATACATATATATTTATATTCTTATCCATTATGGTTTACTACAGTATACTGAATATAATTCCCTGTGCTATACAATAGTACTGTACTGTTTATTCAATTCTATATAAAATAGTTTGCATCTGCTAATCCCAACTAACCTCAAATTTAGAAAAGCTTCTGTAACCAAGATTCCAACTAATAGTCTAGCTGGAACATACCCTATGTTCCTATGTAAAAAGGGAACGTTGGTATGCAGTTACTCCATCCCTGCATCTTGCAAAGAAAGGAGTGGCCATGACTGATGACTAGAAGATAACCTCTGAGTCCCTGATATCCTGCCTGATAAGAGTTCCTTTTTAGGCATGAGGTCTGAAGCCATACCATACAGTTTATACTAACAATGTGATTTGTGGTAGATGCCCGTTTTTTGTATGCCTGAGGGTTTGGACAACACTAACATTCTGATTCTGGGGTCTAGAGGCACCAGGCTTGGGTGAGCTTCCCTGGTTGGCAACACTCCACACATGTTGTCAAACATTCAAACATCATTGCTGGGAAAATTCAGCACTGTTCACATGACTCCACTGGTAGAGGACAACCGGGAAGCTTGTGTGCAGCCTCTCCTGGAGTCTTTCCCATGCACATTTGATCTTTGATGACTTTAATCTGTATTATTTTATTGTCACACATTGTAACCAAGAGTATAAAAGTACATTCCCCTCCCCAATAATGTCTACCTTCTACAAAGTAGGCAAAGTGATCCACTTTAAAAATTGTATAATGCCACTCCTCTACTCAAAATCCCCTGTTCTCTCAACTTATTCAGAAAAGAATCAAGGTCTTGAATGCCCTTGATAGGCAGTTTGTGACCTATGTACCAAAACCCTCAAGCTACTACCCTGTTACCCTTAACTCCAGTCATTTCCCCTCTTGCTCAGTCCTTTCTACCCATGTAAGTTTCCCTGAAGTTCCTCAAACACATTCCAGACTCAGGTCTTTCAACTTCCAACTGTCTCACATTTGGAAAACTCCTCACCCAGGAAGATTACTCATATCCCTCATCTATGTGCTCAAAGGCATCTTATCAGATTGCCACTCCCATTCCTAAAAGGGAAGTTCCAAGCCCCAACACCCACTCTTCTATTAGCTGCTTTAATTTTCCTTACAGCAATTTTTACACTAAGACATGTTAGTTACGCGTTTATTATTCATTATAGAGTATTTCAATTGAGAACGTACTCCGTGTGAAGGGACAAGATATATATTTTTTTCCTGTTTTGTGTTGCTATTAGCTTCAAAACTATTATGCTATTAGGCTCTCAAAATGCAAGTTTTAAAGGAGGAAAGCTATCACATCAATTGCAGAAGGCAATCATATGTATGGAACATATTAAGCATACTTAGGGGACTTCCCTGGTGGTCCAGTGGTAAAGAATCCACCTTCCAATACAGGGGACGCGGGTTCGATCCATGGTCGGGGAACTAAGATCCCACATGCAACTAAGCCCGCGCGCCACAACTACTGAGCTCAAGCGCCACAGCTAGAGAGCGCATGTGCCACAAACTACAGAGCCCACACGCTCTGGAGCCCACGTGCCACAACCAGAGAAGAGAAAACCCGCACGCCACAACTAGAGAAAAGCCATGTGCCGCAATGAAAGATCAGCACGCCTTAAGGAAAATCCCGGGTGCCACAGCTATGAACCAACACAGCCAAAAAAATAAAAAGAAGAGGACAAAAACTCTTTACTCTTTATAATCAAGATGATATCATATCACGGGATCATTGAAAGAGAAAGTGTAATCACATATGGCAGGAAACAGGGTTAACTGGGACTAAGTGTCATCAGAATATGACGGGAAATTAATCAATTGTATTTCTACATTCTAGCAATGAATAATCTAAAAATGCAATCAAGAAACAATTCCGTTTACTATAATATATAAAAGAATACCAATATATTTAGGAATAAATTTAAGAATGGAAATACAAAACTTATATTCTGAAAGTTAGAAAAACATTTTGGAAGACATTAAAGGCCTAATTAGATTTAAAAAGATCCAATGATCATGGAACAGAATGCTTAATATGGTTAAGATGGAATGACTCCCCAAATTGACATACAGTTCAATATAATCCCTATCAAAATCCCAGGCAAATTTTTTTTTCTGCAGAATTTCACAAGCTGATTCTAAAATTCAGATGGAAATTCAAAGGCTCCGCAATACTCAAAATAGGCTTGAAAAAGTTGGAGGATTTACATTTTCCAATTTCAAAGCTTACTGCAAAGCTATAATAATAAAGGCTACTAAAAGGATATATATATATATATATAAAATAATCCAAAACTGATGGTGGTGATGGTTGCACAACTATGCAAATATAATAAAACACCACTGAATTATATAACTTAAATGGATAAATTGTTTGATATTATATGAATTAAATTTAAATAAAACTGTTAAAAAATATAAAGTGAGAACAGAAGCTTTAGGAAAATAAATACAATGATAACATCTAAGAACTACACGAGAATCTGAATTAGCAAAACTATGAAGGAAGTTATTTGAAGCAGACTGAAGTTATGACCTAGTTCTAACATGTAGCATGGTAGAAACATTTTTTCTAGCATCCAAGGTGGGGTTGGATGTTATGGTGGGAAATCATTATTTCCTAACTGGGCAGGAAGAAGGTACAGTAGTAAGAAGAGTGATGAATTCAAAGTTCGCTCTTTCCAGAGAGGCCTGGAAAGTGGAATTTCACAGCAAGACAAGTGGTAACACAGAGATCCTGTGATGGTGAATGAAGAAGAGGAAGATTTGAAAATCCTAGGAAGAAGAAAACTATGCAAACAAAAACAAGATGCATATGAAATAAACAGGGATCAGATCGCAAAAGAGAACAAAGCGATATATTTTCCTCTTAACTTCTACAAGGAAAAAGAGTTCTTACACCGGAAGAGAGGTACGTGGTAGGGCTGTCTATGTTTCCTCAGACACTATCACAGCTCTGACGCCTTCTCTCCTGATCAGAGTGTGACTTCCCTGTCTGCCCACCTTGCTGGGTCTCACCTACTCACCTGGACAGATTCGACCGTGGCTGTCATCTTCTACTGGCCACAGTTGTTCTCCTCGTTCCAACCTGGAGACAGCATCTGGTTTGCTGGCTTGATACCCTGTTCATGAAAAATGATAGAAGAATTAGACATATCGAACTGGGCTGGGATACGGCAGGAAGGGATAATGGTACATGGAGGGAATAAACAGGTTTCACATCTGTAACCTCAAGGCTTTTCTCTCAGGAGAGGGGCTATTATACCCTCTCGTCTGGGGCAAGAGAAGGATCTGAGACTCGACCATTGCAGAGGAATGCAGTTAGTCTGAAGAGTTAAGAGGCTGAGAATGGAACGGCCACTGACGGGCACCCTCTGAGGGACCCAGGGGAGCTGTCCTCACCCACGGACACCAAGTTGCTATAGTTCTCCAGCATCACATCCCGGTACAGGTCCTTCTGATCGGGGTCCAGGAGCTATGTACCAAACTATGTACCTGCCACTCCTCCCACGTGAACTTCATAGCCACGTCGTCATGTCAGGGATTCCTGTCATAACATGGTCTTATTTAGCGAAGTGATGTTCTTTGGGTAATATGGAAAAATGTAAAGGAAATTATTCTGCTCACTTTTGCCATATGGGAAATTAGTGGGTTTTTTACCTTCACACGCTGTGATAGAGTAAGAATCCTAGTAAAATATTACGTTACTGTGCAGTCTTCCATTCATTCAACTAAAGTTGAAAACTCAAAGAAGTTTCGGTAATGTACCGTTAATTCCTCTAGCTGAGGTAAGAACATCTGCAATCTCTATATATGTGAGCATTTGTAAAGGAAAAACCCAGTTTCGTCTCCTTCCTGTGTAGTGAAAAACCCAGTTCTTCTCCACTGTGTGCTTCTTCCCTGCGAGTCTCCTTTATTACCCACAAAGAACACTTCGTTTCTGACCCTTCTGGTCACCAACTGTGTGGAGACTTTTTCCCCACAACAAGCAATTCTCTGCCCTACCAGCTGGGTGTCCTATAATTTAAATCAATTCTGACACTATCTACCCAAAGATAGCGTCAGATCCCACAGGTTAAGGGCTCAGTCCTGTAAGACTTCACGGCCCCCACTTCAGACACCAATCACAAATCCAGGTTGTCACCTGTGCTTCTGACCAGCCAGCTATAGGTCAGAGGTTCCAATAACCCCCTCCTCAGGTTCAATTCACTTGCTAGAGGGGCTCACAGAACTCTGGAGAACACTTATGTTTACCAGTTTATTAAAGGCTATGATAAAGGATACGGGTGAATATCCAGATGGAAGAGATGTGTAGGGCAGGATACGTGGGAAGGGAAGTTCTCTGAACATCATAGTTTGGGGATTTCATGGAGTCTTCATCATGTAAGCATAATGAATCATTAACTCCATTTTCAACCCTTCTCCCTTCTCAAGAGAACAGGGGGTGGGGATAAAAAGGACAAGCTTCTCATCATGGCTTGGTCATTCTGGTGACCAGCCCTCATCCAGTAGCCCACTCAGAGTCACCTTGGTAGAACAACATTACTCCTGTCACCCAGGAAATGACAAGAGTTTCAGGAGCCCTGTGTCAGGAACAGAGGTCAAAGACCAATATTAGAACAAGAGATGTTCCTAGTGTTCTTATCACTTAGGGAATCACAAGGGTTTTATGAGCTCTGTGCCAGGAACAGGGGGCAGAGACCAATATATATTTTCTATTATCTCATAAGCATCTATTTACTAATACTGAACTATATGATTCTTGTAAGTATATGAATAATAGATTCCTAAATTCACCATTAGCAGTTGAGCCAATACCAAAACCAGTAATGAAGAGACTCCAGATGCCAGAATCACAAGACAATACATGCTAATTTCAGTAGTTAATATACTAAATGAAACAAAAGAAACTGTATAAAACATGTATAGAGCACAATAGGTTATTAGATGATCAAATCTGTAAAGAAATTATTCTTTAAAGAATATATATGGACACATATGGACACAGACCGATGCATATGCATGTGTGTAGATTAGGCAGGATTAATATCATATCAGATAAAATGAAGAAACAGCTGTAGGAAACATGTTTTTACATTTATGAGGACAGTAAGGACTGCAGTTAAGGACTTCACTCACCACATCACCTCTATGGAGAACCAACAAAGTCCTATGTGAACTTGAGACCCATGTGAACTTGCGACCCATGTGCCATGAAACATTAACATCCTTTGAGGAACTGGTCTGCTTTTGTAATAGGGAAGAACAAATCTGACTCCATATCAGATCTGTTCCTCTTACTTTAAACTCACTTTAACCTTTGTGCTCTGTTGCCTGTACTTAGTCATGCTGGCTCTGTACATTTTGTAAAAGAATGCTGCCTATAGCTTGAAATATACAAGAACATCCGTGACCTGACCTGAACAGAGAATAACATGGTGACCTGACCATGACCTGACCTACATGACAGCTGCAAGAACAAAGAATCCAACACCACCAAGAAGTGTGCAACTAACCACGTCCCTCCCTCACCCTGCCTTTAAAAGGGCTTTGCTGAAAGCCTTCAAGGAGTTCCAGACTTTTTAAGGCATGAGCCACCTGACTCCTTGCACGGTCCGGCAATAAACCCTTCTCTGCTCCCAACTCCGACGTTTCAGTATTTGACCTCACTGTGCTTCAGGCACACGGTCTTGCGTTCAGTAACAACCTTACCAACAATCTTCATCCATTTTTTCCTCTCCCAGCCTGTATTTACGTAATGTCAAATCTCATTTGCCCTCTACAAGCAGCATATCCAGAACCTCACCAACACTGAACCCTCCACACATGCTGCAGCCAACCATTCTCGCAGTCACCATGTTTTTTGCAATAGCCTCCTGAGGCTTTCCTGTTTGCCACCCTGCCCACTACTGTCTGCTTTCTACACAGAAGCCAAAAGGATTCCTTGAAAAATGTAAATTATTTCATGTCATTCCAGTACTCAAGAACTCCTCGTGTTTTTTTTTTTAATTAATCAATTAATTAATTTATTTTTGGGTGCGTTGGGTCTTCGTTGCTGCGTGCAGGCTTCCTCTAGTTGCGGCGAGCAGGGGCTATTCTTCCTTGCGGTGCGTGGGCTTCTCATTGCAGTGGCTTCTCTTGTTGCGGAGCATGGGCTCTAGGCGCATGGGCTTCAGTAGTTGTGGCTCACGGGCTCTAGAGCGCAGGCTCAGTAGTTGTGGCGCACGGGTTTAGTTGCTCCATGGCATGTGGGATCTCCCTGGACCAGGGCTCGAACCTGTGTCCCCTGCATTGGCAGGCGGATTCTTAACCACTCTACCACCAAGGAAGTCCTCTCCTCGTGTTTTCTCATCTTATTAGGGAGTAAAATCACGCTTCCTTGAAATGGAATACGTGACCAATCTTACCCCCCCATCCCACCCCGCCCCCACTGCTACTGCCTCTTTGGCCTTATACCCATCACTTTCCAGAAAGCACACTCTGCTCTGTCCACACGGGCTCCTTAATGTTTCTCAAACTCATTCGTGGCTCAGCCTTTTAATCCCGCTAGCCTCTCTACTTGGAAAACTCCTAACCCGGCAGCCTACTAACTTCCTGCATTTCTTGGTTCAGAGGCACCTTATCTGAGAGGTGTCCCCTACCTAAAGAGGAGCCCCAGCACCTACTCTTCCATAATGCTGACTAAAGTTTTGTTTCTTTAAGTTTTACTGAAGTATAGTTGATATACAACGTTGTGCTAATTTCTTCTGTATGGAAAGTGATTCAGATATACGTATATATTCTTAGTCATGTTCGTTCGCATTATGGTTTATCACAGATATTGAATATAGTTCTCTGTGCTACACAGTAGGACCTTGTTGTTTACCCATTTCACATGTAATAGCTTACATATGCTAACCCCAACCTCCCATTCCATCCCTCCCCCACCGCTCCTCCCCCTTGGCAACCACAAGTCTGTTCTCTGTGTCTGTGAATCTGTTTCTGCTTTGTAGATATGCTGATTTGTGTCGTATTTTAGATTTCACCTATAAGTGATATCATATGGTATTTGTCTTTCTCTTTGACTTACTTCACTTAGTATGATAATCTCTAGGTCCATCCATGTTGCTGCAAATAGCATTACTTCATTCTTTTTTGTGGCTGAGTAGTATTCCACTGTGTGTATGTACCACATCTTGTTTATTCATTCATCTCTCAATGGACATTTAGGTTGTTTCCATGTCCTAGCTATTGTGAACAGTGCTGCTATGAACACAGGAGTGCATGTACCTTTTTGAATTACAGTTTTGTCTGGATATATGCCCAGGAGTGGGATTGCTGTATCATATGGTGACTCTGTTTTTAGTTTTTTGAGAAAGCTCCATACTGTTTTCCATAGTGGCTGAACCAATTTACACTCCCACTAACAGCGTAGAAGGGTTCCCTTTTCTCCACACCTCCTCCAGCGTTTGTTATTTGTAGACTTTTTTTCTTTTCTTTTTTTTTTTGGCCACCCCACGAGGCTTGTGAGATCTTAGTTCCCCGACCAGGGATTGAACCCAGGGCCTTGGCGGTGAGAGCACGGAGTCCTAATCACTGGACCGCCAGGGAATTCCCTGTAGACTTTTTCATGATGGCCATTCTGACCGGTGTGAGGTGGTACCTAACTGTAGTTTTGATTTTCATTTCTCTAATAATTTATGTTACTTAATCTTTATCACAGCACTTTTCACCCTCTCTATATATTATTTGTTTATTTTTATTTTTTTTATCCCACACCACCAGCCCCCAAAACACTTGATTAATTTCTTGACTCCTTTCTCTTAGACTAAAAACTTGTGATCTATATGTATACTTGTTTTCACTGCTCTTACCCTCCAGCATAAACAGGCTATCAAAAAAATGTAGAGGAATGAATCAAAAAATCAATCACATGTATGGAACACATTAGGGAGAATTTAAGAAAGAGGGTGGAAATCTCTTTGTGAGTATGATGATGTCATATCATGGAATTCATGGACAGAAGAAGAACTTTAACTGACAAGTAATTTGATTAGCTAGGATAAATATCATCAGAATACAATGGAAAGAAAAATGAAAATTTTAGGGAAATGAAGACGGTAAGGTCTACAATCAACGAGAAGAAAGTTCAAAACTAATAAATACACAAAGGAATTAATTTGAAGTAAGGAAGAGTTATGATCAGGTTGAGACCGGAACTGAGAACGTAGGATGTTAAGATAACGTTTCTAGGTAAAAATTCATCATGAACAGCAGACGCATTTACATAAGAGAGCTCTGCAGATGGGGAACATATGAGGTAATGCCTGAATGGCCAGGATGGAGGATGCATAAGAGTAAGGGAGAATGTAAACTTATAGTGGTTTTCTGGGAGGGAAGATGATCCTAGGTCCTTGCAGTTACTGGGAACTCAGGAGAGCTGCCATCGAGATGAGTAAATTATATAGAAGCCAAGCCTGTGGTGGATCACACTGGGGAGAGATCAATTTGGGAGTCTTCTCCAGTGACCCTAAGGAGCTTAGCTTATAACAATGAAGAAAACTTTGAAGGTTAGAAGATCATTGGAGAAAATGGAAAAAAACATCTTTGGAAAACCTCAGAGTGGGAATAAGGCACAGTGAAGACCAGTTTACTTTTGGGGCCGGCAGCCAACATGGGGTGAATGTGACAAAGGAAATCAACATTACCAGTGGAGCAGAAAGGTGCAGTAGCCAGAAGACAGTGAGCAATTCAAACTTTTCTCTTTGGAGAGAGGCCCTGGAAGATGGAATTTCATAGCAAGGGAGGTGGAAGTGTATGAAGAAGAAGGAAAAGATATGAGAATCCTAGGGAAAAGAAAACTATGCAAACAAAAATCAAGATGAGGGTAAAATAAAGAAGAAACAGGTCCCGGAAAAGACAGAGTCTTCCCTAAGAAGGGATATATTTTTCTCTAAACTCGTACAAAGAAAAAGAGGTCTGACATCGGAAGAGAGATGCACAGAGGCACTGCTTACCCAGCGTCCAACCCCCTCTCAGCTGTGACTCTTCTCTGACCAACTACAGTGTGACTTCCACGCCTGTCACCTTGCTGGTCTCTCACTCACCTGAATGGGTTCCACAGTGGATTCCATCTTCCATCGTCCATGGTTCTCCTTGATCCAACTTGGAGAGTATGTCTGGCTTTCTGGCTTGATAACCTATTCACCGGAAATGATAGAATATTTAGACCCAGTGAACTGGGCTTGGGGTCTGTGAAGACAGAATGCTACAGCTGAGGACAAAACAATTTCACGACCTACAGAGTAAAGGCTGTTCTCTCCGGAGAAGGGAGAACACCCACTTCTCACGGGCCAGAGAGGGGACTGAAAATCTACTGCTTCAGAGCATCATAGACACTCCAGAGCTTTCAGAAGCCGAGAAAGGAAACGACACTGACCGGGGACCCTCTGAAGGACACAGGGGAGCCGTCCTCACCCACAGACAGCAGGTTGCTATAGTTCTCCAGCATCACCTCTTGGTACAGGTCCTTCTGAGGAGGGGTCAGGAGCTGCCACTCCTCCCACGTGAAGTCCACAGTCACATCGTCAAACATCAGGGTTTCCTATAGTAACAGTGGTGTTTAATGAAGTGATGTCCTTTTGATGATATGGAAGAAATGTTAAAATTTTTTCTTCTCATTTCTACTTTATAGGCTGGATCTATATATCTAGGGGGTTGTTTTTGTTGTTGTTTATTGATTGATTGGCTGCATTGGGTCTTCACTGCTGTGCACGGGCTTCCTCTAGTTGCAGCGAGCAGGGGTTATTCTTCATTGCGGTGTGCAGGCTTCTCATTGCGGTGGCCTCTCCTGTTGCAGAGCATGGGCTCCAGGCACACGGGTCTCAGCAGTTGTGGCACGCGGGCTCAGTAGCTGTGGCGCACGGGCTTAGCTGCTCCGCGGCATGTGGGATCTTCCCAGACCAGGGAACGAACCCATGTCCCCTGCATTGGCAGGCGGATTTTTAACCACTGCACCACCAGGGAAGCCCCGGGTTGTTTGTTTTTAACGCACATGGAATAAGCAAAAGCCTAATAAAATACAAGGATCCAACTAAATATAATTGTGCAGTCAGTCATCCATCCATTTATCATTAGATGTTTCTATAATGTGTAAAAGTTAAACCTTCTTGTTAACCTAGAAACACCACATTCATATATATATATACGACTAACACATAAATCAATGGAATTGGGATGACTAAATCTTTACAGCCAGTCAATCAAAATCTTCTGGGAAGTGACTCAAGAAGCCAGAATTATAAGAAACTAAATGTTTAATAAGCATGTTTAAAGTGTATGAAGAAGTAAATTATTTTTTGGTATGTGTACTTTGTTATAATTTCAGCCTTTAAATATATCCTTAAGTCAGTTGTATAATGAACAAAAATAAAAGCAATATAAGAAAAAAGGTAGATTAAGAATCCAGATTTGAACATGGAAACCAAAAGTCAGTCATATTGCAAAGCCTGAGGAAACAGTCCCCATAGAACTGCCCTCGCTTCAGACACCGGCTGCAATTTCTGGCGTCCCCAGTATCACCCTCACTTCAGAAGCAGGCTACAAAGACACCCAGGGTCCCCAAGACACCCTTAGATGCAATCATTAGCTAGAATGACTCAGACAACTAACAAACCCATTCGGGAACAAAGGAAAGAATAAACCAAACCAGAAGTCACCTGGGCCTGGATCATTTTCTCCCGTTCTCTAAAAACAGCTGGCAACAAGGAGGCTCTGTCACTGTGTCTTCTGGGTCTGCTCTAAATTTCTGTTCTGATACCTGTCTTCAATCAAGCATGTCTCCAGTAATGCTGATACCAAATCCTGTAACTTCTTCCTCCTCCTACTGATTCTTTTGCTCCTGGGGAGTCAGGACCTGTGGGTTGAGGAGAAAATTCAAGCTGAGGGTACATTTCCTCTGGGCCCAGATGCTATCACTGCTCCTGGGCGCTCACCTTAACCCAATGCCCACAGCATTGCTGAGTGTCCCTTTTTTACCCCAGAAGACTTTATTCCTCTGGCCAAAAAGGCTAAGATTCTGACTGTGGTGGGGGTATTCCTTTATTCCGTGAAGTTGAAGTGGGGTGACTGTCAAAGGAGATGAGGGGGACTTCCCTGGTGGCGCAGTGGTTAAGAATCCACCTGCCAATACAAGGGACGTGGGTTCGATCCCTGGTCCGGGAAGATCCCACATGCCGCAGAGCAACTAAGCCCGTGCACCATAACTAATGAGCCTGCACTCTAGAGCCTGCGAGCCACAACTATTGAGCCCACGTGCCACAACTACTGAAGCCTGCGCGCCTAGAGCCCGTGCTCCGCAACACGAGAAGTCACCTCAGTGAGAAGCCCGCGCACCGCAACGAAGAGTAGCCCCTGCTCGCTGCAACTAGAGAATGCCCGCGTGCAGCAATGAAGACCCAACACAGCCAAAATAAATAAATTAATTAAAAAAATAGTCTAAGATTAAAACGAAGGAGATGAGGGAAACGAGATCCATCCCAGCAGCAGACCTTAGGAGCAGGAGACTCTCAGGCAGCTCAGTTATACAAAAGGGACCGTATGGGAGGAGAGGTGCTGGGCACTGTTTTCCTTTAAACAATGTGCACTCAGGAATCTCCTCAAGCGTTTTTATACACCTTGTGAGTACACACACTTCAGTTTGAAAACCAATGTACTGGGAAAACCGGAAGCACTGTCTTATAAGCAATAATGATAATATCTTAGGTTTTAAATACATTTTTTTTTTTTAAATACATTTTTTAAAGCACACAATATTGTAAATAAATTGGAAAGTGGTAAATTAAGTTGAGATGCTCTAAGACGCCTGTATTGTTAGAGAAGAGTATAAAAGTACTAACATAAAAATTTGACAAAGAAAGCTTCCATGCTGTACGTAATCTCTGGTGTCATGATGAAAACTAACAATTGTCTTAAAGTACATAATTTCCATCCTAACAGAAGGGGGAAACAGAATAAGCAGAAATTCATTCAAAACATGGCAAAAAAGAAAATAAGGAATAGAGAACAAGTGGGGCAAATACAGTGCACTTATATGACTGTTTTAAAACAAAACACTAAGAACTATATTAAGTATATTAAATCAACTATACTCCAATAAAAAAATTTTTTTTAATGAATTAGATTCAGTATAAACAGAACAAAGATTCCAGTTAATTACATCAAATACAAATGCCTCGAAACTGTCAGACTGGATTAAAATTTAAAACCCAGGACTTCCCCGTCAGTCCAGTGGTTAAGACTCCATGCTTCCAATACAGGGGGCCTGGGCTTGATCCCTGGTCGGGGAACTAAGATCCCACATGCTGTCCAGTGTGGCCAAAAAAATAATAATAAAATAAAATAAAACCCAAGAACATGCTACTCTAGGTGACATGCCTGAAATATAGTGATATGGAAAGCTGGAGAATAAAAGGTTAGAAAAAGATAAACCATGGAAAGAGTAACCACAGATAATCTATATTCTCTGACAAAATGCACCAGAAAACCCAAAAATTACTACAGAGAAAGAGAAACAAAGCTTACTAGTAAGAGGTTCAATTCACCACATTTTAAGAAATTTGCCATTTCTAGGTACCTAATAATATAGCCTTGAAACATATACAGCAAGGGAATTCCCTGGGAGTTCAGTGGTTAGGACTCCAGGCTTCCACTGCAGGGGGCACAGGATCAATCCCTGGTGGGGAAACTAAGTTTCCTGCACGCCATGCGGTGGCAGCCAAAAAAATTTTTTTCTAATTAAAAAAAAAAAAAAAAAAGGAATGAATTATAAACATTAGAAATTGGACAGAAAATTAAGGTTATATTCAGACAATATCATCCTTGACATGGAAAGAGAGATTCAAAGAATTATAATACTTATTTAAAACAAAATTTCCCCTCAGAAACCCCCAAGCAGATTTTCACATATATTGCTGGCTAGAACTGCACCACGTACCTAAGCTCATTTCGTACTAATTCAATCACTAGCAACGCGAAGTGGAACCACCAGGACTAACTAAGACCAACCAGTATTGGGATATGGGTCACCCTGTCAGAAGGATGGATAACGAAACAAAACGGCGATTCTGTTAGCAAAGAAGAAAGTGTGAGTGCATGTCAGACAAAACAGCAAGTGTCCACTGCCGCTGGTGAGAGCAAGCCTTCCTTGACAAACATTTTCTGCAAAGGTGAGACAGGCTGGGACCTGGAACCCTTTGCTGCAGTGCTGCAGTGCTTGCATCTGGACACACCTCTCCTCCGGCAACAAAAACCAAAGAAACTATAAAGGACTAAAAATAACTTTGCACATGCGCAGAGGGGGCAAATTCTGGACAACAAGATACAAAGAAATCAAGAAACCCAACTGCCACTTCTGAAGAGCCAGGAGCAGAAAAGCAGGGGACCCGGAGCAAAAGCAGGGTACTGCCATGCCCCTTGCACACAACACAACCTAAAGGGGCAAACCATCTAAGCCGTCCCTCCGGCCCAACCCCTGGACATACCCCTACCCTCACCCCATATAAGGAACCAGATGCCCCCCCCACCAACTGCACGTCAGAGAGCGAACAAGCAAGGGAACCTCTTACTTGTTCTCGCTCCCCCCTGCTGCAGCAGGGCCCCAATAAAGCCTGGCCTGAATTTCTTATCTGGCCTTTGATCAATTTCTATGGACCAAGGAGGCCAAGAGCCCTGGTCGGTAACAAAGGGATAGATACTATACATTTCTGCTTTGAGGGTTAAGATCTGTCACAAAGACTCAATTCCGCCTTTGCAGTGCGAAAGCAGCGATACACGATACACAACACATAGGCGAGGCTGGGTTAGTCCCTCGGTCTGCGGATAAAAGCCTAAAAAGCAGAAGGTTTAGAACTACACTACCGTCCTGGGCTGTACCGCCTTCCTTCCCAGCGTACTTGGTTGGAATCTCAACGCAACCACCAGCCAGGCGTCCTAGGGGACCAAAGCCTCAGCCCTCACGAGACTCCCTGTACCACAGACACTGACTACACACTTCCTTATTAATCCGAAACCTGGGCCAGACACCCTCATATGATGACCGTCCAGCCAGGCCCCAGCATCTCTGAGCGCCATATTAATTCCCGAATCTGAATCTCTTACCATCGTAAATACCACCTGCGTCCTTTAGAAACAGAGTGAGCCGCAAAGACCCCCATACCAGGCCGGTCCGGTCACGATCGTTGATCTCTACAGACTTTTTTTTTTCCTTGGGGGGTGTGGTGGCGCCGCGTGGCTTGCGGGATCTTAGTTCCCTGACCAGGGACTGAACCCGGGCCACTACAGGGAAAGCGCCGAATCCGCCAGGGAATTCCCTCTACAGGTTCTTAACCGTTTTAACCAACAGCTCCCAAGGTACCCCAACGACAGGTACACGCGTCACAAACGCTCCCGGTTCCTCTCAAATACCTCCACCTCCGTGCTTCCCACCAGACCCTCAATAATTCCGCAAGTCCACACTACACCATTGCAGCCTGTGGACGACACGTCCACAGGGGCAAACCTCCTATGGGACAAAACCACAAAACTTCAAGGCACAAATGCACACACTGACCCGATTTTCTCCAGTCCACAAGCAGAGCCCAAAACGTTAACACTTCCACGAACCGCTTCTACTTCTAACCCCCGTCGCCCAGATTTTTCGTCGGTCTACGGCGGCCGAAGACGGTCCGAAGCGTTTGAAGAAACGCGGACTGGATTTCTGGTATTTCCTTGAGAGGCAGTATGTCCGCGCCCAGCTCTCCGCGGCCCCGGGGGGCGGCCATGTTGGGACACCTGACGTACAGAAGGCCAAGGGGCGGGTTTGGGGCCGGGAGCCCTGGATGGTCCGGAAGGTGGGAAGCCACTGAAATTATGTCATTACCTGTCACTTCGACTCTTCAGAAAATTAGCAGATTTTCAGAGACTCGAGGTTTGCGAGGCAAATATGGAGCTACCTAAACGGCGTTCGACGCACTGGGGAGACAAGTAACGTTGCCGCGGCCTTTATTTTACACCTTGTATTAAAAAAGGAGGGGGGGGCGGGTGTCGAAAAGGACCAAGGGTTCAGGTGTCGGTATAGCAGCAGAGAACGAACTCCTGGAAAGAGAAACGGCAATACATCCGGTAATCGGACATCCGCCCCCAAACCTCTGGAGGAACATTTCTTGCAGGAAGCGGCTTTTAAGGACAGAATAAGATTGCAAGAGACTGGCACAGTGTGGAACAGGCCATCACGTTCAAAAGGAAAAGGGAGGCAGGGATGAAGCCTAAGTTTTGATTGGGATTGGAGCCTCGGGGAAAGGCCACTTTAAAAATGAGGCCAGTAAAGGTCTGGAGCCGATGAGAAAGGCACAGCCAGAATGGAGTCCAAAAGTATTAAGGTCAATAGCTATTTGGCCAAGACACTAAGATAATTCCATGAGGTTAGTTGCTTCAGCAAATGATGCTGGAATAATTGTATACCTATTTGCAAAAACATAAATTAAGACCCATAACTCTAACCATATACAAAATTAACTCGAAATAGATCACAGACCTAAATTTAAGAGGTAGAAGTATGAAACTTAGAGAAGCGAAGAGGAGCCTAAGTTAGCCAAAGAGTTCTGTGACAAGACAAAGTATGAGCCATAAAAGGAAAAATAATAAATTGGACTTTATTAAAATTAAAAACTTTTGTATTTCTAAGCACAGCTTTAATAAAGTATTGAGTGGAGCCAGAGGTTGGGAGAAAATATTGACACATTTAACATCTATTGATAAAGGACTTGTATTCAGAATATATCAAGTGTTCTCAAAACTTAATAACAAAACAACTATCCAGTTACTTTTTGCAGGTTATGAAAATTTCTAAATATTGCATCGTGGTGATAGTGGCACAACTCTGTGAACTTGCTAAATGTCATTGAGTTGTACGCTTACTACTGGTAAATGTTATATGTAAATTATGACCATAAAGCTGTTAAAATGAATTTCTGTTGTGTACAAAATTTATAGCATATGGATTTTTTAAAAGACATCAAATATAATTGCAAAATTATAAACTATCTAGGATTAAAAGTAAATGGAGATGTCTGGGACTTATAAGAAAAACAGTACAACAAATCTTGGAGTGAGAATGTAAGAATTTGAATAATGAGAGGATCATAATAAAAAGTGAACATAGTTGAATATGTTATGTTTTTCAAGTATACCCCACTTTAATGCATACCTTTTATATGTGACTCAAGTTACCATCCTACTAGTTCACCCATGATATAATTACAGCCACTTAATATTAATTATATAGAGATATACAAAACATTTTATAATATGGAAATGTTTATAATGAGAAAGTAAGTGATAAAATTAGATTACATCTTTTTTTTTTTACAGCTTTACCGAGATATAACTGACATAGATTATACCTATTTTAAATAAACTTTTTATTTTGGGGAAATTTTAGATTTACACAAAAGTGACAAAGTACTACAAAGAGTGCACATATACCTTCATTTGACTTCCTCTCATGCGAATATTTTATGTAACCACGGTACATTTGTCAAACTTAGAAATTAACATTGGTATGACACTCAACTAAATTACAGATTCTATTTGGATTTCACAAATTTTTCCACTACTGTCCTTTTTCTGTCTTAGGATTCAACCCTAATGCTGCCTTTAGACATCATGTTTCCTTGAATTCCTCTGTTCCATGACCATTCCTCAGTCTTTTTTTCATGTCCTCAATTATTTTGAGGAGTACTGATCAGGTATTTTGTATATTGACCTTCTTTTAGGTTGGTCTGTTTTCCTCATTAAACAGGGATTTATGCATTTTGGAAAAGACACCACAGAATTGAAGTCCCTTTCTAGTAACATCATATTTATGGGTATAGAATATCAAAATGACAACACTGATCTACTGGCAAAGGTAATATTTGCCAGGTTTCTCCACTGAAAATAGCAAAACAACTTCTGACCAAAAAGAACCATCATATAGGGCTCACACCAAGAGATTTCAAGACTTATAAACCTTTAGTAGTATTGGTGAAAGGACAAACACATAAATCAATGGAACAGAGCAAAGATCCCAGAAAAAGACCCACATAAGTCAAGTATACTCAAGCGTTTGACAGAGATACAAAGTTTATTCAATGGAGAAAGATAGACTTTTTCAGCAGATGCTGCTGGAACACTTGGAAGTCCACAGGCAAAAAACAAACAAAAACAAAGAGAAAAAAAATCTCAAAAGAATCTCCTTATAGACAGGTGCAAAAATCCTCTTTTGCAACCCAGAACTCATTGTTCAGTATGAGTTTTGATACAGGTAAGAAGGAACATGATACCTAAAACAGATTCAAGTGATGGGGGTGTACTGATAAACATAAAGATTGCTTCCAGGACTATAGAGCTGATAATTTCCCTCATATATTAAGCTTTTAAATTATCAGCTATATTGATTCCATACTCTAATTTTAATGTTGACATGAAACAAAGATGGCTTCTTTTTTTAGGCTTTTATCTTAAGAACACAGTGTCAGGATTTTTAAAAGGTACTGGCATATCCCAATGATCTGTACTGTTCTAGGGTGTGATAGCTTAGGAGTGAATATGATTTGAACTTAATACATTTTTAGAGGGTGTCAAATTCAGAACCAGGCAGATGCATCTCCTGACCCTAAACATAGTCCTAAAGTAAACTGCTTGAGGAAATTGGATCCCAGAGATTACAGGTGGGTAATTTTGAAGTGTGTCTGTATTCCACTGGAGATCAAAGAAGCCCAACTAAAAGAATTGTGGACTGACTGACCTGACAGCTGTGGATTGAGCAAAACTTCTTTTTGAAAGGGCTATCTTATCTTGAATATTATGACTTTGGAGGAACTAAGGTGATTGACAGTGGAAAGAATCAGAACATGTGAAATTCCTTAAAAATTTATTGACTTAAATAATTTTGCCTATGTTACACATAATAAAAAAAAAAAACCTTTACACTTTGTTCAGAAAAAAAAAAAGAATCTCAACACATTCATCCTATAAGTCCTATACTTGGTAAAGGACTTGTATCCAGAACATAGAAAGAATTCTGAAAAGTCAACAAGAAACTCCTATTTCAAAAATAGGCAAACCTTGAACAGACACTTGATCAAAGATAATAGATGGCAAACAAGCATATGAAAAGATGGTCTGCATCATTTGTTGTTAGGGAGATGCAAATTAAAACAACAATGTGAATAATAATAATAATTTTTAAAAAGCAGCAGTGTGATACAAATACCCAGGTATTAGACTTGCTGAAATCCAAAAACTGAAAATATGAAATGCTGGTGATAAGGTGGAGTAACAGGAATTTCGATTATTTGCCAGAGACAATGCGAAAGAAATACAGCCATGTTAGATGAAAGGCAGATTCTTGAATGTATGTTCGTACAGATGATCCCAAGTTTTAGAAAGGTAGCCTGAAAAAAAATTTTTTTTAATGAGATGGCTCTCATTGAGGAGTAGAACTCAGGAAAATGGTTGTTCTTACTTGTGTCAAAGAACTCTGAAAGGAAATATCCAAGACTAAACTTTGCAGTAAGATGAACAATAATCCTGTCTTTATTCCTATACACACCACTTGACCACGGTGAATTATTCTGATTTTGGTGGGGACAATGAGAAGAGTGTATGTAGGAGACAAATTTTTAATAAGAACCTTGAGAAAGGACTTGGACTGGAAAACCTGAAAAGAAATGTTTCCAGCATCCAAAGGTCAAGTCTCTAAACACCCACTAGCCTGGGACTATGGGTCTCAAAACTTCCCGACTCCTGTGCTCTCAAACACAGACAAACTCTGCACTCCCTACACAGCACTGACCTCAAATTCAATCTGAAATTTACCACAGACACTCTTGCCCATTGACACTCCTCCCCCAATTCCAGGCTTCTCCTGATCATGAGCTGGATAGTAAATCGCTAACCTAGGGGAGAAGCAGTGCTCATTGGTTTCACACCTTCCATCCAGTTTTCAATTACCGAGTCTTGCAGACCTAACGTATAGACCCTAAACCCCGACCAACAAGACCTTCAATCATTAATCTCTTCAGGTTAAGCCTCAATCAAAGGCCCCATCACTAACGCCCAGATTCCTCAGTGACTGAAGCCAAATAAAACCCCAAATACGGTCACTGACACACATTCCCTCTTCACTGACCCCACAGGCCCCTCACTGGGGATCCTTGCCCAGAATCAGGCTCAGCAGATATTGAGTCTCTGAAGACTCCTCCAGTAGCTGCCAAAGGCTGAACCGGGTCCAAAACCATTTCTGATTCTTATGCGCTCTCCCCGTAATGCCTCCTTGGCTGTTGCTAGGGACACCGAGGGCTCTTGCTCAGTTTCAGAAGACTTGCACAGGTTCTATGAGGACACACAGCTCTGTGACCTCATAGAGGTTCTGGCGCTTCCAACAGGAGTGGCCATAAAAGCTGCTAAGACTGCTGGGTGAGAAGACATGGAAATGTCTTCTGGGCACCCCAGTGCCTTCCTCTCTTTGCAAGAGATAGTCTCAGTCACAGAGCTAATTTAAGTTTTCAGAGGCCAGAACCAATCCAAGGCCAACGTGGTGTGAGATGCATTCTAGTCATCACTTTGGGCAAAAGTGGCAAGATAATGGTGACCTTGTGCAGTTAGGCAGGAACACCTTGGGTACTACCAGTTTGCCTGGAGTCTTATTACGGACAGAGCCCGAACTCGCTCTGCTTGCCGCAGGTCAGGCCAATAAATCGGGAGAGGACTTGTTGAGGCAAGGAGTAACGACTTTAATCGGAAAGCCAGCCGACA
Source organism: Balaenoptera physalus (assembly GCF_965194825.1). Lineage (NCBI taxonomy): Eukaryota > Metazoa > Chordata > Mammalia > Artiodactyla > Balaenopteridae > Balaenoptera > Balaenoptera physalus. Next base: position 5,611,454 of record NC_138900.1, read on the forward strand.
GAGATGGCAGACTAGTGTCTCAAAAAATCCATCTTCCCTCAGTCTGAATGTGGGCTCCGCTTACACAGAGGAAGGGAAGGAGGAGGGACCCATTGCGATGCCAGTCAATGGCTGAGTGGGACGGCTACCGGTCATGCACTAACAGCTACGCACCTGACCTGCCTCTATTACAGTCTGATATTCTGTGGCAGAGAAGATGCCCAGTTTCTAGCTGGATCTAAGGTTGAAGTTACTTGAAGTCTGTATTGGGAAAAGCTACAGTTCAGACTTCCTCCTGTCTTTCTCCTTTACTCTCACCGTGTTGCCACACACACACTTTCAACACTTCTGGTTACCAAATGTGTGGGTTTCCCACACACCAAGCAATTCCTATCAGCTGGATCCTACATTTTAACTCAATTCTAACACTATCTACTTGAAGATAGTGCCAGATCCCACCAGTTAAGAGCTCAGTCCCACAACTGCTCCCACCCCACCTCAGATACTAATCCCAAATAGATGGTCCCCAAGTTACCTACAACTTGTCTGACTTGGCTCCAAATTGGAGGTTTCCGTGAGCCCCCTGTCAGGTTTGATTAATCTGCTAGAGTGGCTCACAGAACTCAGGGAAACACTTACCTGTGTTTACTAGTTTATTAAAGGACATGATAATGGACAGAAATGAACAACAAGCTGAGGAGAAACAGAGTGAGATCTGGGAGTGTTCTAAGCACAGGAGCTTCTGTCCCCATAGAGCTGGGGGTGTGTTAACACTCCCTGTACTTCAATGTGTTCACCCTTCTGGAAGCTCTCCACAGCCCCTACTATTGTTGGGATTTTATGGAAGCTTCCTCACGTTAGGCATGATCAATTAGTAACTCCATTTCTAGCCCCTCTCCCCTCTCCGGAGGATGGGGAGTGGTCTGAAAATTCCAAGTCTTTTTTGGGGACCAGCACCCATCCAGGAGCCATTCATGAGCCCACCCAGAGTCCCATCAATAGAACAAGAGATGCTCCACATGCTCTTATCATGCAGGAATTTACAAGGGTTTCAGAAGCTCTGTGCCAGAAACTGGGGGCAGAGACCAATATGTCTATTTTCTACAATTTCACAAGCTCAAATAGTCAACCTCAAAAGGATACATCCTAAAAAAAAAAAAAAAAAAAAAGGATACATCCTAAACGATTCTATTTTTCTAATATTCTATAAATGACAAAATTATACGATTAGTGTCGGGGAAAGGATGTGACAATGAGGATGTAGCATGAGGGAGTTTGTGTTGACAAACTATTCTGAATTTTTACTGGGGTGTTGGTTACAGGAACCTACATATGTGATAAAGTTTAAGGCGGTATTTAAAAACCATGTTAAAACTGGTGCAATAGAAATAAACCCTGTAGTTAACAGCACTGTTACAATTTCACTTTCCTCTATTTGATAGTAAACTGTGTGGTTATATAAGGTTTTACCTTTGGGAATAGTGGACTGAAGGTGATTTAGGAAATCTCTGGAATATTTCAGTTTTTGTGATTCTAAACTTACTTCAAAATTAAAAGTTATAAAAACATCACATTTACATTAATTTTATAACCCCCCTGCTGCTACTTATAAACTTGGTTAAACACACCAAATATGTTGACTTATACTTATGAAATGAATATATTGTTTCATTTTGAAGTACTTCAAATATTCTGAAATAACACTTAAACTTGGAACCAAAGAAATGCAAAAGTTAATTAGATAATTGAACACTCCTGCACCGTATATACTAAAATTTAATCCATGATGAGAGTAACTGCCACTATGTAAAATTTATAAGATCAATGACAAGGCATCTAGAAATACGGCTGAAGGTATCCTTTCCCCAGTTGTTTGTGAGGTGTATTATCCCTTAAGTTTAGACCTGTAACACAATGTTCTCATTCATCATTTCTCCAAGGCTTCTTTCCTTCATTAAGTTGTTTGATATTTTGTTAAAGGCCACCATACTGAATGTGTTATTGCACAGATTTCCTGGCAAATGATGAGGCAATATTTATTACTGCAAACCCTGCCATATTCATCACCATTAGGAAAGTACTTCTCTAGTGTTAACTGACATCTCTTGAAGTGTTACTTCTGGGCAAAGGCTTTCCCACAATTATATTTCTACCAATTAGAAATATTCATTCACTCATGATCTATGATGACCACATATGATAGAGTCTATTACCAATAAAGTCTTTCCTAGTCTTTCACATTCTTAGGCTTTATCTCAGTATACATTTTTTTTTTTTAATTTATTTATTTATTTTTGGCTGCGTTGGATCTTTGTTGCTGTGCGCGGGCTTTCTCTAGTTGCGGAGAGTGGGGGCTGCTCTTCGTTGCGGTGCGCAGGCTTCTCATTGCGGTAGCTTCTCTTGTTGTGCAGCATGGGCTCTAGGCACACGGGCTTCAGTAGTTGTGGCATGCGGGCTCAGTAGTTGTGGCTCGCAGGCTCTAGAGTGCAGGCTCAGTAGTTGTGGTGCACAGGCTTAGTTGCTCCACGGCATGTGGGATCCTCCTGGACCAGGGCTCGAACCCGTGTTCCCTGCATTGGCAGGCAGACTCTTAACCACTGCGCCACCAGGGAAGCCCTCAGTATACACTTTTTAGACAATAAAATGTCCTAAAACATTTTCACCATGGCTGATTGTGTCTAAGTTGTCTTGTAAATTTTTTCAGCAACATAAAATATGAGGCAATTGATCACTAAAGATAACACCACATTCTTTGCATTGTGATTCTTCTCTGCGTACTGTTATCTTGAGTACAACTGGCAACAGGCTTCCCCAGAGTGACTACCTATGAATTCTCTTATGTTTAACAAGGATTGACAAGTGGGCAAAAGCTTTCCCACACTCGCTGCATCCATAGGGCCTCTCTCCTGTATGCTTTCTTTGATGAACATTGAGCCCTGACTTTGTGGTGAAGGTTTTCTCACATTCACTGCATTCATATGGCTTCTCTCCTGTGTGAATTCTCTGATGGGTAATGAGATCATTTTTGCGCAAAGAGAATTTTCCACATTCAGTACATGCAAAGGAAGTTTTTCCTGAGTGAACTCTCTGATGTTGTATGAGGCATGTCTTCTTCCTAAAGGCTTTACCACACTCGTTGCATTTGTACGGTTTCTCTCCAGTGTGAGTTTGCTGATGTGTACCCAGAGTACTCTTCATGGTGAAGCCCTTGCCACATTCATTGCATATATATGGTTTCTCTCCAGTATGAGTTCGCAGATGTGCGATGAGCATGCTTTTCCCAGTTAAGCCTTTGCCACATTCATTGCATACATAGGGTTTCTCTCCTGTGTGAGTGCGCTGGTGTACGTTGAGATGACTCTTCTCTGTGAAGCCTTTACCACATTCACTGCATACATATGGTTTCTCTCCTGTATGAATTCGCTGATGTCCTATCAGCCGGATCTTGGCTGGAAAGCCTTTTCCGCATTCACTGCACACGTAGGGCTTCTCCCCTGTATGAGTTCGCTGGTGTACAATCAGGCGGCTCTTCACAGTGAAGCCTTTCCCACAGTCACTGCATACATAGGGTTTCTCTGCAGTATGAGTTCGCTGATGTACAATAAGATCACTCTTCATGGTGAAGCCTTTTCCACACACACTACACACATAGGGTTTCTCCCCTGTATGAATCCGCTGATGTCTGATGAGAGGGCTCTTCAAGGTGAAGCCTTTTCCACACTCATTGCATGTATAGGGTTTCTCTCCAGTATGAGTTCGCTGATGTACGATGAGGCAGTGCTTCATTGAAAAGCCTTTCCCACATTCACTGCACATATACAATTTCTCTTCTCTGTGAGTTTGCTGATGAGTGATAAGACTGTTCTTCAAGGTGAAACTTTTCCCACATACATTGCATATAAAGGGTTTCTCACCTGTATGAGTTCGATGGTGTGCAATAAGACGCCTCTTCTCGATGAAGCCTTTTCCACATTCACTGCATATGTAAGGTTTCTCTCCTGTATGAGTTTTCTGATGTGTAGTGAGACTGAACTTTGTAGAGAAGGCTTTTCCACACAGACTGCATCCATGGGGCTTCTCTCCCGTATGAGTTCGCTGATGATAAATGAGCCGACACTTTTTGGTGAATGCTTTCCCACATTCGCTACATGTGTAAGGTTTCTCTCCCATATGACTTTTCTGATGTATCTTGAACTGCGATTTCTCGAAGAAGGTTTTATCGCATTCAGTGCACTCATAATGTTTCAGTCCCGTATGAGTTCTCTGATGTTCAGTGAGCCTGGATTTTCTGGAGAAGGCTTTCCCACACAGACTGCATCCATGAAGTTTTTCTCTAGTATGAACTTTCTGATGATCAAAGAGCTGAGACATCTTGAAGAAGGCTTTCCCACACTCACTGCATACATGGGCTTTCTCTATGTTGTGAGTTCTCTGTTGCTTAGTGGACAGGGAGTTATTGTTGATGGGTTTTGCACTTACAGGAAATTTAATTTCAGTAAAAGATTGCTCATGGTTAGCATGGAGAAGGGATTTCCCATCTCCATTAAACTCAGCAGAGTTCTCTAAGTTACAGCTTCTCTTCTGGTTTTCAAAACTTAAATTTGAATTTAAAGGTTTTTCAGTTAAGTCAAACATATCACAATTTTGCTTTAATAGGAAATGAGTTTCGTTCTGATTAACAATATTTGCAAATGTATTATGTTCGCAGCATTGTTCCACAGTATTTTGAATGCTGTGATTTGGCAAGTGATGCTGCAGAGGGTCATCAACTTTCCTGATTTCTAGGAAAGAAGAGAACAAGGAATCATTCCACAATCTCTCATAGTTTTAATTTGGAAAGAAAACTGTTTCAAAAAATGCCTTCATGTGAAGTAACTATTTAGTGACAATTCTATGCGTGATATAATAAGAAACATATTTGGTCTTCCTCCACAGAACTCCTAAAGCCTTGTAATTTCCGAAGTGACAGGAGTATCTTTCAATACTGAGTTTATGCTAATGAGGTGACTTAGCATAGGGTTCCTACATAACCTCAGGATGGGACTGATCACCAGAAAGACTAAGTGATTAGAAGGTTGGAACTTTCAGCTCCACCCAGCAGCGTCTGGGAAAGGAGAGAGGGCCTAGAGATTAAAAATCTATAAAAACTCTTAACAAGATTTGCTCAACCTTTGGATGGGTGAACACATCCATGTGCGAGGAGGGTGGTGCTCCCCAGTTCCATGGGGACAGAAGCTTCTGCATTCAGGAATCCTTCAGTCCTTGCCCTATGTGCCTCTTCCTCTGGCTATTCATCTGTATCCTTTATAGTAAACTGGTAAACATAAGTAAATGTTTCTTTGAGTTCTGTGAACCTCCCTGGCAAATTAATTGAACCCAAGAAGGGGGTCATGAGAACCTTCAATTTATAGCCAGTTTGTCAGAAGCACAGGTAACAATCTGGAGTTGCAATTGACATCTGACATGGGGACAATCTTGTGGGACTGAACCCTTAACCTGTAGGATCTGACACTATTTCCACGTAGATAGTATCAGAAATGAGTTAAATTTGTAGGACACCCAGGTTTAATTCTGGGCATAGACAACTGGAGCAAAGGAATAAAGAAGGCAATTGCAGTCTGTGAATCACGGTTAAAGGAGCAATGAATATGTAAGAGGTGGAGGAAATCAGGATATGTTCAAAGAAAAGACAAGGTTCACTGATGGACTTAATGGGAGAAGCACGGAAGAGGTTCAGACTCAAGGATTATTCCAAGAATTATGTGGTTTCAGCCACTGGGTAGGTGGAATGCCTCTTAATAATGTGAAGAATATTACTGAAGTCCAGAATGAGAGGAAAATCTAGCACACATTGTGAAACAAAGCTTAAGGAGGTTATTACTTGTCTGAATACAAACATGAAGAAATGCGTTGAATATATAAATGTTTCAAAAGGTCTTATCTGAAAATAGCAATGTGGATAGCATCAACATAGATTATTGAAGAAGAACATATATATGTATATGTGTATATATATATATATATATATATATATAAAACTGATTCACTTTGCTGTACTCCTGAAACTAACACAACATTGTAAATCGACTGTACTCCAATATAAAATAAAAATTTTTAAAAAGAACCAGAGTATTCAAAGACAGAATACTGGATAAGATTATGTTTGGAAACATGTATAATAAAAGCTCAAGGCACAGGGCCAAGGCTTTAGCCATTTCAACATGTAGAGTTTGAAAATTCAATCAAGTCCATTGAAAAGAACCAAACATTGACAACTGTGATCAGGTGCAAACTTGCAGACCCAGGTGTATAGAACAAATACAATGGCAAGTAAGAATGTGTCTCCTTAGCATCTGATTTCAAGGTAAATGTGATAAACTATTGAGGTTTATCATACTCCAACAACTTGCCCTCTTCTTCATTCTGCAGACCACCATTTACCTAACTCTAGCAAAGCACTAACACTAACATCAAATATAGATAAAATCTTCTGTAACCAACACTCCGAACTAATACTCTACTTGGAACATATTCTCCTATGTTCCTACACAAAAAGGGAACGATGATATGCAGTTACTCCATCCCTGAACATTGCAAAGAAAGGACTGGCCCTCAGAGGATAACCTCTGAGTCCCTGGAATATCCCACCTGATGAGAATGTCTTTTTAGGCATGAGGTCTTAGGACATATCATAGAGTCTATGCTAACAATGTGATTTGTGGTAGATGTCCATTTTTGTATGCCTGAGGCTTTGGACAACACTGTAACATTCTGATTCTGGGGTCTAGAGGCACCAAGCTTGGGTGAGCTTCCCTGGTTGGCAACACTTCACACATGTTGTCAAACATTCAAACATCATTGCTGGGAAAATTCAGCACTGTTCACATGACTCCACTGGTAGAGGACAACCGGGAAGCTTGTGTGCAGCCTCTCCTGGAGTCTTTCCCATGCACGTTTGATCTTTGATGACTTTAATCTGTATTATTTTATTGTCACACATTGTAACCAAGAGTATAAAAGTACATTCCCTTCCCCAATAATGTCTATCTTCTATAAAGTAGGCAAAGCGATCCACTTTAAAAATTGTATAATGCCACTCCTCTACTCAAAATCCCATTTTCTCAACTTATTCAGAAAAGAAGCAAGGTCTTGAATGCCCTTGATAGGCAGTTTGTGACCTATGTACCAAAACCCCCAGCTACTACCCTGTTACCCTTAACTCCAGTAATTTTCCCTCTTGCTCAGTCCCTTCTACCCATGTAAGTTTCCTCGAAGTTCCTCAAACACATTCCAGATTCAGGTCTTTCAACCTCCCACTGTCTCACATTTGGAAAACTCCTCACCCAGGAAGATTACTCATATCCCTCATCTATGTGCTCAAAGGCACCTTATCAGAGAGCCACTCCCATTCCAAAAGGGCAGTTCCAAGCCCCAACACCCACTCTTCCATTAGCTGCTTTAATTTTCCTTACAGCAATTTTTACACTAAGACATGTTTTTCTTTTAAATGTGTAGAACTGAAAGAGAACCTCAATTTTTAAAAGGATGGAGAGAAGATTTCTGTTCTAACACACAAAATAGGAAGTCACAGGCCAGCTGCCATGACGAAGACTAAAATACGTAGAAAGAAATTGTACGTTAGACAATATTCAGAGAGAAGTCAATTTGGCGGTGTCTCTTTCAGAGAACAGAAAGAGGTTAACCCATGGGAATGGAAGAAACTTTTAAGAATTATGAGAACTGAGAAGAAAATGGAAATGAAAGTATGGAAAACCCTGGAAGGGGGTGGGGACCAAAGAACCACACAAATGCACAGCAAAAACCAGGTTATCATGGGGACACAGCATCCAAGGTGGGGTTGCATGTTATGGTGGGAAATCGTTATTTCCTCATACGGCAGGAAGAAGGTACAGTGGTAAGAAGAGTATGATGAACTCAAAGTTCTCTTTCCAGAGAGGCCTGGAAAGTGGGATATCACAGCAAGAGAGGCAGTAACACAGACAGAGATCTTGTGATGGTAGACGAAGGAGAGGAAGATTTGAAAATCCAAGGAAGAAGAAAACTATGCAAACAAACAAAAATAAGATGCATATGAAATAAGCGGGGATCAGGGACTTCCCCGGTGGTCCAGTGGTAAAGAATCCACCTTATATTGCAGGGGAAGTGGGTTCGATCCCTGGTCAGGGAACTAAGATCTCATGTGCCATGGAGCAATTAAGCCCGAGTGCCACAGCTACTGAGCTCGTGCACTTCAACTAGAGCCCGCGTGCTGCAAACTACAGAGCCCGCTAGCTCTGGAGCCCGCATGCCACAACTACAGAGCGCACGTGCCCTGGAGCCTGCACACCACAACTAGAGGAGAGAAAACCCGCAAGCCACAACTAGAGAGAAGCCTGCACACCACAACAAAGAGCCCGTGTGCCACAACGAAGATCCTGCGTGCCGCAACTAAGACCCGACGCAGCCAAAAATTTAAAACTGAAATAAAATAGATAAATAAATAATAAAGACACAATAAAAAAAAAACACACTCATGGTTTAGAAATAAGCAGGGATAAGATCTCAGAAGAAAACAAAGGGATATATTTTCCTCTTAACTTCCAAAAAGAAAGAGCTCTTATACAGGAAGAGAGGTACGTGATAGGGCTGTTTATGTTTCCTCAGACACTATCACAGCTCTGACACCTTCTCTCCTGACCAGAGTTCGACTTCCCTGGCTGCCCACCTTGCTGGGTCTCACCCACTCACCTGGACAGATTCGACCATGGCTGTCATCTTCTACTGGCCACAGTTGTTCTCCTCGCTCCAACCTGGAGACAGCATCTGGTTTGCTGGCTTGATACCCTGTTCATGAAAAATGATAGAAGAATTAGACATATCGAACTGGGCTGGGATACGGCAGGAAGGGATAATGGTACATGGAGGGAATAAACAGGTTTCACATCTGTAACCTCAAGGCTTTTCTCTCAGGAGAGGGGCGATTATACCCTCTAGTCTGGGGCAAGAGAAGTATCTGAGACTCGACCATTCCAGAGGAATGCAGTTAGTCTGAAGAGTTAAGAGGCTGAGAATGGAATGGTCACTGACGGGCACCCTCTGAGGGACCCAGGGGAGCCGTCCTCACCCACGGACACCAGGTTGCTATAGTTCTCCAGCATCACATCCCGGTACAGGTCCTTCTGATCGGGGTCCAGGAGCTGCCACTCCTCCCACGTGAACTTCATAGTCACGTCGTCATACGTCAGGGATTCCTGTCATAACACAGTCACGTTTAGCCAAGTGATGTTCTTTGGGTGACATGGAAAAATGTAAAGGAAATTATTCTGCTCACTTTTGCCATATAGGAAATTGGTGGGTTTTTTCCTTCTTACGCTCTGATAGAATAAGAATACTAGTAAAATACTATGTTACGGTGCTGTCTTCCTGATGGAATAGATGCGTAAGGCAGGGTTAAAAATGCCAAGCTTCTGGGCTTTCCTGGTGGCGCAGTGGTTGAGAATCCGCCTGCCAATGCAGGGGACACGGGTTCGAGCCCTGGTCTGGGAAGATCCCACATGCCGCGGAGCGGCTGGGCCCGTGAGCCACAACTACTGAGCCTGTGCATCTGGAGCCTGTGCTCCGCAACAAGAGAGGCCGCGATAGTGAGAGGCCCATGCACCGCGATGAAGAGTGGCCCCCACTTGCCGCAACTAGAGAAAGCCCTCACACAGAAACGAAGACCCAACTCAGCCATAAATAAATAAGTAAAAATTAAAATGGAGATTTCTTTAAAAAAAAAAATGCCAAGCTTCTCATCATGGCTTGGTCTTTCTGGTTACCAGCCCTCATGCAGGAGCTCACTCAGAGTCACCTCGGTAGAACAAAGTCACTCCTGTCACCCAGGAAATGACAAGAGTTTCAGGGGCCCTGTGTCAGGAACAGAGGTCAAAGACCAATATTAGAACAGGAGATACCCCTAGTGTTCTTATCGCTTAGGGAATCACAAGGGTTTTAGGAGCTCTGTGCCAGGAACAGGGGGCAGAGACCAATACATATTTTCTGCTATCTCACAAGCATTCACTAATATCAAACTATATGCTACTTACAAGTAGATGAAGAAAATAGATATTAATTTCAGTGGTCAATATACTAAACAAAATAAGAGAAACTGTACAGGAAATTCCCTGGCGGTCCAGTGGTTAGGACTCGGTGCTTTCACTGTGGTGGCCCGCGTTCAATCCCTGGTTGGGGAACTAAGATTCCGCAAGCCATGTGGCCAAAAAAAAAAAAAAAAGAAAAGAAGAAGAAGAAAAAAAAAGAAAATTAGAGACCAATATCACTGATGAATATAGATGCAAAAATTCTCAACAAAATACTAGCAAACAGAATCCAACAACACATTAAAAGGATCATACACCACGATCAAGTGGGATTTATCCCAGGGATGCAAGGATTCTTCAACATACGCAAATCAATCAATGTGATACACCATATTAACAAATTGAAGAATAAAAACCATATGATCATCTCAATAGATGCAGAAAAAGCTTTTGACAAAATTCAACACCCATTTCTGATAAAAACTCTCCAGAAAGTGGGCATAGAGGGAACCTACCTCAACATAATAAAGGCCATATATGACAAACCCACAGCAAACATCATTCTCAATGGTGAAAAACTGAAAGCATTTCCTCTAAGATCAGGAACGAGACAAGGATGTCCACTCTCACCACTATTATTCAACATAGTTCTGGAAGTCCTAGCCACGGCAATCAGAGAAGAAAAAGAAATAAAAGGAATACAAATTGGAAAAGAGGAAGTAAAACTGTCACTGTTTGCGGATGACATGATACTATACTTAGAGAATCCTAAAACTGCCACCAGAAAACTGCTAGAGCTAATTAATGAATATGGTAAAGTTGCAGGATACAAAATTAATGCACAGAAATCTCTTGCATTCCTATACACTAATGATGAAAAATCTGAAAGAGAAATTATGGAAACACTTCCATTTACCATTGCAACAAAAAGAATAAAATACCTAGGAATAAACCTACCTAGGGAGACAAAAGACCTGTATGCAGAAAACTATAAGACACTGATGAAAGAAATTAAAGATGATACCAACAGATGGAGAGATATACCATGTTCTTGGATTGGAAGAATCAACATTGTGAAAATGAGTATACTACCCAAAGCAATCTACAGATTCAATGCAATCCCTATCAAATTACCAATGGCATTTTTTACGGAGCTAGAACAAATCATCTTAAAATTTGTATGGAGACACAAAAGACCCCGAATAGCCAAAGCAGTCTTGAGGCAAAAAAATGGAGCTGGAGGAATCAGACTCCCTGACTTCAGACTATACTACAAAGCTACAGTAATCAAGACAATATGGTACTGGCACAAAAACAGAAACATAGATCAATGGAACAAGATAGAAAGCCCAGAGATTAACCCACGCACCTATGGTCAACTAATCTATGACAAAGGAGGCAAAGATATACAATGGAGAAAAGACAGTCTCTTCAATAAGTGGTGCTGGGAAAACTGGACAGCTACATGTAAAAGAATGAAATTAGAATACTCCCTAACACCATACACAAAAATAAACTCAAAATGGATTAGAGACCTAAATATAAGACTGGACACTATAAAACTCTTAGAGGAAAACATAGGAAGAACACTCTTTGACATAAATCACAGCAAAATCTTTTTTGATCCACCTCCTAGAGTAATGGAAATAAAAACAAAAATAAACAAGTGGGACCTAATGAAACTTCAAAGCTTTTGCACAGCAAAGGAAACCATAAACAAGACGAAAAGACAACCCTCAGAATGGGAGAAAATATTTGCAAATGAATCAACGGACAAAGGATTAATCTCCAAAATATATAAACAGCTCATTCAGCTCAATATCAAAGAAACAAACACCCCAATCCAAAAATGGGCAGAAGACCTAAATAGGCATTTCTCCAAAGAAGACATACAGACGGCCACGAAGCACATGAAAAGATGCTCAACATCACTAATTATTAGAGAAATGCAAATCAAAACTACAATGAGGTATCACCTCACTCCTGTTAGAATGGGCATCATCAGAAAATCTACAAACAACAAATGCTGGAGAGGGTGTGGAGAAAAGGGAACCCTCTTGCACTGTTGGTGGGAATGTAAATTGATACAGCCACTATGGAGAACAATATGGAGGTTCCTTAAAAAACTAAAAATAGAGTTACCATATGACCCAGCAATCCCACTACTGGGCATATACCCAGAGAAAACCGTAATTCAAAAAGACACATGCACCCGAATGTTCATTGCAGCACTATTTACAATAGCCAGGTCATGGAAGCAACCTAAATGCCCATCAACAGACGAATGGATAAAGAAGATGTGGTACATATATACAATGGAATATTACTCAGCCATAAAAAGGAACGAAATTGAGTCATTTGTTGAGACGTGGATGGATCTAGAGACTGTCATACAGAGTGAAGTAAGTCAGAAAGAGAAAAACAAATATCGTATATTAATGCATGTATGTGGAACCTAGAAAAATGGTGCAGATGAGCCAGTTTGCAGGGCAGAGGTTGAGACACAGATGTAGAGAATGGACATATGGACACCAAGGGGGGAAAACTGCGGTGAGGTGGGGATGGCGGTGTGCTGAATTGGGCGATTGGGATTGACATGTATACACTGATGTGTATAAAGTTGATGCCTAATAAGAACCTGCAGTATAAAAAAACAAACAAAACAAGTAATACTAAACTTTCATTGGGTTATTTGTATGGAAATATGTTAATATAAATGTTTCAGACATTACATGAAATTTCTAAAAATCTTATATTTGTATTTGTATGGAAATATGTATGGAAATATGTTAATATAAATGTTTCAGACATTACATGAAATTTCTAAAAATCTTATATTTGTATTTGTATGGAAATATGTATGGAAATATGTTAATATAAATGTTTCAGACATTACATGAAATTTCTAAAAATCTTATATTTGTATTTGTATGGAAATATGTATGGAAATATGTTAATATAAATGTTTCAGACATT